>NC_069126.1:331652-1024152 GCF_026914265.1 Mya arenaria
CACGCTTGCTAATTAAAGCGGATAAGTCTCACCAAAGGGGTGTTGTTTCACCGTATCAAACCTTTGCCAATAGAAACAGATGACCTAATGGAATGGGATACATAAAGCAATCCTTTTGCAACTTGAAACCCCTGCAACTTTTAAGGTTCACGGTAGAACATACTTAGAACATAGATCACGAAACCCTTGCTTTAAAGGTGCATAGCTTTTTGTTGAGAACATTTTTTAGATTTAAATATTTTTGTTACCTGTATCATGCTTCAAGTATTTCAACAGGCTTAAATTTTATTTTTCCAAGATTTTACCAAGATTCGTTGAGATAGTACCAGTATTTAAACAGGCTTAAATTTTATTTTTCCAAGATTTTACCAAGATTCGTTGAGATCGTACCTTTAACAGCCTCGTAACTTTGTGTCGTCGCATTATGTTACGCATACATGTATATAATTATTAATTTAACTTCTGTACAATGTAGTGTAAGCATTCTGGAACTTATAGTTACGGTGATTTCGTCCGAAATTTTAGAAGAAACATCATTTTGTTATTGCATCCCTCATGTTACACTAATTTCGTAATAGCATGGGCTCGCGGGCTCATTACGAAAAAATGCTATTGACGGTAAAATAGTTCATTTCCTGGAGTGCAAGATTGTAAAAAGAGTAATTCATTCGTGGAAAAGCACAAAATTTTATGCCACCCCTGAAAGTGATGTCAAATACCCTTAACCTTCTTTATGTCACCTATATGTCACTCATATATACACATGTACCTCCAAAAATAGGCGAAACGGGTGTGGGGTAGCCTAGTGGTTTTATAACCTGTGACGCTCCTCGTCGTTAGAAATTATTCAAATTTCAGTATATTGCTGAAGAGACATCCTTCTTAGGATTTAGGGTTTTTGTGTCACTTTTCAGGCGTTTCTAAGAAGAAAAAGTAAACCATTATATCAATATAAGGCATACAATATTCGAATCGGTTGTGGGGAAGTCCCATGTTTTATGACCTGTGACGCCCATGACAATAAGATGTTGTTCGAATTTAAGGGCCATAACTCCCGAACAGGTGGAGCAAATCCATTTTTTTTTCTTTTTGCACAACTAGGCATCGGTAGTAGAAGTCCCTGAAAGTTTGAATCAATTCCGTAAAATAATGAATGAAGAGTTGCGGTCACAAAAAATGTTGCATATACGCACGAACGGACGGGTGCTATTACCATATTGTCCTCCGATGCCTATCGGTGGGGATAATTATGTTGTAAGTGTACCTTAGATGGGTTAAGGTTTGGGTTTGGGTTAGTTGTCGTTATTCTATAGGGGGTGGCAATTCTATGTGAGGGTCATTTTTGGACTAGGGCACTTGTGGCCTAGTTCATAGCCATAAACACGGTAGCTGCATGCTCAAGCCGCATCTGGGGATTCACTGACGTAATGCATTCATACGCTGTATTTTGATTGGATTGCCGTTAGCGAATTTGAGTAATCAAAGTAGTACCAGAACTGATGAAAACATCCATTAAAAATAGTTCTCCTAACAATTCAAGCTAACTGTATGTTCTTTTAATGAAGCACAAGAAATTCATACGTAGCGAGTGAGTTAATCGGGTTAACTACATGAATGTTCTTGCATACGGTCAGATTATATGCAATAAGAATATGAACATATTGGAAAAGTACGCATCCAAATTTTTCTGTTCAATGCTCTGTATTGATAGACTGATACCCTCATTCTCTTTTATCCGATAAGAAACCAGTATCAGCTAAGCGCGGTGCCCGTCGCGCATTCGAAATGTCTTGTGAATTCATACGTAAAGCAAATAAAGCGTGCGGTCTAAGTAGAAAACAACCAGGAAAGTTGGTTTAAAAAAAGTATTGTTATCCTTTGTATACAATGTTGGTATTCCGAAGTCGGTCCCTGTTCTTTTTTTTTTCGACATTATTTGCGTGTTCCCGTGATATTTTCTTTTCGATACAAAGTTTTTTTAACTAATCATCGGATGCTAATGACGTGAATTTCATAGTGTTTTATTGAGGAAATTTATCAATGAATGATTACCACTATCAAACGGATTTATTTTCATCTTACCGTGGGTAGCATTTTTAATTTGACACTTAAGTTTTTCAAGCAATACAAGTTCGTTTGAAAAAATCATGTGATTTCAATTTTGCAAAATGGAGATAAAAAAAATATCAAATATGCGCATACTTATTTATGAAGTTTCATTCTAAATGAAGCAAAATGTATGAATATGTGCACAGCATCTGTGAATAAGATGATTGGTTACCTATGTGCATAGAAAAGCCACTCTCAGTGTAAGTACATGACATTGTGACAAACCATCGCCATTGATAAAAAAATCTTGCATGCTCAATTTTGATTTCCTCTCTTATAATGCACCAGTCAATTGTTACCATGCCTCCCTCGGGGATATACCACGGAAAAGGGCTGTGTTTTTTACCTTTCAGGTGTCCTCGTAGCTAAAGAACTTCAGCGAAAACATTATATATTACCTTTTTGGGCGTGTTGTAAACATCAAAAAAATAAATATCAACATTAAAGTTATGGAAGCCAGAACTAGTGTCCTCGCAATGCCGGGTGATTGTGGTGGTTTTGTCTTCCCTCAAAATATATCAGGGAATTGCTTTTACCTTAGATCCGCGGGGTGCGGGTTTATTCACGGGATTTTATCACCAGTTCGTTCTCGGATTTTACCGGGGGGGGGGGGGGGGGCTGGTTACAATTGACTGGTGCATACTTTACAAGTTCTTTGTCTGAAGACGCTTTGTGCTCACTTTTTGTTTTCTAGCCAAGAATGTAAATCAAACATCAGTCAGAGATACAGTATGGTGATGCATTGTTGTTGATAGTTCAATAGAAATTTGTGAAATATTTGAGGGAAAGGTATTTGGTTAAATAATTTACAAGTGTAACTTTTGAGTTTTATTTAACAATGCAGTGTCGAATATTGTGGAGATAGAATTGAATTTGTATTAATTAATCAGTTGACTTGTGGCGTTTAGGGAACAAAATTAAAATCAAAATATTTAATAAAGTTCCCTTATCACCCAATGTTGTGGAATAGTAAAGTAATGAAGATTTAACCTCACAACAGTCTTTCTCAAATGCTGTCTAGGCTTTTTTAGACTATCTGCGCATGCGCGCAGCTAGTCTTAAGACCACAAACTCCAAAGAACTACTTCTATTCATGTCGTTTTAACCCATTTTTTTTGTCTCAATGCGCTCTATGTTTAGCAGAATGACGTCGAAACCATAAAAATAGATTAGTTGTGTTGCAGTCCTAGTATGAGCTTTTGCTTGTTCGGCTATTTCCGCGCTGTAATTATATATCCCGGCGTTTTATTTTTAGCATAATATAACTATTTTTAGATCGTTATATTTATCAGATTAATGAGGGTCAAGATAGGAGGCTTTGGTAGGAAGATAACATATTGATATTCACTCTGAGTTCAGCCCATGACGTTTCAGAAATGATTACCGACCGCAAGTGTCCCATCGCCTCCAGGATTTGTTATTATAACCTGACGTGACCCTGAAGCACGCTTATTTGTAATGGTGCTTTTTTATTTTACTTTTATGAGATAAGAAACAAAAATAATTGTCTTAGTTTAAAATAGTTGTATCTCAGGTTTCGCATTGCTAATGCTTCAAATACAGTACATTGTAATTTATCTGCAACACAATAACAAGATACTATTCATTCTATGATTTTAGGCGTTTATATTTCTAATGAGATGTTTTCATTTTTTGCATAAAAGCTTCGTTCCGGTGTATTCTTGGCATAGTTTTAGACATTAGGCTTTCAATTTATATAAGCACACATGCCCTGATACGACAGCGAGTCATGCATACGTTTGGTGAAGCAAAGTAGTTCGGTTTAAACCTGTTTAACATCCAAAGAGTACGAAGCATTCATTACAGCACTAGTACTATTTCTACACAGGTACTTACATAAAACATTAATAACATTAAATTCATTAATAAACTTTAAAAAGCACAATCATATTCTCATTCATAAACCAGACAAGTTCCGATAATCTAAATATAGATTCAACTACAATAACTGACCGGTATTCTAAACATAGTTTCTACATACATTAACTGACCACATGTTTGTCCTCACCGCGGGAAAACGACCATCTGATAAGTTCTGCATTTTAAAAGGTATTATTGCTTAAGTTGCTAGTAAAAATAGAATCAAACCATCGCCATTGATAAAAAAATCTTGCATGCTCAATTTTGATTTCCTCTCTTATAATGCACCAGTCAATTGTTACCATGCCTCCCTCGGGGATATACCACGGAAAAGGGCTGTGTTTTTTACCTTTCAGGTGTCCTCGTAGCTAAAGAACTTCAGCGAAAACATTATATATTACCTTTTAGGGCGTGTTGTAAACATCAAAAAAATAAATATCAACATTAAAGTTATGGAAGCCAGAACTAGTGTCCTCGCAATGCCGGGTGATTGTGGTGGTTTTGTCTTCCCTCAAAATATATCAGGGAATTGCTCTTACCTTAGATCCGCGGGGTGCGGGTTTATTCACGGGATTTTACCACCAGTTCGTTCTCGGATTTTACCGGGGGGGGGGGGGGGGGGGGGGGGGGCTGGTTACAATTGACTGGTGCATACTTTACAAGTTCTTTGTCTGAAGACGCTTTGTGCTCACTTTTTGTTTTCTAGCCAAGAATGTAAATCAAACATCAGTCAGAGATACAGTATGGTGATGCATTGTTGTTGATAGTTCAATAGAAATTTGTGAAATATTTGAGGGAAAGGTATTTGGTTAAATAATTTACAAGTGTAACTTTTGAGTTTTATTTAACAATGCAGTGTCGAATATTGTGGAGATAGAATTGAATTTGTATTAATTAATCAGTTGACTTGTGGCGTTTAGGGAACAAAATTAAAATCAAAATATTTAATAAAGTTCCCTTATCACCCAATGTTGTGGAATAGTAAAGTAATGAAGATTTAACCTCACAACAGTCTTTCTCAAATGCTGTCTAGGCTTTTTTAGACTATCTGCGCATGCGCGCAGCTAGTCTTAAGACCACAAACTCCAAAGAACTACTTCTATTCATGTCGTTTTAACCCATTGTTTTTGTCTAAATGCGCTCATTGTTTAGCAGAATGACGTCGAAACCATAAAAATAGATTGGTTGTGTTGCAGTCCTAGTATGAGCTTTTGCTTGTTCGGCTATTTCCGCGCTGTAATTATGTATCCCGGCGTTTTATTTTTAGCATAATATAACTATTTTTAGATCGTTATATTTATCAGATTAATGAGGGTCAAGATAGGAGGCTCTGGTAGGAAGATAACATATTGATATTCACTCTGAGTTCAGCCCATGACGTTTCAGAAATGATTACCGACCGCAAGTGTCCCATCGCCTGCAGTATTTGTTATTATAACCTGACGTGACCCTGAAGCACGCTTATTTGTAATGGTGCTTTTTTATTTAACTTTTATGAGATAAGAAACAAAAATAATTGTCTTAGTTTAAAATAGTTGTATCTCAGGTTTCGCATTGCTAATGCTTCAAATACAGTACATTGTAATTTATCTGCAACACAATAACAAGATACTATTCATTCTATGATTTTAGGCGTTTATATTTCTAATGAGATGTTTTCATTTTTTGCATAAAAGCTTCGTTCCGGTGTATTCTTGGCATAGTTTTAGACATTAGGCTTTCAATTTATATAAGCACACATGCCCTGATACGACAGCGAGTCATGCATACGTTTGGTGAAGCAAGGTAGTTCGGTTTAAACCTGTTTAACATCCAAAGAGTACGAAGCATTCATAACAGCACTAGTACTATTTCTACACAGGTACTTACATAAAACATTAATAACATTAAATTCATTAATAAACTTTAAAAAGCACAATCATATTCTCATTCATAAACCAGACAAGTTCCGATAATCTAAATATAGATTCAACTACAATAACTGACCGGTATTCTAAACATAGTTTCTACATACCTTAACTGACCACATGTTTGTCCTCACCGCGGGAAAACGACCATCTGATAAGTTCTGCATTTTAAAAGGTATTATTGCTTAAGTTGCTAGTAAAAATAGAATCATTTTCCTTAAAGAATTAAAACGTGTAAGTTCATAAAACTTGTCTTACGTATGCATGCTATCTAATCAAAACACCGAAAAACCTTTAGACGCGATTGAAAAGAGCATTTACTGTAACTTCAAATACATGGGGAAACGTCGACTGAAGTGATAAGCTGTGTATTTTGAATGGAATTATTGCTGAAGTTGTAAAAAAATGATTTTCCCTAAACAAGACGTGTATGTTTATAAAAGGAAATGATATATATATATATATATATATATATATATATATATATATGATGTATTGTATTTTCCTATCGTATGGTATCTAATCAAAGCAAACGAAAAACATTTAGAAACGCTTGAAAGGGGGCATGCATTGTAACACTAAACACATGGGGATAGGGGATTACGACGATTGAAGTGACATTTACAAAAAACACAATGACACAAGACGCCATAAAGATATAGATGTGTTTGTTTCCTCGCCCAGTGTGGGCACAAACGCTCTCGGCACATTTTTCACTTTTATTTATGTGCCCTTCACCCATTCCCATAGTTTAAATAAAATTTGCAACTCTCACATATTTGCCCGCAGATAGTCTTTCAGCGCCTCGCGCTTTGATTATGCTTAAGAATAACTAACCTCGCGATGTCAGACCAGAAATCATCTTGGCATGAAATTGGATCACTATGGATCATTATACACCAGTCAATTGTAACCACGGCTCCCACATCCGGGGGTATACCGGGGATAGCCGGCGAAATGGGCAATGTTTTTATCTTTTAGGTGGCCCCGCAGTGCCAGGTCTTCCCGGAAAATACAGTGTGGATGGGGCTTAACCTAATGTCCCTTGGGTGCGGGGCATTTGGTGGGGACTTTACCATCAGATTATCTCCGCAGGACGGGGATTTTAGCTGGGGTTGGCTGGACCGAAAGTAAAAGTCCCCGCTATTCCGGGACCGGGGTGGGGGGGGGGCGGGGCGGGGAGCATGGTTACAATTGACTGATGATTAGCTTGTGTATTCAGATAAAGTTAAGAATATATATATATATTTATATAAGTTATACTTTGCAATCTAAATCAAAGATTTGAAAAAGGTATCCTTTATCAATAGATGCTAGTATACATAAATGACTGTGCAAATCTTTATGTATCATCCAAATATGAGTACCTTGCAGGGTGAATGTTATTTGTAAAAATTATACTAAGTGAGCTTTCAAGATTACCTTTCCAATCGCATACACAATGCAGTTTGAAACCTGGTTAATTAAAACAAATCCATTACTATTAAATATTTGATAAGTCACAGACATTATAAGGTACAGTTTAAAGGGGCTGCACTCAGTTAATGATGTAAAAGCAAAAATTTAAAGAAAGTTGTAGAAAATTGACATAAACTTGGTATCGATGTGTACAATTAATGCATTGAAACCTACTGGTGATCCCCATAGTTTACAAATGATTTATTAATAGCAGTTATTTCTTTTTTTTCCATTAAAAAGATTACTAGGTATGTCTACCGAGTAGAATTCATTCCTTATGCGTGATCTGCCGTTGATGTTATTACATGATATTAGCGAGTTAGGTAAGCATCTGGAAAATTCCACCCAGTAAAAGTAAGTCTTCATAGCATAGTGGATACGACACTTCACTGTATTTTTTTTTTTTTTTGGTATTTTATTTACAATAACTATATCAAAGAGTAAAATATTTTATTAAAAAAGTGTCCTCGTTACAGGAAAAAAAAACTTTTTTGGTGCCAATCTGGTGTAAAGTCCCTTTCATAAACAACAAGAGAAGCCAATGTTGTATTAATTTGAGACAAACAAAAAGAAGACAGCACGAAGTTCAAAAAGTGTGACCAATGTGAGAATACCTTACATAATTTATAAATTTTCATGCGATTCAGACAATTTTAATTCTAGAAATCACAAAAAGTCATTCCCTTGAATTATTCCTGTCATAGTTTAAAGCTACACTCTCACAGATTTACCGTTTTTACAACTTTTTTGTCTTGGATAGAGCAATTTTTTGCTTAAACATCTTCAAACCAATGATATCAGATTGCTGACAAACAATCAGCTCATAGTTTGTCATATTTCCGTTCGAAAATTAATGTTTTATGGCTTAAACCGTTACTAACAGTTTTAGAATAATGTTTAAAACATTTTTTTTTTAACTTTAATATAAAAATCTGCCATCTAAATTTTGGTCAGCAGTCTTATATAACTGGTTTCCATGGATTTTCGCAAAAATTGGCTCGTTCCAAGACAAAAAATAAAAAAAAGTTGTCAAAATGAGAGTGCAGCTTTAAACTCATAATACACTTTCAATGCACTACATTTGACATAATTTAAAACAGATGAAAAAATGTTATTTTTAAAAAGCACAATATATCCTTTATGTGACCTTACATTATAATGAATTTATTCAGATCATAATTATGTGACTTTTCTTGCACTTAAATATGAACAAGAAAGCTTGGGATTGAACACTAAATGAAACAATAATGAAATTAAATGAATCACAAAATATCATCAAAATTATACACACAAATATTTTTTGATATACAAAAAAATGAAACTTTTTAGACTTTCAAAAATTTAACATTTACTAAATACGGTTATATAAAATGATGAATACATTTGTAGGATTTGATATCCTACTAGATGTAACTCGGCTTCGTTTATTTTTCTCTCAGAGATGTTTTGTAAGTTTATGAAAATAAGAACAATTGAAACAATTCATTCACGGTGGAGAACCCACGTGACTTATTTGGTAAAGTGCACGGCAACAAATGTCAACAATTCTCGATTCAGGTAAGGTTTTTAAAGATAACTTTCTTAATATTTGGAGAATTCTTGTGAAATAAAGACCATAAACCCTGCATTTAAGAGCTCTATCTACGGTAACAAAGAACTTTCTCTAATATCCTAAAGTTTTCCTAAAAATCTTGACCAACTGATTTCTCAGAGTTGAAGTCTAAGGCAAAGTACACGGCTTTTGACAAATCTATCGGTTTACTTAATGTAAGCCGTAAATAATTCATACAAAATCTTATTTTAAGCATTTTTTTTTTATAGTTTTCAGTGTGTATTGTTTAATATCTAGTTATTTCAAAGGTAAAAACGAACTAAAACCAAATTGATAAAGTACACGGACATTTTAAGATGATAAAGTACACGGTCATTTTAGTTTATGTTTGAAAGTAGAGTGCGGTTTACAAACTAATAGTTATATAAGCATTTTCTATTCGCGAAGTCAGAATGTATAATGTTTAGTTTTTATTTAAGTTGTATCAATAAATTTTGCATTATAACGCACACCTAAATAACTAAATATTTAGCAATTATATTTAATGAGGAGTTGAAAGATAGTCTATGGTATTATTTAAGAGAAAGGCTGCCATTATAAGTTCGATTACTTTTAAATATGCAGATCAATACAGAATCATACATACATTTCTTCAAAAATCAGATAGTTTTACTTATAAATTATAATCTAGACTGACGGCGAATAAAACATCTCTGTAGTTAGCGGCCCGTTTGTGGTGATTATAAATTTCATGAATGTTCCTATTTTGATGTGATATAAAACAATAAAATAGGCACATCACAATAAGTTATATATATTTCCACATTTAAAGCATATTGTTCATACCTTTCAGGTAACGCTGAATCTTTTGTTTGGTTCAGTCTGAACAAATATTATCTGATCTACATCAGTAAAACTGCGGTCGTTCGAACAATACAGACAGGAACTCGATTGTTAAGATGGAGGCTCGGAGTTAGATGGGAAACAGCAAGGAGGAATGAGAGCACACTATATTACCAACTAACAGGCTATGACTAAGACTTGAAGATCTAGATTAGAGCTGAGCATGGAACATTAGAATGTTCTAGACTAAAGGCTTAAATGTGATTACAAAATAATTGTGTTTCAAAGCTTGCTGAATTATATAAGATACATGCAGTTAAGAGTTTATAGGACATCAATGGGAAAATGACAACAATGCATCTCTAAACCCTGTGAAAATGTTTTATGCTCAATCCGTTTTCATACTAATTTTACACAGCATTTTTTTTCAGTACTGTAAGACAAACGAAGATTTTGAAAGAGCACCATTTGGTAACAGTACGTTTTGCTATTTATCTTAATAAAATGTTAAACTCATCAAAACGTTATCTTAACTCGGCAACATACTGGAATGCACTAACAAGACCATTGTGATCTTTCAAAGTGCCCTGATTAGGTGAGATTCGCCTTAACGTGCCTGCTGAGTCCAGATTTGAGCTTGAATCCTGAGCGACACTGTAGACATTTGTGACGTGTCATTCCCCTGTGTCTAGTAGAAATTTGGTCACTGAGTTTGGTCGTGTCTCCCAATTTGAACCCAAACACATCACAGGTTAGCTTCAATTGGCCGCTTTCGCGTCTTTCGTGTATCTCCAAGTCTTGCAAGAGCAGTTTTGCCACAATATTTGCAAACGTGCAACTTTGTCTCGCCGTGATTGCGGCACCTATAAAGAAGACATGTACTGTCACAAGTTAGCGAGAAATGCTGGCAATGTCAGTACTTAAATATTATTTATAAAAAACACTATTTTACTTCCACGCAATGAGTGTTTGATCGTGTAATCAGCATCATAAAACTAAACGACCCTGTCCACTTAAACACGGACCACATTATTATGTGAAAAACGCAACCCCTAAAAAACGTTGAAAACACAGTCAGACGACGGCAAATCTTAACCTCCACACGAGGGGTGTCATAATAAAAGTATAACTGTCAGTATATTCTTATTTCTCTGCGAAAAAATAAAGCCAAATCTAACCTGTGTCTGTGTAAACACTTTCCTGCAAAAACGATGGCAATTGACCAGAAGGCCTTCTATCGTGGTCTACTAGATGTTTTTTTTATTTTATTTTGAAATGCCATTCCGCATTCTTTGCATAAAGTCGGAGTCTTTATATTCTGAAATGAAACAAATATCACAAAATTATAAGTCTATCGAATGAGCTAGCAATCGAAGACATTAAAAGTAAAAGAAAACTTTTCTTTCTCAAAATTGCCAAAATTATGAGTTTTTAAGCAGTTATGTGTTAATGTTTACCATGTATGATGCATACAAACACGTTTTACATAAACGATACGAAACAGAAGTGGAACACCCTTTACAAAAACTTCAAGCCCTTTATATGTCAATCGCGAATATATTGTTAAAATACAGGACTGAATTTTAGTATGATAACACTTGTTTCCATGATTCATGAAAATGAGCCCATCATTTAGGCGACTCCGTCGGTCTAACTGTTAAAACACGTTCATTCGTCCATTGCCACTCCATTACAATGCGTCTTTTCAAACATGGAGCAATGTTCAATAATGAATTTGAAGAATAGAAATAATAAATATATTAATAATAACTCGTTTGAGCACCAGGCAGTGAACTAATGAGTGTATATACACAGAAGGTTGTAAACGACCGTGTACTTTATCATACCTAAAATGTCCGTGTACTTTATCAATTTGGTTTTAGTTCATTTTCGCCTTTGAAATAACTATAAGAAGTTCAACAATACACACTGAAAACTTTAAAATACATAAAATTTGCTTAAAATAAGATTTTTGTATAAATTATTTACGACTAAAATGAAGTAAACCGATAGATTTGTCAAAAGCCGTGCACTTTGCCTTAGATTTCAACTCTAAGAAATCAGTTGGTCAAGATTTTCAGTAAAACTTTAGAATATTAGAGAAAGTTCTTTATTACCGTGGATAGATCTTTTAAATGCGGGGTTTTTGGTCTTTATTTCACAAGAATTCTCCAAATATTAAGAAAGTTATCTTTAAAAACCTTACCTAAATCGAGATTTGTTGACATTTGTTGCCGTGCACTTTATCAAATAAGTCACGTGGGTTCTCCACCGTGTCATTATCTACTGTTGATCAGAGCAGATTGTGGGAGGTCATGGTTGATTTCAATGAACCACCAATAAGCCCTGCCAAAATTGGATACTGATTGGTCAGTCAGGTGCTTTTGGTAGGCATGATTAGCATGAATGTTAATTTTAACCATCATTTATGAATGTTTACACAATCATTGAATATTGAAATAACAAGCGAAATGTTAGTTTGAATGATGAAAGCCATGAAATATGTGAAGTATTGAAAAAGAGACCATTTTTTTCAGCTTGGGTAAAAATGAGAAAATTGTTTAGTAAAATTATTTATTGTTTATCAGGAAAATGTTGAAATCTCATGTTTAGGCCTATAGTGATCATACTTGATTGCTATGTTATTGGCACTTATTGCAATATGTTTTATTCATTGCAATATTTATGTAAAACATTAATTATTATGTTGACTTAAGTTTGTAGATAAGAACTAATGGTATAGGTGATGTGAGAATGCTCTCGTCAGTCTTTAAAACCCCTTTTGGTATTGTGAGTTTTTTGCTCCAGTCTTGTTCAGTTTAGCTTTTGAAGATTTTCAAAGTAACTGCAAAACAAGTCCAGCTGTCTAGAAAGACTATGTCAAACCCTGAACAGATATAATTTCTTGTCTTTTCAAATTACCAACTTGGCAATGGTTTTATCATAACATAGGATATTGGTTTTAAAGAACATGTTAGTGCTTTTGTATGTGAAATGAAATATCATAAGTGGCACTAAGTTGAACATAATTTATAGTTCTCATTGATATTACACATAGCCCCAAGTACATGTTGATCTAAGATTTAAGGCTTGGATGGAGTCAGGGCAAGAAAAATGCATGTTAATACATTGTACTTTCCAACGCAAGAACTGTTTGTTTATTCAAGTAAATAAAGCAATCCCCAAACCAAAGAACTGCAGTACTGCATAACCAGCTTAATTGACATTATGAGTTGGAGTTCAAATTGCTGCAATTAAAGGCACATCTAGTTTTCAGAATTATTCAAACTCTGATTTAGCAACCTTAATATAGTTATATGAACTACTTTAGCGAAATGAAAGCTTTTTTAGATTTACAAGGACGGGTGAAAAGTATTTGCCAAATGTACTGCAACACCTGATACCCGTTGCCTAGGAATCCAACAAATTCTTGGCACTCCAAATGTTACAGTACTATTCAATTTGGAGGGCCTGAAAAGAAAGCATGTATGTAGTTGTCTTTTACAATGATTGTTCAAAGTTACAATGGCCCTGTGTTTTAAAGATGCTCTGTCCACGGGGTAACAGGTTTTGTACATAATAGGGTTATAAGTACTGCGTTTTGATCCAGGAGGTTGTATTCGACTCAAGTAGATTTTTGCAGATTCGGATTTCACAAGGCACAAGCCGAGTAAAATCAAAATCTACAAAAAACTACCAGAATCAAATATGACATTCCGCCATATCTGGATCAAAACGCAGTACTAATAACCCTTTTATTATATACATTACTAATTAGATCACTTAGAAGCCACATCTTTGCATAATAAATTTCATTTTAAGGATGCACTCATTGGCTTAATGACGTCAATTTAATATTGCGCAACATACTTGTTATGACGTGACGTCACAAGAGTGGTATATGGCTGTATTGCACTGGAGCGGAATATGGGTTAAAGTATTTTGTGATATGTATTGCATGTGGATTGATGATGGGTATAAAATAAAGAATAAAATTATGTTTGGTATTCCATTCTCACTAGCAGTGTGATGAACTGCTGACACCATGTTATGAAATTTGATGGTCAAAGTGTTCAAAAGACATTTCAATATTTCATACTTTAAAAACGATATTCATCTCATCTTAGTCTATTCAACTTGCTTTGCTATGTACAAAAGTCTGCAGCAGTAATATGAATAGCATTAGACAGGAGGCAGTGCCTAATATTTATCAACAGTACTAAGTTATCATGGTAACATGTTATATGAATTGAATATCAAGCACAAATTAAGAGGGACAAACTTATTCTTCACTTTTTAAATAAAAACTACTTCCTAATAGCACTGTGTATGCAGTCTGACATAGGTGTACAATGTAGATGTCTTTTACAAAGATTGTTCAAAGTATGGCCCTATGGTTTAAAGCTCCCCTGAAAAAGAGGTGACAGGTTTTCTATATAGTATATAATTTCATCATTGAAAATCTTCTCTGAAACTGCAAATAACAGTCCTTTGATATAAAAGGATTTGATCAAATTAAAGAAGTATGTGTGCCAACCACGTAAATTAATTTGTACAAGTCTAATTGAACGACTTTGAGAAATTCAAAAGAACTATGACTTTATCTGATTTAACGCTTTAGCCCCCCACCCCTTTACTCTACACACACTTAACTAGATTTTTCAAATTTCCTTTGCAGCTTGCAAGCAGTTTTAGTCTAAAGTTTAAGCTAGCCCATTAAACAGTGACCCCTTGTGATGTGAGCCGATTGTTTCAATGCTTAGAACATGGTTGTCAACATTCCCCTGAATGAAGCCCTAGTCCATCAGTGCTTTCAGCACTTTGATTCTACTAGTGGGGGAGTCATAATATCATGACCCTATGACCGGGGAGTCACTATTCTATATATAAAATAATGACCTGGGGTCATTATTCTATGGGGGTCAGTTTACAACGTTTCACCGGCATCGCAAGGAATAGAAAACGTGTAGCAATTAAAATGAATGCCTCTGATTCAACCAATATCAAGTTATTAGGTGGTTAGTGATTTGTAAATATACCTTACACGTAAATTGAGATGGGGAGTAGCCACTGCGTGAAGTTCGGTGCTTCTGTTTAATTTAAAAATAAAAATGGTTGCAATTAACCAATTTGCAATTCCCACAATATCTAAATACATGAGTCACCTTGCGCGGAAAAAATCAAAACTTCCATAGTACAGAAAGTAATTTAGATCTTCATTGGAAGCGACAAATTGCGGTAAACTATGATAGAAGTTTTAATGAACATAATCATAATGTACGAACAGTATGTAAGTATGATCACCTATATATTTTACTCTATGGCCCTTTATATATATGTTAAATTCAGAATTTGTGTAGGCGCAAAAATATACAGATCTATGGGTGCGGGGGCATTTGGCGGGAATTTTACCAGCCGTTCGCCCTCGCAGGGCGGAGATTTTATCCGGACTTGGTTGGACCGAAAGTCAAAGTCCCCGCTATTCCCTGGACCTGGGGGAGCCGTGGTTACAATTGACTGGTGCATAAATCATATGCATTTTCTTTTTGATCAAATGAGATAAACTCAATAATGCATTAATTTGAAGTAAAACAATATTTCTTTGCATCAAACAATATGGTGTGCCTTAAAGCTGCACTCTCACAGATTGACCATTTTTACAACTTCTTTATTTCTTGTCTTGGAAAGAGCATTTTTTTGTATAAATATCTGCAAACCAATGCTAAAAGATTGCTGTTACAAAATCTGATCGTAGATTTTCATATTTCTGTTAAAAAATTAATGTTTTATGGCTTAAACTGTTACTGACGGGTTAAGAAAAATGCATATAAAAACATCAATTTTAACTTAAATATAAAAATCTGCGATCTAATTATTTGTCAGCAGTCTTATATATAACTGGTTTCCATGTATTGTCGCAAAAATTGGCTCGTTCCAAGACAAAAAAAAAAAAAGTCAAAATGTTCAATCTGTGAGAGTGCAGCTTTAAAGACTTTGCCAACATCTATTGGAATGAAATAAACAATATAAGATCCCTAATTCATGTTCAAGATATATAAATATGATATATTATCTAATGTCTATGCTATCAAAAGCACATAAATTATTTACAATTACATGCACACCATACATGTTCACATGATTTATGGTCTTCTGCCATTTTGTTTATTTTGGGACTTCAATAGATACTGTGAAGAATTTCTTTCACCAATCACAGCGGAGTATTTACAAAGTATTCCAAACGTGACCTTTATTTAACATAACAGAAATGATAACCAACTAATCTAGAATAAAAATTAGAATTTTATTATTCTGTATTCCTTCATTAACATTGGACAGGAAAAAACCCTTTGACTGACCTTATTTGAACCCCTTGCTGAAAGTTCAACAGTTACTTATGCTTTGAAAATGATAAAAAAACAACTACACATATGTACTCAGTTGGCATTGTTTTGACATAATCATGGTAATAGGATACTCACTGTAATGCACCAGTCAATTGTAACCCCCCCCCCCCCCGGTCCGGGGGTATACTGGGGGTAGCCGGGGAAATGGGCCATGTTTTTACCTTTCAGGTGGCATCTGTTCGCAGGGCGAGGATTTTAGCCGGGGTTGGCTGAACCGAAAGTCAAAGTCCCCGCTATTCCCCGGACCTGGGGGGGCCGTGGTTACAATTGACTGGTGTATAATAGGGACTGGGACATAGACCATTATAACAGTTACAAAGAAAACTGAGAAATGTACTTTTACAAAAAATATTGTTTCATAAATTATATGAAGCTATTCTAACAAAATGATGGTATAATAATGGAATGCTATGATGTTGATAAATAACAGCAAAATACATGGCAAACATGCATAACCATGGTGCTTCCTTAGTTACCAAATTCTGAAAGTAGTCCAGTAGCTTGCTGGCTGTAAAATATGGCCTACAGACACCTGCAGGATTGATGAATGCTTGTTTGGTGCACCCAGTGATGTAGAAAACCACTATCAACCCATGAACCATGGATCTACTGCACAAAGGTATTTAATAAGTTCTGGCTGGTGTTGCCTGTGTTTAATTACAATAACTGCTGAAGCTGAGGTTTTAAGAGTGTACTAATGAATCATTTAAGTAGCATGGGTCTTAAATAAAATTCTGATGGAGTTCATAATAATACTGCTTTTATGTATTGCACGAAGTGAGTGAATTCCAGGAATAATGCTTCTTTTATTTCATAGTTAGTTGGAAATTTTCCAACAGGATGATAAAAGTAAAAAACAATATTTTTTAAATTCTTTCGTAAAAAAATACATTTCTTCAAATATATCGTTATTATTTTCGTTGTCTGTCTTTCAATGTCCCCGGAGAATGTACTTTCATTCCTGATTATGTATTACCGAGACGGACAAACAAAATGGCAGAGGGCGGCAAACCCTGTCCGATATTTTAAAATTGGCAAATGCATGTTTACGGTCAAAACACGTGGTTGATCACCGGAGACATATTTTGCTGTCTTTTTAATGAAAATATTTTGAATTATAGTTCACGGTGTTATTTATCCATATCCATGTCCAAATTAAAACTTACTTTTTTACGATAAGGCTTTACGTATATCATGCAAGCTTCTTACGATTAGGCTTTGCGAATTCATGCAGGCTAACTGCCAGGTTCCAATACACATTTCATTTATCGTTATATCAATTTATCCGCAATTATCAATGGTTATTTATTTCGCCTTATTTAAGTCCCATCAACAGAAATCCAAACAAAACCTGTGAAAGTTAACACATTTATTGGAATGTGTCGGATGCAGATCAAACGGTACAATTTGTGACGTCAGAGCACGAGCGGTGATAAGATAAAAATCTCGTGGCTATGGTGTGTATCTAATTCGGTCAGTCGGATACCGTATGATCCCATTTGATTGCCAGGATTTCGCTAGGCTGGTACGAAAATACCATACGATAGAAAAAATAATAATCAATAATCGTCGTCTAGGAATCTTAAAACAATGACCGAAATGTTTAAAATCACTTTAAATATGAATGAAACTTTGATTGTAGTAATGTACGAAAATAAGATAAATCCATAACTGCGTTTACTTGTTGTTTTATTAACCTACCTCCACTTGAAGGCCTAGTTTAAGGAGTTCACAGTTGACAAGAAAATCGGCGATTTTCCTCAAGCAAATTTAAAATTTAGTTGATAATTGACTGTTTGGCTAAAACATTATCAAAGATTTGTTGAAATTGAAGTGCTGGATTTTTCCTAAAAACCGATCACGACTTATAAACGAGTATTGTATACAAAAAAGCACCAGATTTCATGGGCAAAATTGGCTGGAAAATACGGTAGTCGAAGGTAAGGAAATGATTTCAGACATTAAACAATGCTGTTTTATCAGACTTTTTGTAAATAAGGAAACGCGTACATATAACATAATTGATCTGATGCAACAGAAATTTGCATGATACGGAAAGTGTAAAAAAATAATAAAAAATCTCGACCTACCGACCCTGTTTTTTTTCGCCATGTTACCGGAAACACAGGTAATTTTTTTTTTGGCCTTAACCAAATGATTACAGTCAGTTATACTTTAATATTTTAAACTCACAGGGAGCTCTCATTTGTATAAAAGTTACAAGCCAATGCTAATAGCCACAGAGAATCCATGATGATTTATAGCTTCATTGATCATCCAGCTGTTAAAACTATCATTAATCCAACTTGATTTAATCATGGCCTAAATCATCAAGTATAACACTTTTGATGAGCAGTAAACATGGGTACCTATGATTTTTACAGATAATTGCCAACATGCTAATCAGCATTGATTTACGATTTTTGACACTTGTATATTAAATGGTTTTTAAGGTGATACAATTATTGAATTTGAGAAGTAATTGTAACACTTTCCAGTGACCTATTGTTACACTTCCGCATGACCTATTTAATTTATAGAGCAGGTTTCAGTTTACAAAAATAATACAAAGCTTAATGGAATAGTTGGCGCACACAAATTAGAAAATTTAAAACCTTAGTCCTTGTTGCACACATATTGGAAAATATAGAACCTTCTCAGTCCTTGCTGCTGTCCCTGAACAGTTTTATAACTGATTCCATTTATGTTTTCTAACAAGTATAAAAGTAGACTATTAGGAACAGAATTAAATACAGAAAAATCATTTTTTGTAGCCTACTAGCACATGTATTCCTCATCTGAATTCATTGAAAAAGAAATAATTATATTAGTTTGTTTATATTATAAATTTATGAATGTTAGGATTGAAAGATGTGCACAAAATATTGTTTTGATATTTCTTAATAATGCATTTTAAGAATCTGATAATTTCTTCAAAGGTAAACTCTTCATGTTTTATTGCAGGCGATGTGCTCTCATTATGGTGTCATAACGATACGCCTTCAGATGTCCTGTGAGACACCGGTAGAATTATCCTTTTTTTGCATCAACGTTGTGCCGCCATGATCTGTGCGTCTACTGTGCGGCTTCTGGGGCAGAAAAAGACCAAGCACTCCGTAATCAGTTAAGAGTTGTGCTTCCCATGTGTGTTGCCTGCCAAAACATGAAAAACCTGTTCTGAAAAATCCTATTAAGTAAAACTGTATTGAAAAGTGAAGAGTGTTTAGTCACTATAGTGGTGAAATTTCATAAGACCTTGGTCACATTTATATGTTATTGTTCTGCACTTCATTATGATTAAAAATATTCTTAAAGCTTTTAGTACTGAAATGCCATTTTAGCTCGACTATTCGAAGAATGAGGAGAGCTATACTACTCACCCAAGCGTCGGTGTCGGCGTAACCCCTTGGTTAAGGTTTTGCGTGCAAGCACACATAGGTAAATATCTCAGCACCTACTTGAGGTATTGCATCGAGACTTTATACAATGGTACTCAACCATCCAACCTACTTAATTAACCAAGTAAGATAACTCTAGTTTGCATATAATGCCAATAATAGGCCTTTATTATTTGACTTAGAAATTCTGGTTAAGGTTTTGCGTGCAAGCTCACATAGGTTAATATCTCAGCAACTACTTGAGGTATTGCATCGAGACTTTATACAATGGTACTCAACCATCCAACCTACATAATTAACCAAGTTAGATAACTCTAGTTTGCATTTAATGCCAATAATAGGCCTTTATTATTTGACTTAGAAATTCCGATTAAGGTTTTGCCTGCAAGCACACATAGGTTCATATCTCAGCAACTGCTTGAGGTATTGCATTGAGACTTGATACACTTGTACTCAACCATCCAACCTACTTAATTAACCAAGTTAGATAACTATAGTTTGCATTTAATGAAAATAATTGCCCTTTATTATTAGACTTAGAAATTTTGGTTAAGGTTTTGCGTGCAAGCACACATAGGTTAATATCTCAGCAACTATACTTGAGGTATTGCATTGAGTCTCGATACAATGGTACTCAACCATCCAACCTACTATAATAACCAAGTTAGATAACTCTAATTTGAATTTAATGCAAATAATTGCCCTTTATTATTAGACTTAGAAATTCTGGTTAAGGTTTAGCATGTAAGCACACCTGTAGGTTAATATCTCAGCAACTACTTGAGGTATTGCATTGAGACTTAATACAATGGTACTCAACCATCCAACCTACTAAATCAATCAAGTTAGATAACAAAATAATTGCCCTTTATTATTAGACTTAGAAATTCTGCTGAAGGTTTTGCATGTAACAACTTTTAAGTCAATACCTCAGCGAATACATCATGTATTGCATTGAAGCTTTACACACAGGCTCCCAACCATTTAACCTTCTTATTTAATCAAGTAAGATAACTCTATCTTTCATATTATATAATTTTTGCCCCTTTATTATGCGACTTAGAAATTCTGGTAAAGGTCTTGCATGTTAGCACACATAGGAATATATCTCAGCAACTACTTGATGTATTGCATAGAGACTTTATACAATGGTATTCAACTACCCAACCTAATTGAATAACCAAGTTAGTTAACTGTAGTTTGCAAATAATGGCCCTTTATTATTACACTTAAAAATTCTGGTTAAAATTTTGCATGTTACCACATTTATGTAAATATCTCAGCACATCATGTATTGCATTCAAATCTAATCTAACAGTTGGTGCACACATGTTGGAAAATATATAACTTATACAGTCCATGGTGCACACATATTGGAAAATATAAAACTTCCACAGTCCTTGGTAAACACAAAATGGAAAATATAGAACCACCTCAGTCTCTGGTGCACACATATTGGAAAATATAGAACTTCCTCTGTCACTGGTGCACACATATTTGAACACATAGAACCTCCACAGTCCTTTGGTGCACACATATTTGAAAATGTAGAACCTCCTCTGTCACTGGTGCACACAGAAATTGGAAAATAAAGAACCTTCTCAGTCCCTGTTGCACACATATTGGAAAATACGGAGCCTCCTCAGTGCCTCAGGTGCACACACATTGGAAAATATTAGGGATGCAAACGAATATTCGATAAAACATTTGGTATTTGAATTTCAAAATTGGTATTCAAATATTCGATGTTTTGTTGTTGAATAAATATAATAATAAACGTTTTGCCTACAACTCCGTTGTTGTGTTAAAAGTTTGTTTGTCTTGTTTTTACAATAATTGGCCCATACTGCCAGAGGTGTGAATGTGATGACAGTGCACTAAACATGCGTCATATGTCATTTAGGGACATAATCGTTGGGTACTATAAAATTCCCCGTAATTTTACAATATCTGGCTAAGATAAGTGACACAAAAAATCAATTATTTTCGGTAAATTTAAATGCCTTTGCCAATTAAGGAACAAACTAGTTTCCGAGTTGGTTTGGTTTTGCCATAGTTTTATTTAGGACAGGTCAATCCCAGAACGAGGCTGCTAGTCCTACGGAAAGACCCTCCATTGGCGTATTAAGCCATTTGACAAGAAATCCAAGAAATCATATCTTATAAATATGAAGGCACAGGAATATAAATGAAAATATTTTTTTCTTTGTTTATAATGTCTTACTTTTTGTCTTTTTGTCTTTCTGAATTTCAGAGGCTCATTTGGTGAAATTAAGGGTCCGCCGCGCGTAGTGGTTACGACAAAGTAGGGCTAAAATGCCTCTGCTATTACTTTAGCGAATATTATAATAGCTCACTTACAACTTTTAAAAATATGTATTTTGGTAATCGAATATTCGTTCGAAAGAATTACCGAATATTCGAATATCAATTTTGCCATTCGTTTGCATTCCTAGAAAATATAGAACCTCCTCAGTCCATGGTGCACACATATTCAAAAATACACACATATTGGACAATGTAGAGCCACCTCATTCCATGGTGGACACATTGGTAAATTTAGAGTCACCTCAGTCTGTGGTGCACACATATTTGAAAATACAGAGCCTCCTCAGTCCATGAAAATTGGAATTGGAAAATATAGAACCTCCTCTGTCACTGATGCACACATGTTTGAACACATAGAACCTCCACAGTCCTTCGGTGCGCACAAATTGGAAACATAGAGCCTCCTCAGTCCTTGGTGCACACAAATTGGAAAATATAGAACCTCCTCAGTCTTTGGTGCACTCAAATTGGAACATATAGAACCTTTTCAGTCCCTGGTGCACACACATATTAATGGAATCATAGAACCTCCTCACAGAACCTCAATTCACAGACATTGGAAATTTTGCCCTGTAATAGTGATATACATCTTTAACCTACACTGGTTAACACAAGTTCCTTTCAGCCTGACTGAGGTATTACACTCTAAAACTACAATTGGGTATTGGGCTGTGTACATGTCTAGGTGTAAAACCTCAGTCTTTGATTAGAGGGAGTTCTCAACTTCTGACCCTGCATATAACATTCCACAAAAAATATACAGTTGAACACCGTTAATCCGAAATCGTAGGGACCCAACAAATTACTTTGGTATAGATGTGTTTTGGATTAACAATTTTCCGCAAATGACAGCGTTCGCGAATTATAGATGACGTGAAATACTAAGTCGTAGAGATTGCAATGGCGGTTACACGTTACCAATACGATACACTCGGTTTGAGTTATCTTTTGTATACAAAAATATTTGCTGATTTGGTGTTTGATAATTGACAAATAATTCGTTATTATACTTCTTTATTAAAACAACATAAAACATTTAAAACAAAATGACAGCACATGTATGCATTCGGATTGTTCGGTAGTGGGTCGAGTGAGCAATGCGGCTATCGAATCAGATGAGATAGACATTTTCGAATGATATTCAGATTGTGCAATTATATACACACTACATCACCTAAATGAATTGCTCATTTTCTGACATAGATGTTTGTAACATACGCGTGCTCCCAAATGTCCATCTTTAACAAGCGCTAATTGTGCTCCATTGTCACCTCAAGATGATGCCCGAGTGCATTCACAGTATGGTGTGAAAATCTTTGACACAATCGTGTTCGAAATAAGAATTGATAAATAGGTGTGAATAACCAAATCGAGACCGTAATATTTACTTCGGAAATGCGATTATTTCGGAATAGCGATTTTTGATTAAAGACCAAAATTTTAGTTAAACAAAGAAGGAATAAAATCGGGACCGAAAAATAATTTCAAAATAGAGATAATTTCGGATAAACGGTGTTCGGAAAAGCGGTGTTCAACTGTACAATAAAATGCTCATAACAATATTTTGGAGAAACTGAGAACTCATTGGGGAAGGCATTTGAGTATCGTTGATTTTTTTGTGTTAAAGCTTTTTTCCATGTTAAATATACAACTGATTCTATGCAATCTTTATGAAACTTGGTTAGAATATTTGTCACCATGATATTTAAGACCAGTGTGAACATGGGTCATCTCTGTACAAAAAACTTGGTCGAATCATTGTGTATATATGAGTCAGCAGCATTTTCCTCTATATACATATATATATATACATTCATCCTGCTGCAAAATGTTATTGGTCAAAATAAAATGATGTCTGGCTTTAATGTTGTTTCTGCATTAATCCCTTGTATCATTGATAAGTAATTGAAAATTGTAGTCAACCTTTCATGTCTCAAAAAGTTTGATTGATCCTCTTTAAAACACTTTCCAGAGCATCCATCATTTCCAAGGGTTGCCTTGCAAGTAATTAGGTTGCATGTATGTAGATAAAATGTCTTGTTCATAATGTGAATATCCATATCTACCAGAAAGTTCTTCTTGGCATGTTTGTGTTTTCAGATTATATTTGTGTAGGGTTTAAGTAACAGTAAAGATATGTTTCATGTCAGAATGACAGTACCAATCACTTAATTTGATCAATTAGCTCAGAACAAAAGAAAATGGTGAAAGAACGCCTTGAGAAACATATTGTATTTGGTTTAAAGATTATTCAACCAAACGATGTCTGGAAATGTTCAGATTAAAACATAGAATAAAACATTAATTGTATTCTTTGTTTACAAATGGATATGGAAAAACGTGGATATCAAAGAATTATGTGGAAAAACAGGGGGTGTTTTCTTGGTGATGGTATATCAAAAGTATTGAAAGTCCTGCTGGAGAATGTTGGCAAGACCACACTGTACTTCAGTTGCCTGATTCAGGAATACACATGAGAGTCCAACCATCAATGTATTTCAGACAAGAAAGTATGAAATGTTCATGGTGAATATCCCAGCAGCTAGGGAACTCTTAAAAGTAAATTTCCCAATGAGTATAAAATGTCTTGGTATGATTGGTACTAAACAATGTCCACATTATATCTGGGAATGAACTTTCATTTTATGGAACATTCATGTTTCGTGTATTAATACGCTATTGTTAACTCCTAGTCATGCGTGGAAATTCAATCTACTTGTAAAAAATGTTGAACTCAAAATCGAATGAATGTATTGCAAGTATATTATTTTGTCCACTGTCATTAAATTGGTATACTTTTTGCATAAGTGTGGATTTTTCATTCATGGGATGGAATATCTTTTTCAGCAACAGAATGAGCATACTATTAAGGACTACCTCCCTGAAAAATTAAAGATGATGCCGAAGGCTGCAGAATTGTCAAAATGTACAGAAATGGCAATCAGGCTTAAAGGAATCCGGTTCTGTCATCGTTTCTACTTTTTCCAGGGAGGAATTGGGTATGGTAGAACTTTCAGAAGTTGGAACACTGTGAGTAATGTACTTTTGGCCAATCAAGCATGCCCAAAGCCTGTATGTTATTGGATAATGTAATATTTTTTATCCTTTCTTGTTTTTTCCATCAACAGCATTTAAATCCAAGAGAATTGATGTGTTATAGAATAAGAAAATAAATGTGCTATACACAGTTGAGCAAACTAAAACTTTGGTGTCTGATCATGAGAGAATATAATTCTTAATATATGCACTCTTAAAACACTAGTTTGAGGAGTAATTAGTAGTGATTATCTTTCATTGAACTCTTTTTAAGTGGTTTACACTCAGAACATAGTGTCTGATTTAATTTGATTTGTAGTTAAAAATTGTATCATGAAATACCTAATTTAATTTGGCCGAAAAAGCTTTTAACTTTATAGCCTTTATTCACTTTCATGTGATCTTGTAAGATCTGTCATAAAAATACAGTGATTACAATATTTTGTAACCTTCAGACCATGAGGTGAGATCCCACATATCTTTTGCTTTGAATTTTTATTTTTCAAAACCATAAATATATGTACTTAAATTGATACTTATTGCCTATAAATGAGTTTTCTTACAATTTAAAAGCCAGGGATGACTTTAAACCTTTTAATAGCATCCAATTTCATTGTATTGACAACCCTTGTTATTTCGCTACATTAGCTTTACTATTTTTTCAATCAAATATTTTTACAACTAGTCTCGGTGTGTTCGTTATACTCCAAATATTCAAATAATAATTTTACCTTTTTGTCGGTCTTTTCATTCAAATTTGCAGTAAAAGGATATTACCAACAGTTTGAGTGGCTCATTATGAAAGGCCATTCATTTGGTTCTGACAACTGAATTATGTCAAATACAGATTGATCACATAATGATGATTTCTATTTTCCTGGCTACCGTATTTTCTCGACTATAAGACGGGGAAATTGGGTCCCGATTTTTACCCCCAAAGTAGGGGACCCGTCTTATAAGCGAGTCGATAAAATATTAAAAAAAGATTCAAGTCAAAATCAGTTAAATTTTACATAGGGTATTCGTCTATCCAGTCTATCGTCTGCTGATATAAGTATGGGGCAATTAAGTAAACAACAACACGAAATCTCTTCACCGCGCGTGCTCTGACGTCACACAGTGTACCGTTATGCATTTTTTCTCATGGCGCGTGTCAGTATAATTAGTATGACAGATATATCAAATCAATAAATTGGAATGTTAATATGATGTAGGTACCTAACTGTCAATTTGATTAAGCAAACAAATGACAATGCGAATATGAATCCTTTATGTTCGTCGCCAATCAAGGGACAATATTGCCTAAAGCATTATTGCTAAACAAACACCTATTCATGCCTCGCCTTTTCGCAGTTATGTCATTGAAGCCATTTATTTTGCCAAAGAACTTCATTGGTGTCTTCAATAAAAAAATAAAATAAAACAAACATATGTTGTTATTAATTAATTATTACAATTTCGATAAGTAACGACCTGTCCTGCAAACTTATGTACTCATTTTTAACCTACCTCCAAATAGAGAGCTCACAGTTGCCCGCCATTTTCTTTGAGTAAAACAAAAACAGTTACCGCGAAAGTCGATAATTGTCCGTTGAGCTTGAACATTTTTACACATTAGGAAGAATTTTAGATTTGCTTAAAAATTGACCCCGTCTTATAAGCGAGTCGAAACAAAAAGCACCAGATTTCATAGGCAAAGTTAGGGGGCCGTCTTATAAGCGAATCGCCTTATAGTCGAGAAAATACGGTATTTTGTATGGCTGGTTTCTAAATCACTTCATGTTAGTGATTGTTACTATTTCAAAAATGTGCATACAAAAGACTGACAGATTCCCCTGATAAAACACTAAGTAAAATAGTATATATAAGTGTTTTTGTGGTGTATGAAATTTTGGATAATATGTAATTCACAAATCAGGCATACTTTAGGGTCTGATGCTTTAAAGAATTAGCAATAGGCTTTAATTAATAGTAAATTACCGTAGAAGAGATGCCACCAAGACTCTCACTTTGAATCGATACTGTCAAACCCAGTGACAACTCCTTCCCCGTAGAGCAGATGGCCTTGCACCTCTTTTGGCAAATTGACCTGATGCCTGAAGTCTGAACATCCAATTGCTCTTCAGTTTCCAATAAATCTCAGTTGATTCTGTCATCAAACTATTGAAAACCTAATGAACCATGCTTCAATTGTTTTAATAATGTTTGCCTCACAAAGAAATGCGATTGCCTTTTTGCTTCAAGATAAGGATGACATATCTCTGAAGGGAAATCATGATTGTTTTATGCAAATTCTACTATTCTTTTGGCTGGTAAGAAATACTTGAAAGTTCAGTAGCTTCACTTGAATCATCCAGCAATCACCAAGTTGAAAGACTCAGATGTTAACTCTAGAAGATCCTCATTTTAGCTGGCCTATATGCAGTTCTGTGTGAGTTATTGTGGCTGCCCATTGTGTGGCCTATATGCAGTTCAGTGTGAGCTATTGTGGCTGCCCATTTTCTGGCCTATATGAAGTTCTGCGTGAGCTATTGTGGCTGCCCAATGTCTGGCTTATATGCAGTTCAGTGTGAGCTATTGTGGCTGCCCATTGTCTGGCTTATATGCAGTTCAGTATGAGCTATTGTGGCTGCCCAATGTCTGGCTTATATGCAGTTCAGTGTGAGCTATTGTGGCTGCCCAATGTCTGGCTTATATGCAGTTCAGTGTGAGCTATTGTGGCTGCCCATTGTCTGGCTTATATGCAGTTCTGTGTGAGCTATTGTGGCTGCCCATTGTCTGGCTTATATGCAGTTCTGTGTGAGCTATTGTGGCTGCCCATTGTCTGGCTTATATGCAGTTCAGTGTGAGCTATTGTGGCTGCCCATTGTCTGGCTTATATGCAGTTCAGTGTGAGCTATTGTGGCTGCCCATTGTCTGGCTTATATGCAGTTCTGTGTGAGCTATTGTGGCTGCCCATTGTCTGGCTTATATGCAGTTCTGTGTGAGCTATTGTGGCTGCCCATTGTCTGGCTTATATGCAGTTCAGTGTGAGCTATTGTGGCTGCCCAATGTCTGGCTTATATGCAGTTCAGTGTGAGCAATTGTGGCTGCCCAATGTCTGGCTTATATGCAGTTCAGTGTGAGCTATTGTGGCTGCCCAATGTCTGGCTTATATGCAGTTCAGTGTGAGCTATTGTGGCTGCCCAATGTCTGGCTTATATGCAGTTCAGTGTGAGCTATTGTGGCTGCCCAATGTCTGGCTTATATGCAGTTCTGCGTGAGCTATTGTGGCTGCCCATTGTCTGGCTTATATGCAGTTCAGTGTGAGCAATTGTGGCTGCCCAATGTCTGGCTTATATGCAGTTCTGTGTGAGCTAATGTGGCTGCCCATTGTCTGGCTTATATGCAGTTCAGTGTGAGCAATTGTGGCTGCCCAATGTCTGGCTTATATGCAGTTCAGTGTGAGCAATTGTGGCTGCCCAATGTCTGGCTTATATGCAGTTCTGCGTGAGCTATTGTGGCTGCCCATTGTCTGGCTTATATGCAGTTCAGTGTGAGCAATTGTGGCTGCCCATTGTCTGGCTTATATGCAGTTCAGTGTGAGCTATTGTGGCTGCCCAATGTCTGGCTTATATGCAGTTCTGCGTGAGCTATTGTGGCTGCCCATTGTCTGGCTTATATGCAGTTCTGTGTGAGCTATTGTGGCTGCCCAATGTCTGGCTTATATGCAGTTCAGTGTGAGCAATTGTGGCTGCCCAATGTCTGGCTTATATGCAGTTCTGCGTGAGCTATTGTGGCTGCCCATTGTCTGGCTTATATGCAGTTCTGCGTGAGCTATTGTGGCTGCCCATTGTCTGGCTTATATGCAGTTCAGTGTGAGCTATTGTGGCTGCCCAATGTCTGGCTTATATGCAGTTCTGTGTGAGCTAATGTGGCTGCCCATTGTCTGGCTTATATGCAGTTCAGTGTGAGCTATTGTGGCTGCCCAATGTCTGGCTTATATGCAGTTCAGTGTGAGCTATTGTGGCTGCCCAATGTCTGGCTTATATGCAGTTCTGTTAGAGCTATTGTGGCTGCCCATTGTCTGGCTTATATGCAGTTCTGCGTGAGCTATTGTGGCTGCCCAATGTCTGGCTTATATGCAGTTCAGTGTGAGCTATTGTGGCTGCCCAATGTCTGGCTTATATGCAGTTCTGCGTGAGCTATTGTGGCTGCCCAATGTCTGGCTTATATGCAGTTCTGCGTGAGCTATTGTGGCTGCCCAATGTCTGGCTTATATACAGTTCTGCGTGAGCTATTGTGGCTGCCCATTGTCTGGCTTATATGCAGTTCAGTGTGAGCTATTGTGGCTGCCCATTGTCTGGCTTATATGCAGTTCAGTGTGAGCTATTGTGGCTGCCCATTGTCTGGCTTATATGCAGTTCAGTGTGAGCTATTGTGGCTGCCCATTGTCTGGCTTATATGCAGTTCAGTGTGAGCTATTGTGGCTGCCCAATGTCTGGCTTATATGCAGTTCTGCGTGAGCTATTGTGGCTGCCCAATGTCTGGCTTATATGCAGTTCTGCGTGAGCTATTGTGGCTGCCCAATGTCTGGCTTATATGCAGTTCTGCGTGAGCTATTGTGGCTGCCCAATGTCTGGCTTATATGCAGTTCAGTGTGAGCTATTGTGGCTGCCCAATGTCTGGCTTATATGCAGTTCAGTGTGAGCTATTGTGGCTGCCCAATGTCTGGCTTATATGCAGTTCAGTGTGAGCTATTGTGGCTGCCCATTGTCTGGCTTATATGCAGTTCAGTGTGAGCTATTGTGGCTGCCCATTGTCTGGCTTATATGCAGTTCTGCGTGAGCTATTGTGGCTGCCCATTGTCTGGCTTATATGCAGTTCAGTGTGAGCTATTGTGGCTGCCCAATGTCTGGCTTATATGCAGTTCAGTGTGAGCTATTGTGGCTGCCCATTGTCTGGCTTATATGCAGTTCAGTGTGAGCTATTGTGGCTGCCCAATGTCTGGCTTATATGCAGTTCTGTGTGAGCTATTGTGGCTGCCCAATGTCTGGCTTATATGCAGTTCAGTGTGAGCTATTGTGGCTGCCCAATGTCTGGCTTATATGCAGTTCAGTGTGAGCTATTGTGGCTGCCCAATGTCTGGCTTATATGCAGTTCAGTGTGAGCTATTGTGGCTGCCCATTGTCTGGCTTATATGCAGTTCTGTGTGAGCTATTGTGGCTGCCCAATGTCTGGCTTATATGCAGTTCAGTGTGAGCTATTGTGGCTGCCCATTGTCTGGCTTATATGCAGTTCAGTGTGAGCTATTGTGGCTGCCCAATGTCTGGCTTATATGCAGTTCAGTGTGAGCTATTGTGGCTGCCCAATGTCTGGCTTATATGCAGTTCAGTGTGAGCTATTGTGGCTGCCCAATGTCTGGCTTATATGCAGTTCAGTGTGAGCTATTGTGGCTGCCCATTGTCTGGCTTATATGCAGTTCAGTGTGAGCTATTGTGGCTGCCCAATGTCTGGCTTATATGCAGTTCTGTGTGAGCTATTGTGGCTGCCCAATGTCTGGCTTATATGCAGTTCTGTGTGAGCTATTGTGGCTGCCCATTGTCTGGCTTATATGCAGTTCAGTGTGAGCTATTGTGGCTGCCCATTGTCTGGCTTATATGCAGTTCAGTGTGAGCTATTGTGGCTGCCCAATGTCTGGCTTATATGCAGTTCAGTGTGAGCTATTGTGGCTGCCCAATGTCTGGCTTATATGCAGTTCAGTATGAGCTATTGTGGCTGCCCAATGTCTGGCTTATATGCAGTTCAGTGTGAGCTATTGTGGCTGCCCAATGTCTGGCTTAAATGCAGTTCTGTGTGAGCTATTGTGGCTGCCCAATGTCTGGCTTATATGCAGTTCTGCGTGAGCTATTGTGGCTGCTCATTGTCTGGTCTATATGCTGTTCTGTGTTGCTATTGTGATTACCCATTGTCTGGCCTATTCGCAGATCTGTGTGAGCTATTGTGGCTGCCCATTGACTGGTCTATATGCAGTTCTATGTGAGCTATTGTGATTGCCCATTGTCTGGCCTATATGCTGTTAAGTGTGAGCTATTGTGGCTGCCCATTAGCTGGCCGATATGCTGTTATGTGTGAGCTATTGCAGCTGCCCATTGTCTGGCCTATATGCAGTTCAGTGTGAGCTATTGTGGCTGCCCATTGTCTGGCTTATATGCAGTTCTGCGTGAGCTATTGTGGCTGCCCAATGTCTGGCTTATATGCAGTTCAGTGTGAGCTATTGTGGCTGCCCAATGTCTGGCTTATATGCAGTTCTGTATGAGCTATTGTGGCTGCCCATTGTCTGGCTTATATGCAGTTCTGTGTGAGCTATTGTGGCTGCCCAATGTCTGGCTTATATGCAGTTCTGTGTGAGCTATTGTGGCTGCCCAATGTCTGGCTTATATGCAGTTCTGTTAGAGCTATTGTGGCTGCCCATTGTCTGGCTTATATGCAGTTCTGCGTGAGCTATTGTGGCTGCCCAATGTCTGGCTTATATGCAGTTCTGTATGAGCTATTGTGGCTGCTCAATGTCTGGCTTATATGCAGTTCAGTGTGAGCTATTGTGGCTGCCCATTGTCTGGCTTATATGCAGTTCAGTGTGAGCTATTGTGGCTGCCCATTGTCTGGCTTATATGCAGTTCAGTGTGAGCTATTGTGGCTGCCCAATGTCTGGCTTATATGCAGTTCAGTGTGAGCTATTGTGGCTGCCCATTGTCTGGCTTATATGCAGTTCAGTGTGAGCTATTGTGGCTGCCCATTGTCTGGCTTATATGCAGTTCAGTGTGAGCTATTGTGGCTGCCCATTGTCTGGCTTATATGCAGTTCAGTGTGAGCTATTGTGGCTGCCCAATGTCTGGCTTATATGCAGTTCTGCATGAGCTATTGTGGCTGCCCAATGTCTGGCTTAAATGCAGTTCTGTGTGAGCTATTGTGGCTGCCCAATGTCTGGCTTATATGCAGTTCTGCGTGAGCTATTGTGGCTGCCCATTGTCTGGCCTATATACAGTTCTGCGTGAGCTATTGTGGCTGCCCATTGTCTGGTCTATATGCAGTTCTGCCTGAGCTATTGTGCTTGCCCATTAGCTAGCCTATATGTATTTCTGTGTAATCTATTGTGGCTGCCCATTGTCTGGCCTATATGGTGTTCTGTGTGAGCTATTGTGGCTGCCCATTGTCTGGCCTATATGAAGTTCTGTGTTAGCTATTTTGGCTGCCCATTGTTTGGCCTATATGCAGTTCAGTATGAGCTATTTTGGCTGCCCATTGTCTGGCCTATATGCAGTTTAGTGTGAGCTATTGTGGCTTGCCATTGTCTGGCCTATATGCAGTTCTGTGTGAGCTATTGTGATTGCCCATTAGCTGGCCTATATGCAGTTCAGTGTGAGCTATTGTGATTGCCCATTGACTGGCCTATATGCAGTTCTGTGTGGGCTATTGTGATTGCCCATTAGCTGACCTATATGCAGTTCAGTTTGAGCTATTGCAGCTGCCCATTGTCTGGCCTATACGCAGTTCTGTGTGAGCTATTGTGATTGCCCATTGACTGGCCTATATGCAGTTCTGTGTGAGCTATTGTGATTGCCCATTGTCTGGCCTATATGCAGTTCTGTGTGAGCTATTGTGGCTGCTCATTGTCTGGTCTATATGCTGTTCTGTGTTGCTATTGTGATTGCCCATTGTCTGGCCTATTCGCAGATCTGTGTGAGCTATTGTGGCTGCCCATTGACTGGTCTATATGCAGTTCTATGTGAGCTATTGTGATTGCCCATTGTCTGGCCTATATGCTGTTAAGTGTGAGCTATTGTGGCTGCCCATTAGCTGGCCTATATGCTGTTATGTGTGAGCTATTGCAGCTGCCCATTGTCTGGCCTATATGCTGTTAAGTGTGAGCTATTTTGGCTGCCCATTGTCTGGCTTATATGCAGTTCTGCGTGAGCTATTGTGGCTGCCCAATGTCTGGCTTATATGCAGTTCAGTGTGAGCAATTGTGGCTGCCCAATGTCTGGCTTATATGCAGTTCTGTATGAGCTATTGTGGCTGCCCATTGTCTGGCTTATATGCAGTTCTGTGTGAGCTATTGTGGCTGCCCAATGTCTGGCTTATATGCAGTTCTGTGTGAGCTATTGTGGCTGCCCAATGTCTGGCTTATATGCAGTTCTGTTAGAGCTATTGTGGCTGCCCATTGTCTGGCTTATATGCAGTTCTGCGTGAGCTATTGTGGCTGCCCAATGTCTGGCTTATATGCAGTTCTGTATGAGCTATTGTGGCTGCTCAATGTCTGGCTTATATGCAGTTAAGTGTGAGCTATTGTGGCTGCCCATTGTCTGGCTTATATGCAGCTCAGTGTGAGCTATTGTGGCTGCCCATTGTCTGGCTTATATGCAGTTCAGTGTGAGCTATTGTGGCTGCCCAATGTCTGGCTTATATGCAGTTCAGTGTGAGCTATTGTGGCTGCCCATTGTCTGGCTTATATGCAGTTCAGTGTGAGCTATTGTGGCTGCCCATTGTCTGGCTTATATGCAGTTCAGTGTGAGCTATTGTGGCTGCCCATTGTCTGGCTTATATGCAGTTCAGTGTGAGCTATTGTGGCTGCCCAATGTCTGGCTTATATGCAGTTCTGCATGAGCTATTGTGGCTGCCCAATGTCTGGCTTATATGCAGTTCTGCATGAGCTATTGTGGCTGCCCAATGTCTGGCTTATATGCAGTTCTGCGTGAGATATTGTGGCTGCCCAATGTCTGGCTTATATGCAGATCAGTGTGAGCTATTGTGGCTGCCCAATGTCTGGCTTATATGCAGTTCAGTGTGAGCTATTGTGGCTGCCCAATGTCTGGCTTATATGCAGTTCAGTGTGAGCTATTGTGGCTGCCCATTGTCTGGCTTATATGCAGTTCAGTGTGAGCTATTGTGGCTGCCCATTGTCTGGCTTATATGCAGTTCTGCGTGAGCTATTGTGGCTGCCCATTGTCTGGCTTATATGCAGTTCAGGGTGAGCTATTGTGGCTGCCCAATGTCTGGCTTATATGCAGTTCAGTGTGAGCTATTGTGGCTGCCCAATGTCTGGCTTATATGCAGTTCAGTGTGAGCTATTGTGGCTGCCCAATGTCTGGCTTATATGCAGTTCTGTGTGAGCTATTGTGGCTGCCCAATGTCTGGCTTATATGCAGTTCAGTGTGAGCTATTGTGGCTGCCCATTGTCTGGCTTATATGCAGTTCTGTGTGAGCTATTGTGGCTGCCCAATGTCTGGCTTATATGCAGTTCAGTGTGAGCTATTGTGGCTGCCCATTGTCTGGCTTATATGCAGTTCTGTGTGAGCTATTGTGGCTGCCCAATGTCTGGGTTATATGCAGTTCAGTGTGAGCTATTGTGGCTGCCCATTGTCTGGCTTATATGCAGTTCAGTGTGAGCTATTGTGGCTGCCCAATGTCTGGCTTATATGCAGTTCAGTGTGAGCTATTGTGGCTGCCCAATGTCTGGCTTATATGCAGTTCTGTGTGAGCTATTCTGGCTGCCCATTGTCTGGCTTATATGCAGTTCAGTGTGAGCTATTGTGGCTGCCCAATGTCTGGCTTATATGCAGTTCTGTGTGAGCTATTGTGGCTGCCCATTGTCTGGCTTATATGCAGTTCTGTGTGAGCTATTGTGGCTGCCCATTGTCTGGCTTATATGCAGTTCTGTGTGAGCTATTGTGGCTGCCCATTGTCTGGCCTATATGCAGTTCAGTGTGAGCTATTGTGGCTGCCCAATGTCTGGCTTATATGCAGTTCAGTGTGAGCTATTGTGGCTGCCCAATGTCTGGCTTATATGCAGTTCAGTGTGAGCTATTGTGGCTGCCCAATGTCTGGCTTATATGCAGTTCAGTATGAGCTATTGTGGCTGCCCAATGTCTGGCTTATATGCAGTTCAGTATGAGCTATTGTGGCTGCCCAATGTCTGGCTTAAATGCAGTTCTGTGTGAGCTATTGTGGCTGCCCAATGTCTGGCTTATATGCAGTCCTGCGTGAGCTATTGTGGCTGCCCATTGTCTGGCCTATATACAGTTCTGCGTGAGCTATTGTGGCTGCCCATTGTCTGGTCTATATGCAGTTCTGCCTGAGCTATTGTGCTTGCCCATTAGCTAGCCTATATGTATTTCTGTGTAATCTATTGTGGCTGCCCATTGTCTGGCCTATATGGTGTTCTGTGTGAGCTATTGTGGCTGCCCATTGTCTGGCCTATATGAAGTTCTGTGTTAGCTATTTTGGCTGCCCATTGTTTGGCCTATATGCAGTTCAGTATGAGCTATTTTGGCTGCCCATTGTCTGGCCTATATGCAGTTTAGTGTGAGCTATTGTGGCTTGCCATTGTCTGGCCTATATGCAGTTCTGTGTGAGCTATTGTGATTGCCCATTAGCTGGCCTATATGCAGTTCAGTGTGAGCTATTGTGATTGCCCATTGACTGGCCTATATGCAGTTCTGTGTGAGCTATTGTGATTGCCCATTAGCTGACCTATATGCAGTTCAGTTTGAGCTATTGCAGCTGCCCATTGTCTGGCCTATACGCAGTTCTGTGTGAGCTATTGTGATTGCCCATTGACTGGCCTATATGCAGTTCTGTGTGAGCTATTGTGATTGCCCATTGACTGGCCTATATGCAGTTCTGTGTGAGCTATTGTGGCTGCTCATTGTCTGGTCTATATGCTGTTCTGTGTTGCTATTGTGATTGCCCATTGTCTGGCCTATTCGCAGATCTGTGTGAGCTATTGTGGCTGCCCATTGACTGGTCTATATGCAGTTCTATGTGAGCTATTGTGATTGCCCATTGTCTGGCCTATATGCTGTTAAGTGTGAGCTATTGTGGCTGCCCATTAGCTGGCCTATATGCTGTTATGTGTGAGCTATTGCAGCTGCCCATTGTCTGGCCTATATGCTGTTAAGTGTGAGCTATTTTGGCTGCCCATTGTATGGTCTACATGCAGTTCTGTGTGAGCTATTGAGGCTGCCCATTGTCTGGCCTACATGCAGTTCAGTGTGAGCTATTGTGGCTGCCCATTGTCTGGTCTATATGCAGTTCTGTGTGAGCTATTGTGTCTGCCCATTGTCTGGCCTATATGCAGTTCAGTGTGAGCTATTGTGGCTGCCCATTGTCTGGCCTATATGCAGTTCTGTGTGAGCTATTGTGGCTGCCCATTGTCTGGCCTATATGCAGTTCAGTGTGAGCTATTGTGGCTGCCCATTAGCTGGCCTATAAGCAGTTCAGTGTGAGCTATTGTGGCTGCCCATTGTCTGGTATATATGCAGTTCTGTGTGAGCTATTGTGGCTGCCCATTGTCTGGTCTATATGCATTTCTGTATGAGCTATTGTGGCTGCCAATTGTCTTGTCTCTATGCAGTTCAGTGTGAGCTATTGTGGCTGCCCATTGTCTGGCCTATATGCAGTTCTGTGTGAGCTATTGTTGCTGCCCATTGTCTGGCCTATATGCAGTTCAGTGTGAGCTATTGTGGCTGCCCATTAGCTGGCCTATAAGCAGTTTAGTGTGAGCTATTGTGGCTGCCCATTTTCTGGTATATATGCAGTTCTGTGTGAGCTATTGTGGCTGCCCATTGTTTGGTCTATATGCATTTCTGTATGAGCTATTGTGGTTACCAATTGTCTTGTCTCTATGCAGTTCTGTGTGAGCTATTGTGGCTGCCCATTGTCTGGCCTATATGCCGTTAAATGTGAGCTATTGTGGCTGCCCATTGTCTGGCCTATATGCTGTTCTGTGGTGCTATTGTGACTGCCCATTAGCTGGCCTATATGCAGTTCTGTGTGAGCTATTGTGGCTGCCCATTGTCTAATCTATATGCAGTTCTGTATGAGCTATTGTGGCTGCCAATTGTCTTGCCTCTATGCAGTTCTGTGTGAGCTATTGTTGCTGCCCATTGTCTGGCCTATATGCTGTTAAGTGTGAGCTATTGTGGCTGCCCATTAGCTGGCCTATATGCTGTTATGTGTGAGCTATTGCAGCTGCCTATTGTCTGGCCTATATGCTGTTAAGTGTGAGCTATTTTGGCTGCCCATTGTCTGGTCTACATGCAGTTCTGTGTGAGCTATTGAGGCTGCCCATTGTCTGGCCTACATGCAGTTCAGTGTGAGCTATTGTGCTTGCCCATTGTCTGGCCTATATGCTGTTAAGTGTGAGCCTTTGTGGCTGCCCATTGTCTGGTCTATATGCAGTTCTGTGTGAGCTATTGTGTCTGCCCATTGTCTGGCCTATATGCAGTTCAGTGTGAGCTATTGTGGCTGCCCATTGTCTGGCCTATATGCAGTTCTGTGTGAGCTATTGTTGCTGCCCATTGTCTGGCCTATATGCAGTTCAGTGTGAGCTATTGTGGCTGCCCATTAGCTGGCCTATAAGCAGTTCAGTGTGAGCTATTGTGGCTGCCCATTGTCTGGTATATATGCAGTTCTGTGTGAGCTATTGTGGCTGCCCATTGTCTGGTCTATATGCATTTCTGTATGAGCTATTGTGGCTGCCAATTTTCTTGTCTCTATGTAGTTCAGTGTGAGCTATTGTGGCTGCCCATTGTCTGGCCTATATGCAGTTCTGTGTGAGCTATTGTTGCTGCCCATTGTCTGGCCTATATGCAGTTCAGTGTGAGCTATTGTGGCTGCCCATTAGCTGGCCTATAAGCAGTTCAGTGTGAGTTATTGTGGCTGCCCATTGTCTGGTATATATGCAGTTCTGTGTGAGCTATTGTGGCTGCTCATTGTCTGGTCTATATGCATTTCTGTATGAGCTATTGTGGTTGCCAATTGTCTTGTCTCTATGCAGTTCTGTGTGAGCTATTGTGGCTGCCCATTGTCTGGCCTATATGCTGTTAAATGTGAGCTATTGTGGCTGCCCATTGTCTTGTCTTTATGCAGTTCAGTGTGAGCTATTGTGGCTGCCCATTGTCTGGCCTATATGCTGTTATGTGTGAGCTATTGCAGCTGCCCATTGTCTGGCCTATATGCTGTTAAGTGTGAGACTTTGTGGCTGCCCATAGTCTGGCCTATATGCAGTTCAGTGTGAGCTATTGTGCTTGCCCATTGTCTGGCCTATATGCTGTTAAGTGTGAGCCTTTGTGGCTGCCCATTGTCTGGGCTATATGCAGTTCTGTGCGAGTTATTGTGCTTGCCCATTTTCTGGTCTATATGCAGTTCTTTGTGAGCTACTGTGGCTGCCCATTGTCTGGCCTATATGCTGTTAAGTGTGAGCTATTGTGGCTGCCCATTGTCTGGCCTATATGCTGTTCTGTGTGTGCTCTTGTGGCTGCCCTTTGTCTGGCCTATATGCAGTTCTTTGTGAGCTATTGAGGCTGCCCATTGGTAGTCATCTGCTATTGCCCATCATTGATGTCCATTATTGCACATAAAATCTGTAAAAGACTCTCAATCATAGATAAGAAGGACACGCCTCCTGAAACAAGAAAGGTTATGGTCTTGCATAAACACATTGATAATCGATCCTCTACCAAATTGCTTCAAATGGTGCTGTTGTGTCAAGGTAAACTCACATGTGAAGAATCTAACTTTGAAAAACTTCCTGTCTTCAACCAGAAATTGTATAAAAGCTGTGAGGTTCTTACCTAGTTTTTAGGCTGTAGGCCGCTAGGCCTGCAGACTTTTATAACGGTATCTCGGAAATCGCATCGGCAGATCGACATAACATTTTTAACTTTTAGCGAATTAATGCGCGCACGGGCGTATCAACCCTAGCGCGGTTAGAACTGTGTTGGTCAACGACCTAATTTACATTAACATTTACATCGAAAATACCTAGTAATCGATCTAATTGCTACGGACTGCGTTCTGCATATTGATTAGCTTGCTAAAAGTAGCGCCATAATGAGCCTTCAGTCTATGTTATGCAGTTAATATGGTTTGGAAACGCTGCGCTTTTCATAATATAACGCAATTGTTATATATTTTGATATCGGCCAGTTACAGAACGCAATATAGAAAAGAAGAATCTGCAAATAGTTGCAAAATGAACGCGTACTGAATCCAATAAATACATGTATTGTATACCTGTGTTTAGATTTTGCTTCGGCTGGGGACCGATAATTTCTACATGTACAATGTAGTTAAAAAAAGAATGTGGGTCATCGCATTCAGACAGGTTTATTCCCCGGAAATAAACTCTGAGAAGTCGTTAAAAGACGGAAAAATATTGATCGTATTATGATGCTATAAAATGCTAATTAGGCGTAAGATATCAAACCATAATGTTTTAAATGAAATTATGATACTTCAATTTATCCTACAATCAGTTTTTTCATAAGTATAATTTCTTCGTTTTAAATTGCCTTAATCGGCTACCTGACATTTTTATTGAGATTGTTAGTTTTTAATTGTGTTTGTAAAATGTTTGTCGCATAAAACCATTCTCTTGTGTAAGTACATTCTATCATCCTTTAAACATTTACTAAATGAATATTATACATTTTTACAATTCAAATCAAACCGCGTAAAGCGTTGACAGGCTATCGACCTGCTACAATTTTTGTCATAGTCATGTAATGCCGAATGAAACGGAAAGTATGTGAATATTTCTAAGTTTGTCTCAGTTATTTCAGTCCAATATCTTGAGCATGTAGCATAATGCATATGCATATTTATAAACAAAACTGATATAAATCTGTTCATTTTGTCCATGAGTGACATATGTTGAGGGCATTATTAAGATACATGTACATAAAGCATACAGGGAAGAAATAGTATGTGGGTGATTCGACCCAGAGGTATTTGGCATGGTAGAAAGAAGTCTTAAACATAAACCTAATTAATATGTCCAATGAATTTTGTTGGGATGCATTTGGTTAAGCCTGCATACCCTGTTAGTAAATTAAATACGCCTCAAGTCAAGTTTGAAGTGTAGAGTAGATTTAACTAAAAATTCCTTAATGCTTTATCCGTGTCACTGCATTGTTATGAAACAAAAGCTCCAGATAAGTATATGATTTTGAGTATTACTCCATACCCTTCCCTAAATTTGCCACCAACTTCCACCAAATGCCACCCAAATCCATGGCAAATGGGTGGCACTTGGTGGAAAATGGGTGGCACTTGGTGGAATATCAAGAATTCCACCAACTGCCATGAAATTTCCACCCAACTGGAGGTGGCAGTTGGTGTAAAATTGAACTCAGTTTTTTTTTCATGTGGCACTTGGTGAAAAAGTTGGACTTAGTTAATTTTTCATATGGCAGTTGGTGAAAAAATGAACTTAGTTAATTTTTTGGGTGGCATTTGGTGAAAAAAGACTTAGAAAATCTCAAGAGTTCTGTAAAAGGGAACCATTTCTTATCATCATGGAATAATAATAGCATTTACGAAAGTTGCTGTTCATGCTGCTGTTTTAGCATCATTACATATGCTACTATTTAAAACTAACTGGTAATGTTGCTGGTTATACTGATGATGATTACGATGTTGGTGGTTCTATTGATGATGATTATGATGTTGGTGGTTCTATTGATGATGATTATGATGTTGGTGGTTCTATTGATGATGATTATGATGTTGGTGGTTCTATTGATGATGATGATGATGGTGGTGGTGGTGGTGGTGGTAATTATGATGATTGTGGTGGTGGTGATTATGATGATTGTGGTGGTGGTGGTGGTGGTTGATTTTGACAATTGTGGTGGTGACAACAACAACAACATGTTGTTATTGATGATGATGATGATGATGATGATGATGATGATGATGATGATGATGATGATGATGATGATGATAACAACAACAAAAATGTGATGATGATTATCATGATCATGATAATGATGAGTTAAACTAAGTTTTCTGTGTACATGTGCTCTGTTGCTATTTCCCCAAAGGTACAGGGATCCCATTAATGTTTGATTTAAACTCGGAATGACCTCTCTGCTGGAAAATCTCCTCAAAATATTTGAATCTTCTGACAGTTACTAGCATTAATTTTGTGGAACTTTGAATAGTGAGAAAAAAAATTGTGCAGTTTTGTTTAATAAAATGGATTGATTATAAGGTAACTGGTTTTTTATCATATTAACAACCAAAAAAGATCATGAATTATCTTTTTATTTTATTTTTACACATATTAGGCTCTTTGTCTTTGTTTAAAGTTTGACTAAGAGATAAGCTTTATGCATGTACTGTCAAGTATGTTTCACTTTATTCCAAAATAATTGACAAATACTCAGTCAAGCAATGTACTATTAGTTTAAAAATTATCATTCAATTTGTACAATGAAGTTGAAGATGTATAAAGAAATGTTATACACATATTTTTTCCAGACAAAACCCCCCCATAACGATGACAATGTACTTGGACAAGATTCTAAGACCTTATTGGTAAATATTTGAATATTACAATAACTTAAATGAAGACTGACCTCATAGTTTTATCATATTTTATAAGCTTATACTTATTTAAAAGTGCTATTAGTGCTATGAAGGGTGAGATAAACAATATTAAATGCCAGTCAAGAAAAGATGTAGAAGATGTATATGATCTAAAGGGTGTGTGTGTTTTTAAGAAAAATCGTTGAGGTATTGACAAAGCCTTGGTGTTATTCATGTTGTTGGCTGCATGATTTTGAAAAAATAAAGATATTAAAGTGAATCTTGGTGTACACATGTTTCCAAAGACATTTGTAGAACAAATTGTAGAACAAATAACATTCTTCTGTGAGGCAAACCCTGTTATATTGAACAGATTTATTAAAATGATCGCTTTTTTCAGGAAGAAATATGAATAGAGGACTTCTATAGCAGAAGAAGTATAGCCAAACTTGCAGAAAACAACAACCGAATGACTGCATCACTAAAGAAAAGAAACAGGTTATTGACATTTCAATATTCAAAATACCAAAACCGGTAGTTAAATTAACTTTTTACCTGTATTGTCATTGCTAATACAACAGAGGAGTGCTCTTGTAAAACATATTTGCAATGATTCAGTGTATGAGGCTGAATTCTATATTAAGTTATGGTATATCATTTTGTTGTTATACTTGTTATTAATCTTGCTAGGCCCAGAGCTGAAGAAACTTATTTAAGAGTATGTTTTTAATGTTGTCATTTTATTTATGCATCTAATTTTAAAATATATTTTGAATAATGATAGCTAAAATGAAACCTCCAAAATAAATAATACTAAAACTGTTTTCAGGATTTCTCCAAATGTAGAAATGCAGACAGCTGTTCACCATCAACTGTGTTCCTTTGTAATTTTGTGTACATATGAAACTCAATGACTGCAAAGAATTGTGTTTTTTGTTGTTCTTAGGTTGTTGTATGCATACTTCATAAATCCCATGATTTTATTTCCACCAAGTGACACGTAATTTCCACCAAGTGCCACATTGGCATGGCATTTGGTGAAAAAAAGATCAAAGAAACTGAACGTGGCATTTGATGGAAAATTGTTCCAATACTCCACCAACTGCCACGTTGGGGTGGCATTTGGTGAAAAATTTGCCACCAACTGCCATGTGGCATTTGGTGGAAAACGTTCCAATACTCCACCAACTGCCACGTTGGGGTGGCATTTGGTGAAAAAATTTGCCACGTGGCATTTGGTGGAAAACGTTCCAATACTCCACCAAGTGCCACGTTGGGGTGGCATTTGGTGAAAAAATTTGCCACGTGGCATTTGGTGGAAAATGTTCCAATACTCCACCAACTGCCACGTTGGGATGGCATTTGGTGGAAAATGGTGAAAAATTAGATCAAAGTCCCATTTTATTCTGTTTTTCATCGTTTTACACCAAGTGCCACCCTTTCCAATACTCCACCAACTGCCATCCATTTTCCACGTCCAATTCGTGGCAAATTTAGGGAAGGGTACCGTATAAGTAACTATTTGACGTATTTCACATTTCAAGTGACTTATACTTCGTGATCTTATTGAGAATCAACATTAAACATAAAAGTTTTTGCGAAGGAAATTATGAGCGAGCATATACCATCTTTAGATGTATATATTGATACATATGTTTTACAATTACATGACTATACTCACAAAATGTTGCAGGCCGAAAGCCATTCAACACTTTAAGCGCTTTGATTTTAAAGCTTTCCTCAGAGCTTTGGAACTAATGTAGATAATCGTAGTGTTATGGTAGATCTCCTGTAAATTATAAGAAGGAAACAGTCTTCCCAAACACTGTTCCAGTTTGCAGTAGTTACTGTGTTAGAGTGTGGTTCTTGTCGGGAAGATAGGGCAGGCATTTCATGACTCTTATCAACATGCTGCAGATAAGCCCTGTCCTTTGCCTGTCTTGTTAGTACTTGTAAAATTATTTTATATACAATAATTACAATAAACTGTGCCAATTTCTTTAAAAAACCAACAAGAATAACAAATATTCAATGAAAATGTTTGTGTAACTTTTCTTGCACTTAAGTGAAATATTTGAATGAGGAAATTGTTATTCAACCATTGTTAGAGAAATATAAGAAGTATATCTCAAACCAAAGCATTTGAAGAATAAATAGGCTATACTACGAGAAACCTTTCATAGGATTGTGTTTGGCCCCGAGAGTCTTTGTCAAGGTCACTGTTACTAAAAATAGGAAAATGGTAACTGAGTAACTTTAGTTAGGTTTAACATATTGTGACTAATCTTGGTATATAGGAAGAGTTTATGGAGACCTTTCATAGGATTGCATTTGGGACCCCTAGGGTCAAACGGAAAAACAGTTTTTTACTGAATAACTTAGTTGGGTTGACATATTGATACCAAATATTGTACATAGGATGAGTTTATGGATACCTTTCATGTGATTGCATTTGGGACCCCTAGGGTCAATGTCACTGTTACTATATATAGATAACTGTTGGTACTTAATAACTTTGTTTTGGGTTGACATATTGTGTCCAAATTTGGTGAGTAGGAAGAGTTTATGGAGGACTTCAATGGGATTTCATTTTAATAGGGCCAAGGTCACTGTTACTAAAAATAGAAAAAAAAGAGTTCAAACTAAATTTGTTGAAGGCTGAAGTTTTTCTGTCTGTCACTGAAAACCTGCTTTTCGTTGCATTGCAGAGTTTCATGTTTACTTTTTAATTTGACTTTTTTTATTGCTTTTGACAGGCACATATTATATCATTATTGTATTCATTTCTAAGACATATCATATACCAGTAGTCAAGCGAGCTGTCCTACGACAGCTCTTGTAATTAATAAAGTAGCTTATAAAAACATGATGTGATTTATTAGTATTTAGTGCCTGAAAATCTCATCTCTGTTTCCAACTCAGTTTAATGGAAGAGGTGTTTGCTTTTCCAACCATGCAATACGGAAGATCTGTTCGGATTAACTGATGTGTCTGTGAAAAACATTATCTGTGGTTATATTGATGCCTTTTTCACCATCTAGATTCTTGGTGCAGACTATTATAAATACCTTCTTTCCAAGGAAGGTTTTATTTCCTTTGAGCATATGAACTTTGTATCATTAGCAATATTTGCAGAACCATTATGAATAAAAATGAAATATGTCTAAAATTCAACTGCATATATTTTATCACTAAGTTGTTAATATGTATTTACTTACACTTAACAGTTTACCCACAGATGTATTGCCTATTTCTGGCATTGCTATAGTAGCAGTGCTGTTATGCAGGTTGAACATACAACTTTTCAAGCCTGAAAATCATCTACTTGAATACAAGCCTCATCAGTGCTCCGTTTATTCTCATGAATTATAAAAAGATGATTGTTGGCAAAGCATCTTTTTAGTGGCAGCCTGGTTATTCAATGTGACTGACAGCTTAATTTACTCCATAATGCTTTGTTTGAGCCTGTATAACGAACCCAGTTAATGAAGGTTTCATATGAAAATGTTTGCTTTTTCAGGTCAAACAATGATTTTTGAGGATATCTGCTTTTATTGTGGGGACAGTGATGTTCTTGACACTGATGAAGTGGCATGGTTTGTCTGATATGCGCAACATGCAGGGAAACAAAACCTATCAAGACGAGCGGTGCTTAGAAAAAAATAAAAGAGTACAAAAAATGACAGTTCATGTCACCACAAAGATATATTTTGAAGTCTTAATAGAGACAATAAAAACTGATGTGTTAATAGGTGTAACAATTAATTTTAGTCATAGCAGGACATTGTTAAAGGGACTGTGTCACAGATTGGCACCAAAATTTTTTTTTTCTCTAACGAATCTCAGGACAATTATCAAATAGAATGTGTTACGCTTTGATATCATAATTGTAAAAAAAGTACCAAAATGTAAGAAAAAAATTGTGTTGGAGACCGGGTTCGAACCCGCGTCGCCAAAATTGAAGTCCAGTGTCTTACTCACTGAGCTACAAAGGCTTATTCTAATCGGGTGACATAATTAAGGTATACACCTACCTCGGTAATATCACGTGATAACACTGACTAGCCAATCACACATAAAGAATGAATTCTACCTGGTAGACATACCCAGTAATCTTTTTTAATGGAAAAATATGAAATAACTGCTAAACTTAAATAAATTGTAAACTATGTGGTACTTCAGAAGAAAGTTTCAATGCATTGTACACATCGATGCCAAGTTTATGTCAGTTTTTGACAATTTTCTTTTTTTTCCGCTATTTTATCATACGTGAGATTGTTGTATAGAATGTTTTTTTTTTTTTTTTATTTCTGATAGTGACATTTTGTTTTTATGTTTGGAAGCTGTTTTTTTTTGTTCTTGAAAAGACATTATCTAGTCATGTTTTGAATGCCTTAATGTGTTCTAGTTTAATATACACATTATCTAGTCCTGGCTCAAATGCCTTAATGTGTTCTAGTTTAATATACACATTATCTAGTCCTGGTTCAAATGCCTTAATGTGTTCTAGTTTAATATTATTAACATTATTTAGTCCTGGTTCAAATGCCTTAATGTGTTCTAGTTTAATATTATTAACATTATTTAGTCCTGGTTCAAATGCCATAATGTGTTCTAGTTTAATATTATTAACATTATTTAGTCCTGGTTCAAATGCCTTAATGTGTTCTAGTTTAATATACACATTATCTAGTCCTGGTTCAAATGCCTTAATGTGTTCTAGTTTAATATACACATTATTTAGTCCTGGTTCAAATGCCTTAATGTGTTCTAGTTTTATATACACATTATCTAGTCCTGGTTCAAATGCCTTAATGTGTTCTAGTTTAATATACACATTATCTAGTCCTGGTTCAAATGCCTTAATGTGTTCTAGTTTAATATACACATTATTTAGTCCTGGTTCAAATGCCTTAATGTGTTCTAGTTTAATGTACACATTATTTAGTCCTGGCTCAAATGCCTTAATGTGTTCTAGTTTAATATACACATTATTTAGTCCTGGTTCAAATGCCTTAATGTGTTCTAGTTTAATATACACATTATCTAGTCCTGGTTCAAATGCCTTAATGTGTTCTAGTTTAATATACACATTATTTAGTCCTGGTTCAAATGCCTTAATGTGTTCTAGTTTTATATACACATTATCTAGTCCTAGTTCAAATGCCTTAATGTGTTCTAGTTTAATATACACATTATTTAGTCCTGGTTCAAATGCCTTAATGTGTTCTAGTTTAATATACACATTATCTAGTCCTGGTTCAAATGCCTTAATGTGTTCTAGTTTAATATACACATTATCTAGTCCTGGTTCAAATGCCTTAATGTGTTCTAGTTTAATATACACATTATCTAGTCCGGGTTCAAATGCCTTAATGTGTTCTAGTTTTATATACACATTATTTAGTCCTGGTTCAAATGCCTTAATGTGTTCTAGTTTAATATACACATTATTTAGTCCTGGTTCAAATGCCTTAATGTGTTCTAGTTTAATATACACATTATCTAGTCCTGGTTCAAATGCCTTAATGTGTTCTAGTTTTATATACACATTATCTAGTCCTGGTTCAAATGCCTTAATGTGTTCTAGTTTAATATACACATTATCTAGTCCTGGTTCAAATGCCTTAATGTGTTCTAGTTTAATATACACATTATCTAGTCCTGGTTCAAATGCCTTAATGTGTTCTAGTTTAATATACACATTATTTAGTCCTGGTTCAAATGCCTTAATGTGTTCTAGTTTAATATACACATTATTTAGTCCTGGTTCAAATGCCTTAATGTGTTCTAGTTTAATATACACATTATCTAGTCCTGGTTCAAATGCCTTAATGTGTTCTAGTTTTAATGTCGTGTTAAGAAAGCTGTCATATTTTCTAGTAATAATAGAGACATTATTTACTTGTGTATGGAAAGCTGAATGATGATCATCTATGTGTAATAAATTTGTTTGGTTCTTGTAGTAGTATTTTTGCTTGAAACTCTGTATTTTAATATGTGACACAAGCACAAGCACAATTGTAAAGAAATACAGAAATTATTTTTTTGTGTTGAGTTTCATCTAGAATGTTATAGTTGGAAACAATAATAATAGTAGTGTTTACATTTAAACATCATTTAAAACATATATCTTTCACGCGCAAACTGTGACATTCATTATTGTTTTAGTGTATTACAAAGAGACATGTGAAACAGAACACATGATATGAATCCAACAGACTTGTCCAACAAATATTATTTATTAATGAACAAGATTAAAATGTAGAAACATTTCTTTTACATATTAATGTATTAAAAAGAGCATAAAATAACTTATAATCACCCTATTTCCAGTTCAGAATAGTGAAAATTTTCCCATAAACCACATAATAAAAAAATGCTGGCCTTACTATCATTGCGTAATAATATGGCTAAGATTAGTGTTGTTAGGCCTGTTGTGACCACTGGTTCTGCTTAGATACAAAAATTGCCTTATCATGTGGCTAGTAGCAGTGCTGTTGAGCCTAAACCAGTTCTGCTTAGATACAAATATTGCCTTATCATGTGGCTAGTAGCAGTGCTGTTGAGCCTAAACCAGTTCTGCTTAGATACAAAAATTGCCTTATCATGTGGCTAGTAGCAGTGCTGTTGAGCCTAAACCAGTTCTGCTTAGATACAAATATTGCCTTATCATGTGGCTAGTAGCAGTGCTGTTGAGCCTAAACCAGTTCTGCTTAGATACAAAAATTGCCTTGTCATGTGGCTAGTAGCAGTGCTGTTGAGCCTAAACCAGTTCTGCTTAGATACAAAAATTGCCTTATCATGTGGCTAGTAGCAGTGCTGTCGAGCCTAAACCAGTTCTGCTTAGATACAAATATTGCCTTGTCATGTGGCTAGTAGCAGTGCTGTCGAGCCTAAACCAGTTCTGCTTAGATACAAAAATTGCCTTATCATGTGGCTAGTAGCAGTGCTGTCGAGCCTAAACCAGTTCTGCTTAGATACAAAAATTGCCTTATCATGTGGCTAGTAGCAGTGCTGTTGAGCCTAAACCAGTTCTGCTTAGATACAAAAATTGCCTTATCATGTGGCTAGTAGCAGTGCTGTCGAGCCTAAACCAGTTCTGCTTAGATACAAATATTGCCTTGTCATGTGGCTAGTAGCAGTGCTGTTGAGCCTAAACCAGTTCTGCTTAGATACAAATATTGCCTTGTCATGTGGCTAGTAGCAGTGCTGTTGAGCCTAAACCAGTTCTGCTTAGATACAAAAATTGCCTTATCATGTGGCTAGTAGCAGTGCTGTTGAGCCTAAACCAGTTCTGCTTAGATACAAAAATTGCCTTGTCATGTGGCTAGTAGCAGTGCTGTCGAGCCTAAACCAGTTCTGCTTAGATACAAATATTGCCTTGTCATGTGGCTAGTAGCAGTGCTGTTGAGCCTAAACCAGTTCTGCTTAGATACAAATATTGCCTTATCATGTGGCTAGTAGCAGTGCTGTTGAGCCTAAACCAGTTCTGCTTAGATACAAATATTGCCTTATCATGTGGCTAGTAGCAGTGCTGTTGAGCCTAAACCAGTTCTGCTTAGATACAAATATTGCCTTGTCATGTGGCTAGTAGCAGTGCTGTCGAGCCTAAACCAGTTCTGCTTAGATACAAATATTGCCTTGTCATGTGGCTAGTAGCAGTGCTGTTGAGCCTAAACCAGTTCTGCTTAGATACAAATATTGCCTTGTCATGTGGCTAGTAGCAGTGCTGTTGAGCCTTAGAACCAGTTCTGCTTAGATACAAATATTGCCTTGTCATGTGGCTAGTAGCAGTGCTGTCGAGCCTAAACCAGTTCTGCTTAGATACAAATATTGCCTTGTCATGTGGCTAGTAGCAGTGCTGTCGAGCCTAAACCAGTTCTGCTTAGATACAAATATTGCCTTGTCATGTGGCTAGTAGCAGTGCTGTTGAGCCTAAACCAGTTCTGCTTAGATACAAAAATTGCCTTGTCATGTGGCTAGTAGCAGTGCTGTTGAGCCTAAACCAGTTCTGCTTAGATACAAAAATTGCCTTATCATGTGGCTAGTAGCAGTGCTGTCGAGCCTAAACCAGTTCTGCTTAGATACAAATACTGCCTTGTCATGTGGCTAGTAGCAGTGCTGTTGAGCCTAAACCAGTTCTGCTTAGATACAAATATTGCCTTGTCATGTGGCTAGTAGCAGTGCTGTTGAGCCTAAACCAGTTCTGCTTAGATACAAATATTGCCTTGTCATGTGGCTAGTAGCAGTGCTGTTGAGCCTAAACCAGTTCTGCTTAGAAACAAATATTGCCTTGTCATGTGGCTAGTAGCAGTGCTGTCGAGCCTAAACCAGTTCTGCTTAGATACAAATATTGCCTTGTCATGTGGCTAGTAGCAGTGCTGTTGAGCCTAAACCAGTTCTGCTTAGATACAAATATTGCCTTGTCATGTGGCTAGTAGCAGTGCTGTTGAGCCTAAACCAGTTCTGCTTAGATACAAATATTGCCTTGTCATGTGGCTAGTAGCAGTGCTGTTGAGCCTAAACCAGTTCTGCTTAGATACAAAAATTGCCTTATCATGTGGCTGGTAGCAGTGATGTTGAGCCTATACCAGTTCTGCTTAGATACAAATTTTGCCTTATCATGTGGCTAGAAGCAGTGATGTTGAGCCTATACCAGTTCTGCTAGTAGCAGTGATGTTGAGCCTATACTGGTTCTGCTAGTATCAGTGATGTTGAGCCTATACCAGTTCTGCTAGTAGCATTGATGTTGAGCCTAAACCAGTTCTGCTAGTAGCATTGATGTTGAGCCTATACCGGTTCTGCTAGTGGCATTGATGTTGAGCCTATACCGGTTCTGCTAGTGGCATTGATGTTGAGCCTATACCGGTTCTGCTAGTGGCATTGATGTTGAGCCTATACCGGTTCTGCTAGTGGCATTGATGTTGAGCCTATACCGGTTCTGCTAGTGGCATTGATGTTGAGCCTATACCGGTTCTGCTAGTGGCATTGATGTTGAGCCTATACCGGTTCTGCTAGTGGCATTGATGTTGAGCCTATACCGGTTCTGCTAGTGGCATTGATGTTGAGCCTATACCGGTTCTGCTAGTGGCATTGATGTTGAGCCTATACCGGTTCTGCTAGTGGCATTGATGTTGAGCCTATACCGGTTCTGCTAGTGGCATTGATGTTGAGCCTATACCGGTTCTGCTAGTGGCATTGATGTTGAGCCTATACCGGTTCTGCTAGTGGCATTGATGTTGAGCCTATACCGGTTCTGCTAGTGGCATTGATGTTGAGCCTATACCGGTTCTGCTAGTGGCATTGATGTTGAGCCTATACCAGTTCTGCTAGTAGCATTGATGTTGAGCCTATACCAGTTCTGCTAGTAGCATTGATGTTGAGCCTATACCGGTTCTGCTAGTGGCATTGATGTTGAGCCTATACCGGTTCTGCTAGTGGCATTGATGTTGAGCCTATACCAGTTCTGCTAGTAGCATTGATGTTGAGCCTATACCAGTTCTGCTAGTGGCATTGATGTTGAGCCTATACCAGTTCTGCTAGTGGCATTGATGTTGAGCCTATACCAGTTCTGCTAGTGGCATTGATGTTGAGCCTATACCAGTTCTGCTAGTAGCATTGATGTTGAGCCTATACCAGTTCTGCTAGTAGCATTGATGTTGAGCCTATACCAGTTCTGCTAGTAGCATTGATGTTGAGCCTATACTGGTTCTGCTAGTAGCATTGATGTTGAGCCTATACCAGTTCTGCTAGTAGCATTGATGTTGAGCCTATACCAGTTCTGCTAGTAGCATTGATGTTGAGCCTATACCAGTTCTGCTAGTAGCATTGATGTTGAGCCTATACCAGTTCTGCTAGTAGCATTGATGTTGAGCCTATACCAGTTCTGCTAGTAGCATTGATGTTGAGCCTATACCAGTTCTGCTAGTAGCATTGATGTTGAGCCTATACCAGTTCTGCTAGTAGCATTGATGTTGAGCCTATACCAGTTCTGCTAGTAGCATTGATGTTGAGCCTATACCAGTTCTGCTTAGATACAAATTTTGCCTTATCATGTGGCTAGTAGCAGTGATGTTGAGCCTATACCAGTTCTGCTAGTAGCATTGATGTTGAGCCTATACTGGTTCTGCTAGTAGCAGTGATGTTGAGCCTATACCAGTTCTGCTTAGATACAAATTTTGCCTTATAATGTGGCTAGTAGCAGTGCTGTTGAGCCTATACTGGTTCTGCTAGTAGGAGTGATGTTGAGCCTATACCAGTTCTGCTTAGATACAAATATTGCCTTATAATGTGGCTAGTAGCAGTGCTGTTGAGCCTATACCAGTTCTGCTTAGATACAAATATTGCCTTATAATGTTGCTAGTAGCAGTGATGTTGAGCCTATACCAGTTCTGCTTAGATACAAATTTTGCCTTATCATGTGGCTAGTAGCAGTGATGTTGAGCCTATACTGGTTCTGCTAGTATCAGTGATGTTGAGCCTATACCAGTTCTGCTAGTAGCATTGATGTTGAGCCTATACCAGTTCTGCTAGTAGCATTGATGTTGAGCCTATACTGGTTCTGCTAGTAGCAGTGATGTTGAGCCTATACCGGTTCTGCTTAGATACAAATTTTGCCTTATAATGTGGCTAGTAGCAGTGCTGTTGAGCCTATACTGGTTCTGCTAGTAGGAGTGATGTTGAGCCTATACCAGTTCTGCTAGTAGCATTGATGTTGAGCCTATACTAGTTCTGCTTAGATACAAATTTTGCCTTATAATGTGGCTAGTAGCAGTGCTGTTGAGCCTATACCAGTTCTGCTAGTAGCATTGATGTTGAGCCTATACCAGTTCTGCTTAGATACAAATATTGCCTTATAATGTGGCTAGTAGCAGTGCTGTTGAGCCTATACCAGTTCTGCTTAGATACAAATATTGCCTTATAATGTTGCTAGTAGCAGTGATGTTGAGCCTATACCAGTTCTGCTTAGATACAAATATTGCCTTATAATGTGGCTAGTAGCAGTGCTGTTGAGCCTATACCAGTTCTGCTTAGATACAAATATTGCCTTATAATGTTGCTAGTAGCAGTGATGTTGAGCCTATACCAGTTCTGCTTAGATACAAATTTTGCCTTATCATGTGGCTAGAAGCAGTGATGTTGAGCCTATACTGGTTCTGCTAGTATCAGTGATGTTGAGCCTATACTGGTTCTGCTAGTATCAGTGATGTTGAGCCTATACCAGTTCTGCTAGTAGCATTGATGTTGAGCCTATACCAGTTCTGCTAGTAGCATTGATGTTGAGCCTATACCAGTTCTGCTTAGATACAAATTTTGCCTTATCATGTGGCTAGTAGCATTGATGTTGAGCCTATACCAGTTCTGCTAGTAGCATTGATGTTGAGCCTATACCAGTTCTGCTAGTAGCATTGATGTTGAGCCTATACCAGTTCTGCTAGTAGCATTGATGTTGAGCCTATACCAGTTCTGCTAGTAGCATTGATGTTGAGCCTATACCAGTTCTGCTAGTAGCATTGATGTTGAGCCTATACCAGTTCTGCTAGTAGCATTGATGTTGAGCCTATACCAGTTCTGCTAGTAGCATTGATGTTGAGCCTATACCAGTTCTGCTAGTAGCATTGATGTTGAGCCTATACCGGTTCTGCTAGAAGCATTGATGTTGAGCCTATACCGGTTCTGCTAGTAGCATTGATGTTGAGCCTATACCGGTTCTGCTAGTAGCATTGATGTTGAGCCTATACCAGTTCTGCTAGTAGCATTGATGTTGAGCCTATACTGGTTCTGCTTAGATACAAATACTGCCTTATCATGTGGCTAGTAGCAGGGCTGTTGAGCCTAAACCAGTTGTGCTTAGATACAAATATAGAGAAATTACTTCGTTACATATTTTTCAATGTTGTTGAATTTTCCGCTGATGTCATCGTCGACCTAAATTGTGTGTTTCAATGTTTAGCTTGATCCATACATGTGATAATTTCTTAGGTCGATTCCGGGACACTGATAATGTCAACGCACACTAGGGGGGTCCGGGGGCATGCTCCCCCTGAATTTTTTTTAAATGGGGAACGTCTGTGGTGCATTCTAGAGCATATCTTGGACTATTTTAGTCGTTTTTAACGTCGGGAAAATGTACCTATTTTGACTGCCAAGACATATTTTTTTACTTGACATGGTTTGTTTTTTTCTGCATTTTCTTGAAAAAATAAAACCACCAGATATTTTCCCAGGCTTTAAATGAAGCGCTAACCATGGACCTATAGGTCCGTGCGCTAACCAGGAGGATATGCAGTCTACTTTCGGTTTCATCAAAACAGGAAATAAACAACTATACGGGCACCTGTTTTCCCGCGCTTTTGAGAACATGCGCACAGACCTATATGGTTTATAGGTCCGTGACATGCGTTACAAAATATTTATTTTTTCATCACATTTAAAACCTTTGCAATTTATGATACACAATATTTTCCAGACGGTCAAGAAGATTTTCCAGTCGATGAGCTTTTTTCCGTTTGGAGATGCATATAATTTTGATAGAGACGTGTCAACAATCGGCTGTATAAAGTGATCACGTGACTTACCATGGTCACGTGATTAAAGCACTCTATATAACCACCTGTAAACCCCATATCATCAGTTTTATTTCGGCGTAAAAATACACAACGATATTTCGAAAAAAAGTTCAAAACACTAAAATTCCTTGTGGACGCGTTAGTTGTTTAAAGTTTTTTTTAAAGTATAACAATGAATCGACTTAGAAATTTGAATGGAATATGGGATGTTTTCCGTGTTTTTTACTCATTTTGTCACTTTCTTTGCACTTACCTTCAAGCTTGTTTGTCGGTAAAATGTGTGACTCGTTAAGCACAACAATAGGCCAATAGATCAATTATCGGGTGATTGACGATGACCTCTACGACACACGTACCAATTAACGGATTAGTGTCAACATGTCCTGTGTTTTACGACCAGTGTCCCGGACAGGCAAAATAGCTGATTTACATTGGTAAACTAAGATAATCGATTCCTAGATTATTTTTTTCGCTTTTTTTTTATGACTTTCCGGGACAAACATGCACCCTCCGTGACTCCGTGACAGGGATACGATTTCCGGGACAATCCCGGACGTCCGGGACATTATCACATGTATGGCTTGATCAATAAAAGACTCTTTAATAAAAAACATAAACAAACATCTTTAATTATTCACACTTAACAATTAACCTCCAATTATGACAGTTTGTTGTTTTCACACGCACGGTAATTTAGCGACATGCCACAAACCTTCATGACAACTTTTGCACCTACAACTCAATCTACTGTTCGACATAAGGGACAAGGAAAATGAGTGAAATTCGACCAATGGGACTGAAATAGGTTGCCCACATAGCGAAAAAATCGAGATAGAAGAATCGATACAAGCAAATTTATTTTATATAGAATAAGAAGGAATAAATTCGGGACTGGAAAGAAAAGTCGACATTACCAGAAAATCAAGATATCCGACGTTGACATAGCAAGTTTGGACTGTATATATATATATATATATATATATATATATATATATATATAAAATATATAAAGCAATGTTTGTATCTACGAAATATATAAACACTTAATATTTGGACAACACCCATGACTGCTGTGAAGGCTCAACACCACTGCTACTAGTCACATGATAATAGTTATTATAAGTTATTTATGATTTGATCTTTGACAAGTTAGTTGAAATAAGGTTACCAATTTGAGTTCAAACATCACATGTAGAATGATGCAATGTAGAATGCACATCACAATACCTATAGCATATCTTCAAGTCTGCTATGTAGGATAACTCATATGTTTTACCTGGTTTGTAGGCAAAGATACCATAAAACAATTGTAATTATCCTGTAAATCAGTCCAGGGTGTAGTTTATTGTTCAAGGAGCATGCATGGGTGATAAAAAGGTGGACCTGCTGACAAAGCTTTGCAGATCAGAGTCTGGAGCTGGTCTAATGGCAATCTCAGACACTGGTCCATTGAAATACTGTTCCTGAATGAAATTTCAGCATCCCATGATTTTTCAGTTTAGACAAACATGCAGTACCATGCATAATGAGCCTGTCCGTTACAATGATTCTGGAATGGAACTTAAACTTCTTAAATTTCTAGAAAAAAATAAACACAAATAAGAGGACGGAAATTGTTAAATACGAAATTATTCATTCTAGTAACTTTTTCTAATACTATGCAAAATCTTCTTTAAAAAGGACTGAAATGATTTAGATAGCATGATGACATGATGATCGAAATACCAAAAAATACATTTAAATATACACCTGCAGGCAAATTTACCCCATGTGCAAATGTTGGTCATGTAAAAGGCGTAATATGTAATAAATAATTATAGTTTTAAATACTTTTTTGACAATATAACTGTTTACAGTTTACCTTGTGTCCCTAACAATAATTAATAAAGGGAATTTGCTAATAAATTAAAACAATCATCACAAATCAATTAAGTCCTCAATCATAATTTAAAAAAAAAATGATTTGAATTGTTTTTGCATTGAATTCTGCTTGAACAGAACAATTGTTATTTGTTTTTGTTTTAGAATTGATGAAAGTTCTGCTCATAGATTTTGCAGTCTGTAATATTTATAGAGCCAAGAAACTAAGCCAATTATGCAGCTATGTAGGACGGTGTTGGCACCCCTGGCACGCAGACTTCACTCTTAGTGATAATGCAACTGTCAAAAATACTACAAAATACAACAAAAGAACAACATAGTTTTGGAAACAGACTCATATATAACAAGCAAAACAACACAAATTTCTGAGGAAAAACAAACTATTTTTCAAAATAAGTGAAATTGCAGCAGCCACAGCAATCTTACTCTTTGATACTGAAAAAGAACACAATCAAAGAGGTGTCTGCCTCTCATCCAAGTAGTCCCACATTTTAGGGGCTTCTCATAATGTAACCGTTTTTATCCAGTTGTGATACTTAATTAATACAAGCTAGTTTTCATGTCACTTGTCAGTTTGTATCATAAAACATACATTATGCTTTTCTAACATGAGTCCTATTCTTTTGACAACTTTAAGATTTTCTGTTTATAGCTCTACTGACCAAAGGCCAGAAGAGCTTATGGGATGGTAATGTGTACGTAGTATGTGCGTCCGTGCATCTGTAAACAATTGCTTGTTAACACGATACAGTCTTGATTGTATCTCGATGAAACTTGTACAGTATCTAGATATCCATTAGAGCTCGGTTCCTTTCGAAAACCAGCCAGATCTGCCAATGCATGCATAGATTATGGCCCTTGATAGTATAAAAAAATCTGTTTGTCTGTAAACAATTATTTGTGAACATGATACAGTCTTCAGTTTTGTGATTGTATCTCGATGAAACTTGTACAGATTTAGATATCCATTAGAGCTCGGTTCCTTTCGAAAACCAGCCAGATCTGCCAATGCATGCATAGATTATGGCCCTTGATAGTATAAAAAAATGCTATTGTGTAAACAATTGCTTGTGAACATGATACAGTCTTCAGTTTTGATTGTATCTCGATGAAACTTCTACAGTATTTAGATATCCATTACAGCTCGGTTCCTTTCAAAAAACGGCCAGATCCGCCCATGCATGCCTAGATTATGAGCCTTGAAAGTATAAAAAAATCTGTTGTCTGTAAACAATTGTTTGTGAACATGATACAGTCTTCAGTTTTGATTGTATCTCGATGAAACTTGTACAGTATCAAGATATCCATTAGAGCTCGGTTCCTTTGTGGAGCATCATATGGTGACCGTTTAGCAAAAGATTTGAAATTATGCCCCTTGGGCAAAAGCTGGCCCCACCCCTTTTGACTTACTTTTTAATTTTTATACGCCCGAAGGGTCGTATTATGTTATGGCCTCCATCGTCTGTCCGTCCGTCTGTCCGTCTGTTAGCAATTCCGTGTCCGGGCCATAACTTGGTAACTAATAAAGCGATTTTCAAATAACTTTATACAAATCATCACTACATTAAAAAGATGTGTCGCGCGCAATTTCCAGGTCCATACCTCAAAGACTAGAATCACCATGGGGGTGCGTTAGCAAATCCGTGTCCGGGCCACAACTTGGTCACTAATAAAGTCATTTTCAAATAACTTTATACAAAGCATCATTACATTAAAAGGATGTGTCGCGCGCAATTTCCAGGTCCATACCTCAAACACTAGAATCACCATGGGGGGGGGGGACGTTAGCAATTCCATGTCCAGGCCATTATAAACTGGGTTACTACTAAAGCAATTTTCAAATAACTTTATACAAATCATCTCCACATTAAAAGGATTTGTCAAGGATGCTTTCCAGGTCCGTACCTCAAAGGCTAATTTCACTGGGGGGGGGGCGTTAGCAATTCCGTGTCCAGGCCACAGCTTTGTGTTACTGCTAATAAAGGAATTTTTAGAAAACGTGGCCTAGCCACAACTTTGTAACCAATAAAGCAATTTCTAGATAACTTTATACAAATTATTGCTACATTAAAAGGATGTGTTGTGAGCACTTTCCAAGTCCTGCTACTTTTAAACTTGTATTCTCAGATTTTCTAAGGAAGTTTCAGATATTCTATTTTTTTTATAAAAATATTTCATTTCATAAAATCTGATTCCATATTAGTACATCCTTCATTGCACTACTTACCAGTATGTATGTTGTTTTACAATTATTCTATGTTGTAAAAAAATACTGTTGAACAAAGGTTTTTATTAGCACTGCTAACTTAAGTATCATTAAAGTTTCAATATTGGAAGTTTAAGCCTTTGTTGTAAACACTTCACACCTAGTAAGCAGTATACTAGCATAACCTAAATGTTTATTAAAGACCTCAAGCCGAATCTTCTTCGGGCGTATAATGCTCTGTTTCGCGGTGCTCTTGTTAAAAATACAGCAATGAAATTTTGACCATGTGTACAGTTTTGCGAACGAGCATCAATGTTGTCCTCGGATGTCCTTGACCAGAATACAGTTTTGAAAGCAAAAATTTTTTACCCTCAGATTACCTTTACTTGGCACATATTAAAATAGTTCATGCAACTAATCTGCTTAAAACACTTTCTGTCCTCAGATGTTGAACGTGCAGCGTTTTCAGCTAACTCAAACACAAAAAGTGAACTATATATTTGTTGCCTATTCCTCAAACATACATGCTCTGGATTGAAAATGACCACAAGAGCCATGCCAATAGAGCATAGGCTCTCTTGGGCCTCTTGTTTAGGTATTTTGATGGTATTGTTGATAGCCTTTCATGTGTTGTGGCATCATTAGTATGCAGGATCTTCTACCTTGGCACTTACTAAAAAGCTTACACAATATTTAACTGAAAACCAGTGCATAGACATGTTGCTAAAGACAATACTCATATGTGTAGCAAGGCCCAAACTCGGGCTTAATTGTTGAGTTATTCCCCTCAAGAAAAACCAACGCCAGACAGGCATTTGCAATTGCTAGTAGTACTCATGTGATAGCTTTCAAATCTGGCATTATCAACAAACTTTGACTATTGTATCTTCATGCTGTCATGATTTAAGTGATACATGAATTGTATGACAATGATTGGCATATTTTAGAACAGTCTTGAATCTTAAATCTTTATCTTATTATTTTGTGTCCTGCATTTATTTCTTGATGTTTGTAAATTTGACACCCATTGTTTTTTTGCATCTAAGGTGGGGGCGATAAGGGCATTGAGGGTGTGGGTGCAATTATCATCTTCTTTTTCATGCCCATCTAAATGTATGGAGACAATCCGATTGAAAATAAAAATGAGGAAGACAGCAGTGTTATTTCAAGAGCTCACTAGCATTACTCTCACAATTTAAAGTGTCAATTTTGTTCACTCAAGTTACTTGACATCATCACCAGATTGGGTCATGTTACAAATTCATACGTTTAGTAAAGCTGAAAAAATAATTTCAGTAGTTAAAGGATGTTGCTTAATAAAAAAGATGAATAATAAACAGTGTAGAAGTTTAAGCCATCATAGCATTAAACATTAAGCAAAGTTTCAATTGTTATTTTATTTATTGAACACCATTTACTATTTATCAAGTATTCAGGGCAGTGCTAATTCCCATACAAGTATCCATAGGTCCAAATTGAAACAGGATGTTATGTCAGACAATCTTGTAAAGGGTGTGGACAGGTCTTGGATCAAACCTGAGACCCTCAGTCAGGACAGATGCTCTACTGCCTGAGCTTGCTTTCAAGTCAGGACAGGTGCTCTACCAGCTAAGCTTGCTTCCAAGTCAGGACAGGTGCTCTACCGGCTGAGCTTGCTTCAAAGTCAGGACAGGTGCTCTACCGGCTGAGCTTGCTTCCAAGTCAGGACAGGTGCTCTACTGGCTAAGCTTGCTTCCAAGTCAGGACAGGTGCTCTACCGGCTGAGCTTGCTTCCAAGTCAGGACAGGTGCTCTACCCATTGACCTTGCTTTCTAGTCATGACAGGTGCTCTTCCCATGAGCCTGGCTTCCAAGTCAGGACTGGTGCTCTATCGGCTGAGCTTGCTTCCAAGTCATGACAGGTGCTCTTCCCATGGAGCTTGCTTCAAAGTCAGGACAGGTGCTCTACCAGCTAAGCTTGCTTCCAAGTCAAGACAGGTGCTCAGCTCTACTGGCTGAGCTTGCTTTCAAGTCAGGGCAGGAGCTCTACCGGCTGAGCTTGCTTTCAAGTCAGGACAGGTGCTCTACCAGCTGAGCTTGCTTCAAAGTCAGGACAGGTGCTCTACCCATTGAGATTGCTTCCAAGTCAGGACAGGTGCTCTACTAGCTGAGCTTGCTTCCAGGTCAGGACAGGTGCTCTACCAGCTGAGCTTGCTTCCAGGTCAGGACAGGTGCTCTACTGGCTGAACTTGCTTCCAAGTCAGGACAGGTGCTCTACCCGCTGAGCTTGCTTCCAAGTCAGGACAGGTGCTCTACCCATTGAGATTGCTTCCAAGTCAGGACAGGTGCTCTACTGGCTGAACTTGCTTCAAAGTCAGGACAGGTGCTCTACCCGCTGAGCTTGCTTCCAGGTCAGGACAGGTGCTCTACTGGCTGAACTTGCTTCAAAGTCAGGACAGGTGCTCTACCCATTGAGATTGCTTCCAAGTCAGGACAAGTGCTCTACCGGCTGAGCTTGCTTTCAAGTCAGGACAGGTGCTCTACCAGCTGAGCTTGCTTCCAGGTCAGGACAGGTGCTCTACTGGCTGAACTTGCTTCAAAGTCAGGACAGGTGCTCTACCCGCTGAGCTTGCTTCCAGGTCATGACAATTGCTCTACCCATTGAGTTTGCTTCCAAGTCAGGACAGGTGTTCAACAGACTGAACTTGCTTCAAAGTCAGGACAGGTGCTCTACCCATTGAGTTTGCTTCCAAGTCAGGACAGGTGCTCAACAGACTGAACTTGCTTCAAAGTCAGGACAGGTGCTCAACAGACTGAGCTTGCTTCAAAGTCAGGACAGGTGCTCTACCCATTGAGTTTGCTTCAAAGTCAGGACAGGTGCTCAACAGACTGAACTTGCTTCAAAGTCAGGACAGGTGCTCTACCCATTGAGTTTGCTTCCAAGTCAGGACAGGTGCTCAACAGACTGAACTTGCTTCAAAGTCAGGACAGGTGCTCTACCCATTGAGATTGCTTCCAAGTCAGGACAGGTGCTCAACAGGCTGAGCTTGCTTCCAGGTCAAATCAGGTGCATTACAAACTAAGCTGAACCGATAAGCCCATAAAAACACTCAGCATTCTCAATATTTGCAAAGTGAAAAGAGTATCTTACGGTGTAAAAATTCCTTTCGAATAAAATATTCTGACAAAAAAATAAAATCTGGTTATGATGTGCAAATGGTTTATGTGAATTATACCCTGCGCCTATCTCATGTTCATACTGATGAATACATTATACCAATTTTCCATGGGCATAGTGAGTTTAATTTTCGCCTGTATTGAAAGCCTAGCCAAATTATGACCATTAAAGGCTACTTATGAAAGTTAATGGTCAAGTAAAGAATAGGGAGGCACTTGAATCTTCCAATCTACCTCTTCACTCTGTTACTGTTTACTTTTCAAAAGGCCTGCTTAATAAAATCCCATAAATCTCAGCACATGCTTGTATATCAATTTTATGAACATGGATAATTGACAACCATGCACATTAACTTGCTTTATTTTGAAATTATTATACCCCCACAAACAAAGTTTAAGGGGGTATATTGGAGTGAGCTTGTCGGTCGGTCTGTCTGTCGGTCGGTCTGTCGGTTTTCATGGTTTCCGGACGATAACTCATGAAAGGCTAGACAGATTTGAATTTTTTTGGTACACAGGTGTAACATCAGAAGATACAGGTCAAGTTCAATATTGGGGCTGGTGGGGTCAAGGTCACTGTTACTAAAAATAGAAAAACGGTTTTCGGACGATAACTCATGAAAGGCTAGACAGATTTGAACAATTTTTGGTACACAGGTGAAACATCAAAAGATACAGGTCAAGTTCGATATTGGGGCTGATGGGGCCAAGGTCAAGGTCACTGTTACTAAAAATAGAAAAACGGTTTCCGGACGATAACTCATGAAAGGCTTGACAGATTTGAACAATTTTTGGTACACAGGTGTAACATCAGAAGATACAGGTCAAGTTCGATATTGGGGCTTGTGGGGCCAAGGTCAAGGTCATTGTTACTAAAAATAGAAAAACGGTTTCCGGACGATAACTCATGAAAGGCTTGACAGATTTGAACAATTTTTGGTACACAGGTATAACATCAGAAGATACCAGTCAAGTTCGATATTGGGGCTGGTGGGGCCAAGGTCAAGGTCACTGTTACTAAAAATAGAAAAACGGTTTTCGGACGATAACTCATGAAAGGCTGGACAGATTTGAACACTTTTTGGTACACAGGTGTAACATCAGAAGATACAGGTCAAGTTCGATATTGGGGCTGGTGGGGTCAAGGTCACTGTTACTAAAAATAGAAAAACGGTTTTCGGACGATAACTCATGAAAGGCTAGACAGATTTGAACAATTTTTGGTACACAGGTGAAACATCAAAAGATACAGGTCAAGTTCGATATTGGGGCTGATGGGGTCAAGGTCACTGTTACTAAAAATAGAAAAACGGTTTCCGGACGATAACTCATGAAAGGCTTGACAGATTTGAACAATTTTTTGTACACAGGTGTAACATCAGAAGATACCGGTCAAGTTCGATATTGGGGCTGGTGGGGCCAAGGTCAAGGTCACTGTTACTAAAAATAGAAAAACGGTTTTCGGACGATAACTCATGAAAGGCTAGACAGATTTGAACACTTTTTGGTACACAGGTGTAACATCAGAAGATACAGGTCAAGTTCGATATTGGGGCTGGTGGGGCCAAGGTCAAGGTCACTGTTACTAAAAATAGAAAAACGGTTTTCGGACGATAACTCATGAAAGGCTAGACAGATTTGAACACTTTTTGGTGCACAGGTGTAACATCAGAAGATACAGGTCAAGTTCGATATTGGGGCTGGTGGGGCCAAGGTCAAGGTCACTGTTGCTAAAAATAGAAAAACGGTTTCCGGACGATAACTCATGAAAGGCTAGTTTTTCTTGTCAGCAGTGTAACTTCTAAATTACTCAACAGATTTAAATAAAACAATACATGCATAATAAAAGAAGATGCAGTGTGCAGTAAGCTTGGAGTTATGGCCTCTTTTCAAAGGAATGGTTTGCCATTCCTGTGTCCAGGCAGCATTTGGGGGTATTCGTCACTCCTGTGACAGCTCTAGTTTCTTTTTATCTTATCAAAGTTTGTGTAATGTTGTATGCTTTTCATTAATGCATACTTCAAACTGCAGTTGATGGTAGCTATGTACTTCTTGCTTAGCTAGCCATTTTGCTATTGTTGACATGTCAATTTAAGCTTGCCTGTTGTTTTTGTGTGTGCAAAAGCTTTAATCAACATAAAACTTGGTACACAATTCTTTTGCTTTGATACATGCCATAACCCCCTGGGAGAGGGGGTGGGGATTTTGTTAAGCAAGTGCCTCATGATTGTGTACTTGTTTCCACCAGGGAATAAAAGTGATTTATTCAGAAGTATAAATAAAATACTTCTGGATGTAGAAAAAGGTAAAATGCTGCTGCACTGAAGCAATAAATGTTGAGTATCCGCTGGAATAATGTCAAAATCCCTTGCAAATATATTATTACGTGTATCAAGATATGGCAAACTATTTTTGAAAAATGACTTTTAATCCAGTGTACACATATATTCATGTCTTCATTTTTCAGAATGAGGCAATTTGTCCAGGAATGTTAAGAAAGGATCTCACCTGAAGTGTACTTTGTGTAACTGTCACCATCCAGGTTGTGCCACTTATATGGAACAATGACACTAACTCAGGAGTACATGTACAGGTTGAACAAGAGGCAAACTTGAAAGGGGCAAAAGGCTATGAGTACTTAAATAATGTTTCCACCAAGGCAATCCACTGGAGCTAGTACTTGTTTCTTTCCAGAAAACGTATTAAAGCTAGTCCTTGATTCCGCCCACTAAACAGGCTGAAGCTAGTTCTTATTTTAGGCTGGAGTTAGTACTTGTTTCCACTCAGGAAACAGACTGTAGCTAGTACTTGTTTCCATCCAAGAAACAGACTGGAGCTAGTACTTGTTTCCATCCAGGAAACGGACTGGAGCTAGTACTTGTTTCCACTCAGGAAACAGACTGTAGCTAGTACTTGTTTCCACCCAAGAAACGGACTGGAGCTAGTACTTGTTTCCATCCAGGAAACGGACTGGAGCTAGTACTTGTTTCCACTCAGGAAACAGACTGTAGCTAGTACTTGTTTCCACCCAAGAAACAGACTGGAACTAGTACTTGTTTCCATCCAGTAAACGGACTGGAGCTAGTACTTGTTTCCACTCAGGAAAGCAACTGGAGCTAGTACTTGTTTTCTCTCAGGAAACGGACTGGAGCTAGTACTTGTTTTCTCTCAGGAAACGGACTGGAGCTAGTACTTGTTTCCAACCTGGAAATGGACTGGAGCTAGTACTTGTTTCAATCCTTGAAACAGACTGGAGCTAGTACTTTTTTCTCTCAGAAATCGGACTGGAGCTAGTACTTGTTTCCATCCTGGAAACGGACTGGAGCTAGTACTTGTTTCCACTCAGGAAATGCACTGGAGCTAGTACTTGTTTCCATCCTGGAAGGGGACTGGATCTAGTACTTGTTTCCACTCAGGAAACGGACAGGAAACCAACTGGAGCTAGTACTTGTTTCCATCCGGGAAACGGACTGGAGCTAGTACTTGTTTCCACCCAGGGTGGACTGGATCTAGTACTTGTTTTCAACAAGGAAATGGACTGGAGCTAGTACTGGTTTCTTTCCTGGATACAAACTGGAGCTTAGAACTTGTTTCAACCCAGGAAACAGGCTCGTTGTTAACACTCTCTCACCCTCAGCTACCAAACAGTGGCTAGAAGAATTATGTACACCTTTTAATACACAGTAAGGCCTTTTTTTTTTTATAAGTTGGATAATGGATCCGCCGCCCAATATTTTCGAAAACTCCAAAAAAAAAAAAAAAAAATGATTATAGTATTTTTTTTATTTTTTTTAAATATTGAAAAAAGTAAATCAGTTTTTTTTTTGCACACATGAATAATGTAAAACCTGTTGCCAGTTCCTTTGCAAAATAAGGATACAGTTTTAAAACTTGTTTTCAAAATGGCGGCCTCAATTGAGCTGAGATCATACAAAAAAATAAATTCTCATTTTCAACATCCCATCTGCATTTAAACTATTTTTTTGGAATAACTGATATCAAGGCTGATGTCTGTATCAATGGTAACAAATCACATATAAACCATAGTAATTGATAAAATATATTGTCCTTTGTTTGTCCCATTGGGGGCATAAATTGTTAAACAAATTATATGGAAACTACTATTCAAGTAATCAAAATCTGTGGTAACTTAAATTTTGCTAAAGCTGCAGAGAATTATCTTAACTTCAAAAAATTCATTATTGAATAGAAAGTCATTTTTAGCTCGACTATTCGAAGAATATGGAGAGCTATACTACTCACCCAAGCGTCGGCGTTGGCGTTACACCTTGGTTAAGGTTTTGCATGCAAGCAAACATAGGTTAAAATCTCAGCAACTACTTGAGGTATTGCATTGAGACTTTATACAATGGTACTCAACCATCCAACCTACTTAATTAACCAAGTTAGAAAACTCTAGTTTGCATTTAACGCAAATAAAAGGCCTTTATTATTCGACTTGGAAATTCTGGTTAAGGTTTTGCGTGCAAACACACATAGGTTAATATCTCAGCAACTACTTGAGGTATTGCATTGAGACTTGATACAATGGTACTCAACCATCCAACCTACTTAATTAACCAAGTAAGATAACTCTAGTTTGCATTTAATGCAAATAATTGCCCTTTATTATTCGACTTAGAAATTCTGGTTAAAGTTTTGTGTGCAAGCACACATAGGGCAGATTTCACAAAAAAGGCAATTATTTGGCCCATTTGCTTTCATTTATTGTTATTGCATGTCAACGTCATATATACAGCAATTGCCTTTCCCAACCCAATAAGAACACCTAATAGAAGTGATTTGTATTAAAATAATGAAAATATTGTGTTAAATAAGGTAAAAAAATGTAAAAAAATGCCGATATTTAGGACAAAAAAGACAGAAAATCTTCCCGGTACCAATATACCACTTTTTTGAGGATGCTTTTCAGTAACATCTGGTAAGTATTTTATTCTTGTCTGTTGAATAATGTTTGCAAGAAATGTTAATTAAAACAATAATATATCTAAAATGATTGCATTTCGTTCGTAATATACTTAAATTTTCGGTAATTGCGCATGGTGATAACGTTACGGTAATCTGTCCTCGAATTGTTGTGTAACATTAGCAGACATGATCCACTGCTAACTGTTTTAAGCCTAAACACACCTTTATTAAATCACTGAAAACAAAGACTACGTGTCGGATAAAAACAGTATTGCATGTAACAAGAAATTGGTCATTCCCGATCATTAAGTTTTTTAGGTCTAAAAATGTGTTAATGTTACTCAAAATCGATTCTGTCCCATTTTAGCATGACGATAGCACCTTTTCTATTCGTGAATAATTTACACCGACTGAGGGTTAACATCCGGGTAGCGATTACTTTTATATTGGACTGGTTCACAGTTGACATTGAAATGATAAAAATAGTGGTGAATACCGTTGATAAAAACTTAATCCAAGTTTGGCTCATTCTGTCCTTAGATGTAACGTTAACATTATGTCACGCTAGCATTAAGACAAGCGCTTAATAAAGCAAGAAAATCGTTGAAATTTGATGACTTTCCCAGAGTCAATTATTCAAACATAACAATGTCGTCTGTAAACTATCGTTTGTAAGTATTCATTCATTAGTTACGTAGTTTATATTGAATTCATACCGCTTTTGTGTTTGATATCGTTATTTATTGGACAGAATTAAGAATTTTTATGATTATCAATTGACCGTGTTTATCAATCATTTATATAGTTTGTTTTATACTGTATCAAGCTCAAACAGTCTGTGGTAGGTCTGTATTTTAATTTGTTGTGAAACATTTTGTCCAACTGCTAATGTGACCTACTGCTAATGTTACTCATTCTGTTTTGTGGTAACACTAGCACATACTCACAATTAGCAATTTATAATATATATGTTTAATATCAAAGGTAATGATAATTGCACCATACTAGAGACATTTATATTACCACAACAAAACATTTATGTTTATAGCTTATCTGATCTGTTATAAAAAGAAAACCTATGTTTGCAGAAAACATATTCTGTCTTGTTGTCCAATTAGGGTTTGTTTCAATAAATTTATTTGAGAAAAACGAAACAATCTTTATTTTTTGTCTGTACAATCTGTTTTATAGATAAATGAACCATTTAGTGCAAGACAAAATACTTCTTTGGATCAAAATATTAAAAAAAACAAGTTTTTACCGGCAATATTGTAACACTAGCACAAATGGTATGGTGATACAAAATTCTTTTTTTTTATAAAAATGCATGAATAAATCATTGCAAATGTTCTAAAATATGATAGATAAGAAATTGCTGTAAAAGATTATGTTGAAATTACAAATCTGCAATAAATTTTAAAAATCAATATTCGCCGGGAACTTTTTGGTCACCAAAACGTGAAATCTGCCATAGGTTAATATCTCAGCAACTACTTAAAGTATTGCATAGAGACTTTATACAATGGTACTCAACCATCCAACCTACTTAATTAACCAAGTTAGATAACTCTACTTTGCATTTAATGCAAATAATAGGCCTTTATTATTTGCTTTGAAATTCTGGTTAAGGTTTTACGTGTAAGCACACATAGGTTAATATATCAGCAACTACTTGATGTATTGCATTGAGACTTGATACAATGGTACTCAACCATCCAACCTACTATATTAACCAAGTTAGATAACTCTTGTTTGCATTAAATTCAAATAATGGCCCCTTTTTTCTGGTTAAGGTTTTGCATGTTACCACTTTTAAGTCAATACCTCAGCGAATACATCGTGTATTGCATTGAAACTTTACACACAGGCTCCCAACCATTTAACCTTCTTCTTTAATCTAGTAAGATAACTCTATCTTTCATATTATATAATTTTTGCCCCTTTATTATGAGACTTAGAAATTCTGGTTAAGATCTTGCATGTTAGCACACATAGGATAATATCTCAGCAACTACTTGATGTATTGCGTTGAGACTTTATACAATGGTATTCAACCACCCAACGTAATTGAATAACCAAGTAAGATAACTGTATTTTGCAAATAATGGCCCTTTATTATTACACTTAAAAATTCTGGTTAAAATTTTCCATGTAACCACATTCATGTTAATATCACAGCACATCATGTATTGCATTGAAATCTAATCTAACAGTGATCCATGCATGTTTCGCCAAAACTTTTCAATCCTTACATTGAAAAGCGGCGGAATAGTCGACCGCGCTGTCTCTTAATGACAGCTCTTGTTATTATTTACATTTCATATTCCATTTAATAAATAATTAAGTCCGTGAAATTTGTTACATTGTGAGTTTTCTGTTGAGAAGAAGTAGTGCCCAGCAATGAGGAGACACAGGCATATTCATTGTAAGGTTGATATGTTGAAATAGTGTTGTAAATAGGAAAACTCTTGCAGTCAGGATGTGCTTTAAAAAACATCAACAAAAAGTGACAGTAAAACTGAAAGTTTGTAATAATATTGTCTTAAAATGTGACATTATCATAAGGTGGAAGTGTATAAAATGCTTATATAATGATTACATTAATTTTAATTTGAAATTGGTAGGAGAGAAAATTGGACAATAAAGCCAAACATATGAGTATGACAAAGTGAGCATGTGAACATATCAATATTCATTCTATGAACATGTCTTCCCTTTTTGTTGTTATTTTGATATTTTGGTTTTGGGTTTGACCACAAACGTTATGAAAAATACATGTACATGTATTGTAAAAAAATAGCATGAGTATGAAATCCTTTTTTTTTTTTTTTTTTTTGGCACCACCCGTCCAACATTTCTTCCAAAAAATCCGTTAACCAATTAATAAAAAAAAAAAAGGCCTAAGAGTTATAGATAACAATGATAGAAAATGAACAGCAATGGTGTTATATTTTAATAATTTGGAAATCAGTACGCAATTTACAATGCTGATGAAGGTTAACATTAAACCTATAAATTTGAGTTGAAAGGTTAATTTTAAAGCCAAACAAAATACATCTTCACTGTATGGAATATGTTCCTCTTTTATTAAAAAGGAAAAACAAACAAATGTGAGAATGATTGACTTATTTTTACAAACAAAATAACTTGTCATGTAATCATTTAATAATAACAGTAGCCATGTAGAAACAATTCATAAGACGCAGAGTTCAGCTTCAAGGTCAATAAATCAATACCCTCCGGCAATCACCAGTGCTATCGATAATAAAACCCTTCATGGTTACAACAACTCAGTGGATTTTAGCGAGGAAAACGGGATACGTACTGGGGGAACTTAGTTCCGTGTTTACTTGTAAAGGAAAATGGGGGTTTCGCATGATGTGGATTGTAGTACTTGCTTCCACCCAAGGAACAGACTGGAACCAGTACTTGTTTGCATCCAACAAATGCACTGGGGCTAGTTATTGCAGCTTCTACCCAGGAAATGAAATGGAGCTATTAGTTTTTAACCAGGTTTTCAACGCAAACCAGGTTATAAGAATGGGGATGACCGGCGTCAAACACTGGTTTCTGCCCAATAACTTAATAATAATGATAATAGTATTGATGGATAGTAATGAAAATTGGTGTGTAGGTAGCTTATTTGAAGATTGGGATTGGGATTGCTTTATAGTGGGTCAGGGTCAAGGTCACTGTAACTTAAAATAGAGAAATTGGTTCTGCCCAATAACTTAAGTTTGAATTGATGGATAGTAATGAAAGTTGATGTGTAGGTAGCTTATGTGAAGAGCTAGCTTGGGATTGCTTTTGAAGGAGTGGGGTGGGCTTAAGGTCACTGTCACTGTAACTAAAAATAGAAAAATGTTTTTGCACAATTACATTAGAGTTGATGGATTATAGTGATGAAAGTTGATGTGTGGGTAGCTTATATGTGAAGAGCTAGCTTGGGATTGCTTTGAATGAATAAAGATAAAGGCTGTTGCTTTCTTAACACATAAGAAATTAATTGGGTATAATTTCTGATTGCCCATATCAAAAACTAGGTTTCAAAGGGTTGTAGCACTTCTTGTATTTCTTTAAAACAAATAAATCTGTATGAACATTTTTTCCCCACCAAACGTATGTTGAGATGGAGCCTTTATATGAGAAAGGTATTTGACATATACTTTAAAATATGTGATATGTCATGATCAAGTCGGCTAGAACATTCAATAATTTATAGCATAGTACAATTTTCTCTAAAGTGTAGTATTACAGACATGGTCTTAATTTCATTATATAACCATGAAATTTAATGTCATTTATTTCCACTAATGGCCAGTATGTGACAAGTTTATTTCAATAAAGGTTCTCAAATTCATTTTTACTTTAAAATAGCCATAACTTTGTCCACTTTTGAAATGATATCTGTGAAAAGATGCCGCAAACTTAATTTAGAGGAAGAGGACAAAATTTATACCATATTCGATGACAAAAAGTATCTCTAGCCTGTGCGATATGTTTTTTGAAGCCTTTTGATTATCTTACCTTCTTTCAAAATAATTTGGAATACATGAATTTTTATGTAAGGATTTATTAAGTAAAAATTGAATATTTATTAGCTTAAGGTGAAGTTTATGTTGTTCATGTGACCAGGAAAGAGCTGGGGTGGAAAAATGCGGATATTTTACGATTGTTAATCATTATGCTACATTTACTACTGCTAGACCTGACGAGGTACAAAGGCCCTAAAAGTGCATAACCAGCTATTGATGGTGAGACAGATAATGACTTCATCTCCAATGTATCTGCCGGTTGAAGATCCGTAAATCATTTTGACCTTACAGAGTAAAGAGACTGAGTTCACTTAGTCTTTCAAATATTTCTGACAGTTCTGGCCAAATCACAATGAAATTGGCAAAGGAATATATCTCACTCAAAAAAGCCCATTTCCAATGTCTATGTTTCCCATGGGCTAGTGTCACACTTGTTTATGCTTATGTTGCAATCAAAGTGTTAGAATCACATTTGTAATTTTCATTACATGGATCCATGGTCATTGTTGCAATTGTATGTTTCACATGATACTGTTGTCAATGTCACTCTTGTATGTCTCACTTGGTCTCATGGTCAATGTCACATCTTAATGAATCACTCTTTACCATGGCCAATGTCACAAATGTGTGTCTCACTTGGTACCATGGTTGATGTCACACTTGTATGTTTGACTTGGTACTGTTGTCAATGCCACACTTGTGTGTTTACAGTATTAGGTGCCATGGCCAATTTCACACTCATGTGTCTCAGTGTACCATGGTTAATGTCACACTTGTTTCATTTTGTACCATGGACAATGTCATACTTGTGTGATTTACTAAATGCCATGGCCATTGTCACACTCATTGTTCCACTTGGTGCCATGGACAATGTCATATTTGTGTGATTTACTAGGTGCCATGGCCATTGTCACACTCATTGTTCCACTTGGTGCCATGGACAATGTCATACTTGTGTGATTTACTAAATGCCATGGCCATTGTCACACTCATTGTTCCACTTGGTACCATGGACAATGTCATACTTGTGTGATTTACTAAATGCCATGGCCATTGTCACACTCATTGTTCCACTTGGTGCCATGGACAATGTCATACTTGTGTGATTTACTAGGTGCCATGGCCATTGTCACACTCATTGTTCCACTTGGTACCATGGACAATATCATACTTGTGTGATTTACTAGGTGCCATGGCCATTGTCACACTCATTGTTCCACTTGGTACCATGGACAATGTCATATTTGTGTGATTTACTAATTGCCATGGTCATTGTCACACTCATTGTTCCACTTGGTGCCATGGACAATGTCATACTTGTGTGATTTACTAGGTGCCATGGCCATTGTCACACTCATTGTTCCACTTGGTACCATGGACAATGTCATACTTGTGTGATTTACTAGGTGCCATGGCCATTGTCACACTCATTGTTCCACTTGGTGCCATGGACAATGTCATACTTGTGTGATTTACTAGGTGCCATGGCCATTGTCACACTCATTGTTCCACTTGGTACCATGGACAATGTCATACTTGTGTGATTTACTAGGTGCCATGGCCATTATCACACTCATTGTTCCACTTGGTACCATGGACAATGTCATACTTGTATGATTTACTAGGTGCCATGGCCATTGTCACACTCATTGTTCCACTTGGTACCATGGACAATGTCATACTTGTGTGATTTACTAGGTGCCATGGCCATTGTCACACCCATTGTTCCACTTGGTGCCATGGACAATGTCATATTTGTGTGATTTACCAGGTGCCATGGTCTATGCCACACCTGTATATTAGTACCAACAGTACTCATTTTCACATTCAACCAAGTGTGACCTTGACCTTTAAGGTACAGACCTTGGTCTTGTGCATTACGCGCTGCCTCATCATGGTGAACCTGCAAGTCTTTTGAAAGTCCTATAACGCATGGTCAAGATACAGTCTGGACAAGGTTCAGTCCAGACAGACATGATAATGCACGCAAGCACGTACACAAAACCCCTGCAGGTGAAACCTATGTCAAACTGACTGCAAGAGGACTCTCGAAAAATGATCTTTTACACCAATGATGTCCTTTTACTTTGAACAAATTTGGAGACATGTACTAAGTGTGCTTGAGTTAACATTTGAAAGTCAATGACAGTCCCTTTTTGATAATATGAAATGATAAAAAAAAACTTTAAAACAATTTGGCTAATGAATCGTTGGTTTATGTAGCAAGGATAATATGAGTATTACCATTGTTGATTGAAGTTGTTATTATATAAAATTGACAAATAAAGGATGAATTGTATTGCTTTAATAATTGTTGTTTTTTGACATTTATGGAAAAAGTATTTGACCGTTGTTGAAATTTATTGCCCATTGTTTTGAAACTTGCACTATTGAATATTTACATAAAAGTAAATTTTCCCAGGCTTGTGTCCTGCTCTTATACCCCCGATAAACTACTGGGGCAAGCTTAGTTGTGTACCATGGGCTATTTGGCTAAGAAAATCTGGTAATCATGAATTATTAATGATGCAGTTTCATTGGTTTCACAATGTGGAAATATGCACAGACACTCATACTAATGTTTTCCTGTTGAAAAAGTATTCTGGCGACAGCTTGAATTGAAGTCAGTCGGCTTTATCATTACAAAACAGCTGCGTAGACCACTCGCCTGTGGAGACAACAGACAGTACAGGGTTATTGAAGACTATTTAATTGTAACATGCAAATTTATTGATAAAATAGTTGTCTCCCCTGCCTCATGCGTATCCATAAAAACAAAATTTTATCCATCAATTTGAGCACGGTATGCATGAAGTGTAATGGAAGAAAGTAGCATGGTTGTCAACTATGATATTCATAGTCTACCTATGTCATTCACTTTTAAGATCATAACTATGCTTTTTTTTCAGCAATAAACCTTGTATGATGTTTTGGGAGTTCAACTGCTCTTGGGTTGACTAATGTGTCGGGTGTGTGTGTGTGGGTTGGGGGGGGGGGGTGTAATGTGGATTAGAGGGAGTGGGAGGGGGGGGGGACACTGCATTTGATTTGTGCAAAGTTTGGGAAATGTGGCAAATAATGATGACCTGTTCAGTATGACCATAGTAATAAGAGCTGTATTTCAAAGTTACCTATAGCCTTTGTCCAAAGACAAGGAGCCAAATGTGTACTCCAATTCTTCCATGTACTGCATACTATGCAGTGCATAGTAATGAATGAGCTCTTATTCAAAAGAGGGTTACCAAAAGGTTTAGATCAAAGTTCGGTAGCCAAAGGTGTACCCCAATTCTTAGAGACTTAAAGAAGATGTAATGTATAATTATAATTTTTTTTGAATCTCAAACCACTAAACCAATTATTATGATGAATCTACTAGGAAATTGCACAGTGTCACACTAACCGCATTTTCTTGGCGTAAAAATGCTACTGGGAAAGTTTATCATGTGTTTTAAAGCAGTTAAAAGTTATTTAGTAATTCAAAGCAAGTGTTAAAACTTACTTTAAAAAATGGCTCATGCAGTTGTAAATTTGTAAACATCATGTAAAATGATGTACCCCCATGTGGTGAGTCCTGACTTCATACTACTTTCTAGATGTCAATCAAGTTTCTTCATTAATAGCATCTGGATGTAATAATAAGTATGTTTTTTCCACGTGCAAGGATTTTGTTATTTTGAATTAATTTAATGACCTGACAAGCCAGGCTTGACGAGCCCAACAAGATGAGCCCTGGACCTGACGAGCCAGGCTTGACGAGCCCAACAAGATGAGCCCTGGACCTGACGAGCCCAACAAGATGAGCCCTGGACCTGACGAGCCAGGCTTGACGAGCCCAACAAGATGAGCCCTGGACCTGACGAGCGAGGCTTGACGAACCCAACAAGATGAGCCCTGGACCTGACGAGCCAGGCTTGACAAGCCCAACAAGATGAGCCCTGGACCTGACGAGCCAGGCTTGACAAGCCCAACCTGACAAGCAACAACATGTTATGTGATGTAAGTTAGAGTGACAGTCACACGCCGGTATAAGTATTTCTTCAAGTTAAGAATACATATCGTAATTAGCCTGTTAAAAATTCATGTAAGAAAAATAAATTAACAGTGAACTGAGGCTGAACATGTTATGATAACCTATGAGGGAGTATACAACAGGTTGATGTATCTTGGGTATGATCTAAGAAGAGGTTTTCATAAATCATACATAAAGATCTAGAAGCTCAGTAGGTAGGGCTATCTCTGAGATCTGACCTTAAACAAATCCTAAAAGTTTTGCAAGATCTATTTTGCAACTTTAGAGCTTTTTCTGCCTTGTTATTTACATGAACATGATTTGCAGATCTTACAACTGAGTAAATGAACAATATTACTATAAGGGAAACTGTTAAAGTTCTCTGTAACATTATTAGTGTAAGCATAAAGTGGCTTAGCTTATATTACAGAGTTCTGGTACCAAAACTTCTGTGAAAAAATGTTAGTTTCAAAGCTGTATTAGAGTTTTAACAAACTATAGTTAAAACTGCCTGATAAATGGTTAACATGTGTTAGAGTTTTGACAAAAACTATAGTTAACACTGTCTGATAAATAGTTAACATGTGTTAGAGTTTTGACAAAAACTATAGTTAACACTGCCTGATAAATGGTTAACATGTGTTAGAGTTTTGACAAAAACTATAGTTAACACTGTCTGATAAATGGTTAACATGTGTTAGAGTTTTGACAAAAACTATAGTTAACACTGCCTGATAAATGGTTAACATGTGTTAGAGTTTTGACAAAAACTATAGTTAACACTGCCTGATAAATGGTTAACATGTGTTAGAGTTTTGACAAAAACTATAGTTAACACTGCCTGATAAATGGTTAACATGTGTTAGAGTTTTGACAAACTATAGTTAAAACTGCCTGATAAATGGTTAACATGTGTTAGAGTTTTGACAAAAACTATAGTTAACACTGTCTGATTAATGGTTAACATGTGTTAGAGTTTTGACAAAAACTATAGTTAACACTGCCTGATAAATGGTTAACATGTGTTAGAGTTTTAACAAACTATAGTTAAAACTGCCTGATAAATGGTTAACATGTGTTAGAGTTTTGACAAAAACTATAGTTAACACTGTCTGATAAATGGTTAACATGTGTTAGAGTTTTGACAAAAACTATAGTTAACACTGCCTGATAAATGGTTAACATGTGTTAGAGTTTTGACAAAAACTATAGTTAACACTGTCTGATAAATGGTTAACATGTGTTAGAGTTTTGACAAAAACTATAGTTAACACTGCCTGATAAATGGTTAACATGTGTTAGAGTTTTGACAAAAACTATAGTTAACACTGTCTGATAAATGGTTAACACCTTGTTAGAGTTTTTATATAAACAAGTTAACACTGCCTGAGAAATTGTTAACACTTGGCAATGATGTTGTTAATCACATGGTTAACTTGAACAGTTTTGAACAATCAGCCCTCCTTATAAGAGTTGTAGCATGAAATAGTTAATACAACCTGAAAAAAAAAAGATAACAATGTCTGGGAAATTGTCAACACTGTCTGAGAAATAGTTATCACTGTCTGGAAAATAGTAAACACTGTCTGGGAAATCGTTAACACTGTCTGAGAAATAGTTATCACTGCCTGGAAAATAGTTAACACTGCCTGGTAAATAGTAAACACTGTCTGGTAAATAGTAAACACTGCCTGGAAAATAGTTAACACTGCCTGGTAAATAGTAAACACTGTCTGGTAAATAGTAAACACTGCCTGGAAAATAGTTAACACTGCCTGGTAAATAGTAAACACTGTCTGGTAAATAGTAAACACTGCCTGGAAAATAGTTAACACTGCCTTGTAAATAGTAAACACTGTCTGGTAAATAGTAAACACTGCCTGGAAAATAGTTAACACTGCCTGGTAAATAGTAAACACTGTCTGGTAAATAGTAAACACTGCCTGGAAAGTAGTTAACACTGCCTGGTAAATAGTAAACACTGTCTGGTAAATAGTAAACACTGCCTGGAAAATAGTTAACACTGCCTGGTAAATAGTAAACACTGTCTGGTAAATAGTAAACACTGCCTGGAAAATAGTTAACACTGCCTGGTAAATAGTAAACACTGTCTGGTAAATAGTAAACACTGCCTGGAAAATAGTTAACACTGCCTGGTAAATAGTTAACACTGCCTGGTAAATAGTAAACACTGTCTGGAAATAGTTTACACTGCTTGAGAAATAGTTACCACTTTCTGTGAAATAGTTAACTGAATAAGGGTTGAAGCCTAAAATAGTTAACACTGTCTGAGAAATAGTTAACACTTTCTGAAAATAGTTAACGGTCTACCTGAGAAACTGTATGGTAGTCGTAGTATAAAATAGTTAACTGTATAAATCACGGCCTCTAAACGCCAGCTCCACCACTTTACGGTGGTGCAAAGAAAAAGAGCTGTCGACACTTCCGTGATGGAGCTGTGCCCTATGTTTACATGAACAAACGAGAGTATGATTTATATTTTATTTGATAATTTCACTTAACGGACGTATTTCGAAATTCGGAGAATGTGGTACCGTGTAAGAACACTTCTACTGCAGGCTGGTTACTATTTCGTTTAAATATTGTGCAAACTGTGGTGCCAGGAGCTTTTCTCCCGAATCGGACTTGTGCATATTTTGAGATCTGATTGCATAGCAAATACATTTCGGTGCTTACACACCCCGTAAGAACATTCTCACGCATGCAAACATAACTGTTATGTATAGTAACTATGCACTTCTTAAAAAGGAAAAATGCACATATTTATAAAAGTGGTGGCGCTGTTGCCCTAGTGGTGGCGCTGTCGAGTAGTGGTTGCGCTATGGAGTATGTTTTGCGCTTGAAGTAATTTAAAAAGTTAACGAAATAACAAAATACTTGATGTAAACAATTTAATTCTTTACAATGTGCACTGCCAATACACTGTTAAGAAGTTTGAAAGAACCTCACAGTGAGCTTGTTTAAGATTTTAAATTAATGACTTTAAAATAATTCCTTTTAAATATCTTAAAACCAAATATTACTGCTTAGCCTTTGTGACCTGATTAAGAAATGATGTAACAGAAGTATTGAGACTCAGGTTCAAGTGTTGTAAATTACAGTAATTTTAATCTTTAAAGAATAACAAAAAATTGCTATGTTTTCTTTCAAATATGAGATTGAAAATATTTTGGTAAATTTCATAATGGGTGACAAAATCTTTTAACTATGCGACACTTATTTACAGCTTATGGTGAACATTGACAGTTTATTAGGGAGAATGTTGAATGAAACTTTTAGAGCGTGGGGACTATTACTATTTAAGAGGCAGTCAATGAACAGCGGTGTGCCAGTGTAAAACTGTTTATTATAAAGCTGAGCTAGTGGTAGACGGCTGGCCTAGCGTTATTTAGCTTCAATCTGACTGGCAGGCTGACTGCAGCATATTGGAGATAATATTATGTATATTATATGATATAATGTTCAGTAAAAATATTAAATATTTGCATTTTGTGTGTCATTTAGGTACCTAGGGAATTTAATGGAATTTATTTGGATTTTCTATATCTTGATGGATAAAAGTAGTGATTACTTTAATGGTATATTTGTGATAAGATAACTTTGTAATAGTTGATCTATTTGTTTAACAGTCATCACAGAGTGGCCTGTGTTTAGTAGTGCAGTTTTAACAAGTAGATGGAAAGCTGAAAACAGACTAAGCTGAACTAACATCATTTGACAAAGCAAATTTACTCAAAAAGTTCTTTAGTGAATACTCTACCACACTTGGATTTTACCTCAAATAAGTTGGACATATATTTTCGTTGTTACGCAGCTCTTGCTTTTTTCAGTGTGAAAAAGGTAGTATATTTTATGATGTCCCCGGCGAAATAATGACCATGGTCGACCATGGTCCCCACGGTTTTTGACAGTTTTTTGACGGTCAACCATGTTTTTTCATGGTTAACCATCAAGTACCGTGGGAAAATCATTGCCTCGACCATGGTCGACCATGGTCTACCATGGTAGACCATGGTCGACCACGGTCGACCATGGTCGACCGTGGTACAAAAAAATATCACCATGGTATACCATGGTTTGACCATGGTCGACCATGGTCTACCATGGTACAAAAAAAGATCACCATGGTATACCATGGTTTTTGAAGGTCAACCATCAAGTACCGTGAAAAACCCCACAGTAGACCATGGTACAAAAGTTTTACTCCGAGAGTCACCATTTCAACCATGGTCTACCATGGTACACCAAGGTTGACCATGGTCAGCCACTGTGACAGTTTACCATAGTCTACCATCATCCTTTTTTATCTGATTCTTTACTTTGGATAAGTCTAAAAATGATTTGTTGATTTTGGTAAATAACAGAAATAGCAACTTAATAAATGTGGTCTTATTCTTTACTGATATTTAGTAAACACACAACTTGTCAACAACAGAAGTTGTGTTTCAGTATTAACCCTTTACCAGCTGTTCTGCTAATTTTAGACTCATCCACAACGAAAGCATCTGATGGAAAGGAAGAATATCTATTGGAAAGGAAGAATGCCAAATTTGAAAACCTTTGAAAACAATTTGTGGGAAATAGAGCATTTGCTCATTAATGAGCATCTATGCTCCATTCCTCTGTGAAATGATGTTCTTGTGTTTAATTACTGTTCAAGAACTATGCAAAACTGTACTAGAACAGTAACTGATCACTTTTAAGAACAGTTCTTGAATTTTTTAAAGACTATTGTTGTTCTAATACTGTTCTATATTAAAGTCTTAAGTACAATATAAGAACAGTTCATGAATAGTGTTTGCACTTAAAATGTTCTTGAACTGTTCATAAAGACAAGTTGGCACATTTAAAGAATAGTTTATGAACTTTTATGTTCTTAATATGTTCTTGAAATGTTCTTTTTAAACAATTTGGCACATCATAGGAACAGCTTATGAACATGGCAAGTTCTTAAAATGTTCTGCATATGTCTTTGAAAGGAAACTTGTACAAAAACAAGTAGTTGCATCAGCAACAGGCAGGAAGTTGAGGTAGCTGTGGTTACAACTGGCTGGTGCATTTAGTGTAACACATTTGGCCCAGTTATAACCCAAAGATTATAAATAAAAAATAACAAACGTAAAGAAAATTCCATATCAAAATAACATGAACATTAAAATTAAATTTATTTTAATTAAAGCACCACATATATCATATGTATCATGTAAGGTGCCATGGATTGCTGGTCACATTGCCTGGATACAGTAATTTATATTTTTTATATATTTTTTTTTTAATAGATTTTTTTATTTATTTTTTGTCAAGATTTTGTCAAGTTATTAGTAACTTTTTTTCATGAAAAATGTGGAATATTTTTTAAAATGACATATATTCACTATCTTGTCAAAAAAAAATAAAAAAATAAAAAATAAAAAAAATATATTTTATTTTATATAAAATTACTGTATCCAGACAATGTGACGAGCACCTGTGGTCAACACTGGTTAATTAGTTGTTAAACCGGTTAAATATAATATTTACAAAATACTATAGCCATATTCTAACGTAGCTATATAACTATATTCTAACGGTTACGCATTTAAGACGAAACGCTCTTCACTGGCGGAGATAGTTTCGAACGCCCGCCATTTTTGTCGAAATAATGCGCCAAATAAACTGATGTCTTGTTTCGTTTATTTAAGGTAAGTTCAAGCGATGTAAGGAGTATAATTCAGTAACGTTTATAACGATCTTTTACGCTAATATTATTGTTTAAAATAACATAGCAACATTTTGAAGTAATGAGCAAATATGTTTTGTTGTAATACATTTTCGCGACAAACATACGAAATACGTTTGTGTAGAAACACAGTTAAATGCTTGTTTTTGACTAGCGTTCAGCTAATACTTAATTTATATATATATTAAAGCAGCTTTTAAATTTGTTTCTTAACGTTGGTAAGCTATTTTTGTCGAGAAAAAGGATCAATTGTAATGGGCCGGCAGCGATGCAAAAGTGGGTGGGGAAGGTCAAAAACTAAAACCTTTAAAAAAGTTTTTATTGTTTTGAGGAACGATCTTTTAGGGGAGTGAAACATATATTTTTGGCGACATGTTAGTAGGGAGTTAACAAATTTTACAATAGAATATTAATATTTTTTATAAAAAAACTTTCACATTTATTCTAAAAAGTCTGTTGACATTATCACTTTGTTTTCATGTCAAAATGCTCCAGACTACCTATTTAACAATGTTGTGAGTTCGTTATTATATCTTGTCAAATAAAAAATAAAAGTTCTTCAGGTTAATAATGAAAAGTAGTGGATGAGAGATCATTTCCGGGTTACAAATATGTTAATATCTTTTTAAATATAGCTGCAATCAAAACAAAGACATTGTTGATTGGACAGTTTCAATAACTTCGACTCAGTCACAAATATACTCTTTATGTTTAAAGACAATATAGCTTTTTGATTTGAAATCCGATAAAATCTTATATCATAAAATATGCTCAAATCCTAATTACAGCTTCTCATGTTGCAATGGATAAATGGGTATGAATCATGCTTGTTAAATATTGAACCTCAAAACTAAGAAGAAATTGATTTTTTTAACATTTTTAAATTTTGGTCCTTCAATGGACTTTTGCATCGCTGCCAACCCTTGACCTTTTAAATAACCACTATGCAAGCAAATTATGGTTAAGTGTCTGAAATGTTGTTTCGTCTATTTTAGCCAACCCAAAGGAGCTAACAAATAAATCATCAGGTCTCAAACGAATCAACCAGTGAAGGAGAAAAACATTCAAAGCCGTAAATTGTCAAATCCATCAGTGAGTAGACTATTTTTTAAAGCAAATGGTAAGATTTTCATTCTGGTTTTGAAAACAATATGGTTGGATGTGTGGAGTGGATTTTATATGTAACAGACAAACACTAATGAGAATCTTTAAAAAAAAATCAGACTCAATAAATTTGAGCTCTTTGGTTCGAAAGAATTAAATAAGCTATCATTAATTTATATACCTGCAACATTGAAATCTTAATTCGCACTGATTTGATAACCAACTGGCCGTTAGTTATTTGAAAATGTTGGCAGTACAAATAAATAAAAGAAATATTTTTCAGGTTGGAAGATGGATGTCAAAGTCTTAGACAACGAAAGGCTTCCAGAGTTAAGAAAAGACCACTTCAACAAAAACAATCATGCAAAGAATGACTGCAAAAAATCTTTTCGCAGATGCGTTTCATCATCAAGTGTATAAGGAAAAGGGACCTGGGTACAGAGACTAGATGTAAATGTCAAGGACTGAAATGAGCAATTCAATGGTTTCTTACTAATTGTGTTTATATGCGTCATAAGAAATTAAAACTGTTATAAATGGATGTGTAGTAATGATGAAATTATCACCTTGTGTCGAATGACATTAACTATTCATGAATTTAGTTCATGAATGACATTTTGGAAAAATAATGTTCATGAACTGTCAAGTTCATTTACTAAGCAGGAGTTCATGAACTTAGTGGAAGTTCATGAACATGATTTGTCAAAATTGTCATTCATGAATAGTTCATGTTATTCTCATCAAACGCTTGACGTCACTGACATGGATAAGTAATTTGCTGGACTAAAGAAGCTCGATACATGGAAAATGATAAATGCGAATCAATTAATACGCTGTCGTTCTAGAATCAAAATAACAACTGTATGACTAACTTTTATCAGTAAATACAAAACTGAGTTTGGCGCGCTGATGCAAAAAATTAAGTCATTAATAACTATGCATTTAAACTCCAGAATTACCTTTAAGAACCATTAATGTACAGGTGCATACTTTTTGTTTCTTAAATACAATAACTTTATCAACTGTGTTAGTTTGAATTTTTTATCCATGTTTTTACGCACATTGGTTAAAAGTACATGTTTGAAAAATATAATGATATAATTAAGGAGAGATAACAGTTTTACTTGCGTCTATGCTGTAAGAGCGCAGTAGGGCATGTGAGCAAATTTCATAAAGCATGTTAGAGCATCTTGGGTCATTTGCTTTCTTACCCTACTGCGTTCATACAGCATAAGCGCAGTAAAATGTGAGCAATACTTGTAACTTTAATACATAATCATAAATGAAAAAAATGTTCATTGTGGTAAAACAGAAGCAGTTAAGAAAAGTAATCTACTTTTCATGAAGAATTGAAATTGGTTACCTAAAACTGGAGCTTATAAGAAAGTGTTTTCAATTTTCTTGTTGACTATTTCTTTCATAATAGTGGTTGACATTTTAAACAAGAAAGTTATAGTGTAACAATTGTTCAAGATTTGTTCCTAAAACGTTATCGTTTAACAATTGTTATCACATCTAGTCAGGAATGTACTGGGTAGATTTCAAGATTTTAATCCATGCAAGAACATTTCTAGATCCGTACTTGATCTATTCTTAACGTGTACAAGAACCACTAGAAAATGATAAGAACATTTTAAGAAATGTGCATGAATTGTTCTTGAACTGTTCAAGAACTGTACTTTTACTACTATTTAAGAAATGTGCATGAATTGTTCTTGAACTGTTCAAAAACTGTACTTTTACTACTCTTAAGCGTGCAGGAACAATTCAAGTTCTTGAAATGTAACAGTTTCAGTTTAAGAACTATATTGAAGACGCTCCAATATTTTACATAATGGACAGTTTGAGGCCTATATCATACTAAATATATATATATATATATATACTATAATTTTGTTCTAGTCAAAGTTTGGCACAAGTTGTTAGCTATTGCAGAGAAATAAGACATTTTTTTTTCCTTCTCATATACATGTAAATGGGATATCAACAGAATACAGTACTCGGCATGCTAAACTAGATGACGCCATAAACATATTTTAATCAATACAATTCCATTTCACTGATTTTGATCTTTGTTAAGTTTGTTGTCAATCCTATTTATGTGACCATGGTCTACCATGGTATGTGACCATATTCTACCATGGTATGTGACCATGGTCTACCATGGTATGTGACCATGGTAGTTCATGGTCTACCATGGTAGTTCATGGTCATATACCATGGTAGTTCATGGTCTACCATGGTAGTTCATGGTCATATACCATGGTAGTTCATGGTCTACCATGGTAGTTCATGGTCATATACCATGGTAGTTCATGATATATCATGGTAGTTCATGATATATCATGGTATACCATGTAACGTCAAATGGCCGCCCCACGGTTTATGACCATGGTCTACCATGGTGTGCTACCATGGTCTACCATGGTGTGCTACCATGGTCTACCATGGTATCAAACCATGGTAGACCATGGTCTACCATGGTATAATACCATGGTCTATCATGGTGTGATACCGTGGGGCGGCCATTTGACGTAACATGGTAGTCCATGGTAGTCCATGGTCATATGACCATGAACTACCATGGTAGTCCATGGTAGTCCATGGTTATTGGCCATCATTTTCGCAGGGGGTGCTCATCCGGATAGATAATTCTAAGTTCTTTAATAAAAAATATGAGTGTGTTACTAGAGTGAACATTGACTCTGATAAATTTGGTTAAACAATTGGATAGAGCTTCTTTGCTGTTTCTTTACATTTTCATTTATTTATCTCATTTTATGTTTATATTTTATATTATAATCATGCAAATCATTTTAAAATCTCAGGGGATTTTTGTGTTTTTAGCATTGAAATGATATTGCTTTATTATTTAAGAGAATTTAGCATGTTTAAATCTTAAATTTTGCAATAGATCATCATTAAAATAAGGGTGGGGAATCATTTAGGACCATTTAAAGTTTCAGGTGATAGTCTTTGCATATTATTAGTAAGTTTTGGTTGCCACTTCTATAATTTTTCTGAAATACTAGACTCTATTCTTTAGTGAAATATGAAATATAACGCATTCACCATACAGTAGAAATTGGAGCAAAATTGTCGGCTGAACAAATATTTTTGACGATAAATCAAGATATTGTCAGAAATGTATTACAAAAGGCGAAAAGCCTCATTCATGCCAACTGCTGACGGATGTGTTGCCCTTTAAAATTAATTTATTTCATTTAAAATTCTGTGTTATTTGGTTAGTCATCTTAACTTGGTTTCATGTTCCTTAAGTTTTCAATCATCAATGCTTCTGGGATTTCTGCAAGTTTCCCTGCAAAAAGGCAACATTGTGGATAATGTTGCAATGGTGATTTTGCATAATTTATATAGAATTAAAACTCGCGATAATATTAGTTAAAAAAAGAGGTACCAGGTAAATAAATGAGTATGTGTAATGTTGAAGTCTGTTTTATTGTGAAAACTTTCTGTTCATTACAGGAAGTTTAACTGAACCTATTAAAGGTTTTTATTTGTTCATAGAAAAAAAAAGTCTTGGCTATGTCTAAGCAACTGTAGATTTTTGCTGTAAATGATATAATTATGTCTTTTTGTAACCAGTTATATTATAATGTCTTCTCCTAAAATGCATGTCTTCTGTCGAAGCCCTGGATATAGTAATATAAACTGGTTTAATGAGGATGTTTGTTAAGGAAGACCGCACAGTGTTCCAATCTGAAGTACATTATGTAAAGCCATGCACAAAATTAGATTAATTATAAACACATCACATTCGTTACAGTGTTGTCATACTCCCAGGCCATGGGAAATTGCTTGTTGTTATAAGAAACAGATTTTCTGCCAATGAAAAATTGGAAAAATAGAAAAAATGAAAAAATATTCTTAACTGACTTGCCACAACCAAGTTAACAATTCCAGCAATAGTCCAAACTTCAACACTTCTGTGAAATTGTCAGTTTTAAAGTCATATATTTGCTCAATCATACACTCTTACAGTTTCGGTTATTCTCATGTTAAAAAAATAGTGTAAAATTAATACAACAACAATTGATAATTCTATGTAAATGAGTTTAAGAAATCATAGCTTAATAATATCATAGAAACAGTTGCTGTGAACCAGTTAATATGAAAATGAGACCTGATTTATTGCAGATTTGTAGTAAAGATAACACAGAATTTCGTTTTGCTTCATAAAAAATGGTATAAACAGCAAATTTTGAATTTCATTAAATCATTATACACACCCGGCAAGACATTTTACTGTCTCATTTTGCATGCATGCAAGTAATGCTTCAAGCACTTTAAATTCATATTTAATTTGTGTTGTACATGGCAAAGAATAATGTAAACAAAAATGTGTAATATTCATGGCAATGTATTTTGCCATGAATTTTGACTATAAAATAATGTTCTAATCCATACAAGCTGCAAGTTATATAATTTAGCCTAAATGCTTATCAGGTTTTCTAAATCAATGTCTGTCAACAGTAGACTGCATGGGAATTAATTGTAAAAGAGCTTTGACAGCTGAATGTAAGCCAAATTTTTCACCGATTTCCTCTCAAAGATCATAAAATACTACACTGGCCTGAAGAGATTTTATTTACAGTTCCCTGTTGTTTTTTAGCTGGATATAAGAGATTTACAGATTGGGGATGATCTCAGTGAGATATTGGAGCCAGCAGCCATGTTTCCACAAGGAAGCTCCCGAGTGGCATCTGTTCATGTAACAAACATTATATTTCTGTACTTTTAGTTGTAATGAAAGTGCAGAAGATTAAAAGACTCACTCAGCAGCTCGGTACTGTAAAAGAGTGTTTAAATTGTCTTGATCAGTTCTCTGTATTGCTTATTTGGTTTTGATATTTTCCTTGGTTACTCCAATTGCACAAACTGTCGGTGCCCTGATTGGCCCTGGAATTTAAAACATTGCAGGTAATAAATACAGAACAGCTCTGAAATAATGAGAAATTAAACGCCTCCCAAAATGAACAGGTTATATGGTACAGACTTACCTGGCATTACATCTCTGGTGCAAAGATATATTTTCTGCCAGAATGCATCTGCTTATATTGATATTGATCAAACCATGAGATATCCAGACTTCCAGAACTAACTTGTTTGTAAAACACTTAATGAGATGGGGAACCCAGCAGAGCTGTTTTCCTAGTGATTGAATTGTTTTCTTAAAACATCTTAATATCTAAACATGTTAACCATCGGATGAGATCCTAGCCAAGTCTAGCATTGTATTGGCTTCATCAATCCTTGTTCTTGCTGCACACTGATGCTGACTTTTGTTGCTGCTGCTGCTTCCACTATTGCTGATGATGATACGGATGGGGAAACCAAGCTTGCTTAGCTATACATATTATAAGGGATTGTATAAGTCATATAAGAAAAACTAACATGTAGCAACTAGGTTAATGATAGCTAAATACATACAATATAGTAATAAATTGTAGCATATTATAGGTAGAGAGTATATAAGCAAATTGACTTCAGGAGAAATCAATAATGTGTAGCTATTGTATTGATCAATGATTGAGTGAAAGGGTTGACTACACTTTCCACAGCTTAGCGCACCCCATGGTAGAGTGCACACTTTCCACAGTTCACTGCACCTGATGGAAGAGTGAACACTTTCCACAGCTGACTGCACCCCACGGTAGAGTGCACACTTTCCACAGCTCAGTGCACCCCACTGGAGAGTGCACACTTTCCGCAGCTCAGTGCACTTTCCACAGCTCAGTGCACCCCACGGTAGAGTGTACACTTTCCACAGCTCAGTGCACCCCACAGTAGAGTGTACACTTTCCACAGCTGAGTGCACCCCATGGTAGAGTGTACATTTTCCACAGGTGAGTGCACCCCAAGGTAGAGTGTACAGTTTCTACAGTTGAGTGCACCCCACGGTAGAGTGTACACTTTCTGCAGCTCAGAGCACCCCACTGTAGAGTGCACACTTTCAGCAGCTCAGTGCACCCCACGGTAGAGTGCACACTTTCAGCAGCTCAGTGCACCCCACGGTAGAGTGCACACTTTCCGCAGCTCAGTGCACCCCACGGTAGAGTGCACACTTTCCACAGCTCAGTGCACCCCACGGTAGCGTGTACACTTTCTGCAGCTCAGTGCACCTTAACACTTTCCAAAGCTGAGTGCACCCCATGAGTGATCACCCCATGGTAGAGTGACACCTGGTGCTGGTTACTGGTTCATGACAGTGCCAAACTGAAGACTAAACACCTCAGTGTACTGTAATGCAGGTAACAAAATAAGGCAGAACAAGGACACATGAATAATGGGAAATTGCTTCAGAGTTACTTTTCTGTGAATCCAGCATTTTCGTCCATTGATATCTTAAAAAAACACAAACTTACCATGAAAACCCAAGAAGTATAACTGTTCCTTTCTTTCTTTTCAGGAATCACAGACCAAATTATAAGCCCTGCATTGACCATTTTGTCAACATACTACCATGTAAGTAGTTTTCTTAAATTAACATTTCCCTCATCAAAGTGTCAATGCTCTTGTACAAAGTTGTGAATATATAGCTGAACATGCATTTTTACTACTTCTTTATTGATGTTTATGTTAATTTATTGCAGTTTTATTCATTTTTTTATGTAGAATTTCTTTTGCAACATCATTGTTACACTTTGATAAATATGTATGTTCCATTTGTTACAATAGTATGGCTTAGAGTGTTATGATTGCTGTTTTGCATGATACTGAACCGATGCAAATGATTAAACGCTGAAGAGGCCGTAAACCTTCCTTGTTGATGCGCAATATTCAAGTAGGTTTTAGGGAGTACTCTGAGGGTGGCAGGCAGTCAAGGAAACTCAAAATTTGGCAGTATTTGGTACGCAGACTATCAAAATTGTACAATATTATTTGTTCCGCCAGAATCGGGTAGAAATTGAAGGAATATATTTGGTACATAAGGGGACAGGATGAGGGTAGCTTCGCTTATGCATAACATCAAATGCAAAGCGCTGATGCTTCTTGCCAAAACATGTCTAAAAAAGGGATTAGACACCAGATGGTCTGTAAATCAGCATATTCAGTTTTTTATCAAAATACGCCTAGAATTGTCGATGCGAGCTTGTATGAGGCTGATAATACACCATTTGTAATGATTATAAGAATAAATGCAACAATCATATTGCTTTCTCAGCTGAGTTTCCCCGTTTAAAAATAGTGCATAATGGTTTCCCAGCTTAAAAAAAGCGTGGAATGGTTATTCCAAACACCTTGCAAGTCATGTTTTTGCAACTTTCTGTCATTATACCAGCAGAGCTGACCTCTCAAAAGTTTCCAACGATCAATTTCATCACCTATGGTCATCTGGCGGGCTCTGTGTCTACATTGTTTCTCAGCAGATTTTCGCATACTTACAATGTCTGTTCTGCTGGGAAGTGAAATATGTGCATTTAGCATGTGAAAGTCATCTGATGAATAGTAACAGATAAATACACCGACGCTTTATTTAAACTTACTTGATTTTAGGTGGTAAACAAGCCCAGTAAATTTTGAATTGGAAAAATGTGCAAAAACTGAAAAATGCATTTGTCGTATGCGATTTGATAAGTCCAAAAGTAAGATTCAATGCATTGTATTTAACGATATCAATTTTATGTAAGTTTTTGACAATTTTTTTTTTCTTACAATTGTTTCATCTGGTGTCTAGTCCCTTTAATGGCAAAGGGAAGTAACAACGGCCCTCAACTTTGTAGACCAGAGCAGGCAAAGGTGGTCTAGCTACGTATAGTTACATTCCTGACTTCAATGTGTATACAAAGTAATATCAGGACACATAATTATATACATTATTTTGATCATTTTTTAATTTAGCATAAAAAATGTGAATTAAAATAAATTGGTAATGTTCCTTGGAGTCAACTTGTTTCAAAATTCATTACTTGAACATGTGGAGAATTTAATTAGTTGCAAATTGGACATTTTCACACCATATTGGTTTTACTCTCATGCACCAGTCAATTGTAACCACGGCCCCCCCAGGTACGGGGAATAGCGGGGACTTTGACTTTCGGTCCAGCCAAGCCCGGGTATTAGATCCCTGTCCTGCGGGGACAAACTGCTGGTACAATCCATGCCAAATGCCCCCACACCCCAGGGACTCTAAGTAAGGCCCATTGCCCGCCATTTTTGGCACTAAGACAAAAACCACCGCATTCACCCGGCACTGCAGGGCCACCTGAAAGGTAAAAACACAGCCCATTTCTCCGGCTATCCCCGGTATACCCCCAGACCTGGGGAGGCCATGGTAAAAATTGACTGGTGCATAATCACCATTTGTTTCACTGCAAAAATTATGATTAATATATATTAAAGTAATGACAAGTAAATGAAGTTGTACATTTCATAGTTGTTAAGTGTTGATTTTTCTCTGCAGTGATGTTAAAATTCTGAGAATCTCCCATCTATGGTAGTTTTGGTAGACATACAGTAATCTTATATAGCAATATTATTGAAGGCTGAATATGTACACTGCAAGATGAATTTGATAAAATCAGATTGAAGAAATACTAATATTTTGACAGATTTGAAGATAATAGGAAAAAAACCATTATGCTGCAGTTTGTATGATTGCCAAGAGCATGTTTGTGAAACACAGGCAAGGCTTGGCCATCTATTATAGAGATAACATTGTTCAGTTCTGCAGATATTTATTGTTTAAAAATGTGCAGAATAATTGTTTTTGTGAATGGTAACAGGTGCATCCTCCCACTAGTAAATGGTTTACAGAATAATAATAAAACCTGCAAATTAAAACACCAACTGTGCTTCATTTCTTGTATGCAGCAGAAGGATTTTGAAATGTAATAAATGTGTAGTAATGCTTACTTCAGTCTTTGTTGTATCCGAAGCCGAAGTCCGGGACAGTAAATACTGTTTTAGACAAGTCAAAATTCCCAGGTGGTTGCCCGATATTTACGCATGAATTGGTTATTTTGGGCAAGTAAAACTGTATTTGGGCAAGTGATTTTCTTCAATTACTTGCCTGAAAGGACAATTAACTGCTGATTTTTTTTAAGGCAAAGACTGTGACTTGATTCAGTCTAAAAAATCATTGTAAAACAATGGATGGAAAAGGATGCAACATTAGATGTATGTCATATAATGAGACTTGATCATATTTCTCACAGTGAATTTATTCACTCTCATGTTAATTAAATTGTGCAGACTATATATTAGTGAATAATTCTAACATGTAAACATAAACTCCTGTAAATGCCCTGTCATATGTCATGCCCTGCTGTTCAATGAAGATATTTTCAAATGCCTTTAAATCCATTTAAGGTTTTATAACAATTTTAAGCACCAAGAATGAGATGTTGATAACTTTGGATATCTGAGCTCTTGCTGTGAAGGATTTATCCAGGATTTTTTCTTTCTGTTTTCTTTTGTCTTCAACATAAAACACCAGCACAGGTTGCCTGCAGTTTTATAAACCCTGGCACAATTTTTATCATTGAAATCAACAAAATTTCACAGTGAATTCATTACAGCTTACTGCCATTTATAATTGTCAAAAACTTAAAGAAACGCATGTAAGCAAGTCTGAAGAGATTTCTCACTGACAAACTTGGCATTAATTGGGTGTTTGAAATACGCTTTTAGTTTGTTGGCTTTAGTTTGTTCGGGGCTGGTCTTGTGTCAGTTTCAATGATTGTTACCAGCATTATCAGTGGTGTTTGTGTGTTTTAACCTTTATAATAATGGGTTATAAGAAATATTATAATACTATGGAAGTTGGTGTGGCTACTTATAATATGGGAACATTTTCCAAAATTGAATAGTTTTTCTTATTTCTTTGCCTTCCTCAAGTTTGCATTTTTTCAAACTCAATATGAGATTAGCATCATGTTTGAGAAAAGTTAATTCTGGTGCAAGGAGTCTCAAGTTCATTCCTGTATTAAGTTTACAGTGTAATTTAGTTTTGTAAAGAAGTTTCGGTTAAATAAAGCTAAAAAACCAAAACTTCTTTCAGTTTAAGATATGCACTGCACCTACATTAATTCCACTTAATTACAGGATTGAACTTCAGACTTCATGACTGAACAACTGAAGATGGACAATAAAATAAAGTCTGGCTCATGTCAGGTAAACTTTGCTGTTAAACTATTGAATGAACAATTTTATAAAGGCTGGTAAATGGGAGATTGTCTGCCCATGCAAGTAGACTGGGTAATAATGCACTAAATATATAGATATTTGTTTGTTCTGATAACTTTGTATTTGCACTGAGACTTTTGCAGTTCTCATGAAAGACAGACAGATCGTAAGTGTCATATCATTATTATAACTAAACAAGAGCTTTTACAGCTCGGCCATAAATTATCAACAAGTGTCTTGTAAACTGAATGCCCGTAGACAATACCGTCATGCAGATGACCAGTCAAATGCATCTTAAACCTTTTGTTTTAATGGAACAGATTACTGATTAACCTGGTTAATTAGCTTAATGAGGTGAATCACAATTCATAACTTGTCATCAGTGTAAGGAGCTATGCAGAATTAACATGTGTGTGTTATGTGGGCGATGTCAGGGACCGATATCTTCATGAATATCGTTTGAAACAGTCTCACAAAAATGGGTTTTGCATTTCAGTAATTGAATTAAATTGAGTGTAGAATATATTTGAATTTGATATATTGGTGAATGCAGTGCAATTAACAATCAATGAATGTTGAGAGCTGAAAAGAGAAGTTATTGAATGGGATTTGGCTGTCTTTGAAAAGTATGTATAATGTATATATATATTTGTGGGTTTTGGCGCATGTCAAAGTGCATTTTCAATCTATGGCTAATGAGTATCACTGCTTATAGAGATGTGAGTGCATTATAAATATTTAGAAGCATAAATTTGCAGTTCTTTATCATGATGCCAGTCACTGACCCAATTGCCTTTGGATATATTTGCAATAGGATTAATATTTCAACAGTTTTCATGCTTATTTTATTTTATTATAATTGAACAAACCAGCTGGTATTATAGGATGAGGTTCATATTTGATTAATATTTAACTAGTATTTTAATTCAGCCAAATGTTTGTTTATTAAGTAGTACACTGACATTCCAGAGATAGAATTTGTAATGTTTATATTATGTATCTCCAAATGTGGTAATTGATGGGATATAAAGTATATCTCTTTACTGTTAATTGATTTATGGTAAATATTTTTTCCAAATAATTCTTAAATAGAAGGATGCATTACCAACTATGATATTTTGATTATATTTCTAGTAATTAATAGATTATATTGCAGTTAATTTTAGAACAGAAAGATGCAAAATTCAAGTCCCCTTCAGCTAAACTTTTTATTGAATGATTTGTTAATTAGATTACAAAAGTCAATTATGTTTTCTAATTTTACATAATTATTTCCTTTTACTGTTAGTTGACACAATCTCAAATGTAATCATGTTAAAAGACAATTCATTAATTTTACTTTCTTCTTCATTTTCATTAGTATCGTTTTCTGGGATAAATTAAGTTTAATAATATAATTAGGGCAGTTACTAATTCATGAAAAATCATGAAGCCCTGGGTCCTTTCAGCACTAAGTGAGAAAACATTGAACAAGCATTTTGCTGTTTATGATTTCATAACACTAGGGAACAGTTTTTAATCAAAATTTAGGATGTAAGATATGATAAAGTAGTTTTATAGGGAATGCATCATCAATTGGTCTTTTCAACTGTGTGAAGATTTATAATGCAGCTAAGGCCACTCCTTTCTTATTTTTTGGTTAACAAGAATTCTTGGAAAAAATGTCCACCGAGTGGTCGAGAGAAAAAAAAAAAAGTCACAAAACATACTCTTAAAGGGTGAAAATCAGAGAACAACATAATAACATTGAAAATTTATATCATTTACTTGACATTTTAACTCTTAAACTCCTATTAATGCATGTGTTAATTTATACACTCAAAGTTTTAAAGTTCTAATTAAACACGTACACAGTTTAAATCTTACATACTGTGCATATAAAACATCAATGAAATATAAAACATGTATACATGTATAAACTACACTTTTTATCAAAGATACATTGAATATCACTCAGCAAGACATTTGTTTAGCTTTAAGGGTATGCTAAAGCAAAAGTGAATGCAGAACACTTAAAAACTGACCAATTTAAAAAAAAGAAGAAGAAAAGGCGCATTTGACACATTAAAATACAATGTTAAAATACAAAATTAAACCATCATTTATAAAATGCAATATTGTCTCACAGTTTAAAGAAAGTAAAATGCAAAAGCCTGCTTAGATTCTTTCTCATGTGAATTTGAGTATTTTGTCATAAAAACTTGACAGATTGATTGATAATGCTGAAAAAATTGACTACATCTTGGCAAAGTTCCTATGTTATTTCATTTACAATGTGCGTTATCATTTTCTATGTTAACGACTCACATAATTACATCACAACCAGACGAGGGGGTCTAGACTGTGTTAGCATGTTCTACCTGTTTGTAATCATGTTTAATTTTTATTACACATTCTGAATTTACTGACTATTTGCAATTTGCTAGTTTACATGTAAAGAGTCACAGAGCACAAAAAATGATGGTCCACAAACATAGTTCTCAGTTATGGTGCTTCTTAAATAGAGACAGTTATATATAAAGAAATCAAGTTATATGGTTATGCATGTTCCACAGTCTATTTTTGCCCCTTTAATTAGAGGGCAGTGTGATCATGTGTGAGTTATTTTAAATCTCTATCCTGGGTGAAGGTATGAGATTGTACCAGTAACTGGCTTCACTGACTTGGGCTCAAATCCCATCTCATATTTCCTACATGTGAGAGAAATCAGACTTGAATAATACGGAAGCAATATAAACTGTGATCTCAAAGTTTCCATAATTTAGTATACTTATATTTGTGTTACTATAAGCTATAATAGACACTGACTTAAAATCCCAAATAGCTCGAACAATCCTTAAACATAAGACTTAATTTAGTTTGAACCTGGTACTTGAGTACTGTCACAAAATGCAGTGTCATTTCTTACAATTATGCTGTTCTAATAATATCTATAGGGCAAAAAAAAATAATACCTGTGTTTCCGGTAACATGGCCAAAAAAAATAAGGTCGGGATTTTTTTTTTTTTTTTACACTTTCCATATCATGCAATTTTCTGTTGCATCAGATCAATTACGTTATATCTACGCGTTTCCTAATTTACAAAAAGTCTGATAAAACAGCATTGTTTAATGTCTGAAATCATTTTCTTACCTTCGACTACCATAATTTCCCGCCAACTTTGCCCATGAAATCTGGTGTTTTTTGGTATACAATACTCGTTTATAAGTCGTAATCGGTTTTTAGGAAAAATCCAGCACTTCGATTTTAACAAATCTGTGGTAATGTTCTAGCCAAACAATCAATTATCAACTAAATTTTCAATTTGCTTGAGGAAAATCACCGATTTTCTTGTCAACTGTGAGCTCCTTAAACTTAAGGCCTTCAAGTGGAGGTAGGTTAATAAAAGAACAAGTAAACGTGGATATGGATTTATTTTACGTATCTTATTTTCGTACATTACTACAATCAAAGTTTCATTCATATTTATAGTGAATTTTAAACATTTCGGTCAGTGTTTTAAGATTCCCAGACGACTATTTTTGATTATTATTTTTTTCGATCGTATGGTATTTTCGTACCAGCCTAGGCGAAATCCTAACAATCAAATGGGATCATACGGTATCCGACTGACCGAATTAGATACCACACCATAGCCACGCGCCTTTGATCTTATCACTGCTCGTGCTCTGACGTCACAAATTGTACTGTTTGATCTGCAGCCGACACATTCTAATAAATGTGTTATTAACTTTCGCAGGTTTTTGTTTGGATTTCCATTGATAATTGCGGATAAATTAATATAACGATTAATGTAATGTGTATTGGAACCTGGCAGTTAGCCTGCATGAATTCGCAAAGCCTAATCGTAAGAAGCCTGCATGATATACGCATTTTAGCGTAATAGTAAAAAAAGTAAGTTTTATTTTGGACATGGATATGGATAAAAAACACCGCGAACTATAATTCAAAATATTTTCATTAAAAACACAGTAAAATATGTCTCCGGGGATCAACCATGTGTTTGGACCGTGTTTTTACGATAAAAATTTTTATTTTTTATTTTTTTTTATTTTTATGTTTAAAAAAAAGATAAGGGTCGGCCAGGAAAAAAAAGGGTCGGTCGGGTTACTGGAAACAGGTATTTTTTTTTTTTTGGCCTAGGCAAAGTGCAGGAAATAGATGTGCCTATTTCTTACAACTGACAATGCTTTCAATTCATATGCACTGGTGATGGTTCATTTATTTGCATCATTTTAGCATTAATTGGCTGTGAAACTGTCAAAATGTGTAATATATGGTCTCTTGTTCCTGTGACTGAAACCAGTACTTCGATCATTGCTGGATAATCTAAAACAAAGTGTCTGTTATCTTTTTATCAACATGTAGTCATTATAAGGTCAATTTACAGCAATTAAAGCTCTGATAACATGGGCCCTGAGTATCTTGAGCTGAGCTTCTAGCTACATGTATTTATGTTTAAATTGACTGTTTTTGGAAATAATTTTGATAAATTATTAATGAGAATAGCTTTGGTTTGGTAACGGCAGTGTTGTCAATAAAAAAATAGGAAAGTATATTATTTGAATTATGTCCCTTGGTGAAATGAGACAGCAAAAGACAAGCATTGGTATATATGCTTACAGTGCTCTGTAGTCTAAATCCATTTTGGCATCATCATGCTTTAATAAAAATAAGTGTTGATTACCAAATATACTATGGTGATTCACCAACAAACACGTTGGATTGGCATTTATAACCAAAACAGTGGTCAAACACCAAGGGCTTTTTACCTGGCACATGTTTCCTAATTACTTACAGAGAGATTTCTTGTTTATTTTCATTCTAGCTTTCACCATGATGGTAAAGAAATCATTTAGCTCCTTTAACACATGAATTTAGGAAAATGAGTTTTGTTGATCTCAGAGGTCCTAAATCACCATGCATTTCTGTTCTACTTCCGGTATATAGAATAATTGCAATCCTTAGAAGTTATCTTGGTGATAGGGTATACTCTATGCTTGAGGGGCTTAGAATATTTACCAATTAATGAAGGATGTGTTGCATCTTTAGCATTAAATTCAGAGAACAGTGCAGTATATTATTGAATGAAAAACTCCAATTTCCAATTACCTGAATGAAAACCTTGATTTTTGATTACCTGAAGGTATCTGTGTTTTAGAGAAGAATAGGTATTTCAGTTCTTGGAAACTCATCAAAATTGTTTGGAATAATAAATTGTGATGTACAAGAAACATTATTACCTATAAAATTTGTTTTTGCATCAAAGACTTGCCGTTTTACGATATGGCAAGGAGAATAAGAGGCATTGTTCATCACTAGGATATTCGTTTGCGCTGAAAGGTAAAGCTCAGGATTGTTCTGGGATTGTTCAATCTTCAAGTTGTTCTATGCACCTACCTGTCTGCCAGATATGGCATGTATAATCATTAAAATTAAATGTTTCTTTGTTTTATAACACTTCCTTTGAGCTCAATTGTGAAGAAAACAAATTAATTTTAAAGTCTGACCATCATGTATTATATGTGAATTTTAGTGGGCTGTTATATTGCCCCTGGTGAGGCTTGGACCACAGAACCACTTGGATGAAATGCAAAAACCGCTACAACTACAACACATTTTCATCCTGTTATGATATGGTTTCAATATTTTAGGGCTTGAAGTTCCACCACAATATATAGACAGTTAAACTATGGTGCACCTTTTCTGTCTCTAAAAGGAGTTTTATCAGGTGTGCTGGTTAAGTAAGCATCTTCTGATGGATTTTCAAAATATGATGAAGGTGGCTGAGGGGTAATTGCGCAGGTGAAATATTGCTGTAAGGGTTTAAACGTCTGTTGAGGACATTTTGTGTCAAAGTTGGCCAAGCTTAATGGGTAATTTCAGGTAACCAAATACAAGAAGTAGATTAGGAAAAGTAATGAGAATGGTTAGGTTAGATGTATGGTAAGAATGAGGGGTCATTGTACTACACATGGCAATTTTCTGCTTCATTTCTGTGAAATGTTAACAATGTGAAAACTAATGTAGGCTTGCAGGAAAATTGCTGGATATTTTGTAATTGGGGGTTTCTACTGTGTTTACTGTCAGAGACACTTAGGAAAATGATGTACACTTGGGAATTCTTTTTTGTGCTTGTTGTACAGCAGTAATGCATTTGCCCAAGGAAGTACACAAAATAATAAGTACATTCATGAAAACAATAAAAAAATACAATGTAGGTACCCAATGTAGAAATATTTAGCTTGTCATTGTATAATGCCATTATAGTGCGTAACGTTAAATCTTGATGGCTGGTGACCCCATATCATTTGTATCATTTGTATCAACAAGTATTGCGCGAAGGTTACTTATATCTCAAAAATATTTTTTACAGAAATGTTCCTTAGGTGACCATACAATCATTGAAGAAATCAACTTCAAACTTAATGAACTCATTCACATTAACAAAGTGCTATTTGTGACAAGTTATATAACTCCGACTTATTTTGTAACAGTGATGGCCCTTTGTAACATTTTAAACCAAAACAATATTTTTCATGTTTTATGAACCAGCATGTTTGAAAAACATGATAGTTAAAAAATATAATAGTCTCACCTGTGGTGTACAGGTGGGAGGCGTCCTGCATGTTGTCCGATCAATGTCTTCAGAACTCTTTGTCCAATCAGGTGAGCGATATAGGGCCCTTTTGGCCCTCTTGATACATATTTATTCTCTTAGTGGTCACACTCAGGATACCTCAGATACTATTGAAAATGTAGTAACAGCTAGTGCCATGCCATGTTCAAAGACAGATGAAAGAGCGTGCATTATTTCAGACAGATATTAGAGTGTATTTTATTTCAGATAGGTTAAAGAGCATACATTATTTCTGGCAGGTAAAGGAGGGTACATTATTTCAGACAGACAAAAGAGAGTGCGTTTTTTCAGAATGATTTGAATGAAAATTTATAAAAATTGCCTTGTGTGCTGAGATTGGCTATTATCAAACATTAATCATTCCTTTTTCTTAAGTTATAACAAGATAGAAAATTAATTTACTTCAGCCTTTTGTAGGGTATGAAATTAATTTCACAGCAAGGAGATTATTATTTACCTAATACTTGAAAAAGACTGTAATTATTATAACGCACAGAATGCATCCGCATTTCTCGTTTGAAGAGATAAGTAATTATCTTTCATTATAAAGAAAACTAATACAGTCTTTTGAGTGTTGAGGGATATATATTTTTTTTTAAAGCACATCTTGAAGATAGGCAAGATTTGTCAGTGATAAATGGCTGGAAGATTGAAGGCATTATCACCTGTATGGGATTGAACTGTTTTATTAACTTACAGGTAATCAGCGCATAAGATATGATTTATTCATTTTGGGATGACATTGCAACATTTTAAATTAACTTAAAAAGATACTGTCTAGATATGGACTAAAAAATAAATACCAGAAAGTTTAGATTATCAATTAGCCATCCATGAAACTGCTTATATATATATTATATCCTTTTAAGCTTGTTTAGATGAAGTAGAAGTTAAGTTGGCACTGAAACATGTCTCAGAAACTGTAAATTAAAATACCAAAATTGGTTCACAATGACATGATGAGGAGCAAGTCTTGTCACTCTGGCTATAATGAGGAGCATGTCCTGTCACTCTGGCTATAATGAGGAGCATGTCCTGTCACACTGGCTACAATGAGGAGCATGTCCTGTCACTCTGGCTATAATGAGGAGCATGTCCTGTCACTCTGGCTACAATGAGGAGCATGTCCTGTCACACTGGCTACAATGAGGAGCATGTCCTGTCACTCTGGCTACAGTGAGGAGCATGTCCTGTCACTCTGGCTATAATGAGGAGCATGTCCTGTCACTCTGGCTACAATGAGGACCAAGTCCGGTCACTCTGGCTACAATGAGGAGCAAGTCCTGTCACTGGCTACAATAGGGAGTATGTCATGTAACTCTGGCTACAATGAGGAGCATGTCCTGTCACTCTGGCTATAATGAGGACCAAGTCCTGTCACTCTGGCTACAATGAGTAGCAAGTCCTGTCACTCTGGTTACAATGAGGAGCATGTCCTGTCACTCTGGCTGCAATGAGGAGCAAGTCTTGTCACTCTGGCTACAATGAGGAGCATGTCCTGTCACTCTGGCTACAATGAGGAGCAAGTCCTGTCACTGGCTTCAAGAGGGAGCATGCCCTGTCACTCTGGCTGCAATGAGGAGCATGTCCTGTCACTCTGGCTACATTGAGGAGTATGTCCTGTCACTCTGGCTACAATGAGGAGCAAGTCCCGTCACTGGCTACAAGAGGGAGCATGTCCTGTCACTCTGGCTGCAATGAAGAGCATGTCCTGTCACTTTGGCTACAATGAGGAGCATGTCCTGTCACTCTGGCTACAATAAGGAGCAAGTCCTGTCACTGGCTACAATGAGGAGCATGTCTGGTCACTCTGGCTTACAATGAGGAGCATGTCCTGTCACTCTGGCTTACAATGAGGAGCAAGTCCTGTCACTCTGGCTTACAATGAGGAGCATGTCCTTTCACTCAGGCTACAATGAGGAGCATGTCCTGTCATTCTGGCTACAATGAGGAGCATGTCCTGTCAATCTGGCTACAATGAGGAGCATGTCCTGTCACTCTGACCATAATAAGGAGCATGTCTGGTCACTCTGGCTACAATGAGGAGCATGTTCTGTCACTCTGGCTACAATGAGGAGCAAGTCCTGTCACTTTGGCTACAATGAGGAGCAAGTCCTTTCACTCTAGCTATAATGAGGACCAAGGTCTGTCACTCTGGCTACAATGAGGAGCAAGTCCTGTCACTCTGGCTACAATGAGTAGCAAGTCCTGTCACTCTGGTTACAATGAGGAGCATGTCCTGTCACTCTGGCTGCAATGAGGAGCAAGTCTTGTCACTCTGGCTACAATGAGGAGCATGTCCTGTCACTCCGGCTACAATGAGGAGCAAGTCCTGTCACTGGCTTCAAGAGGGAGCATGCCCTGTCACTCTGGCTGCAATGAGGAGCATGTCCTGTCACTCTGGCTACATTGAGGAGTATGTCCTGTCACTCTGGCTACAATGAGGAGCAAGTCCCGTCACTGGCTACAAGAGGGAGCATGTCCTGTCACTCTGGCAGCAATGAGGAGCATGTCCTGTCACTTTGGCTACAATGAGGAGCATGTCCTGTCACTCTGGCTACAATAAGGAGCAAGTCCTGTCACTGGCTACAATGAGGAGCATGTCTGGTCACTCTGGCTTACAATGAGGAGCATGTCCTGTCACTCTGGCTTACAATGAGGACCAAGGTCTGTCACTCTGGCTTACAATGAGGAGCATGTCCTTTCACTCAGGCTACAATGAGGAGCATGTCCTGTCATTCTGGCTACAATGAGGAGCATGTCCTGTCAATCTGGCTACAATGAGGAGCATGTCCTGTCACTCTGACCATAATGAGGAGCATGTCTGGTCACTCTGGCTACAATGAGGAGCATGTTCTGTCACTCTGGCTACAATGAGGAGCAAGTCCTGTCACTCTGGCTACAATGAGGAGCAAGTCCTTTCACTCTAGCTATAATGAGGACCAAGGTCTGTCACTCTGGCTACAATGAGGAGCATGTCCTGTCACACTGGCTACAATGAGGAGCATGCCCTTTCACTCTGGCTACAATGAGGAGCATGTCCTGTCCCTCTGGCTACAATGAGGAGCATGTCCTGTCACTCTGGCTACAATGAGGAGCATGTCCTGTCACTCTGGCTACAATGAGGAGCAAGTCCTGTCCCTCTGGCTACAATGAGGAGCATGTCCTGTCACTCTGGCTACAATGAGGAGCATGTCCTGTCACTCTGGCTACAATGAGGAGCATGTCCTGTCACTCTGGCTACAATGAGGAGCAAGTTCTGTCACTCTGTCTACAATGAGGAGCATGTCCTGTCCCTCTGGCTATAATGAGGAGCATGTCCTGTCACTCTGGCTACAATGAGAAGCAAGTCCTGTCACTCTGCGTACAATGAGGAGCAAGTCCTGTCACTCTGGCTACAATGAGGAGCAAGTGCTTTCACTCTGGCTACAATGAGGAGCAATTCCTGTCACTCTGGCTACAATGAGGAGCAAGTGCTTTCACTCTGGCTACAATGAGGAGCAAGTCCTGTCACTCTGCCTACAATGAGGAGCAAGTCCTATCACTCTGGCTACAATGAGGAGCAAGTGCTTTCACTCTGGCTACAATGTTTGCAGACTTATAATGGTTGGCATCTGGGCATGTAATGTGTGTTCTTGTTTTTCAGTTACAAAATGAATCAATAGTTTAAATAGTTAATGTTTCTTGCATTATCATAATAAGTACTCAAAAGTTTGGCACTTGGCTGATTAAATGGTTTTAAATCAGTAGAGCAAAAAAACCAAGAACTATGACTTGGTGTTTCAATTTTGCTGAGAATGTTATATTTACCTCATTATGTCATTGGCAGCTCTGGGCAACTGACTTTGTTAGAAGCAGCATTTATATCATGTCTTATCCATCTGAGATCTAAATAATAACATAACAAAAACCTTGAGAAAGCAGTTGTGAATGCTTTGAAGATATGTTTCACAACTGACGGTGAATAATAATATATCAATGTTACATGGTAATTATTCAACAATGTGCACCTCACTTGAGAATCTTTACATTGTTTAATTTTAAAGGGGCTAGATACCAGATGGTCCAAAAAATGGCAAGTACAATATTTCCTCAAAGCAAGCCTAGAATTGTCAATGCAAGCTAGTAGGAGGCTGATAATACATCACTTTACATGGTTAAAATAATAAAGGCAACAGTCAAGTTGACAACTCAAGTAAATTTTGAATTGGAAAATTGAGGAACAACTGCAAAAGATGTAATAGATTCAATAAGAGTCAATGCACACAACATTGTCAATTTGATGTATTTTTTTCCTTGCAATTGTAGCATCTGGTGTCAAGCCCCTTTAAAGTAATTTTGGTACAACAAACAGGTTGGCAAAAATCAGTTTAAGAACCAGAGACATAGCTAGCTAGCTAGCTAGGTCGCAATGGATGTGAGACAAATTAGAAGGGCTTATATGCATCCAAAATCTTGTTCAAACAGGTAACATTTTTGTCCTTCTTGTTCTATGATATCAAGTGCTTAATAATAATTTGGAAAAGCCTGCTCTGAAACCAAACTGGGTGGAGCAAGATAGTATTTAGTGTACTTCAATGTAAAATAAAGTTAATAATCGCTAAAATTTTGAATTCATCTTTTACCATGTGGCTTAAATATTAACATACTTTTTAGATGCAAATCCACATGTCTTCGGTTTTCACACTGCAACATTGAAACATTATGTTTATCTGTAGTTAATTATCATGATTCAGCATTTTGGCAATGTTTAGGTCATGTATAGATATTTCTAATTAGGGGTTGCATTGTGAACATGTCTTAAACAAAAGGGTTGTTCTGCACAGTGCGTAATGTACACCTTTTAAATTCCTGTCAATCTTTCTGAAACATATCAGCCATTTGGTACACACCATTTCTAGCATTTTCTTACATTGTGAATAGAAGTAGTATTTTATCCTTAAATTACCTAAGGAAATTCGATGATACTTGAAAATTGTCTTCACAACAGTTTACACCCTGTTCAGTGTACAGATAATTACATGTGTTCTTCTTATGACCATATTTAATTTGATACACCTTGTTAAATCACCTGTGCTTGACATTGGAGAACTCACCCATGCTTGACATTGGAGGGTTATATTATTTATGAAAAAACAACACAGCGAATTCACTGAAAAAAGTTATACATCCCCCCACCTCAACTAACCTTACTATCTGATACCTTATCTCACCTAACACTAAACCCCAATCTCCCCTGACACCTTACCTCAATCTCCCCTGACCCACTTACCTCAATCTCTCCTGACACCTTACCTCAATCTCCCCTGACACCTAACCTCAATCTCCCCAGACACCTTACCCTATCTCCCCTGACACCTTACCTCAATCTCTCCTGACACCTTACCTCAATCACTCCTGACACCTTGCCTCAATCTCTCCTGACACCTTACCTCAACCTCCCCGACCCACTTCCCTCAATCTCCCCTGACACCTTACCTCAATCTCCTCTGACCCACTTTCCTCAGTCTCTCCTGACACCTTACCTCAATCTCCCCTGACACCTTACCTCAATCTCCCCTGACCCACTAACCTCAATCTCCCCTGACACCTTACCTCAATCTCCCCAGACACCTTACCCTATCTCCCCTGACACCTTTCCGCAATCTCCGCTGACCCACTAACCTTAATCTCCCCTGAACCTTTACCTCAATCTCCCCTGACACCTTACCTCAATCTCCCCAGACACCTTACCTCAATCTCCCCTGACCCCTTACCTCAACTTCCCCTGACCCACTTCCCTCAATCTCCCCTGACACCTTACCTCAATCTCCTCTGACCCACTTTCCTCAGTCTCTCCTGACACCTTACCTCAATCTCCCCTGACACCTTACCTCAATCTCCCCTGAAACTTTAACTCAACTCCTGACACCTTACCTCAATCTCCCCTGACACCTTACCTCAATCTCCCCTGACACCTTACCACAATCTCCCCTGACACCTTACCTCAACCTCCCCTTACACCTTACCTCAATCTCCCTTTACACTTTATCCCAATCTCCCCAGACACCTAACTCCAATCTCCCCTGACACCTTACCTCAATCTCTCCTGACAGTATACCTCAATCTCTCCTGACACCTTACCTAAATCTCGCCTGACCCACTTACCTCAATCTCTTCCGACACCTTACCTCATCTCCCCTGACACCTTACCCCATTCTCCCCTGACACCTTACCTCATTCTCCCCTGACACCTTACCTCAATCTCCCCTGACACCTTACCTCAATCTCTTGACCCTCTTTTCTCAATTTGTCATGGCCCCCTAATCTCCCCACTATCTCCATATTACGAATTTCCCTCCCCTTTTTATTCATACGGAATCTCCCCCCTCCCCCCCCTTACCTGATCTCCCACTTATCACAGTCACCCCTAAACCCCTTTATTAACCTTAACGTTTTTCCCATGACCCCATTACCGCCTTACCTAATCTCCTCTTACCTCAATTTCTCTAACACCCTGACCCCTTACCCTCCCATGACCCCTAACCTCAATTTCCCCCTTTCTCAATATCCTTTACCTCAATCTCCTCTGACCCAATTAACCTGCCTCTCCTGACCCCCTTATTTTGATCTCCCCTTCAACCTAAATCTCCTCCTTACTAAATATCCCCCTAACCATATCTCCCCATTACCCTATCTCCCTGTTACCCAAACTTCCCCTTTACCTAATCTCACCATTACCCAGTCTCCCCAAAATCCAATTACCCCCTTTACCTAATCTCCCCATTACCCAATCTCTCCATTACCCAATCTCCCCCTTTACCCAATCTCCCCATAACCCAATCTCCCCATTACTCAATCTCCCCCTTTACCCAATCTCTCCCTCACCGAATCTCCCCATTACCCAATCTCCATGTATTCTCAAATTGCCCTGATCTTCTTACCCTATATCTCCTGACCCCCTTACCTTGCTCACCCCTTTACCTCAATCTCCCCCTTACCTCAATCTGCACTGACCCCCCTGACCATGTCTCCTCTGGCTCATTTACCTCAATATACCCTGGTACCCAATTTCCCTTTACCCAATCTCCACAAATCCCAATCTGCCCTGACCTCAATACCCTGTCTCTCCAGACCCTCTTACCCTGTCTCTCTCTGAACTCAATATCTGACATAAATGTATGTGGCTTTTTCTTATCTTTTATTGTTAAATATTATGTACATTAGTTGTAACTGTAATTATTCCTTTAAAAGTGTGTATGCATTGAGTAATGGTGATATATTTAAACATGTAAGTCATATCTCATTGTTTAATTGAGCAATTAAAGTATTTATGGAGTAATTTAAATGAAAAGAACCCTGGCTCGTATCCTTCAAAACCAGCAATTATGTTGCCAAATTGTGCAAATATTAAGACATTTTAATTTGTTGAAAACGATTACAGACTAAAAATAAATAAACAGCTACTTTTTAGCTCACCTGAGCACAAAGTGCTCAAGGTGAGCTATTGTGATCGGTTTATGTCAGGCGTCTGTCATCCGTCGTTTGTCGTCCGTCGTTCGGCGTCAACAATTGGCTATAATCATCTTCTTCTCCTAAACCGCTTAGACAATTTTGATGAAACTTCATACGAATGATCCTTGGTTGGTGCTTTTTCAAAATTGTTCAAAGAAATTAATTCCATGCAGAACTCTGGTTGCCATAGAAACCTAAAGGAAAATGTCAACAATTGGTTATAATAATCTTCTCCTAAACCGGTTGGACAATTTTGATGAAACTTCATAAGAATGATCCTTGGTTGGTGCTTTTTCAAAATTGTTCAAAGAAATGAATTCCATGCAGAACTCTGGTTGCCATGGCAACCTAAAGGAAAATGTCAAGAATTGGTTATAATCATCATCTTCTCCTAAACCCTTGGACAAATTTGATGAAACTTCATAGGAATGATCCTTGGTTGGTGCTTTTTCAAAATTGTTCAAAGAAATGAATTCCATGCAGAACTCTGGTTGCCATGGCAACCTAAAGGATATGTCAACACTAGGTTATAATCATCTTCTCCTAAACCGCTTGGACAATTTTGATGAAACCTGATAGGAATGATCCTTGGTTGGTGCTTTTTCAAATTTGTTCAAAGAAATTAATTCCATGCAGAACTCTGGTTGCCATGTCAACTTAAAGTAAAATGTCAACAATAGGTTTTAATCATCTTCTTCTCCTAAACGGCTTGGACAATTTTGATGAAACTTCATAGGAATGATCCTTGGTTGGTGCTTTTTCAAAATTGTTCAAAGAAATGAATTCCATGCAGAACTCTGGTTGCCATGGCAACCTAAAGGACAAAATTACAAAACTTTTTTTGGCAAATACTATTTGGCCCATTGCTTAAATATTTGGTGTGTTACATTGTCTATCGGTTACCTACCATGTTTATTTATATTATGCCCCTGAAGAAAAACTGGCCTCACTCAACACAGTTTTCATTATAAATACATTTTGTTAAAATTTGATAGTTATGTAAAGTTTACCCTTGAAACAAGGGCAGCAAGTCTAGCTATATGGTCTCCCTTTCTGTTGGAGATTCCTCTACCTTCTAATTTTAGTAACAAGGGAATAGATTTTAAAGTCTATTAAGTCTTCAACATAGTCACTTATAAGGTAATTATTGTTGTTTTTTTAGGATTATAGATTAAAATAATTATTATACACTCTATTCCATAGAAGAAATTTCATTTTTACTTCATGATAAATTTAATAATCAGACTTTTCCATTGAACTTCATGTATATTATTGTAAACTTCATGTAGATTATTCAAAACAACAAATCTTATCTTCTGTGTGGATAGTGAATAAGCCTTACACAGGAACAAATGATGTACATGTTATTGGATGGTGCAATGTTTGTTGTTTGTGTATCTACACTAAAAGTTATTTTAGTGTGCAAGCAATTGAACATAGTTTTGTCAGTTTGCAGGCAATTGAATGAAGTCCTGTCAGTGTGCAGGCAAATGAACAAGTCCTGTCAGTGTGCAGGCAACTGAAAAAAGTCCTGTCAGTGTGCAGGTATCTGTACCAAGTGCTGTCAGTGTGCAGTCAATTATCAAGTCCTGTCAGTGTGCAGGCAACTGAACAAAGTCCTGTCAGTGTGCAGTCAATCATCAAGTCCTGTCAGTGTGCAGGCAACTATACAAAATCCTGTCAGTGTTCAGTCAATCGACAAGTCCTGTCATTGTGCAGGAAACTGTGACAAGTGCAGTGTGCAGGGAACTCTGACAAGTCCTGTCAGTGATTATCCAGGCAACATGTTTGACCAGTATGTTTTTCAATATTCTTTGAGAACAAATATCAAGCTATATTGATGACAAAGGTTAAACTCTTTTCCTCAGGTGAGCGATTTAGGGCCACCATGGCCCTCTTGTTTGACAAACATTTTAAAATACATTTTGAATCAAAGTTAGGTGGGGGGTGGGGGTGGGGGGGTGAAGTGAGCTTGTAGGTCACTTGGTAGGTTGGTTTTGACCAAACAATACATCATGAAAGGAAAGAAAGGTTTAAGTAACTTTTGTACACCTGTTTAACACCATAAATTACAGGTCAACTTTGATTTATCTCACAAACCACAATTTTTAAGTTCTGGCCTGTATCAACCTTCAGTTTCAGAAGAGTTTCCGAAAATACATTGTCTGCATGCTGAGACACTGACAAGCATTAGTGTTTGCACCCTAGTGCTCTTGTTGTCCTTGTAGGTGCATCCATAAACAAGTTTCCAAATGTTCTTTAGATAAATTTGAGAGTCTGGGTACTGGAAAGTTTCTTCTTAGGGCATACCACCCTGGTTAGTAATGAATACTGCCTAGGAAACCCTTTGAAACCCCTTGAATACTTTTTATGAGAAACAGGGAATATCAGTCCCCAAATGGGCATTGCATCTGCAGCTTTTTTGTAAAATGAGTCATGATGACTGTATGATTTCCGGTTATGGAATTTGCATTGTAAGGCCTTTAAACATAAAGGCTTGAAATATTTGCAATCAGACCTTGTGTGGGGGTGAGTATACAGTTTGAAAACAATCTACCGGGTTTATTGAATTTGCATCAGGTGTGCACATGGGCTTCAAGAGATTGCTATTAAAATTATTTCTGCAAGGATTCATTTAGAAAATAAGTATGTTGCACAGGTAGTTTCACTGGTTTAATGAGTTTTCTTTAATCTATTTACTTATTATACGAAACTTATGACACAATATTTTTTATTGAAAAGTAATTTTGAGGATAACTCATCTAACAATTTTGAAACTATCTTTTTAAAACATATCTCTGTAAAATCCGAACTCATAGAGACTATAATGGTGCTAATTTAAAAGCCTTAAAGTTGTAGATCATGATTGTTCTAACTTGTTGCATTCCTTCTACCTTGTTGTGTTCCTTCTACCCCGTTGTTATCATTCTACATTGCTGTGATCTTTCTACTTGTTCTTTCTAACCCTTTATGAATCTTCTACCTGGCTGTGATCATTCTATTCTACTGCATTCCTTGTACCCTGTTATGTTTGCTTCTAACCCATCGTGTTCCTTCTACCCTGTCATGTTCCTTCTACCCTGTTGTGTTCCTTCTAACCCATTGTGTTTCTTTTACCCGCTTGTGTTCCTTCTAACCTGTTGCGTTCCTTCTACCCTGTTGTGTTCCTTCTAACCTGTTCCTTCTAACCTGTTGTGTTCCTTCTAACCTGTTGTGTTCCTTCTATCCTGTTGTGTTCCTTCTAATCCATTGTGTTCCTTCTACCCTGTTGTGTTCCTTCTTACCTGTTGTGTTCCTTCTACCCTGTTGTGTTCCTTCTACCCGCTTGTGTTCCTTCTAACCTGTCGTGTCCCTTCTAACCCATCGTGTTCCTTCTAACCCATCTTGTTCCTTCTAACCTGTTGTGTTCCTTCTAACCTGTTGTGTTCCTTCTACCTGTTGTGTTCCTTCTACCCTGTTGTGTTCCGTCTAACCTATTGTGTTCCTTCTACCCTGTTGTGTTCCTTCAACCATGTTGTGTTCCATCTAACCCTTTGTGTTCCTTCTACCCCGTTGTGTTCCTTCTGCCCTGTTGTGTTTCTTCTAACCCAGCGTGTTCCTTCTACCCTGTTTTGTTCCTTCTAAAATATTGTGTTTCTTCTATTTAAAACCCATTCTGTTCCTTCTACCCTGTTGTGTTTCTTCTATCCTTTTGTGTTTCTTCTACCCCGTTGTGTTCCTTCTACCCTGTTGTGTTCCTTCTACCCTGTTGTGTTCCTTCAACCATGTTGTGTTCCATCTAACCCTTTGTGTTCCTTCTACCCTGTTGTGTTCCTTCTACCCTGTTGTGTTCCTTCTACCCTGTTGTGTTCCTTCAACCATGTTGTGTTCCATCTAACCCTTTGTGTTCCTTCTACCCTGTTGTGTTCCTTCTGCCCTGTTGTGTTTCTTCTAACCCAGCGTGTTCCTTCTACCCTGTTTTGTTCCTTCTAAAATATTGTGTTTCTTCTATTTAAAACCCATTCTGTTCCTTCTACCCTGTTGTGTTTCTTCTATCCTTTTGTGTTTCTTCTAACCCTTTGTGTTCCTTCTACCCTGTTGTGTTTCTTCTAACCCAGCGTGTTCCTTCTACCCTGTTTTGTTCCTTCTAAAATATTGTGTTTCTTCTATTTAAAACCCATTCTGTTCCTTCTAACCTGTTGTGTTTCTTCTATCCTTTTGTGTTTCTTCTACCCCGTTGTGTTCCTTCAACCCTGTTGTGTTCCTTCTACCCTGTTGTGTTCCTTCTACCCGCTTGTGTTCCTTCAACCCTGTTGTGTTTTACAGTGTTGTATTGGAAAGTTGACAAAATCTTAATGTTTTAGGAAAGAATATAACTATTGATTTGGCAAATACCAGGTGATTGCGATATTATGTGATGGGCTTTATCTGCATTACACCCATACTTTCATCTCTGGAAGAATAGACACTGCATGCGCCTTTTAAAGCCATTGGAATTAAGACAAATGCAAACTGTATTGCAGGCCATCATCATTTGGAGTGGGGGCACTGAGGTTGCAAATATTTAACACATTTAGCACTCTGCAAAGAAAGTTTGCCAGATAAGAGCATGATAAATCTTTATCGACTGACACGTTTATGCAAATGTTTGAAAAAGTATCTACACCTGTGCGTTTTGCATCATCAAAAATCTGGCAGTGCAAAACAGAAAAGGGAGATACATTTTGTGATATCATAATCTGTGCAACGCAATTAAAGACAAAGGATTTCTGTCTGAAAAATTTCAAACTTCCATTTTGCAGTTTCTATAAAAGTATACAAGCTGTATACAACAGTTTAAATCATAGAAATTATAGGTTTGTACTTATTTATTTAAGCTTGATTATCAAGGCATCAGTTTGCAGTACCATAAAAGTCCTATTCAATGGGTAGGGTTCGTGTCTTTGAGAACCTTGCACGCTTAATTACAACCATTTTCCCAATTAAACAATATCAGTCTTGTATAGAGTCAAAAATATGATATACTGACTAAATAGCGATCAGTACTATTAAAAAAATAACAAATAAGCATGCATACTGTGGCATCACTGTGCGCTGTGATTTTGGTACTTGTCAATTTTTTTCACTGGGTCCTATTTATAGTATTTATAGAGGTTTTAAGTTTTTTTCAACTCGATTTTTCTCATATATTTTTGACTATGTCTTTATCTTTGCTAGGGTCCTATACACAGTGATTTACAGTATTTTGTAAATTGTTCCTCTTGATTTAGGTTATGATGTAAATTATGTGTAACATTAGTGTCCTGTCATACAACCTAATGATGTAGAAAATATATGATGATGCTGGGTTGACTTCATGTTTACAGTCAATTATGTTCCCATGTGTGATATTTTGTAATGGTCATTTGTCAGATTGCTGCTTTAAGTCAAAATGTCTACAGTGACTACATCTTTTTGTCACGCCATTTACAGATATGCAAAACCACTCATTTTCCTGTTGACAGCTAGTTTGATGTTGGGCTTGGCATAATGAACCCACAAGGTGAACCTTTATAGTCAAGAATTTATATCAACTGCCTTTATTAAAGTGTAGTGTTTCTTGCTGGTAATCCAATCAATTTAAACACCAGGCGGAAAATTGGCTCTACTTGTCTTGGTGGAAGGTCATAATACTTTATTAGCCAATTTTGGTTTTGGTTTACACTGGGTTTGGCCCATTAAATGTTCATCGAATCTTCCAATTATTTTTGTTGTCTCCACGTCCATAAGTATCCCATTTCGCGTACAAGATGTAGACACTTGGTGTTTTGTTTTCTACGTTTTTTATTTAAGTAAACTATTTGAGGCTTTGTTGTTTTTTATTGCTTCAAGATCTTTTAAAATTAATTGGATTTTTGTTGAAATTCAGTACAAGCCTTTATCCTCAAATGTTTGATCAGAGAAAAGGGAGGGAATTAATTTGCCTTGTAGCACATTGATGTCAATATTAAGGAGTCATTGACTTTAGAAAACATTACTACAGGCTTTTCTCATTGTCACAAGAACTTTGTAGCAATACTTAAGGTTGAATTAATGTAACACTCTGAGAGTTGAACCATGTAGATGATATCTGATAAGCCATTCTATGAGACAGTGATTTGTCCAAGGGCATCACATGCAGCCTTTTTCTGCCTGGGTGTGTGTAGGATGGGCAAGAAATACATTGATAGGTTACTTGTTAATATTTTGTTTGGTAATGCCTCAGTCACACATTCACAATTTTTACTGCTGACCTTAATAGGACATTCCAGATTAAAGTTGGTCAAAAGTCTGATTAAGATCCTGTGATTCTTGACTGGAAATTCAAAAATTTGGACAAAAAATTATTTAGTCATGTCAAGACAGATATTTTTCATGAAGCATCCTCAATCAGCTATTTCCAGCTAATTTTGTCCCGATTATCCCATTCTCAATCCGAATTGTATCTTTCACATAGTAAAAACAACCAAATCTGTTCCGACAGCGTCCTGAATTTCCCCGATGCCGACAGAGATCAGACAGTGATCCAAGACACTGACACTGACAGAAGACATCGGCAATATCTGACCTCAATCGGCAAGAAATGGCAATGAAATATTTTTCCAGATCATACCCATTGCACAGGACACCGTCCAGACAACGTTTAGACATCACAAGACATTGTTATGACAATGATAGGAAATTCCAGATCATTGAAATAGTAGCGCGACTTCTTCACTTTTCATGTCATAGTGCTATCTGGTCTCAAACAGGAGACATCAGCTATGTGTCCCAATCGAATTAAAGACTTCCTTTTTTTAGTTTTAATTCAAGTAAAATGTAAACGTGATCAAGCTGAGGTGCTATAAAATTAATGTTTTTTAGCCTACATTCACCAAGGTGCCAAAGTTCACAACAAGTGTTTTCACATTTTCATTTTACCAATAAAATATGATAAAATCTTCACAAAACATAACTGCTACTAAGGCTGTGAAAGATGTGTTTTCTCTGTGGGACCCTGGGCTCCAGCCAAATTTTGGTCATGAATGTGAACAGAACTTACTTATCATTATCTGTTTTTTCGAAGAAAAATGTCAAGGTATTGTTAAGGCTTTGGTTTTAATCTTGTCAGCAGTTGTTACATCATGCAAAAACTTACATTTTGGAAATCACTCAAATCCTGTTCAAGATATTGAAAAAAAAACTTAGTACAAACATTGCCAAAGACCATACACAGACATGTTTTAAGAAGAATCAAACCTAAAATCCTGACTGAGACAGTGAAACCATAAAAAAACAAGTGCAATTTTGAATGCATCATATGTTTTAGTACTCTTTGCTACCAAGTCTGAAAACCTTGTGTTGTGGTTTTCATAGCTCATTTGGAGGTCGATCATTTCTGTCAATTTAGCAATAAATTGTGAAATAATTTACAAGATAATGTTACATTGGAGTGAAATTTCACCTCCCAAACCACCTGTAGGTCTGACCTATGTTTCCATTCTATGTGGAGTGTTTACATTTGTAATAGATCACCAAAAATAAACAAAAACATTGTTAAATTTAATTTATTGTGTCAACAATGTTGTGAAAGTTAAACTTTACACCTGTTTATAAGCACATACTATGTTGCTTGTTGCTCTTAACATTATTTACAAATTTATGTGTTTTTCTAAATGGGAATGAAACTGTTTGTTGAATCAATAAAATTAATATAAGTAACAATTCTCTTAAAAATGCTGAATTACCATGATACAGCTCATTGGCTTCAATGATTTCTCTTCACCATCTAATTGTCCCTAGAACTGTTTGTTAAAATGTTGTCTTCTGATTGTATCAAACAGTTTTGTTGTTTTCTGTATTGTTTATTTAATTAATATTTACCATTCCCTGGTTAGGTCTCTGCTGGGGCTTGGTTAAAGTAATGGAGTTTGACTTTATCAAGGGTCATGAGGCCCTAATTTGAGGACCAGACTTGTGCCTACTTGACCCGCCCTCCGAACAATGGAAGTTTATCACCTCACTGCAATGTTTCATGACTTTGTCAACAACCCTAGGATTAGTATCTAATATTTCGTTTTAACTTGAACATTTCTGTTGCTTGGCTGTTCATTTCAAGATGGTAATGGGTTGTGTTTGAAACAAACATCAATTATCTGTCACATTAAACTATTTCTTAATGATTCATAGTATTTTTTGTTATTTTCGAGACAATTGCTTAGAAATATGTTTTGACTTGGATGAATTCTGAAAGATTTTTCTATTATATAATTTAACTATTATAGAATAACAATAATTTTTCAGGGTGGGGCAGCCCCATAAGGCTTTGGAGATTTTGTTTCTGCAGATAGAGACATTTATTGGGGTAACATGTTAAGATTAATATACTTCTATTGCTCAGCCCACACACAAGCTAACATATTCCATGTGTTATTGCACGGAACCTGCAACACCGCACATTTCACGTGCCATTTCTTTGGGCACATGAGTAACTTTCTAAATGTGATGCCATCTGAGTTCTGTTCTGATTTCACCGCAAACGTGAAAACCATAAATTTTTTAGATCAAACCTTTAAGCAGCAATTTTTCTTTATACCCCCAATCTCTGTTTATGTTGCTGTTGGTTTTTAGTGCAAAATAAACCAAAGAATGGCTGTTTACCCATGATGCCCACAATTACAAATGTCCATTATTTTGAACAAAAGTGTAAAATGGCTGGCATTAAAGATTTTTCACAAAGCCAGTGGCAAAACGTTTCATGACATTATAAAAAATATTTTCTTGGAAATGTTAACAGATATTAGCTCAATCCAAAAGAATTGAACTGGTTTTTTTTATGGCTCGATCACCAGCCAAATTTACCCAACAGGAAATTGTGCCAATTCTGTGTGAGAAATTGCAGATAAAAATGGACTTCCTTGTAATTTAGGAGTATTTGGTGGTTACATAATGGCCCTGTAAGTGCTGGGAATTGTCCTTATTTGCATGATTGTACTAAAGTTGAGTTTTCATGAGCAAATTCAGCCATTTTGCGTTTAATCTATTGCTTATCTGGCATCAGTCAAAACAAAACAATCTCATTGAAATTCATATATAATAAATGTTCTTGCAAAACTGATAATCAATTTGTCAATTTCTTTTGCTATAATGCTCAAATAAGTTGATTTATAGCCCGTACTCCAAGTCCAGGTGAAATGTAGCTGTATTTACGGTCATTTGTGTCACTGTCAACTTGTCATAATATGGAGTGAATGGCATTCATTTTCTACATCATTAGCACAGAGGATACATGCCTGACAGACCTGTACTACATGTGTAACTGTCAATGGACATTGTCTTGACCTCTATAAATGCTGTTTAATTCAGGTTCTTGACCAAATTTGCACAGTCTTCTTATAGGAATGGATTTAAGATCTAGAGAGGGTGATGGAAAATGAATGCTAGTAGAAATTAAATTCACAATAACTGAGGTGTTCTGAAAACTTGCAGGACTTTTGAATAAGTGCCATGTCTTCAACAAGTTAAGGCATAAACAGAACATGATCACAATTTTTTTCACACTTGGTGTGGATATGTCTACTTATTGAGGTTACTCTACCTTAACCTATAGACTTGGCACCAGCCTTGGCCAGGAAGCCAGAAGTTATGGTGAGATTATTGGCAATTAATGGACCTGACACAGAGTGTTCAAACAGCAATTATGGCAGGCATTACATACAGATGGTCTAGTGCTTTTATTATTGGGATAACAGAAATGATCACCTTGTCTGAGAGTTTCCAGACATTTGTTGACCTGGGATGACCTCACAGTATATAGTTAAGACCTTGTCAAGAATGGTCAATGGACTTCAAGTACCTACACTTGAGGAGTTTAAAGCTAGAGAAGAGTGATATGTGCAGGCTGTAGGCAATATAAGGGTCAGGGTAGATGGGGAAAATTGCTGCTCTCTAGGGATAGATTGTATTTAAAAAAACAATCTGGCATTAGAGCATTGGCATATTTGCATCAGTGCCAAACTGCTATGTAGTTTCTTATGAAGCATCAGTGCCAAATGCTATGTAATTTCTTGGGATTAGCATCAGAGTCAAACTGCTGTGTAGTTTATTGGTAACCATCAGTGCCAAACTGCTATGTAGTTTCTTGGTAACCATCAGTGCCAAACTGCTATGTAGTTTCTTGGGATTAGCATCAGAGTCAAACTGCTATGTAGACTATTGGTAACCATCAGTGCCAAACCGCTATGTAGTTTCTTATGAAGCATCAGTGCCAAACTGCTATGTAGTTTCTTATGAAGCATCAGTGCCAAACTGCTATGTAGTTTCTTATGAAGGATCAGTGCCAAACTGCTATGTAATTTCTTGGGATTAGCATCAGAGTCAAACTGCTATGTAGTTTATTGGTAACCATCAGTGCCAAACTGCTATGTAGTTTCTTGGTAACCATCAGTGCCAAACTGCTATGTAGTTTCTTGGTAACCATCAGTGCCAAACTGCTATGTATTTTCTTGGGATTAGCATCAGAGTCAAACTGCTATGTAGACTATTGGTAACCATCAGTGCCAAACTGCTATGTAGTTTCTTGGGATTAGCATCAGAGTCAAACTGCTATGTAGTTTCTTGGGAAGCATCAGTTCCAAACTGCTATTTAGTTTCTTGGGAAAGCATCAGTGCCAAACTTGCTTTGTAGTTTCTTGGGAACCATCAGTGCCACACTGCTATGTTGTTTCTTGGGAGAATTATTCTTCATATCACTATTAATTTCTGAGTACAATTCTTTGGAAGTAAAAAAATCTTGTGTATAATCTTACTAAAATGTCAGGAATAATTGTTGTTGATATTTTACAATATTTCAATATAATCAATTTTTTAGGAAGCTATATTAATGAGACATTCATGAAGGAATATTGTGAATGTTTTATTGGACAAGAATATAATTCCCATATATTAGCCAAAAAGTCTGGTCAGGGTGTAATAAAAATCATATATGTCTCTGATATTACCTCTTATCTTTTATAAATCAACTTAAAAAGGTAAGCTAGATAACTGGTGGTGGATTGTGAAAGGAATCAGTAAAAAATACAAGTAAAGGTGCTCGTTCAGTGGAGACATAGTGGCTCCTGGATAAAAGTCCATTGAAGAAAATGGCTTTTTTATGAATGAAATTCAAAGTTAAATTCTGTTTAATATGTTTAAGTTCTTTTTAATCATCGACCACACAAATAAATGTCATACAGAGTACAGAGAACGGTAGCATTACAAGCAGGACCTCAGTGCATATGTGTATCCCAGACTGTCATAAACATTTATAAATCATATTTTAGGCCTTAAGGGCTTTTTTGTCCTGCCTCTTTAGTAAATAATTGAATGTCAACATTTGATGGATGTTTCAAATAAAGTAATGTTTACATGACTTGACTTTCTCTTCAGAATATATTATGTCCATCATCTATGGAACATTATGATTATTCAGGAATGTAAATATCTTACATAATTAGCATGACCTTCCTTTTATTGCTTGTTCAATGTTGTAATGATATTCAATATTAAAGCTATAAAACATGAAATTGATTGACTACATTCAGGGGTCGACACTAACCATTTTTCCAAGGGATCCCGAAGGGACACCAACATTTGAAATCAGGTGTCCCTTCCTGAAATTAGGAGTCCCTTCCACTTTTTACATTTTTGAGCCTGCTTTAATATTAAATTCAACATCCATTTACTTTTCAATTTGTAATGCAAGTATACACCACCATATTATACATGTTTTCAGCAGCATGTAATGACAGGTTAGTAGCACTGAATGGCAGTGAGGTATATTTTGGTCTCTAAGTTGGTAGATTGGGTTCAAAAGCGGGAGAATGTCTAAGTCCCTTTTGTTTTCAGTCAAAAACAGAGATGGATACAATGTAAACAAAAACTTGATGTTGTTACTATTTTTAGATTTTTGGAAAATACGCATACAATACATCATGGTTCAGGGTCATGTCAAATGTCGGTGCTTTTCATTAAGAAACTGTAGGATTATTACATCTGGCTTGTGAAAACTCCAATCAATATTTAGTAGAGCTGTTGATAAATCAATCAGACTGCCCAACAGTCGTAGTGCATACCGGAAGAGCAGACGACCAAAAATTGTGTATACATGTTAATTTTCGCGCCAAAAAGTCATAAAATTTTATAAATTGATTGAATTAATGAATAAAACCCTGCAAATTTCTATTATTTTTTTATCAAAGCATAAAATATATGTCTTTAAAATTAACAAAGAATATTGATAAGTTGAATGCCAATTAACAAAGAATGCTGAATGTAGGATGCAGTTCTTTTGTGTCGTAAATGTTACTGTAAATACTCAAAGGTCGTATCATATTATATAAAAAGGTATCACCAGAGTTGGCATCTTTTTGGGCGATTCTGACACATAAGCAAAACAATTCCACATAAGTATTTTACCGATAATAAATCTCTGTCAGCTCTGACCTTGTTTAAAATGTAAATAACAAAACGGAAGCGTTAACCTGCATGCGCCTTGTGAAATGACCTGTTTATTTATAGATTCATGACGTAACTATAGTCAAATAGTCAGCTATACTTTCGCTTTGATGAGTCCGATAACGATAATTAATAATATCGTTTTGACATGTGCTGTCAAGAAATTTAGGGGAGTTAGAATTTAGGTAATAAATTAATTAAATGCTACTTATTTATTGATATTTAGCGGTTATCAGTCAAAAATTTAAGTGTCCCGACGGAATACCGGACTTCGAAGTTCAGGTGTCCCTCCTGAAAAATTGGTGTCCTCGGGATCCCGGGACCCCGTTAGTGTCGAACACTGACATTAATAACCAATTATTTAAAAAACTGAATTTGACTGATTTTGAAAAAAATCATGTATGTTTGTGCAAAATGGCTGTTATTTTTTCACATCTTACAATTTATTATCACTAATGCTTCCTTCAAGTAAATTTATCGTAACTTCAACATACTTAAGTGTAACATACATGTTTATAGGATGGTTGGCACCATCATATGTATTAACTAATAGAAGTTATGTTGTGGGAAACCTCAGAATCTGTGTGAGTTAATTCAAAAAGGGTGAATGAGTGCAACTCTTGTGTAAGAAGTAGTCTTTACATGTAGCTGTAAATGAAATACAAGGACTGTGTTTGTTTGATTGAGCAATATTTTTAGTCTTCTCTGAAAAGATCACACACATTATGACAGCATGCACCATATATATATCATGAATGCAATCATAATGTGTGATCTTTACATGTAATCATACAATATTGTGGGATGGGGGGGGGGTGATCAGAATCAAAATCATCATCTTTGGTAGGTGATGCAGTTATGAAAAAATATCAACAAACTAAAACAGAATTATTTAAATGGATAGATTTCTCATAACATGATAATTAATGTAAGTTAATGTCACTTTCTATTAAAGAATTGCTATGATAAACAGAGTTGATTTATATAAAGTTAATGGACCTATCTCTTTTTTATCAGAAATGAGGGTTTAACATGTTATTTTATCTTCAATAACATAATTAATGTGGGATTTAATGTCAAGTGGTCCATTAGACAATGTCTACTCAGGCACATTATAAGCTTAACACTACTATTTGAGTGACTAAAATAGATTCTTAATGAGAGAATTATATTAAATAAACTTATTTACTGATGAAATTTCTGCTTGATTTTACATTATAAATTATAAACCTATAGTTTATCAATGCCAACCCTTCCTCTGATTCCCTATCACCTTCACCATCCCCACATTCTCATCTGCCAACCCTCCCCCATATCATATCATCTTCACCATCCCCACATCCCATTCTGCCTTCCCTGCCCCCATTCCCTATCACCTTCACCATCCCCACATCCCATTCTGCCTTCCCTGCCCCCATTCCCTATCACCTTCACCATCCCCACATCCCATTCTGCCTTCCCTGCCCCCATTCCCTATCACCTTCACCATCCCCACATCCCATTCTGCCTTCCCTGCCCCCATTCCCTATCACCTTCACCATCCACACATCCCATTCTGCCTTCCCTGCCCCCATTCCCTATCACCTTCACCATCCCCACATCCCATTCTGCCTTCCCTGCCCCCATTCCCTATCACCTTCACCATCCACACATCCCATTCTGACTACCCTGCCCCCATTCCCTATCACCTTCACCATCCCCACATCCCATTCTGCCTACCCTGCCCACATTCCCTATCACCTTCACCATCCCCACATCCCATTCTGCCTTCCCTGCCCCCATTCCCTATCACCTTCACCATCCCCACATCCCATTCTGCCTTCCCTGCCCCCATTCCCTATCACCTTCACCATCCCCACTTCCCATTCTGCTTTCCCTGCCCCCATTCCCTATCACCTTCACCATCCCCACATCCCATTCTGCCTACCCTCCCCCCATTCCCTATCACCTTCACCATCCCCACATCCCATTCTGCCTTCCCTGCCCCCATTCCCTATCACCTTCACCATCCCCACATCCCATTCTGCCTTCCCTGCCCCCATTCCCTATCACCTTCACCATCCCCACATCCAATTCTGTCTACCCTGCCCCCATTCCCTATCACCTTCACCATCCCCACATCCCATTCTGCCTTCCCTGCCCCCATTCCCTATCACCTTCATCATCCCCACATCCCATTCTGCCTTCCCTGCCGCAATTCCCTATCACCTTCACCATCCACACATCCCATTCTGCCTTCCCTCCACACATTCCCTATCACCTTCACCATCCACACATCCCATTCTGCCTTCCCTCCCCCCATTCCCTATCACCTTCACCATCCACACATCCCATTCTGCCTTCCCTCCCCCCATTCCCTATCACCTTCATCATCCCCACATCCCATTCTGCCTTCCCTGCCGCAATTCCCTATCACCTTCACCATCCCCACATCCCATTCTGCCTTCCCTGCCCCCATTCCCTATCACCTTCACCATCCCCACATCCCATTCTGCCTTCCCTGCCCCCATTCCCTATCACCTTCACCATCCCCACATCCCATTCTGCCTTCCCTGCCCCCATTCCCTATCACTTTCACCATACCCACATCCCATTCCGCCATCCTTCCCCCATTCCCAATCACCTTCAGTATAACTTATAATGCACTAGTTTTATTTAAGTTGATATAATAATTGTATTAAATTATAGTGAGCTTGGCTCATAAACAATTCATTACAATGGTTCATAAGGTTAGGAGATATATAATATGGGTAATAAGTAAATGTGTCGAGACTTGGGCATGACATGTATAATTGAAGATTTATTGTACGTTCATCGGTCACCGAGACTTTTGGTGGGGTGACATAACTTGGAAAAATATTTGCCCACAATCTTTAGAAACATTTATTAAGTAAAATCTCTATTGTGTTGTGCAATTCTATTTGAACCTTAATTGGATTATAAATGTTCAAGTGGATGAAATGATTTATGTGAATTTTTAAGATATTTCATTTTTGGGGTATAATTGTGCTGAGAATTTTCATACTAAAATATAACAGACGAACCTCAGTATTGTGTTGGTCTCTATGTTAAATCTATTTTTCTGCAGTGTGATGTAAGTTATTCATTTTTAATTATTATATTATATTTTTTTATAAGTACAATGATATTTCATTTAAACCTTATCCTTTAATAACATGTTTAAGGATAAGAAACAATAAACTTCAATACTTGAAAACACCACAATAGTGTCTGCACAGCTTGGTTAGAATAACTCAAAACCACACACTTTTTTTTATTTATCTTGATATCCATCCTGATAGATATAATTTAAGATAAATTCTGTAATACTTCTACATTACAGGCTAGATTGAAAGTGTCTCATACTAAGGTAGTTTAATTTATAAGATCTAACATTTAAAGGTCTCATTTGAAATTTGATATTTACTTCTTAATGTTTTAGTTTGCATTTTTTCATGCAGAATGCTAACAAGGCATTTTGTATTATGCGTGCTGCACCTACATTTTTGTATTTGAGATTTTTTATTACAATTTGAGTATGAAGGTAACACATAAGATTGTGTCATGTTACTTGTGGTGTCACATTCATGACTTGATGGACACATGAAACATTTTTATAACACATCTGTGCATACATAAGAATAACTTTATAAACCATGCACACTTTCTTTTTATTTAGCAATGCACTTTATATATCAACGTCTTAAAAGCAAATCAATAGAAGTAATTGCCATTTTAGCATGTGTTTTTCAAGGCAAAATTAGAAATTGTGTAAACTTCACATACCAAATCCTTCTTCATTTTCTACACGAAACCTTAGAAACAAATAATATTCAACTATTTTGAGAGTCTGCATACTAAATTATGCCATATTTTGGATTCTGGGTGCATACTTGGCACCACAATTATCAGTCACAGGTACTATGTAAAAAAAAATCCCTTTTTTTTTAAAAGGGGGTTACAACCTCTATCATACAAAGACTAGTGTTGCACATCATTCAGAAACTGTTTTAGATATCAACTTACAGTTTATTTCCTCAATTAGAATATTACAGTAAATGTATGCAATTACTCTTAAAGTTCTACGATATGTATTGAGTTAATTCTCTTCAGTCAATATGTAAAGAATATTTGTTGTAGTATCTTCCTCTAGACTATTTGTTGAGTTATGCGCCTTGGTTACTCCGTTTGGACTATTTGTTGAGTTATGCGCCTTGGTTACTCCGTTTGGACTATTTGTTGAGTTATGCTCCTTGGTTACTCTGTCTAGACTATTTGTTGAGTTATGCGCCTTGGTTACCAAGTCTAGACTATTTGTTGAGTTATGCTTCTTGGTAACACCCTCTAGACCAATTGTTCAGATATGCTCCTTGGTTACTCTGTCTAGACTATTTGTTGAGTTATGCACCTTGGTTACTCTGTCTAGACTATTTGTTGAGTTATGCGCCTTGGTTACCAAGTCTAGACTATTTGTTGAGTTATGCTTCTTAGTAACTCCCTCTAGACCAATTGTTCAGATATGCTCCTTGGTTACTCTGTCTAGACTATTTGTTGAGTTATGCTCCTTGGTTACTCCGTCTAGACTATTTGTTGAGTTATGCTCCTTGGTTACTCCGTCTAGACTATTTGTTGAGTTATGCTCCTTGGTTAATCTGTCTAGACTATTTGTTGAGTTATGCTCCTTGGTTACTCCATCTAGACTGTTTGTTGAGTTATGCACCTTGGTTACTCTGTCTAGACTATTTGTTGAGTTATGCGCCTTGGTTACCAAGTCTAGACTTTTTGTTGAGTTATGCTTCTTAGTAACTCCCTCTAGACCAATTGTTCAGATATGCTCCTTGGTTACTCTGTCTAGACTATTTGTTGAGTTATGCTCCTTGGTTACTCCGTCTAGACTATTTGTTGAGTTATGCTCCTTGGTTAATCTGTCTAGACTATTTGTTGAGTTATGCTCCTTGGTTACTCCATCTAGACTGTTTGTTGAGTTATGCACCTTGGTTACTCTGTCTAGACTATTTGTTGAGTTATGCGCCTTGGTTACCTCGTCTAGACTATTTGTTGAGTTATGCTCCTTGGTAACTCCCTCGAGACTAATTGTTCAGGTATGCTCCTTTGTTCCTCCGTCTAGACTATTTGTTGGGATATGCTCATTGGTTGCTCCGTCTAGACTATTTGTTGAGTTATGCTCCTTGGTTACTCCGTCTAGACTATTTGTTGTGATATGCTTCTTGGTTACTCCGGCTAGAATATAAGTTATTCCCATTGGCCACTCTTTTTAAGATGCAGGGCTTAAATTAAACTTATCAAAAAAAAAGTTCCATGATTAGATTTATAATACCATAAAGAAGAAATGACTTGTAATATGAAATGACTTCAAAAGAATAATGGTATTTCATCTGTCCTCTTCTTGAATTTTGGATGAACCCTGCTACTTTTTTATGAATCAGTGAAGACTTATAAATTTTATTTGGTGCCCCTATAATGCAATGAATCATTTTCTGTTTACTTTCAGTCCAGTATACATTCTTCTTTATAAATATAGTACCATAAAAACCATAAATGTTTAAATTTAATAATATATTGCAGTATTAAATGGGAAAATAATTACTCAAGCCATCTTCAAAATGATTTATGCCATCTTGTGCAGGGTTTTTGTTTCATGTTATACTGCTTTGACATGACCCTTTGGGAGATATTGTGAGGAAAAATGCAATCCATTTTTAAACATAATTTACAAAATAGGTTATGAATGTTCAGCTTGTCTGTTTCTATATTGTGGACAGAAGCAGTGAAAATGTTCTTTATTTGGGCCATGCTCATTGGCATTGGGGAAATGTAGCAATGGGGTTGTTGTTGTTGTTGTTGTTTTGTGCCATTCACATTGTCATTCTGGAAAAGTCTTAAAAGTACAAGACCACCCACTTACCTACTGAGACTCTTACATACCTTAATAACCATTGTGATTCCTCAAGTCAATCATGACAACGATTCTGGTGGCAGTATAAGGCAATATATCCGATGAGGATTAATGGAGCCAAACCACAGTGAAGACTGGACAACTAGGTCCCAGTGCCACTGCTTCATTGACTATAATTCCCCATCATTTTGTCCAAGATTTTCACAAACATCATTCTTGTGGCAGGTTGTGGTGATGTGGGAAGGATGTGTGGAGGCCCGGTACAGGAGCATACCTCAGTGAAGTATGGGTGAGAAGCTCGAGGCCCCGTGTGCCACCCCCAGGTGTCTCCTCTGGTGTGCCATCATCTCCCTCTGTCTCGCAGCCCACCAGGCTCCAGAGTTTCCACGAGAGTTTGACTTCAGATACATATCCTATGATGGTGAGTGCTGGATATTTGTTTATATATCTATAATTTCATCGTAAATATACCTGTTACCATTGCTATCCTAGCAATTTGGCATTAATCAGTTCCATGTCAACTAAAGAGCACAGCAGCATCTCCTAACATTTTTGTCATGCCCTAATAGATACTTAGGTGATGTTTTTTCTGATTCAATATCTAAGGAAGTGAGCAATGCCTTCCCTGTCTGAAAACTTGGCTGCCATATTGTTACCAATGCACCTAAGCATTAGTCTCTTAAATAACCAATTACCCTATTATAATAGTGTTGGGTACCCAGAACTTATGTTAGAAACTCTTATATAGCAACTTGGGGGTGAGTTTAATATGTGCTTTGAGAGTCTGCTAAGTCAAAAACAGTATTTAAAAAAACATTTATGGCCCTCAATTTCAGTGACTGAGTCAAAGGTCAGAACAATAAAGATCTTAACAATTGTCTTAGGTTTCAAGTAATCAATTAATCATGTTTGAAGTATCTTGTCTCAGTTATAAGGTATTTGGCTTTAAGTCTGCAAATGCTTCAGGTTATTTACTTACAATAAATTTAGTGTCAAAATGTGCCCACAACATTACATGACATTCAGTCAGTATAAAATTGTTATCACTTGACACAGATCTTATGGCATGGACCCCTGTTGACATGTGCTGATCACAGTGACACTAAATGTTGAACAATAAAGAATTTTATTAAACTTGAACTTTGATAAAACATGCTTGTTGAAGTAATGCTGTGACGTGAAATCATGTTTTTCAGCTATCCTCAATCAGTATTTTTGCAAGAGTAATTGTACTTGCTTTACCCACCTGTAAGATGTGAACAAGTGGACCAAGTTTCGTGGTTATCATGACAATATTATTTATAATGTTATGTTATATGTTGATTGGTCACTATTTACAGACATGAAGAAGTCCATTTAACATCAAGAAAACATGAAACATATTGATCATTCCAGTGAGGGTGTTTTTGATGCTGTATACTGACACATTTCCAGTGTGTCCACAAATGTGTTGAGTTTCAAAGAGCCCTAATAAGACATGATAGGAGCCTATAATGAGCAAAGAATCGTCTAAGAAGCTTGGACTATGAAGTTTTATTTCTATATATTGCCAACATTTTGTTTACTGAAGACAATAATTTCATGGGCCATGTTCTAGAATCAGCCATAAAACATGCTACAATATCTGGTTTGTTATCAACATGGTTTTGGCTCTTGTGGTCTGCCATTTGACAGTCTAGTGTTGAAAGCGAACAAGGGTGATTTGCCGAAATCTAATCTGCTAAGCCAACAAGTTACAGGATTAAACAGATAGCTTACATGGGACAATATTTATACAGATAGGTGGTCGAGATACCAGATTCAGCTGTTTTGACAGAAAACAAAGTCTGATTGCCAAGTGTGAAATACCTTATCAATCATATGTCAACAAGTTGTAAGATATTGCTGATAACAATTATCAAAATATTGGTTATTTCAATTTGATACACTTGATGCACTGAATACTTTTCAGTTTTGGGCAATCACTCCTGCTATGAAAGTAGTAAATCATAGGAAATGTGTCAAACAAATAAAATCCAAGTACCCAGTAATCTTGCAGAGTATATTAAATATTTTCATGTTCCACCTATGAGCGTATTCTGCAAGAAGAGTCTGTTGTTCTTGTATAAGCCTATATTTATTAACAACTTCACATAGTCACAGTAGCGTGAAACCTTCGTAGATTGAACCAATTTCAGAAGTCGCAGCAGCAGTTTGAAACCTTTGTAGATTGCATCAATTTCACATAGTCGCAGCAGCAGTATGAAACCTTTGTAGATTGCACCAATTTCACATCGTCGCAGCAGCAGTATGAAACCTTTGTAGATTGCATCAATTTCACATAGTCTCAGCAGCGTGAAACCTTTGTAGATTGCACCAATTTCACATAGTCGCAGTAGCAGTTAATGAAACCTTTGTAGATTGCATCAATTTCACATAATCTCAGCAGCGTGAATCCTTCGTAGATTGCATCAATTTCACATAGTCGCAGCAGCTTTAAACCTTTGTAGATTGCACCAACTTCACATAGTCACAGCATCAGCATGAAACCTTCGTAGATTGCACCAACTTAACATAGTCGCAACATCAGTGTGAAACCTTTGTAGATTGCACCAACTTCGCATAGTCGCAGTAGCAGCATGAAACCTTCGTAGATTGCACCAATTTCGCATAGTCGCAGCATCAGCATGCAACCTTCGTAGATTGCACCAACTTCACATAGTCTCAGCATCAGCATGAAACCGTGTAGATTGCACCAACTTAACAAAGTCGCAGCATCAGTGTGAAACCTTTGTAGATTGCACCAATTTCAAATAGTCGCAGTAGCAGCATGAAACCTTTGTAGATTGCACCAATATCGCATAGTCGCAGCATCAGCATAAAACCTTCGTAGATTGCACCAACTTTGCATAGTCGCAGCATCAGCATGAAACCTTCGTAGATTGCACCAACTTCACATAGTCGCAGCATCAGCATGAAACCTTCGTAGATTGCACCAACTTCACATAGTCACAGCATCAGCATGAAACTTTCGTAGATTGCACCAGAGCTTCTTTTTTCTCGCAAACAAACGGTACTTATGATAAAACAAAAGAAGTAACTGCTTTTATTGCAATCAACATAGCAGCATAATACAAACACATTAAGTAATTCTGTCTAAAACAAAACCTTTTTCAAAATGATAAAAATCATACACATAAGAGTGTCTGGATATTAGAAATGGCCAATAGTAATCAGTTTGCTAGATAAGTTAAAATTTCTGAGTGATAGGGTGGGATTCTGGCTGGGCCTATCACCCAGTCTATTCGTGGGGTTGGGCAATCCAGCTATTTTCCTGATACTATGGAGGTGCTGGCCTGTACTCTATATGATAGCTAATGTGGGAAGTGATGTCTGGATCATAAGAGCTTGTATAATCAATAATCCTGAAAATATTATACGGATGTTATCTGGTTTTTAGTTCTACTGTTTTTTCTTGAACAGTGGAGTTGTCTAAAACCTCTTACCCTTTGCCACAACAATTCTACCCTTTTCCACAACAATTCTACCTTCTACCCTTTTCCACAACAATTCTACCCTTTCCCACAACAATTCTACCTTCTACCCTTTCCCACAACAATTCTACCCTTTCCCACAACAATTCTACCATTTCCTTCAACAATTCTACCCTTTCCCACAACAATTCTACCCTTTCCTTCAACAATTCTACCCTTTCCTTCAACAATTCTACCCTTTCCCACAACAATTCTACCCTTTCTCACAACAATTCTACCCTTTCCCACAACAATTCTACCCTTTCCCACAACATTTCTACCCTTTCCTTCAACAATTCTACCCTTTCCCACAACAATTATACCCTTTCCCACAACTCAAAAAAAATCATGTTTATTAGCAGACAAGGCCCATAATTCTGCCTTTAATTTCTGGTAACTATTGTAATGCCCTTTCACCAGGGTCAAATTGGCATGTGCTTTTGTGTTCATGTGTTTTGACTGTGACAATTTATTTGTTGTATGGTAAATAATTTTAACTATAATCTGAAAAGCAAATTATTTATAATAGACTAAAGTATGACAAAAAATTAGTACCATTCATGATGTAACTGTCTGACCTTCAGTGCAGAAATATTGATGTTATCTGACCCATAATAAGACAAAAAATAGCCTTATCATTTTTTGATCACTATTTTATTACATTTCTGAACATTAAATCATTCACACCTGCTCAATGTATTGTCAAGCAATAAAATGTGCACATATTTAGTGGCTCAGGTGTCTTGTGGATATCATGCAAGGTTAGGGTACACAATCCTAGGATTGGCTGGACTTCTGAGTGAAAATCATATTTTATCAAACATGTTTCACTGACAGTTTACACCAAAATAACACGATAGTCAAAAATAGTCACAATTTTTTAAAAGAATAGTATTAATTCAGGCATAAGTAATAGCTTGATTACAATTTTAAGCTTTCCTGTTTTTTGAGCTATTTTGAATTTATCACTTGGCCGTAACTCAAAAATTGTTTGAGATGTTCAAATGGGACTTAAATGTACATATGTTGCCACAGACAATATGCAAATGTATAGCAAGGTCTTTAACTCATACTATTATAGATATCAAGTTTTGACCTTTTTTTAGCTCACCTGAGCACAAAGTGCTCAAGGTGAGCTTTTGTGATCGGTCTATGTCCGGTGTCTATCGTCGTTCGTCGTCCGTCGTCAACAATTGGTTATAATCACCTTCTCCGAAACCACTCGGACAATTTTGATGAAACTTCATAGGAATGATCCTTGGTTGGTGCTTTTTCAAAATTGTTCAAAGAAATGAATTCCATGCAGAACTCTGGTTGCCATGGCATCCTAAAGGAAAATGTCAACAATTGATTATAATCATCTTCTCCTAAACCGCTTGAACGATTTTAATAAAACTTCATAGGAATGATCCTTGGTTGGTGCTTTTTCAAAATTGTTCAAAGAAATTAATTCCATGCAGAACTCTGGTTGCCATTGCAACTTAAAGGAAAATGTCAACAATTGGTTATAATCATCTTCTTCTCCTAAGCCGCTTGGACAATTTTGATGAAACTTCATAGGAATGATCCTTGGTTGGTGCTTTTTTAAAATTGTTCAAAGAAATTAATTCCATGCAGAACTCTGGTTGCCATTGCAACTTAAAGGAAAATGTCAACAATTGGTTATAATCATCTTCTTCTCCTAAGCCGCTTGGACAATTTTGATGAAACTTCATAGAAATGATCCTTGGTTGGTGCTTTTTCAAAATTGTTCAAAGAAATTAATTCCATGCAGAACTCTGGTTGCCATGGCATCCTAAAGGAAAATGTCAACAATTGATTATAATCATCTTCTCCTAAACCGCTTGGACGATTTTGATAAAACTTCATAGGAATGATCCTTGGTTGGTGCTTTTTCAAAATTGTTCAAAGAAATTAATTCCATGCAGAACTCTGGTTGCCATTGCAACCTAAAGGAAAATGTCAACAATTGGTTATAATCATCTTCTCCTAAACGGCTTGGACAATTTTGATGAAACTTCATAGGAATGATCCTTGGTTGGTGCTTTTTCAAAATTGTTCAAAGAAATTAATTCCATGCAGAACTCTGGTTGCCATTGCAACTTAAAGGAAAATGTCAAATTGGTTATAATCATCTTCTTCTCCTAAACTGCTTGGACAATTTTGATGAAACTTCATAGGAATGATCCTTGGTTGGTGCTTTTTTAAAATTGTTCAAAGAAATTAATTCCATGCAGAACTCTGGTTGCCATTGCAACTTAAAGGAAAATGTCAACAATTGGTTATAATCATCTTCTTCTCCTAAGCCGCTTGGACAATTTTGATGAAACTTCATAGGAATGATCCTTGGTTGGTGCTTTTTTAAAATTGTTCAAAGAAATTAATTCCATGCAGAACTCTGGTTGCCATGGCAACTTAAAGGAAAATGTCAACAATTGGTTATAATCATCTTCTCCTAAACCGCTTGGACAATTTTGATGAAACTTCAGAGGAATGATCCTTGGTTGGTGTTTTTTTTAAATTGTTCAAAGAAATGAATTCCATGCAGAACTCTGGTTGCCATGGCAACCTAAAGGAAAATGTCAACAATTGGTTATAATCATCTTCTTCTCCTAAACGGCTTGGACAATTTTGATGAAACTTCATAGGAATGATCCTTGGTAGGTGCTTTTTCAGGCAACTGTGACAAGTCCTGTCAGCGATTATTCAGGCAACATGTGTATAACTTGCCATATGTATTTGACACACAAAGGCAAGATCAACTTTTTATGTACTTGTTCATAGGTCAATGTCACATTCGGAGGCATTTGTTACATACTGTGACAGCTCTTGTTCAATATTCTTTGAGAAACAAGCTATATTGATAACAAAGGTTAAACTCTTTTACTCAGGTGAGCGATTTAGGGCCATCATGGCCCTCTTGTTGTAAAAAAACACGTTAAAGTAGTGTTGGCCTAAGCTACGCGAAGCTGTTGTTAATTTGTCTATTTTTTAATGAAAAAATTGTCTGGCATAAGTGTCATGTCATGTAAAATCTTTAACGTTGTCCATAACTCCACTTCTGTTCCAGATATTCTTATTAAATTTCTGTCCTCTTACAGCATTGCAAAAAAATGCATAGTGGTGTGTAAGGAATTATGTATGCTGCAAATTCTTTAATTAACATGCAGTTTTTTATTTGTAATTTTGCAATTCTTTTATATACATGTAAATGTTGTAATGCACCACTACTTGATGTTTTTGTAAGCAGCCGATAACATGTAAAGAAGTACAAGGTAATATGCCAAGTTTTTAAGACGGAGCTCCTTCTTCCGCTGTTTTAATGAGATTTATGCAAATTTGGATACAAAAACAAATTATAACATCTTGTAATCATAATGTAATAGGAAATGTTCTTGTGTGTTTTAATTAGAATTATGCAAAGAAACTTGTTCTTGTTTAGTTCAATTATTATTATGCATGAAATACTTTTTTTTTAGATAAGGAACAAACTTGAGAGATTTTTGACATTTATACAACTTGACCTAGGTGTGTCTTGACGGATTTTTGACATTTATAAAAGATGTGGCCTCAACATTGAAATGCAAATTGACTGTGATTCTAAATTTTGATATTTTCACCACAATTGTATGGAAATCATTTAAAATATTACCCATTGATTTTCCAGGATTTATACAAAAAATGTTTTTTGGATGCCTTCTATTTTAATTAACAAAAACTTTCCCAAACTTACAATAGCAGCCGAAGGTATAATTACTGAAAGCAGTGGCCGATTATAACTCGCATTTGATGGAACTAACTCACCTGACATGTCGTGGAAGGTTTTATGACAGGTTTCCTCTCACTTTATGAAGTTGGACTGATAATTAAATGATATATATTGCTAGCTAGTGTAAAGGTTTCGTTGATTTAGAAGGTCAAGTTCTTGACTAATCTGTTACTTAAACTGTGTTAATTATTGATGAGCACTAAGTTACCTTTTAACACAATTAACACAATGTCAGTCTTTTCTGACCCCCATCTAAAGTGGACAGATTGATTAATATAACAATGGAAAATAATCATAAGACAATACTACTATTGGGGCATAGCTATTTATATGGATATATGCGCATGCCTAATAACATCTGGAAAAATGAAAGAAAAAAATGCAGAAAAGAGTATCAGAACCTTATTTTAAATATACCGTAAATCCACATGACTTAAAAGACGCGCTACCAGGAGTCTTTTTGTGGGTCTTTTTTCTGATTCTGCAACGTTGCCCCTCAAAAAACGATCTACTGAAAGTTAACAATTTTTAATAGGAAAAAAATTAAAATATTGTGAAAATAACAAATATATCGATTTCAGTTACACTACCTATCATACAAAAAACGTTTAGTGCTTGATTACAAATAAAGTTAAAAATATTTTTTTAAACATTGCAAGAATATTGTGTTCATCCATTTCAAAATTGAATCGAAAGGGGAAACAATTGAAATAAGATATCTTTAAGACCTTCTTCAAACTGTTGTAACAGTTTGATTATCCACAAACTGAACATTAAATGGTAACTATCAATACACGCAGCATAATGTTGCGTAATTATAAGCAGCATAAGCAGTTATTCTTATATATGACATAATTTGTTAAATTGTGTCTCCATGCTGTTATCTACCATGTGTTTAGACTGCCATTACTAACAAATATGGTTTGAGCATCATAGCGGAGTAGCACTGGTCGCATCCGTCTAATGGATAACTTGACACGTTTATTGGCGGTATTTAAGTATGTGTGAAGGACAAACAAGGTTTGTCAGTGTTACATTTTCTAATGACAGCCATTTAAGACCAAAATTATAAAAAAAAAAAAATGAAAAAATTCGGATTTTTTTTTAAGCCATTTAATGTTACTGAAATCGGTCGGGCATGGTCAAAACAGGCAAATAATCAGTTTTCAGAGGCCTTGCGGTAAACTTTTACCCTATTATATACAATAACAAGTGCAGATGATAAAAGTCATATGATATTTAATGAATAGGTAATTTGATGCATTGTCAGGCAGAATAAAAGGCAACAACTATTGGTTTTATTTGCTCATCCCAGTAAATAAGGAATAAACTTGAGTCAGTTTTAAATTAAAAAGAAATAAATGTTTTGTTTTAACAATTTTTTCCATGATGATTAAAGAATTTTTATAATGCTTTTTGTCTTGTCTGCAACATTTTCTACCACTTAGAGAACCTAACATTCCTTATTCTTGCAGAAAGTTATGTATTGATATATTGAATCCATGTGTTCAGTGGATGGTACCATTTTATTGATTTACACACCAGAGTGTTGATGCAGCTATCATGCAGCTATGATGCAGCAAATACTGATTGCTGATTGGTTATTTGTGGGTGTTTGGCCTCGCCTTCGATCTAGGTAATGGGAAAGTGTGACAAATTTAGGTATTTCATATTTTTTAAATCTTAAATTTTTGTGCACATGAATCTTATGCAAAAATGGTTTGTTATTAAACTGAATTTTCAGAACAATTGGGAACATTGAAAATGACCTATAGCCCTTCCTTTATTTGTATTTGAACAGATTATGTTCTTATTTATTGCTGGGAAAGTTTTCCCCAGTACAAAATTATTTAACTAACCTTTCAGTGTACGAAATTCGGATTGGAATCCACTAGCCCATTCACGCTCATACAGTTTCAATAAATGTTCCCCAATCTGAACAATGCGTCAATAATAAATTATAGTCATAACGTATAATAGTATAGTCATTAAAAGGTTAATAGTAACTAAAGTTTTCAAAAAGGTAATCAAAAGAGAGAAATATTTTCTGAACATATCATTTATTTAAAGGAAAGAATTATGCATGTACTATAAGTTTCGTATTCAATGCATCCTTGTCAAATACAATATCCACCAGCGATTGTGCAATGACATGTTTCCCTTTTCAACTTTCAGTTTCACTTTCAAGTTTCGGAAGTTACAACAAAATGTTTCGATGTTTATATTGCCAATATTCCTATAGTTGTTCTTTAAAATAAATGGCAAAACAATTCAAAATTGTAAAATAGAACCTTACTGCACTGTACACTGACAACGAGTTAACTTTGTCCAATAGTTCTCCGTTCACTTTGATAAAATTTGTCAGGAAGTAAACGGGCACCTGTTTCCTGCGCATTTAACTTTTGTAGAATGATTATTTTTTGTCTGCATTAAAAACTTAAATATCTTTCTTTTTATTTTAGCTAATAAATAAAATATATTTAAACAAAATAAATAAAATATCAATGTTCATATTGCTACTTTAGCATTGTTGATTTTCATAGCCATCATAGTAGTCGGAAACTGCCAACGTTATCCGTTAATTTACATAATGGGCTGAGTTATTGACGTCATAGAGTTTGACTGCTGCTAGCAGACACAGCTACTGGTTAGAAACTGATCGATAATTACTTTGGGCATTTATTAATTTTGACATGTGTTTATGTTCATTGATTAAATAAACAAACATTCAGCACATGGCTTGAGCCCTGAATCGCAGAGCAATTAGCTTTTTATCATCGTAAATTTCGGCGAATCTGACTTAACTGTTGTCAAGGCGACTAAGTCGCTCCAGTCGCCTTGAAGGACGCATTCTTAAATAATAAGGCTTTGCGTATAAAGTTTTAAATCACATATGGAAAAAACGGTAGCCCGGTCGGGCTAGTTTCTATGGAAAATCGGTAGCCCCAGCTGAAATTTGGTAGCCTTGGGCTACCGCGAATTTCGAACACTGACCTTTCCCTAAATTCTGAGAAACAAAGGGAAATTGCTGCTATAACATAAAAAACAATGGGATATTGAACTTTGTTAAACATTAATGTCAAAAAAAGTTATAATGACCATTTTAGCATTTTTTGAAAATTGCCAGTTATTTTCATTTCATTTCTGTACTGAAAATTGACTACATTTGATGATTTACAGAATAAGGGAATGCAAAGGGGTGACATCAGTTTTAGGCCATCATTTTTTAGTAAAATGATTTAACAACCTGCCCCTAATTCATACATGTGATAATTTTTTGGGTCGATTCCGGGACACTCGTCGTAATGTCAACGCACACTAGGGGGGTCCGGGAAATTTTTTGGGGAACGTCTGTGGTGCATTCTAGAGCATATCTGGGGCTATTTTAGTTGTTTTTAACGTCGGGAAAATGTACCTTTTTTGACTGCCAAGACGTATTTTATACTTGACATGGTTTGTTTTTTTCTGCATTTTCTTGAAAAAATAAAACCACTAGATATTTTCCCAGGCTTTAAATGAAGTGCTAACCAGGAGGATATGCAGTCTACTTTCTGTTTTATCAAAACAGGAAATAAACAACTATATGGGCACCTGCTTTCCCGCGCTTTTGAGAACATGCGTTACAAAATATTTATTTTTTCATTACATTTAAAACGTTTGCAATTTATGACACACAATATTTTCCAGACGATCAAGAAGATTTTCCAGTTGATGAGCTTTTTTCCGTTTGGAGATGCATATAATTTTGATAGAGACGTGTCTGTCACATCAGGAGAAAGACCCGCGGTGTCTGCAGGGCGCGATATTTGTGGGTTTGAACAAGAACATCAACTGAAGGATTTCAATTTTATTGCATTTTATACACACACAAAGCCAATGATAATCCAAGATATGAATAATATACACAAAGATAGTTCATAAAAAAATTCAAAACACTAAAATTCCTTATGGACGCGTAAGTTGTTTAAAGTTATTTAAAGTATAACGACGTATCAACTTTGAAATTTGAATGGAATATGGGATGTTTTCTGTGTTTTAATTTTGTTTTTTTACTCATTTTGTCCCTTTCTTTGAACTTACCTTCATGCTCGTTTGTCGGTAAAATGTGTGAAAAATATCAATTCATCAATTAAAAGCTATCATTCATAAGACCAAACAAATCCATATGAAAACAATGAATTTGTATACAAGAACCCTCCCCGACTCGTTAAGCACAACAATAGGCCAATAGATCAATTATCGGGTGATTGACGATGACCTCGACGACACATGTACCAATTAACGGATTAGTGTCAACATGTCCTGTGTTTTACGACCAGTGTCCGGGCAGGCAAAATAGCTGACTTACATTTGTAAAATTAAGATAATCGATTCTGAGATTTTTTTTTTCGTTTTTTTTTTTTATGACTTTCCGGGACAAACATGCACCCTCCGTGACAGAGATACCATTTCCAGGATAAATCCGGACATCCGGGACGTTAGCACATGTATGCCCTAATTTCTGTGAAATTGAAAAAAAAGAGATCATGATTTTTTTGATTTTTTTATTTTATCTATATTTTAATTTATCTGTCAACCTCGAAATTAGTAGCAAAGGGAAATAAATTTTTTCTAAATTTAGTGACATTTTTTCAGATGCCATTAAGCATTTGAACCACTCTTGGCTATTTGCCCAGCTTTCCCGACAATGCCGAGTTGTTATGATGTATTTTGGCTCATCAAGGGAGGTCACTGTCACAACTTTTTTTATCTGTCTTCAATATGGTGACAGTATCAAGAAGTTGTTTTCGATAAAAAAAACTACTTAAATGGCAAAAAGGAAACTTCAATTAAACTTAATTATCTCCATAATTTGATCTGCAATTTAGCTTACAAGGATGCCTTAGTTACTCTGATATCAGCCAGAATAAAAAAGCTACAAATAGAAATCTATTTTTTGTTGAAGAATAGTCAAGTTCATTAACAGAGAGTTTACCACCTGCAACAGATAGTTTACCACCTGCAACAGATAGTTTACCACCTGCAGTTTATATTCACTACCAACCACGCACATTTTGCAGATTTTGCTTATCGCCACAATTTTTCCTTACTGCGTAACTATGTTATCTTTATCTGATTTTCACTATACCCGCGTAAGGCCTGCCGCATTCATTTCTATAATTTTCCCCGCATTTCACTGTGTGGAGTCAACGCTATACACGGTATTGCGAAGCATTTATTAATGGTGATTAAGGCAGCTGTCAATTTTCAGAAGACTATTGCTTTGTTCCCTTCCTTTAAATATACTTCTAGTCGGAACGAACTCGACCTGTAATCTACAAATCACTCGAAACGTAGTCTGATCCCTGAAAATTATGCTTTGCAACTGTAAAAGTTTTCAGACACTATTGTCACTTTATTTGCACTTATCCAAATTTCTAATGCCCAACTTTTTTTTATTTTATTTTTATTTGACTCTATGAAAATACTTTCTTACAAGTGTTATTTTAGTGCTGTCTCATTCAAAATCTGGTTTGAAGCGAATAAATGACTTTTTAAGAAAAGCTTAAGTGCACTGTTCTATAGTTGTTGTTTTTATGATGTAATATTCATATCATTTTAATACATCCCTAATTGAAGAAGAGAGTGCCGCCAGTTCTGAAGTATGGAAGAAGATTAATGTATTTTGTTCTGTCAAAAATCATTTTGATGATATTAATGCAGCAGCAATTGTACCCCCCCCCCCCTTCGTCTTCGCGCAAAATATAGCGGGGAGTTTGCCTTCCCTGGGCTGCGGGGGCATTTGGTGGGTATTTGACCATCAGTTCGTCCCCGCAGGGCGGAGATTTTACCTGGGGTTGGCTGGACCGAAAGTCAAAGTCCCCGCTAATCCCTGGACCTGGGGGGCCGTGGTTACAATTGACTGTTGCATAAGGAGTAATAATAGTGACTATTTTTAACATTTCTGCATACATTTCTTTTGAAAGCCATTTTAAGAGGAAAGGTTATCTAGGTAGCTCGTTTATTTTGAAGTGGTTGACTATGCTATAAAGAGCTAGTTTTCACATTGCAGAATATTTGCACTTGTTATATAAATGGTAATGACTTCTTTACTTCGGTGCTCAACAAAGAATTTCTTAGGTTTCGTTTTCTTCTCATTTCCTTTATAACATTTTGATGAAATCTGTCAATATTTTTCAAACTAACATTACAGTAATGCTTAAAATACAGTTATTGAATGAGTTATTTTTTGAATGGTTGTAATTATTTCTTTTAATTATGCTTTTGCTGCATATTTTCTTCAATCTGTTTGATAAATATTTGGATAATTGAGTTAGATCATGGGCACTGCAAATCCAGTAAGAAGATTGCACAAGTTGAGGCCATTCTTTGGATATAATCCTGGGCTTGGAACGCATTTAAGCTTCTGTGAATTGTCAACATTGTTCAAAACAAATTGGCACAAATGGTGTGAAATTATTTAATTTTCACAGAGAAATGAAATTAAGAAACCATTACTAAAGGTTCTTTTACATACTAAAGACTTAATATTTGCCTTGTTGAAGGAAATGCAACCCTGTCTAAGACCTACATGTCAAATATGAAAATAGCTTCCCTTGAACAAAGATTTAGGTAAATTCACCACTTCCTTCTTACATTTCAGACTTGATATCAGAGTCACCAGTGTTTAAGAGTGAGGATATCGTTGACTACGCAGAGCTGTTGGTGGATGTGAAACGTAACCAGCTTGTGGTGGGGGCACGGAATGTACTGTTTCGTCTGGATCTGGACGATCTGACCGTTCTACAGGAGGTGTCCGTTGCCCCGACCAGTGAGGAGTATCGAGATTGTTTGGCCACCCAGGAAAAGGTATGCAATATGAATGTGAACCTGTACCTGATATTCCAAAATGCAATGCAGCTTCATGAAATCGTGTATTTATTGTTTGAAATTGGTATCAAAGAATGTTACGAAGTGATTTTTAGCTCACCTGTCACTTTGTGACAAGGTGAGCTTTTGTGATCGCCTTTTGTCCGTCGTGCGTATTGGGTCATCCGTCAACAATTTACTTAAAAGACATCTCCTCCTTAACCCCTGGGCCAATATTAATAAAACTTCATAGGGATGTTCCTTGGGTGGTCTTCTATCAAAGTTGTTCAAAGAATTCAATTCCATGCAGAACTCTGGTTGCCATGGCAACCAAAAGGAAAAACTTTAAAAATCTTCTTCTCCCAAGCCACAAGGCTTTGGCCGTTGATATATGGTAGGTAGGATCACCAAATGGTCCTCTACCAAGATTGTTCAAATTATGGCCCTTGGGTCAAAATTGGCCCCGCCCCGGGGGGTCATGGGTTTTCTCTATATGTTTATAGTGAAATCTTCTCCTCTGAACTTACTTGGACTAGAGCTTAGATATTTGGCATGATTCTAGTGGACCTTTACAAAGATTGTTCAAATTATGGCCTTGGGGTCAAAATTGACCCCGCCCCGGGGGGTCATGGGTTTTCTCTATATGTTTATAGTGAAAACTTCAAAAATCTTCTCCTCTGAACTTACTTGGCCTAGAGCTTAGATATTTGGCATGATTCATCGTCTAGTGGACCTCTACAAAGATTGTTCAAATTATGGGCCTGAGGTCAAAATTGGCCCTGCCCTGGCGGGTCATGGGTATTCTCTATATGTTTATAGTTAAAACTTCAAAAATCTTCTCCTCTGAACTTACTTGGACTAGAGCTTAGATATTTGGCATGATTTATCGTCTAGTGGACCTTTACAAAGATTGTTCAAATTATGGCCTTGGGGTCAAAATTGGCCCCGCCACGGGGGGTCATGGGTATACTTGATATGTTTATAGTTAAAACTTCAAAAATCTTCTCCTCTGAACTTACTTGGACTAGAGCTTAGATATTTGGCATGATTCATCGTCTAGTGGACCTCTACAAAGATTGTTCAAATTATGGCCTTGGGGTCAAAATTGGCCCCGCCCCGGGGGGTCATGGGTATACTTGATATGTTTATAGTTAAAACTTCAAAAATCTTCTCCTCTTAACTTACTTGGACTAGAGCTTAGATATTTGGCATGATTCATTGTCTAGTGGACCTCTACAAAGATTGTTCAAATTATGGCCCTGGGGTCAAAATTGGCCCCGCCCCCGGGGGGTCATGGGTTTTCTCTATATGTTTATAGTAAAAAAAATAAAAATCACCTCTGAACTTGCATTGCTTAGAGCTTAGATATTTGGCATGATTCATCGTCTAGTGGACCTCTACAAAGATTGTTCAAATTATGGCCTTGGGGTCAAAATTGGCCCCGCCCAAGGGGGTTAGGGTATTCTCTATATGTTTATAGTTAAAACTTCAAAAATCTTCTCCTCTTAACTTACTTGGACTAGAGCTTAGATATTTGGCATGATTCATCGTCTAGTGGACCTCTACAAAGATTGTTCAAATTATGGCCCTGGGGTCAAAATTGGCCCCGCCCCCGGGAGGTCATGGGTTTTCTATATATGTTTATAGTAAAAAAAATCAAAAATCACCTCTGAACTTACGTTGCTTAGAGCTTAGATATTTGGCATGATTCATTGTCTAGTGGACCTCTACAAAGATTGTTCAAATTATGGCCTTGGGGTCAAAATTGGCCCCGCCCCGGGGGGTTAGGGTATTCTCTATATGTTTATAGTTAAAACTTCAAAAATCTTCTCCTTTGAACTTACTTGGACTAGAGCTTAGATATTTGGCATGATTCATCGTCTAGTGGACCTCTACAAAGATTGTTCAAATTATGGCCTTGGGGTCAAAATTGGCCCCGCCCCCTTGGGGGGTCATGGGTTTTCTCTATATGTTATATAGTGAAAACTACAAAAATCTTCTCCTCTGAACTTACTTGGACTAGAGCTTAGATATTTGGCATGATTCATCGTCTAGTGGACCTTTACAAAGATTGTTCAAATTATGGCCTTGGGGTCAAAATTGGCCACACCCCGGGGCTGATGGGTTTTCTCTATATGTGTTATAGTGAAAACTTAAAAAATCTTCTTCGAACTCACAAAGACAAGTAACGTCTTAATCTAAACTGGATAACATATTTAGTACACATACCAATTTTCAATATGGGCCACATACAACAATTAATTACAAATATACATATATAGATACACACGTAAAATCAAGTAGTGACAAGAGCTTAGATATTTGGCATGATATATCATCTAGTTGACTTGTACCAATATTGTTCAATCTTTGGCCCTGGGGTCAAAAAATGGCCCCACCCGGGCGATCATGGGTTTCCTTATATATGTATATGATGAAAACTTAAAAAATCTTCTTCTCCGAAACCAAAAGGCGAAGGCCTTAGATATTTGGTATGAAGCATCGTTTATTGGACCACTATTAAGATTGTTCAAACTTTAGCCCTGGGGTCAAAATTGGCCACGCCCCATGTTCATAGGCTTAGGTTTTCAATACTTGTATATAATAGAAGCATTAAAAAAAATTCTCTCCGAATTCACAAGGACTAGAGCTATTTAGCATAATACATTATTAAGTGGACCTCTACCTTTATTGTCCAAACTTTGGCATTGGGGTAAAAAATGACCCAGACTTCTAAAAAACCTTAACTACTTTGAACCATCCAGATTTCTTATCAAACCAATGTGCAATATATGACAGGTGAGCGATTCAGGGCCATTTGGCCCTCTTGTTTAAAGATACAACTACATGTATATTCCACAATAATGATGGTATTTTTTGATGTTGCTAAATGGAGGAGAAGTAGGGCAGGGGCAATCTTTAATTTATTCAGAGGTTGTTCATTGGATTTAAATCATTAAAAAAATGTGTTTGTTTACATAGCATGAAATATAGCATGGTGTTTGTGTAATGCTTAATGATCATTCTCTTATGTACATTGCAGAACAGATCTCAGTCAGTTGAAGCTTTTTCCTTCCTAATGTTCTGTTGCTATAAGACACTCTTCAACTACACTTATTGTTTCAGGCAAAGTGTCACAACTTTATTCGTGTGCTGCTGCTGCACAACTACACACAGACAAACCTTGACTCGACAGAGGAGAGTGCCTTTTATGTATGTGGGACCAACGCATTCAAACCCATCTGTTCATGGAGAAAGGTAATTGTCACAATGGTAGATCAGGCTAATGATGAAAATAAAAAATTGTAATAAATTATTTGTTAATCCCCTGCCACAGAGTGTGGAGGGGATAATAGGAGTGCACTTCGTCCATCGGTCAGTCTGTCTGTCTGTCCATAACATTTCTTGTTCAGGCTATAACTTACTTATGCATTGATGGATTTCCATATAACTTGGAACAAATGTTGTCCTTATGAATATAATGTGCAGTGACCTTGACCTGGGTCCATAACTCAAAGGTCAAGGTCACACAAGACATTTTAAGGTCAGAATACACAAGTAAAACTGTTTGTCAATTGAAAGTGTTAAACAAGTTGCACAGATTGATACTTTAGGCACTCTGCCGAGCATTATCATCATGTGCAACAATTTTAATATTTGAATAAACAATGGACACAAATGTGATAATATATTTGAAATTTGTGTTTTCTCTTCAAAAGCAGTAAAACAATGTTATGATGTCACCACAATATATATGTATCACTTTATCTAAAAATAATAATGGCTTGCTATTTCATCGATGTTATAAATCAAAGACTCATTTTCTTTTTCTTTTTTTAGCCAAAATAACCTTGACTGATCATACCTACACTACACACAATTTGTTTAACTTGAACAAATATCCTTTTATAACATGTTCATATATCCAAGCATATTTCGGTTACCAATCAGGCAACTTGTATTTCCTGCTTTCCCACTCTTGACCAGTGGTAGTGTACAATTTTGGTCAGATTCAACGTACCAGTCAGGTTCAGAGAAAACAACAATGGTGGGGGATATAGCCGTCCTTTGGACTGCGTTGGGTCATACGATTTTGGACCTTAAGACGTACACAATTTTAATCTATAAAAGTTTAATGATTAACTTTGACTTTTTTTAGCAATATAGCCGATTGAAACCAAATAAGCCATGTCAAAGATTTTTGGTTCCTATGGAACCATGGCTTTAGAAATTGGTATAAAACCCAAAACATATCTAATATTATACTATTTTTAGCACTTTTATCTATGATAATATCATATAAGGTGAAGTACAAGGGAAATATTGCAACTATCATTATAACATGCAAATGAAACAAAGCATTCATCTCTGGCTTTCTTATCATTTGTTGCTGATTATTTGCCATAAATAACTGACATATGAATAATGGAATTGTTACCACGACTACCGCAGGTGACTGACCTATCTGTTGTCCTAGAAAAAGAGGCTGGTCTGGGTAGATGTCCATACGATCCAAGTCACAACTCCACGGCCATCATCACGAGTGACGGGGAGAGTTATGGGGCCACAAATCTGGGGCCAGATGATCGTGACCCCGCTATTTATAGGAAAGAGGGACGCCAGTCTAAGGCACTCAGGACAGCGCAGTCCAATTCATTGTGGCTAAACGGTGCGTGTTGTAACACACTGGTGATATGAATTCATTAAAATAATTTTATCAGATTACAATTACATAGTTAAGTACATTGGGCACCAAGCGAAATTTAGCCAGGCGGGCTGGGCTGTATGGAATTTGCTTGCATGCCCTTCTGTTCACATATTCTTATATTTTACATTAGAAAAATGAGTCAAGTTCCTGCACCTTAGTATTAAATTGTTTTATAAAAGAATAGCTGATAATTGCTATAAGGTTGAATACCATACCTTTGTTTAAGTCCAAACAGAGTGCAATCCTGAATATATTAAAACAATGACATCATAACACATTGCCGTTCATACAGTATGATTGTCATATTTTCTCAATAAAACAGACGTGGGGAATTTTAAAATTCTGGCATTATCCTCACAATTATTAAATACATACTAGCAGTTGTGAAAGATATGATCTGGGATGGCATGACAGGTATTTCGGAAGACTGTTTTCTTGGTCTGCAGTAATAATTGTTTGTTGTTGCAGAACCGGAGTTTGTGTCATCTTACGAAGTTGATGATGAGGTGTTCTTCTTTTTCCGAGAGTTTGCCGACGAGTTCATCAACTGTGGCAAGGTAACAGGAATTGTAAAGTGCCGACATTATTTGATCTCAGAGTCCATAGACATAGGTGTTTAATAATGCTATTAGAATGAATAATGAAATTGAATTTTATATAAATTGTATTTAAATACATAAAGAAAACAAAACACTTTACATATATAAAAAGGATATGCATCACTAGTAAGTTTAAAGGGTGGCATATACATCATTTTTTAGCACCTAAACCATAATAATTTGTGTTTTTGCTATTGTTTTACAGCGTGTGTATTCACGTGTGGCTCGTCTCTGCAAGGCTGACCAGGGTCCCATGTTTGAGCACACGTGGACGACGTTCTTCAAGGCTCGTCTCAACTGCTCCAGGCCCGGAGAGTTCCCCTTCTATTATGATGAGATACAGAACACTTTTATGCTGGAAGAGGGTGACCAGAAGCTTCTCTATGCAGTTTTCAACACACCCATGTAAGTTGTTTGCAAAAAGGATGATTTTTTTATTGTAAATAATTAAAAAACAACAACACATTCTTATTTTTAATAATGTCGAAGAACAGAACTGGTATTCATAAATCATCTTAAGTCATTTTTTAAATTAAGTTATTTTTTCATTGTCAAATTTGAAGATGTGTATATTTTTTAATGATATATAATTATCAATGACAAAACGTTTCAAATAATTATATCCTATTCTTATTCAGATATATATTTGTATATTAAGAACATGACTTAAGTTAGGAAATAAGATGCTTTATGAATATCAGCCCAGCCGGCCCCTTTAGTGGAATTTTCACCTCTTCCTTAAATTTGACAATTTCCATAACTGATTTATTTTTAAGAAAGAATTTCACTTAATGCATAATTTTCAAGTAAAATATTGAAACTGTTTTTTCAATATTATAAAGCACTTCTACAGACTTAGTTTCTTCAGGAAATACCACATTTCAAACATTAATACTTAGCATTAGCAGGGTTCTCAATAAGTTTCGGTTGAACCGTTACAAATAGTAAAGTAACCGACCAGCTTCTACTTAAAATTAATTTAGTTTTCCAAATTTGAACTGGTCCAATTGCCATTTGAACAGTCCATTTTGACTGGCAGCCGGTTCTTATTGAGAACACTGCATTAGGTATTTAAAAACATCTGAAGTTGCTTGTTTAATATGTGCAGCTCAAGATTTTTTTTAAATAATTTTAACTGGTACATTTCTGTACTAATCTGTAGTAAACAGACATTGTTTGTCATGTACTTTTGTTCACAAAGTACCTAACTATTCAACTAAACTTTTTTTTCCAGGAACAGTATTGCAGGTTCTGCAGTGTGTGTATTCAACATGACAGCATTTAATTCCTCATTCAATGGTCCATTCAAGTTCCAGGACAAACCTCAGTCCGCCTGGGTCCCTGTTGAACAAACAGAAAAACTTACACAAGTATGGTCTTGTAAACGTAATACTTTCCATATTCAATTTTTTTTAGATGTTATCATATAACACAACCAACCATGCAATTTTTTGTTTGTAAAGGCTTCACTATTCATGTAATGAGGGAAGGAATTGAAATCATTTGTTAATTTAAGCACAATGTAAGGTTAGGCTACTTAATAAGTCTGAGTTAACATTTTGTGGAAACATTTGTTGGTGTTATTGAAAATTTCCAGCTACACTTTCCAATGTTTGCCCTTATGTTCACATGTTTAGTGTCCAGAGCGTCGTGAGCAGAGCAAGCGCTCCAATGAGGTTCTCAAGATGCAGGAGTCCAAGTTCCAGCTGATGGACCAGGCCGTACAGCCGGACATGCTCGGACCTCTTATACAGGCACAGAACGAACGGTATACAGATTAAAAAATGTAACTGAATTAAAAGATTCATAAAGGAACTCTATCAATGTCTTTATTTATGTAAATGTATGTACTAATATTTATTATACCCTGCTTCACTAAGTGAAGTGCTATATAGGAATCATGGGTGTTGTCAGGTCCGTCCTATCCATCCTGCTTTCATGTCCGGTCCATGACATTGTCGACATTCATTTTGGGATTTTGAAATCATTTGGCAATAGTGCCCTCTATGAGGGGGCAAGGGGCCACACACCAAAGCTTCAATGTCTAGGTTTTTGTGCATCTTGGTAATGAAAGTGGTTCATTGGAGGTACATGGTTAAATTCCAAAATGTTTTGGCATTAGTGACAACCATAAGAAGACAACACCCTGGCTCTACGGCTTCAAGGCCATTCACATGACTCTGTCGAGATCTTTGTGTGTGTGTTTGAATTATGTGCCCTTCAACATCAGTTAAACACTGACTATTTAGTTTAGATTGATCTGGTGTCAAATAAGATTTAATTTACTTCCTTGAAACATATACTGTGAAATCATAAATATTTGTGGCACATTAATTTTTGTGGACTTCGTGGGTTGGCTTATCCACGAATTCAAGATCCCAATGAAAATTTGACCTTTACTTCTGAAATCATATAACTGTTAAAGGGTATACACATATTCACATGAATATATATGGTCACTGTAAACAACTTACAAGTAAGTTAAAGTACCTAGATCATTGTTTATTTTACGATAAATATGTTTTATATCCTATATTATTTAACCTCAACAGTAATAAATTAAAGTCAATTATTAGTACTTGCATGCAGTTTTTTATATGACATTGCCAGTCATTGCAGAACATTAAAACAAGCTGATTATCAACCTCCTGTGCAGCACATGTAAAATGTGCTAATTATTATCTTTGCCACTTGATTTTTTTTCTTTGATCAAATATTTAATCGATCATGTAATTAAACGCTCTTCCTGTGTTTTCACAGTTTGCAAAAATTCTTAATTGACATTCAATGGCTTCACTATTTTTGGACGGTACTGCGAAGCGGTGCTGTTCATAGGTATCATGCTACTTTTCGACAGGCATGCATCATTTGGTCCCCAGCTTCATACCTCAAACAGAAGCGTCCAGGAACCAGTTTTAAACAGAAGTGCACGGCCAAATAAAATAGACCTTTTGTCCGCTATTCATAAGTACACGAGTCAAGTAGCGCCCAAAGGCGGCTGATTCATATTGTAAAATATATTCTTCGACTGTATTTCCACAATATTTAACAGTGCATTGTTAAATAAAAACACAATGGTTACACATGAATTGTTGGTAGGTTATACCTTTCTCCTATAACACTAGTGTTATAGGAAAAACTTATTCAGATTGGCTTCTTTCAACAAAACATCGCTATTTTGGAACTATCTAGCAGGTGCGCATTGTCTTGTGCTAAAAGGCTGATCCGAGAGCTGACCATATAAATGAAGAGGGAAAACGCTGACCAGAAAAATTGAAATTGAATTATTTCTGTTGAATTAATTTTAATGGGTTATTTTGATTTCCTTGTACTATTGAATGTATTATAACTGATTTATTATAAATATTTGTATAATTTATAAGAGTGTTTAGTTTAAGATAGATGACTTTTTTTATCATTTGTAGAAATAGAAACCTGTATCAATCTACATCTAGGTCACACCACGTACATTAAATAAATTTCAAAACTCAGCAACCCATAAAACTTTAAAAAATATATCAAAATATTTCCATTCATTTTTTTTTTTGGTCAGCCTTTTCCTCTTTATCTATTGTTCAGCCCTTAGGTCAGCCTTTTAGTATCTCTCCGTTCGCTTGCTATTCGATAATACTTAGCGCTGGGATCTGTCATTCTTGGCTAGGAAAACAACAAGTGGGATATAGATGTGGCTAGCGCGTCAAGATAATTGATTTTCATACATAATTCCCAAACAAGTACCTAACTATGCGATTCAAGGAATTTGAATGATATGTTTCACATCGTTTCAAGCATCTTCCAATCATCGGCCAGCAAGTTTCGGTGAGTGACTACTTACAATAGAATTTTTGAACGAATTTAGTTTGTTCTTTTATCTTGAATTTCACTGATATTGGTATCTTGTTCTGATATTTTGAAAATGATATGTAGAAGCACATACAGTTGAAAAATTATTTCGGTCAGTTATTAAGCTATAAATATCTTAATTTGTAGGAAATTCGAAATTTAGTTGCTGTTATTATTTTTGTTCAGTTTAAATTCTTCCTATTGACAGGAGACCTTCACACGCTGTCACGAAGATTTACAGAACAAAACAAGGACTATGCAAGCGACTGACTTCAACGTCTATGTGTATAGTGAGTATTATTATTGCCTTTTAAACGTGAAATTATTGTGCATTAGCTTTGTATAGCCTGTCGGTCTGTATTCAACTGCATTTAAACAAAACTGTGCAATATAGTCGTTGTTTGTTTATTACCATCCAAGTCTAACAATAGACGTAGAAAGTAGGTTAAAGCATAGGTAGGGTTACTCAATAGACTGCGTAACTATTATAGTTAATTTAGGTTTGATTTGTGCATTTACTGTTTTTATTGCAAATGCTAAAAATTCATGGTGTTGCAGGTATCGAGTGTGCCATTACACAGCTCAGAAACAATTAATTAATTTGTTTTGTTTATTGTTTACCAAAGGAAGCAACAACTTCAAATAATTCAGTTCTTTTCCAAGAACTCAAAAAAGCTATTACAGGTCAAGATCGCTTTATTGGGAGATTTCAATTATGATCAAAATGAAAGGGCTTCTATTGCACACTTATTTTATACCAATTTCAATCTACGCCAGTTAATAGATTCAGTTACAACTGATTATGGCTCATATTAATACCATATATACACAAACTTGGATTCAACTTGTTTAAGATCTTACAGCACTCTAGAATCATACTACTCTGATCACATACCATTGTACCCTGTACTGAAAGAAGACTAAATTTTAGTTAAATGCTATAATATGATTGACAGTAAGTTACCAACTATGCTTCTTTGACTGAAAAAGTGCACACAAAGGCAACAATGCACCTGCCTGTCTAATATAATAACTAGGTGTTTACACAATACCATATTAAGAAGTCTGTATGAATATTTAACACCCCTGACATTGAAAGTTCCTCCTTTAAACATGACTAATAAATAGAGTAATATTTTTTTCTTATCAAAATTGATATTGTGCAAAACAGAGTTAGATGTTTATGTGTATCAATGACTAGGTAAAGCCCTGGGGCTGTATTTATTAAGCAACTTTGATTGAAGATTATTATAAGTGAAGCCAGTGGTCGAAAATAGCACCAGCCCACAAGCCCTGCACTGGTAAAATGACTTCCAGGCTTGCTCAAATTCTGAATTTTATATAGCTCGGCTTGTTCAAAAATATGATTCCATGCAATAGCATAAGAATTCGGGCTTGTTCATCCAAAAGTCTTATTTCGATGACAAGGATAAGGCTAAGATCAATACTGAATAGTGGCCCTGGTCTCAACATTTATCACTGTATAGCAACACTATTAATTCAACTGTTACTTTATCATTTTGAATGATATTTTTGAATTATTGATTGGAGTTGTTTTAAAAAATTTCCAGCATCTGTAGCACAGTATTGACGCACTACAAATGAACCTGATTCTTCAATTTCCATATAAAAAATCATTAAGCTGATCAATTGATAAAATAGACGTCGCCATTTTAAAATGAACATATGTATTTGCAGATAAATTCCATCAATGAAGCCTTTGAAAAAAGCGGGCCATACCCCAGTCGTTGCCTGTGGGGATGTGCTGTACCACAGGTGGTCAGATGGCATTCCATGATGGAATTACATCTCTTACCAAATTCAGCAGGTCAAAAGTGCTCTCTACCATCCACAGACAGTATTTGGCAGACTTAAGGAACAAGTAATTCCACTTAATGTAATAGCCGTTTGGTTGTGCATGAACAGCAAATGCATCCGGTGCTGGTTTGTTAACATGCAGGGGCCGCCACTATCTTCCTTTAGGATAACAAGGATGTCAGTTTCCAGCAAAATAATCCAGGTACGGAATCTTTCATATATCATACATTTTTTCAATCCATTTCACCTTCAAAATATAAATTTAACTACTGAAAAATATCTAATTATCAACTTGCTGATATATCAGTTTCTAAGTTTGCCCTAATCTCTTTCACACTGACACAGTCACTAGTTACATATATAACTTTGCTTTTATATAGTGCTAGTACATGTTTTTTTGTGTTTCTCTGTTCATGTAAATCACTGAGTTTATTAAGCATTTTCTTCTTGTCTTCTAATGCAGGAAGAACCCTTGGTCTTACTGTTAAGGAACGCAATCAGGTTGTGACCATTAGGCTCAAAGCTGTGGAGAAAGATGTCTGGCCAGAAGACATACTGATGTTATGCTTTACTGATGTTGTTGCCAACACCTACAAACCATTCTATACAACTACCACAACAAACAATGTACTGATAAAGCAGGTGAATATAATTTTAGAATAACCATCAGATATCTAGAAAATTTCAGCTGAGTGTCATTCATTTGGTCCAAAAGCCTATGATCTTTTGTCAGATCATACTTAAAACAACAAGCATCAATGCTGTTTGAAAACTTTTTCATTTTTGTTTCATTCAGCTTGAGATTTGTGTTTGTCTAGATGATACATCATGACAAATGCCCATAATTAAAGAAAAAAACACCACTCCCAGCAGGCACAACAACGTTGAAGCAACGTTGAAACAACAGACATCCTTGAACATTGAGAAAGGTTGAAATATGGTTGTATTTGAAAGTTGTATTTACGTTGTGATTTCAACGTTGAAACAACGTTGTGGTTTAGACGTTGAAACAACGTTGTGGTTTAAACGTTGAAACAACGTTGTGGTTTAAACGTTGAAACAACGTTGAAATGAGGTTGAAACAACGGCAGAAATGAAGTTGAACCAGCGTTGCAGTTTCAACATTGAATAGACGTTGCAGTTAAACCGCTGAAGGGTTAAGGTAAGGTAAAAAACTATAAAGAACACAGTTTTGTTTGGATTGCATTTATACAGTATGTACATGTAAATGGTATAATGAGTTTAAATTTAATACAAGTCATACAAAAGATATGATTTGCCAATGTCTCCTCATCCACTGCCCCATCAACAATGCGATGCACCACCCCTTCTTCATCCATGCTGAAATGTAAAAGATTAGAACAATAAATGTAAATAAACCATCCTTTATACGTACTTACTCGAATGGAACCGACTGTCACTTCCCACACGTAGTTAGCTTGAACTAATGGAATTTACAATAATTTTAAAGCTCTGCTGTTACTGATGATCTGCATAATTGATATTTTTTTAAAACTGACCGGAACTACCCAATACGAAAGGGGCGCAACTCGTTTCAAACTTTCCAATCGGGGTAACTCTGTATTGCGGTAGATGGCCATTCAGCCTCAAAAAAGAAGTCTACTCATCAAGCATGAATGGCTCTCTATAAAAAATTGAATGTGGAAATGGAAATATAAACAGAACAGAATATCGATCTATATTCGAATGTCATGACAGCATCAATATGACAACCATTTTTCAACCATCCTCAAATTGAGGTATCGACCGTATTTCAACGTCGAAATGTCAACAATTTTTCAACGTTGAAGCTTCAACGTTGTTTCAACGTTGAAATATTGTTGATTGACATTGTGACCAATATTCAACTATATTTCAACGTTGTGTGCCTGCTGGGCTTGTTTCCAAATACAATACATTCTTTATTTTGTCTCTAATTTCAGCTGTATTTCTTATTTATTGATTAAAATATGTTTGCTGTTTGGTATTTTAAAGTATTCAAGGTTTGAATTTATAATTAGCATATGTGAACATTTGCAGAAAATCTGAGCTACCTTTGTGAAAGAGGCCAAGAGAGGATTGGATGGTGGAGTTTCAGATGACACAATGCTGACTGTTTCCACCCAGCTGATTTTGCTTCCTACTGGCAGCAGAAGGAACACTTCACTTTTATTTTAAACAATTCAGTTTTGATGCCACCAATTTGTCAAGATAACATGTAACTGAAAAGATTGAAATTACACCAACTTCCTTCATTAACACAAACTATCTGTGTACCTGGACCATTAGCTTGAACAGTATACTACTTCAACTACCATTTCCTCATATTCAAACATTACTAGAAAGGTCTGAAAGGCAATCATGCTATCTTCAGTGATAAATGAAGAATGATTAACTCCTGTGTTATAAATTCTGCTGCAACTTGAGATCACCAGTATTTACAGACATTGCCAAATTTATTACATTTATTACTTGTGTCTTATCAGTGCTTTATGCATAGATATTGTACTTGAAGTTAACTATGATTTTATTAAGATGCAATTTTTCACTCTGTATTGATGTTCACATACTTCAATTTCTGTTGCCAGTGCCACTAACAGATAATCTAGATTAATTTGTTTTTATTTATTTCTACCACTGTTGTCTATGATCATTTTCATATCATATAGTTAGTACACTTCATTATATACAAGGCAGTCAATGTCTAATTTCCTATATCAACTCAGCAATAAGCCTTTTGACATTTCTGCTTTCAATTGTCTTTATATTTTTCATTAACATTTCTTTCTAAGTTTGAAGTCTGATCACTGTAAAAAACAGGCTCTACTTTATGGCTGTCTAGAAATGTCTTCCAAATTGATAATTATTTAAAATAACAATAACCTAATGCCCTTATGGAAACATAGTCTAAACATTCCTCAACAGCTATGAAATTATTTTTGAACAAACCTTTTTGCAAATTACAGCCTTTAAAAAATTAAGATTTTCCCCCAACCAAATGCAGTGCTTAACCCATAAATAAATGATTTTTGACATATTATAATCATTTTCACTTATTGCCTGTTTTTCTACTACAATGTTATCACGTTTTCATGTGTATCATTTAGATTCATTGTTTTCACATTATTACTTCACTCATGATTCATTGCTTATCTCATTTTATGTAAGTGTCTTCTTGTTCAATTGTAAATAATGACAAATACTGCTCAAAAGAGTGTGATAATGGATATACTCTTCCCGTCATTCATGTTATTTGATAATTGTCAGCTGCGGCATCTTCCATGAATTGCATTACTTTTACTTTGCCTCAGATTTAATAGTATGTGTGATGGTTTTATGTTGTTGCTATTAGAACAGGGGTTATTTTGATAAGCCAAATATCCTGTATATTATCATTTCGCCAAAGTAGTTCATTATAGATTCATATAACACTACAGACTGGTTAATTGTAATGGTAAACTTTTTTTCAATTCTTTTAAAAGAAATCCATCCTTTGATAGAGCCTTCATCTTACACCATTATTTCCTAGAGCTTTACCTTGCATTTCTGTCATTCAGGCATGGTTGAAATACATTTCAAGGGACTAGACACCAGATGATACCATTGCAAGAAGAAGAAAAAACTGTCCAAAACTTTAATGGAATTTATATCTTAGTGTACATTTTAATTGAATTTTTGGACCGAGTAAATCCCAGTTATTTTTAAAAAATAGCTTCTGAGTGTGTCTTGTAAAAAACCCAGACCCTCACATGCTATTCTTAAGTGTATACACACAGCTGAGACAGGGATAGAAATATTTATTTTTTTCATTTAAAATATTGCAATTTTGACCTCATACTAGCCCTTATTCATAAGTTCAGTCTTGTTTTAAGGAAAAATTGAACTTGCTGATTTTTGTACTTCTGGTTCATCCCCAATTTATCCAATAAACCCTGGTATAATATTGATAATTATGGAAAAATAAAGACATTCTTCATATGAAATGTTAATTGGGCTCAATTTCAGACCTATTCAGATTATGAAATAAAATACTGCATTATAACTTTTATTAAATCATAGACCAACTATAAAAACACACAAAAGAATGTTCCTTTTCATATACCTTGTTATTATTTTTCTGGAATTGAACTGCTGGTGTTTAGGCATTGGTCTATGACAGGTGTGGTTGACTGTTGATATGTAAATTTAACCAGCTACATCATATGCAGACACCACTGTCAGCATTTTAACTGCTACAGCTAATGAAGAACCTCCAATAGCTATACTCTTATATTAGCTGCCATTTATAAATCATATTCAACATTTAATTGTTTAAATCTATTTTGTTTTACATTTTTCCTTTGAGATTCATTAAAAACATTTACAACCTATCAATAAAATTTATATCCGTATGCACTTCAGTGTTCATGTTTTGTGGTTTCCTTCTTACCAAAGCCAAAAAAGTTGTTGTCATAGCCTATTAGATGTTACCCAATTTTTTAACATTGCCATGCTTAAGGTAGGCCTGCTTCCATTTTCCGACTCCTTGCTGCTGTATTACTATTCCCCACTGTGCCCTTTTGTTAGGCAGAGCTTCCATCAATAATTATGAATTATATTTGATATTCAAAATGTCAATTCAAAAAAGTTTAAAAATAATACAGACACATAATTGTGATACTTATTTGAGATAAAAGCAACCCTTACCATTTGTATTGGTATTGAGAGTAGTTACAACACATGCACAATATCTTTTGAACATTGACCCTTGCAAATGCCCCATTAGCGCTCTTTCAGTGCACGTCATAAGATCACAGTCTGACCTTGCACCCTGCCCTTTTTAAATCATAGCTTGGGTCCTGAATTCCCACTTAAGAAACTTTCTTCTACAAAACAATACCAGACTAGAGTGTTGTACGGTCTGATTCAATCTCCTCTTTCCACACATCTGACATTCATACAACCAGTTGTAACTCTCCTGCTACCAGCTTTAAGCAGTACCGTCCCTCAGCACTTTCAGTGCTTTGATATATCCTTGTTGCGGTGCGTCTGTATTTATGACCATTAAATTACAGATCAGCGATAATCTACATGGGTATCTGTGATAATTGTCCCATTGTAGTGCCATAAACTGCATGTTGTGTTTGATATATAGCACGAGTTCGGCGCATGGTGAATTTGCAGACGATTTCGGATCGCAGCCTCAAATTATTATTTTTTAAAATGAAAATCCACAAATTTAAGTACCCACGAAATTGTCCTTTTTCGAAAAACCACGAAATTTCAACTACCACGAATATAAATGATTGTCAGTATTATGATTTCTATTTAGAGTATTGCCTGGCTCAAGCTATAATATCTAATGTCAAAGAAGCGTGTACTGGAAGTTATCACTCATGTGATAGTTCTTGTTTGTTGTATATTTATTTGTACAACAAACAAATTATTTAATGTTATATCATCGAGAATGGTTTATTGGTTATTTCTCTAGTGTCCATGTTTTACTGTGATAAAACTCATACATGTTCATTGTAAACATTTCATAAAATTGTTTTTATAAAATTGATTAGCCTTGAATATCATATATTTTCCAGGTCCCAATAAGGAGGTTAATTTACCAAAAAACCTGAACATAGCGCAATACAATCATGTTTTTATTACCTTTTTTTTTCGCCCCCAGATGGACGCATGTGATAGTGGATGATGTGCTGGCAAAGGCCCCGCTGGAAGGGGGGCTAAAGGTTGTCTCCATCAAGGTCATCTTTGTCGCCACAGATGATGGGCGTGTCCGGAAACTTGCCCACATCCCTGGGGCTACGGAGCCTTGCATGATTGAGGAGGTGAAAATCGTGCCCAACGGGGACCACAAACCGGTTAAGGCCATGAAGCTGGCACCTGATAAGGTGGGTCAAGATTCATTAAAGTTACTTAAGTTAAATTGTTTACAATCTTTGAGGAGTAAAAACATTTATGTATGGCCATGTTTAACTCAACATATGCATTTTTAGTTCTGAGCTTTCAAAAAATTGTCTAGTTGAAAAAATTATGATTTTCACTATTGCTATACTATTATGTTATATAAGTCTGGCTACCAATATTGTGATTACTGTGTTATTATAGATATTCTCTGAAATTGCAGTACTACACTGTTTAGTATAGTGAAAATGATCTCATATTTTCAGGTCTTTGCATTTCTAAGGTTAATTGATTTGTATTGATTTATTTCAGATGGCCATTTATATTTCGACACAGCAAACAGTTTTGAAAATTCCTGTACATAGATGTTCTAGGTTTATTAATATTGAGTAAGTACATTATATTGATATAACATCTATGTGTCTTTCTTGTTTATATTTTCTGGAAATATGGAACATGTAAAGCTGGTAAAGTTTGTACTATATTTGCGTCATGGTATTGCATGAATTAAAGAAAAAATTTGTTATCAGCTAATGTTCTGTTTCCAGTTTATGTTTGAATGCGCGAGACCCTTACTGTGGCTGGGACACAGACAAGAATGAATGCACAGTCGCGCCGGAGGGTCAGCCAGCTATTCATTACTGGAGGCAGGGCCTCACTGGCTGCCCATTTGTACACCACCCAGGTAAATAGTTGGGTTCAGTTATCTTTAGAATTGAAATTGGAGACTGTCCTCATCTGCCTTGCTATGAAACTAAGTATGAGTAAATTAAAATTATAAACAAAACACTTGTTCAGACTTCCCGAAAGTTGAAAAAAGTGGCAGACATTCGGTCTGACAAGACATAAAAATCTGTCACACCGAAACAAAGGGAACAAAAACGAAGTTATAACATTGCTTTATTCATCAATGGCAGCTTATTTCTAAATAAAGGCTTTATATTATGTCTCTTATGAAAATCATCAGTCTGTCAAAATTCAAAAGTTCATCTTGATATTCGAAACACTCCTCATCAATATTGGGGTATAAGTCCTGTTTGTCACAAAGAGTGTAAAATCTCCATTTCAAGAGCCTGATGTAAGGACTTTCAATCACATGATTTACAGACTCTTGTATTATCTCAGTATCAGACAGACAGGTAAAAATTCTGAGACAAGGTCGATTGTATCCTGCTGGAATCCCTGCTCAGAAACGCTAGATACTTTTTCAGTGTCGGACAGGATGACAACCTCCTATGATGCCAATGGTTCTGGTGTAGTCTGTTCGATTATTTGCGCAGGCACATCTAGACTCTGCCTAAAAGTACAAAAATTTATCATGGACAGTGGATGTACAAATAAACTTTTATTAACATTTTTTTTTTCACATATAAAATGCCTTATACACCATGCCAAATATTATATTACAGTGGTGAATTTAGTACACTTTTATAGCTTATTATGGATTTAGTTTTTTTGTACAGAATAAATTATTTTTTAAATTTTTAAAGGTAGAGCTATTTTTTTAAAGTTAGAAGTAATAATTGCCTGCCAGCAAAGTGTCCATAACTTTCTGTGGATGGAATGTTAATATTTCTGGAGGTTTGAGTTTCACCATCATCATCGCAGGTTATTACTTGCTTTTCTTTGTCAATAACGAATCATTTCCTATTTCTTTGCCATTTCACAAAATAATTATTTCATGGCATTTCGTTTCACATTCATTTTCCTTTCAGAGCATTCATCGACTGGTAAATTTTTCTCTTTATTTGATTAGCATTCGTAAAATGTTAAGAAGCCATGTTGGATGTGCAAATGACTGACAGTATGTAACATGCACACCGATTGGTTATTTTATGTGCACAATGCTGAAAGCAATCAATGAAAACACTAAGGATTTTCTAAGGCCCTCATGCTAAAACCCAGTTACCTGGATTTGATGCTAAAACCCGGTCACCGGGAATAAAAAATAGCTGGACAGTCGGACCGATTTTTGTTTGGAAATCGTCGGACCGGATCAAAATTTGCCGGTCATGTCCGTCGGAGTGACAGCTTTCAGGAAGACTGCTTGTTACTTTTTTGCCTCTATTGATAACAAATTGTTGAAAACAAAAATAAACGACTCATACAAACCCACTCACACTTTTGTTGATTTGCAACAGCATGGTGGTGTCTGTTTTGGGAGGCATTGAGATAGCACACTAGACCTGGATTGAAGCCAGGTGGACAATGTTACAAGGTCACCTAATCTACTTCATAGATTTACATTACGTGTATACTTATAGTTTTGAATTTTCTTTCCAGTGAATGGTGTATGGTCGGAGTGGTCCCTATGGCAACAGTGTTCCCAGGTAGGGGGAGACACCACATCTGGAGACTGCCTGTGTCGTTCCAGGTCATGTGACAACCCTGCCCCTTTCTATGGGGGTCAGTCTTGCCCTGGGGCCAGTGTTGAGGTCACTAACTGCACAGGTATGCATGGTCTATGGATTATTTTGTCTCTTTATAAGGTCATCATTCTCTTCTTTCCGAAGAAGAAAAATTCTTTGTTTGTAATTTTGCATTGATGTGCAAATTATTTAACATTGGCCATTACTAAAACAAACAAATAAAACTTGGTACATATGTCAACAGAGACAATATGCACATATATAACCAGGTCACTTACTCCCCCGCCTTATACCCATTGATCAGTTGAAAACGAACAAGCAGACAAGCATTTGTGTTTGCACTGTAGCTCTCATTTTAAAAATATCTTTCAAAGTGAAGTTCAATTTTATTAACAATTTATACGTTTAGTTATTTTGTATATTATCTAAAACAAATGTAAACAGAGATTACTACGTTTATTCAGACTATTTTAACACAATAGATGTCTGTAGTGCAGGGCTATTGATTCAATTCTCAAGTAATAACATGATTGAACACCATCTATATCTGCTACATTAAAACTTGTTATTTCAAGAACACAATTAAGGCTTTTACCAACTTAAGTTATTGTGTTTATCTTTTGGTAGCCCATGGTCAGTGGACGGACTGGACTGAGTGGTCAACATGTTTCCAGTCATGCGGTTCCACAGCCATCCGGCGGCGTCACCGCTACTGCAGCAACCCCCCACCACGATTTGGTGGCAGGGCATGTGTCGGCAATGACAACGAGGATGAGTACTGCCCTGGTAACCCTCCCTGTCCATGTAAGTACTGATTACTGTCCATGTTATTCCTGATAGCCCACCCTGTCTATGGAAGTCCTTGGTAACCCTCTCTGTCCATGTAAGTCCTTGGTAAACCACCCTGTCCATGTAAGTTCTTGGTCACCCTCTCTGTCCATGTAAGTTCTTGGTAACCATCCTGTCTATGTAAGCCCTTGGTAACCTGCCCTGGTTATGTATGTACTGATAACCATTAAGTTCTGATTACCATCCTGTCCAAGTAGGTACTGATTACCATCTTGTCCATGTAGGTACTGATTACCATCTTGTCCATGTAGGTACTGATTACCATCTTGTCCATGTAGGTACTGGTTACCATCCTGTCCATGTAAGTACTGATTACCATCTTCCATGGAAGTACTGATTACCACTCTGTCCATGGAAGTACTGATTACCATCCTGTCCATGGAAGTACTGATTACCACTCTGTCCATGGAAGTACTGATTACCATCCTGTCCATTTAGGTACTTATTTCAATCCTGTTCATATAAGTTCTGATTACCATCCTGTCCATATAAGTTCTGATTACCATCCTGTCCATGTAAGTACTTATTACAATCCTGTCCATATAAGTACTGATTACCATCTTGTCCATGTAAGTACTGATTACCATCCTGTCCATATAAGTACTGATTACCATCTTGTCCATGGAAGTACTGATTACCATCCTGTCCATGTAAGTACTTATTACAATCAAGTCCATATAAGTACTGATTACCATCTTGTCCATGTAAATACTGATTACCATCCTGTCCTTTGAAGTACTGATTACCATCCTGTCCATGGAAGTACTGATTACCATCCTGTCCATGTAAGTACTGATTACCATTCTGTCCATGGAAGTACTGATTACCATCCTGTCCATGGAAGTACTGATTACCATCCTGTCCATGTAAGTACTGATTACCATCCTGTCCATGGAAGTACTGATTACCATCCTGTCCATGGAAGTACTGATTACCATCCTGTCCATGTAAGTACTGATTACCACCCTGTCCATGGAAGTAATGATTACCACCCTGTCCATGGAAGTACTGATTACCATCCTGTCCATGTAAGTACTGATTACCATCCTGTCCATGGAAGTACTGATTACCATCCTGTCCATGTAAGTACTGATTACCATCCTGTCCATGGAAGTACTGATTACCATCCTGTCCATGGAAGTACTGATTACCATCCTGTCCATGGAAGTACTGATTACCATCCTGTCCATGTAAGTACTGATTACCACCCTGTCCATGGAAGTAATGATTACCACCCTGTCCATGGAAGTACTGATTACCACCCTGTCCATGAAAGTACTGATTACCACTCTGTCCATGGAAGTACTGATTACCAAGTATTCATTCATCTCTTAATCAGGCAAATGTACATTAGACATCACTATTTCTAGATTTACAGTAACTGTAGATGCTATCAAATACAATCAACAGATTTTTACTTAAAGACAATAGATTTGTGGTTGAAAAGAACTTGTTTGAAATTAATAAAACAATAAGTGCATATTTTCCAGTGCCGCCTGTGCAGCGAACGTGGACAATGTGGGCAGACTGGAGCGAGTGTTCTGCTAACTGTAATGGGGGATTCATGACACGCCGGCGCACATGCTCTCTGCCGGAGCCCTCGGCAGACATGAGCATTCCATGTAATGGCAATAACCAGGAACTCAGAATGTGCAATACTAAACCCTGTGAAGGTAGGGGAAATGTTTTATTGTAAAAGTGAAGGTTTGGTGGTGACGTTTAATGTTTGATGTCAAAGTGACCTAAAATCAAGTGAGTGTTTGCCTTGTCTTTGATGGTAGCACTGGCCATTACTGTTGTTAATGTGTTGCTGAAGTAAAACAGATCTACTAAATATATCTGAATTTGATATTTTTATGATTACTATCTGTAAAATAAGTTTTTTATATTGGATGAATATTTTATGCAAAAAGCGAGATCATATACCATGTCAAATAAAAAGATTTTCTGTTTCCTTTTCTAAAGAAAAATTATATTCAGAAGAAAAATAAAACCTCTTTATTATAAAAATAAAAAAAAAACTCAGTGGTGATCAATTTAGAAAATTATCAGAAAAATAAGATATACTTTTCACTGTTTTCACAATTATATATAGACTACACAACTTGTGAAATATAAATTTTGGTGCTCACAAGTGAAATGTATTACGATCTTACACTTATCCTCTAAGCTTTAAAATCATGACAATTTCCTTTAGTTGGTAGAAAGACATTCTTTTCTTCTGATTTCAGAGCTGACTAAACACACTTCATGGACCCCATGGGTTATTACCAACCGCACCCGAGGCGGACATTTTGAACAGAGACATCGGTTTACATGTAAAGCTAATGTGACAAGCAGTAATATGATTAGATCAGTGCCATCAACACCTGATACAAGATTTTGTATTGATGGCGGACATTGTCACCAAACAGGTGAGATTAAAAGCGCTGAAATAGACACGCACTCACCCATAGATCGTGTTCTTAGACATTACTGCAAGCGTAGAAAACGGATGTTTAGACACTTCTGTAAGTGTAGAACGCTTGGAATATTTTTAATTTGTCAGAAATGTGGGTATGGATGAAGAAACGGCATGTGAAATTAGGAATTTGTACAAATTTAGTCTTTCCGGAGTCAAGAGTTACAAAACATAGTGAATACTGTTGTAGGTACTGAGATTAAAATGGGAAATCTAAAATGTGCTTAAAATAACAAAAAATGTCCATTGTCAACTGACTGAGTCACAAGAGTTACATGTGATTAGTGTCCAGTGTCATAGTGTCAATGTTTGTATTACAGTCATTTCAATAGTGCTGCTTTGAATCTGGTCAGAGCTGATTTCCAAATGCACACACTCACTGTTTAAGGAGGAAGAGAAAGTATTGAGTGCTTCATCTGTGGTCAGGCTGTTGTTCATTCCTCTCTCTTGAGTGCCACATAAGACTATTGTTTAGTGTATTAGGTTATGATTTGTAATTATGGTACATGTAGTTACAAGTGTCAGTTTTGACAAAAGCGCCAGTATATTGTAGTTGCCACAGAAATAAGCCTTTTTTAAACGTTATATAACTACATGTTCCTTTTAGACAAATTAAACATTTTTTTTTCCAAATATTTATTGAAGTTTAAAAGTTACACATGTATGTATACTACTAACTGTGTGTAGAAAGTCTTGTTTTTGTGGCAAAGACATTACATGTTTCACATGATTTTCATTCATATCCACTGGAATATGTTATGTTTCATTTTTTCACCTTCATTTCATGATGATACCTCACAAGATGTTTGGGTTATGAATCTCCATACAGTCACAAACATAAAACGGCATTGTATCAAAGATGTAATTATTATTTCAATACTTCCTAGAAAGGAAAAAAATTTTTTTTACGATACATGTTTTGTATTTCTATGAAGCAAATGGTAAAAGTACCAAGGAAGGCATTGAAAGGGTAGTTATTTCCCAAATGTTTCTAAATCTTGCCAGGTATCATGTTACTGTGTTTGTTTATTGGAATGATGTAGTTCTAAAGGCACCAGACTTTTCTCATTTTATTACACCAGCTCTTTTTCCCTCAACCATACTTGTACATTTATTTCTATACAGTTTTGTAAGGTTGAGCATGCTTTTTGTCACAAATATTTCTAGTACTCCACAATCAAAATCTCTCAACCACCATACAAAGTAATGCAGTATTTTAAAACCAGTAATAATATTTATGAGATATTTAGGTAATATCTGAATATTTGTGACACTGAAGCATGTGATACTGTTGTTCATTGAGATTCCTTATTAAGCATGGACTTCTTTGCATCATTCTTGGATACTAAACCTGTGAAAAATGAACATATGAAATTCATTTTATACCATAAATGAATCATTTGCTGGACTTTTCTTGTAAAAATCTGGGTTATATATTGGTAAAAAATGAGCAGTAAGCAGAGTTTTTAAACATGATTTTTACTGTGTCATAAACAACAGTTTTAACCCAATCTTCATGACACTTGGTCAGAATATTTTTCAACATGATATATATGACCAGTGTGATTATTGGTAATCTTTGGTTGACAACTAGGTCAATAATTCATATTTTAAGACGAAACAATTTGTGTTATAGTTTTTTATTCCTTATTTTACAAATTCATCAGTGTCCATCCCATCTTCAAGGTACTGAGTCAGAATATTTCTCAGCATAATATTTAGGACCAGTGTGAATATGGGTCATTTTAGGGAATAGGTCAAATTAAAAAAAAGGAATGTGCCATAAATTCAATAGTGTTATCCAATCTTTATGAAACTTGGTCAGAGTATTTGTCATCATCATATTTGAAGACCATTGTGAATTTGGGTCATCTCTGTGCTCATCTAATATTCAAAAAACTCTCAAAAAACAGGTGTCATCGAAACCTTCTGGAGTGACTATAAAGCAAGCTGTGTGGATTGCCTTATAAATGTTCAGCATCTCAATTTCAGGTTAGGTATTTCAAAGTTATAACAATACCTACATAATGCTCTCTAATCCATACAATGCAATAAATGGTAGTGAAAAGCAGCATTGATTTTTTCCTTTACATTCATTGACATCCAGCGGCAACATTGCATTCGTCATAATGAAAAATACATCGTAATTGCTGTTTCCACATTTAACCCTTGTATAAACTTTTTTTCATTCATTTCCCTAAATTGTTTTGGCATACTAGGTTTAATGTATGTTTAAACTTATTGTTCAAACAGTTTTTGTCCTGTATCATTAAATGAATTCGCTTTTTATCATTTTTTTGATATTTTGGGATCAAGAATGATAGCAGTGTTTTCCCATACATTTTTAGGAGGACAGGTTTTCCTTAGTTCTACAGTACTTTAATTATCATAAAAAAGTGTTAATTACTTGCAAGGTTAAACTAAGCAAAACAATGCATGGTCTTTCAATATGTAGCTGTTTGCAATATTTACTGTGTCTGTTTCCTGTTTAAACCAAATTGTTTGTGCAGCATTTAAGAACATTGAGATAGATATTTACCTATTAAGAAACTAAGACTTTTAAATGGATTTCACTTTTACGTGTATGCATTCAATGGATGGGCTGTACTGGATAATGCCACCCCAGAGTAGGACGTTTATGTTGACATCATCTCTACCTCTGGTAGCAGCAAAATGTGACCAGTTTTGGCGCATTTATAGGCCTTCTTTGGCTGGGCTTACATATCCTTGCAGCCCATGTTTTTTTCTCTCTCAGAATGGCATGATCGAATTCCATCACATTCAGACATTGTTATCACCATCTATATGTATGATCATTCCTTGTGTATTTTGATACAAGCCTTTTGACTTACTGTTATGCTCTTGCTGGGGAAATATGGAAAGTGTCATTTTACTGTTGTTTTTGAATTGTGAAATAAGCAAATTATCTGTTAAACCAATAAATCTACTTACAGTTTATTACGAGTGCTTACAAATATTTTATATTGTTTAAACCTCTTTTGTTATAGATTTCTACATTTCTGTGTTGTTTTAGAATTTTATTTCTGTATATATGTGTGTATTTATTTAAATTTCTATTTTTTGTAAAATGTATATAATAAACTGTATTGTGCTAGGTTTTTTTGTTGTTGTTTGATTAACCAAATAGTAGCAGAACACACCACTGTTTGCATGTGTCACCCAGACTTTACTCCATCAAATTTCCAAGGTAAATGATTAAATCCTTTATAATGCTGGCATGGTACAATCTTTATAAAGAAAATGGCAATGTTTTTGCCAATCTACTGTTAATGATATAGGTATGGCCTGTAAATTTGAATGATCGTGAAAAACTGGTCAATGTGTCACTAGTAAATTTTACTTCTTGATTAGTGTTTTATCCATTCAACTCAAAACAGAGTACAAGAAGGAAGTTGTTTTTATTCTGCCTGAGGCTTGATAAATATGCAATGTGTCACATAACATCCAATTTAATTGCAATACCAAAAAAATGGCATTCGGCTCATGTCACATCATGTTTTGTAATGAGTACATTTGTGCTAGTGATACTAGCTGGCGTTAAAAAAGAGTATAATTATCCTGCATTCTTAGAATTTACGGAATTTCAAATGAAGTACCCGGTATATTCCAACTGACAATATTTATAAGCTTGTTAACATCCTGCATTTAGATTGAGCTGTCAGGCTAGCTTAAAGCAAGAGCAAATCCCTGATCGCATTTAAATGCATTTCATTCCCACTTTTATTATAATGGTGTACATTCGCACATGTTATAATTAGGGATGGCAACGAGTACTAAAATTGGTACTCGAGTACTCGGACAATCATCTGATGGAGTACTTGGGTACTCGATTACTCGGATAACTTTAATGGTTTTCGGGAAAGACTAGTTCGTGTATACATGTACCATCATGTACTTTGTGCGTTGGTTGTAATATTTGTCATTTTCACCTTTAAATAAAACTGACAGTATGCACCTTAACAGAAAATCAATAAAAAGAAAACAAATGTTGTTTCATGCTTTTAATTTGGCCTTTTCATTGCATTTTATACATACATATGTACTAAAATATAAATGAAAAGTGAAACTAGGATCATATTTGAGCGTCTAGATGATCGTGACTGCACTCAATAATGAACAAGCATTTTCAGTGAAAAGATATCCCCCGCCAACGATGGCTTGTTTGTGCTTGATGGCTTGTTTGTGCTTGAAGGTTAAAAAAAATCTCAGAAAGAATAAGATAAGCACATTGGTTTTACTGAGAAACGGCTGCAAACAATGATTTTTTAAAAAATCAAGGGCAATAACTAAGGAAAATTGACCAATCCAAAAGAAAAATAGACAGGCATCATCACAGTATGAGTACATTCCCACTCATTTCTGCGTTTCAGATGAGTACATTTCCACTTATGTTATAATGGAGTACATACCCACATATGTTATAATGTATTCCATTTCCGCTTTTCAGATGATTTCATTCCCACATATATGTTATAATGTATTCCATTTCCGTGTTTCAGATGAGTACATTCCCACTTATGTTATAATGAAGTACATTCCCACATGTTATAATGTACTCCTTTTCTGAGTTTCAGATGAGTACATTCTCATTTATGTTACAATGTACTCCATTTCCGTGTTTTAGATGAGAACATTCCTACTTATGTTATAATGGAGTACATTCCAACATATGTTATAATGTATTCCATTTCAATGGAGTTCATTCCCAATTATGTTATAAAGGAGTACACAGTACACCTGGCATGTTGAGTTATAATGGTGTGTATAAATATTGACATATCATGAAGTGCATTTCAGCAATTAAATACAGGTCATTCCACATATTATTGCATTGGAGTCAATGAACACATTACATTTGAGTACATCACTGGGTTACTACATGGAAAATATGCATTCTAATGGTGGACATTAATGCATTTTAATCTATTATGTCATAATGTACTCATTTTCGCGTTGAAGTCCATTGTTTTGTTATGGACTTCACCAAACTCCCTGTCTTGTAATGGACTTCATCCAGCTCCCTGTCTTGTAATGACCTTCATTCAGCTCATTGTGTTGTAATGGACTTCATTCAGCTCCCTGTCTTGTAATGGACTTCATCCAGCTCCCTGTCTTGTAATGGACTTCATCCAGCTCCATGTCTTGTAATGGACTTCATTCAGCTCATTGTGTTGTAATGGACTTCATCCAGCTCCATGTCTTGTAATGGACTTCATCCAGCTCCATGTGTTGTAATGGACTTCATCCAGCTCCATGTCTTGTAATGGACTTCATTCAGCTCATTGTGTTGTAATGGACTTCATTCAGCTCATTGTGTTGTAATGGACTTCATTCAGCTCATTGTGTTGTAATGGACTTCATTCAGCTCATTGTGTTGTAATGGACTTCATTCAGCTCATTGTCTTGTAATGGACTTCATCCAGCTCCATGTCTTGTAATGTACTTCATCCAGCTCATTGTGTTGTAATGGACTTCATCCAGCTCCTTGTCTTGTAATGGACTTCATTCAGCTCCTTGTGTTGTAATGTACTTCATCCAGCTCCTTGTGTTGTAATGGACTTCATCCAGCTCCATGTCTTGTAATGTACTTCATTCAGCTCATTGTGTTGTAATGGACTTCATCCAGCTCCATGTCTTGTAATGTACTTCATTCAGCTCATTGTGTTGTAATGGACTTCATCCAGCTCCTTGTCTTGTAATGGACTTCATCCAGCTCCTTGTGTTATAATGGACTTCATCCAGCTTCCTGTCTTGTAATGTACTTCATTCAGCTCCTTGTTTTGTAATGTACTTCATCAGCTCCCTGTCTTGTAATGTACTTCATCCAGCTCCCTGTCTTGTAATGTACTTCATCCAGCTCCCTGTCTTGTAATGGACTTCATCCAGCTCCTTGTCTTGTAATGGACTTCATCCAGCTCCCTGTGTTGTAATGGACTTCATCCAGCTCCCTGTCTTGTAATGTACTTCATCCAGCTCCCTGTCTTGTAATGGACTTCATCCAGCTCCTTGTGTTGTAATGTACTTCATTCAGCTCCTTGTGTTGTAGTGTACTTCATCCAGCTCCCTGTCTTGTAATGGACTTCATCCAGCTCCCTGTCTTGTGATGGACTTCATCCAGCTCCCTGTCTTGTAATGGACTTCATCCAGCTCATTGTCTTGTAATGGACTTCATCCAGCTCCATGTCTTGTAATGTACTTCATCCAGCTCATTGTGTTGTAATGGACTTCATCCAGCTCCTTGTCTTGTAATGGACTTCATTCAGCTCATTGTGTTGTAAAGGACTTCATCCAACTCCTTGTCTTGTAATGGACTTCATCCAGCTCCATGTCTTGTAATGTACTTCATTCAGCTCATTGTGTTGTAATGGACTTCATCCAGCTCCATGTCTTGTAATGTACTTCATTCAGCTCATTGTGTTGTAATGGACTTCATCCAGCTCCTTGTCTTGTAATGGACTTCATCCACCTCCTTGTGTTATAATGGACTTCATCCAGCTTCCTGTCTTGTAATGTACTTCATTCAGCTCCTTGTTTTGTAATGTACTTCATCAGCTCCCTGTCTTGTAATGGACTTCATCCAGCTCCTTGTGTTGTAATGTACTTCATTCAGCTCCTTGTGTTGTAGTGTACTTCATCCAGCTCCCTGTCTTGTAATGGACTTCATCCAGCTCCCTGTCTTGTAATGGACTTCATCAAGCTCCCTGTCTTGTAATGGACTTCATCCAGCTCCTTGTCTTGTAATGGACTTCATTCAGCTCCTTGTTTTGTTATGTACTTCATTCAGCTCCTTGTGTTGTAATGGACTTCATCCAGCTCCCTGTCTTGTAATGTACTTCATCCAGCTCCTTGTCTTGTAATGTAATTCATCCAGCTCCTTGTCTTGTAATGTACTTCATCCAGCTTCCTGTCTTGTAATGGACTTCATCCAGCTCCCTGTCTTGTAATGGACTTCATCCAGCTCCGTGTCTTGTAATGGACTTCATCCAGCTCCTTGTGTTGTAATGGACTTCATCCAGCTCCTTGTGTTGTAATGTACTTCATTCAGCTCCTTGTGTTGTAATGGACTTCATCCAGCTCCTTGTGTTGTAATGGACTTCATTCAGCTCCCTGTCTTGTAATGGACTTCATTCAGCTCCCTGTCTTGTAATGGACTTCATTCAGCTCCCTGTCTTGTAATGGACTTCATCCAGCTCCTTGTCTTGTAATGGACTTCATCCAGCTCCTTGTCTTGTAATTGACCTCATCCAGCTCCCCATCTTGCAATGTTCTTTATTCAGCTCATTGTGTTGTAATGAACTTCATCCAGCTTCTTGTCTTGTAATGGACTTCATTCAGCTCCTTGTCTTGTAATGGACTTCATTCAGCTCCTTGTCTTGTAATGGACTTCATTCAGCTCCTTGTCTTGTAATGGACTTCATTCAGCTCCTTGTCTTGTAATGGACTTCATTCAGCTCCCTGTCTTGTAATGGACTTCATCCAGCTCCTTGTCTTGTAATGGACTTCATTCAGCTCCCTGTCTTGTAATGGACTTCATTCAGCTCCCTGTCTTGTAATGGACTTCATTCAGCTCCCTGTCTTGTAATGGACTTCATTCAGCTCCCTGTCTTGTAATGGACTTTATCCAGCTCCCTGTCTTGTAATGGACTTCATTCAGCTCCCTGTCTTGTATTGGACTTCATTCAGCTCCCTGTCTTGTAATGGACTTCATTCAGCTCCCCGTCTTGTAATGGACTTTATCCAGCTCCCTGTCTTGTAATGGACTTCATTCAGCTCCCTGTCTTGTAATGGACTTCATTCAGCTCCCTGTCTTGTAATGGACTTTATTCAGCTCCCCGTCTTGTAATGTACTTCATCCAGCTCCCCGTCTTGTAATGGACTTCATTCAGCTCCCTGTCTTCTAATGGACTTCATTCAGCTCCCTGTCTTGTAATGGACTTCATTCAGCTCATTGTGTTGTAATGGACTTCATTCAGCTCCCTGTCTTGTAATGGACTTCATTCAGCTCATTGTGTTGTAATGGACTTCATTCAGCTCCCTGTCTTGTAATGGACTTCATCCAGCTCCCCGTCTTGTAATGGACTCTATCCAGCTCCCCGTCTTGTAATGGACTTCATTCAGCTCATTGTGTTGTAATGGACTTCATTCAGCTCCCTGTCTTGTAATGGACTTCATTCAGCTCCCTGTCTTGTAATGGACTTAATCCAGCTCCCTGTCTTGTAATGGACTTCATCCAGCTCCCTGTCTTGTAATGGACTTCATCCAGCTCCCTGTCTTGTAATTGACTTCATTCAGCTCCCCGTCTTGTAATGGACTTCATCCAGCTCCCTGTCTTGTAATGGACTTTATCCAGCTTCCTGTCTTGTAATGGACTTCATCCAGCTCCCTGTCTTGTAATGGACTTTATCCAGCTTCCTGTCTTGTAATGGACTTTATCCAGCTTCCTGTCTTGTAATGGACTTCATCCAGCTCCCTGTCTTGTAATGGACTTCATCCAGCTCCCTGTCTTGTAATGGACTTTATCCAGCTTCCTGTCTTGTAATGGACTTCATCCAGCTCCCTGTCTTGTAATGGACTTCATCCAGCTCCCTGTCTTGTAATGGACTTCATTCAGCTCCCCGTCTTGTAATGGACTTCATCCAGCTCCCTGTCTTGTAATGGACTTTATCCAGCTTCCTGTCTTGTAATGGACTTCATACAGCTCCCAGTCTTGTTATGCAGTAAACCCTGCTCATTGTGTAATAATTCAATACATCTCAACATTAGATTCAGTTTGTGGTGCTTCTTGCACTATGTGGTATGTAGTGTATCCATCTAGTTGTTTCAATTGCATACATCTTGTGTATTCCGATATAATATAGTGCATATGACTCATCGAGTTGTAATACTTAAATCTGGTCATAACAGTCCATAGCATTCATTGCATTATAGTGATGTCAGTGCGCTTATCTAATTACATTAGTATAATGGAGTTCATGCCTTCCACCGATTTGTAAAGTAATATATGGCAGTGATTGTGTAAAAGTTCCCTGTTCTTGTATAAAAGACATGCCACACATTCACTTATACAATACCATCTCATCCTCTCCTTTCTGGATGGTAAAAAATCTGTGGGTTTCAGAGGTGTCGTTAGTTGATGATGTAGACGGTGGTTGGGGGCAATGGACAGACTGGACTTTGTGTTCACGTGACTGTGGGGGTGGACAGCGGTGGAGGCGGCGGGAATGCAGTGACCCATTACCCCTAGGACACGGTCAGGACTGCCCTGGTCACACGCTTGAGGGTCAGCTGTGCAATGACCACCCATGTAAAGGTATGTGCTCTTTCTTATTCAATAAAACTCGATAAAGAGAACCATAAATTCCTCCCCTTTACACACAAGGCTTTATTTTTAGGACATTTAATGAGTGGCAAGTGAGGTGTTGTATTCCTTTCCTTCACACTGGCATTTTGTCACTTTATGTTCAGTTGCTTTTTACATGTATATTTAAACAGAAAATTAAAGCTCTAATTTTCTTCAATCCTAGGTCAATGGGGCTGCTGGTCCACATTGTCCCTATGTTCTGTCACATGCGGACAGGGTGTGACGTCACGCACAAGAATGTGCAGCTCTCATCCACCTGGACGGAAGTTCACCATTCCTTGTGATGGCAGCAGCGAGGACTTCTCCAACTGTGATATGGGACCATGCAGGGGCAAGACTGTATTCTAAATATCTTGGTGTCCTTATGGTTCTAATAGAAGATTCTTATTAATGTGTCTGTAATATCATGGTATTATGCATTCTGAACACGTACATGTAGATTTTAAAAGGTTTAATTTCTTCAGGTTGTCACTGGTGTTTTTCAGAACTTGTTTTGCCAATGAAGGGAAATCTGGCAGTACATATTTCATTCAATCACATGAAAGATATTTGTAACTTGAAAACTTTGAAATACATGTATTTTGCTTTTCAATCAAACCAAATCACTTTTACAGTGGTAGCAATTGCAAGCTCGCTGTCTGAGGACGGGTACCTATCACGGCCGCGGTTCAGCCTCGGGCAGATGTTCCTCGTTGGGGCCCTTGCCTTCTTCCTTGGCGGTTCTGCATCCCTTGTGCTCTACGCCTATGTCACAAGCTTCTGTCGTGCAATGAAGGACGCCAAGCAGCAGGAGCGCCTGCAGGCCGCTCATCGTAAACAGCGGGAACAACACCAGAAGCGCCAGTCAGAGCTCTCTGCTGCCTCCATCCACTCATCGTTGCGCTACAACCCTTCAGTAACATCACAGGCCAGCATTGAGCACATGTTCGGTGGGAGGGGCAAGGTGTATGACGTACAGGGCATCTCAAAGGATGTTATGGGTGAACAAGCAGAGCCGTACTACTCAACCATTGACAAAAAGTGCACTCTACAGACATTCACCATCAAAGACCTTTAGCTCAACTTTGTCTTTGGTGCAGTGTTTAATCTTTAATTTCTGAAGGTGTTCATTGTGATATCATGTAAATATTACACTGGTTGAAATCTGTTCATTTTAAAACCAGTTTATGTACTATTTACTGTCAAAATAACTTGTATGTACCGTGCTAATTAGCAGTAAATCAACTTGAGTAATAAATAGGGATGAAGCTTAGACTTACAAATGGCATTATAATTACTAATTTCATTGGTTGTCCCATTTGTCAGGGCATTTACGAAGAGACTTTGTCTACTCTTTAAGAAGAACATGGAAATTTACACACATTTTTCTTTTCATAGCGTTGAATCAGGCGGTACTCCCCAAATAGCCACTTAGAACTACTGAGAGCTACTACAAGACACTTAAAAGCACTATGTAATGTTATAAAGAGAAGTAATGAAATAAAATATATCCAAAAGTCCTACAGAAGCTCTTTTTCAAGTTGCTGCATGTATACGCATATCCATAGAATGCTCAAGAGAATCTTCTTTTTCAATAAAAAGACTTATTTCAATTCTAATCAAACACTAGACATCTAGATTAAATTCAAAATTCATTTTAATCTGTCCACTTTTTACCGGATTTTAAACTTGATTATATAGATGTTAAATCTATAAGTGCTTTAAGCAGCTCTCTATTTTTCTTAGTAGCAATTTAAGTTTTATGGACATCTCAAAATTTCTTTCAATGCAACACTGTTGATTAATACCAGTTTTTATTTATAGATTTATTAATATATATATTCATAGCTAAATGAATTGATATCGATATTGCATTTTAAACATGCTGCCTCAGAAAACTCCTTACAAAAATGCTTCATGTGTTTAAATTTTAATTAAACACAATACAGTGAAAAATCTAGATTAAAGTAAAAAAAATAATTAATAGTCCTAAAACTAAATCTTTTTAAACTTCTTCATATTTATCTATAAGCTATATATGCATCAAAAATACCGGTACTAATATAAGTTCTGAGTAGCTCTTAGTAATTCTTAACAGCTTATAGCAGGACTTTATATCAGGGAAGACATCCATTATAAGTATAGCTCAGTGATTTTTGAATTGTTTAACTCCTGTATTACCCATGTATTACTCCATGTACAATAAACATTGACCTTATTGAGGTTGTACAGTGTTACTTGTCAGCTCAGTTGTGTAGTGCTGCTTATCCGAAAAGTGAAGCCAGCGCATGCTGAACTTGTGTGTTTGTCTAGGTCACAAGGAAACTGTTTTATGCCAGCAAGAACATTGTACATATAGGCATTTTTAAAACATATGATGTATAAAATCAGGTAGACAGGTAGATTATCACTGTGATGTTGTGAATGTGTGCAGCCCATTCCTTCATGACAGGTAGATGTAGATTATCACTGTGATGTTGTGAATGTGTGCAGCCCATTCCTTCATGACAGGTAGATGTAGATTATCACTGTGATGTTGTGAATGTGTGCAGCCCATTCCTTCATGACAGGTAGATGCAGATTATCACTGTGATGTTGTGAATGTGTGCAGCCCATTCCTTCATTTATTCAGGTCCCTGGATCTGATCCACTCAATTTCGTACAATAGTTTGCTCAGTGTTATAATTATCTTTGTGTGCTATAATCAAATGTTATATATTGTTATCCTGTAATTGCATTTTCAGGTTTTAAAGTGTTGTGTTTGTTCCCAAAATGACATAAAAAAAACCAGTTTTTAGTCATATTTTTTAATGAAAAATTAAGATATTTGGAATGGTGTAAAATCGGGTGATGGTCACAATTTTTGGTTAAGTTTCTTTCCAGGTCATGAATTCAATCGTTTTCATCAAATTGTTATGAAACTTGGTCAGAATACTTGTCTGCAAGTTGTCTTGACAAAACATTAATATGGGTCACCTCAGGTAAAACAACCAGGTCACTAGGTCAAATCTTAAAAGAAAATATATGTCATAAATTCAATAGTTTTTATCTAATTGTTATGAAACTTGGTCAGAATACTTGTCTTGAGCAGTTCTAAACAAAGGTTACCTCGGGTCAAAAATAGGTCACTACATGTCAAATCCCCTGTCATAAATTCAACCTGTTTAATAAAATTTTCATAAAACTTGTAAACAACTAATTTCACTTGCTATCCCATAAACAGTAAAAAACAGACATAATGTCTGTTTGTCAGATTATTTGAATCATGACAGATTTTTATCTAGCTCTACTCAAACCTTAAGAATAAACGGTAGTAAAGAGCAAATTTTAATTACTGCCCAAGAACCACAAATCAAAATGAAAAAAACATCATAAAATGAAAATGCAGCTTAAATGCGGTGTACCCCATTGTCCCATGTTTTATATCTTCACTCAAAACAATTCTTTATCTAAATGACGCATTCTCTAAAACTGAGCCAATTAGTATTTTTCATAAAGACATGTTTTGTAAATCTTATCATACAGAATATAAAGAAATGCTTAAAAATATTTTCAAATGTTAAATTTGAAGTTGTCATTTATTGCTCATTTTTATGAAAAGTGTATTGTACAAAAATCGTAGCAACTTTGACCTGCTAAAAGTGTATATATTTATATCTATAATTTATTCATGGCAATGTACTCCTAACTTATTAAATAAAGCAACGTTACATTGCATTTTTTTCTTTCTTTTATTTACTTTAACCAAGGGTATTTCAATAATTCTCATATAATATAGGTCCTTGACATGCAGGCCCAAAGCATGTGTTGTAAAGGTGACATCATGTATCAGGAAGTAACATCAGACTTAGGGACAAGGGTCACAGGAAACGGGTACACAGCCAAACCAGGAAGAGCCACACACACTCTGTCTCTGAAAACCAATTTAATAATTACAACACCGACAACAGAGCTAAATCTTTCAAGTGCCATGGTAGTAAAGCTGTCCCGTTTAACGTGGCATGGTAGTAAAGCTGTCCGGTTTAACGTGGCATGGTAGTAAAGCTGTCCCGTGGCTGAGGCCCATATCGTAAGGGATACCTACTGGCAGCCCTGTGTATACTTTTTAATATCAGGGAGGACAAGAAAAAAGTTGATCCATAGCATCAAGTCGGCACAATGAAATTAGAAGAAAAAGTGCATGCAGATAACCAAAAATGGTTATTTTAATGATAATATTTTGTTTTATGTTGTGCTCGAAGGACATTATGGTTAATAATATTGTTACAATAGTTTAAGCCGGGAATTATAGAAATTATAACAAAAATATACATTGGTTTCTTCGGATGAAATAGAGTCAATGGTCTAATACATAGATTTCAATAGCATGAAATTCACCTTTTATTTGTACCAGCATGTTATGTGAATTCCTTGCTTTATATATTTTATAAGTTTTTGTAACACATTTCACTCATATGAGTATATAGAACGGGGATAAAAATACTATACATCAAAGGGGAATTATCTGGAGTTCATTCTTTCGAATGTCATTTTCAAAACAATTAAGCTCAAGGTTAATAATTCAAAACTCGGCATTTTTGCTGTCACCAAGGGAGATTACTGCGTAGGAGGTTTACAAAGAAAGGATATTTTAATATTACCGTGTAACCTTCATCTATTTGATATCAATCAGAACACCTCGGTCTGTATCTATCTCGGAGATGGCCGAGTTGTTATGATTGAGTTGGTATTTAAAATCAAAATTTTCATAATGATAAGCAGGGCTATTATAATTTAAGGTTTCATTATCAATTAAAGTGCAAAGTTTTATAAAACAAACTAAATTTCATATTTTATCATGCAGCGTGGAAACTATTGAAAGCATTGTTCTGCAATTTATGAACTAGTCCCTAAATTGGAATATTTCTAAAGTAATATCAAATATAGTCGGCGCCCTTCTGGGCGCCGACTAATTAAGACTCCGACATGAATAATGGAGCTGTATTCAATATTGAAAAGTAAGACTTAATAGATAGAAGAGCTTTAAAAGATGCTGCTGACACGAGCTTAACATCGTTCAACTCTCAGATACTGAAAGGCTGAAACTCAGGACTCAGCATTGATTTATTTTTCGCGCTGTTTCAGGCTACCCTTGACATCCATCATTGCATATGTCTGATTCATTCCGAATGACAAAATGATACAAGTATCTATGTAGTTTGCAACATACTTGTTGATTTCTTAATGGCTTTACATATGTCATACCAGAGTTAAACAGACCCATTAAAACATACCTAGATGTGTTGCCTCAGAAGAAAAAATTAAATCATTGTCTGTTATCCTGAGGCTGTAGAGAACGCTTCTTGTTTCTGACTTGGTCTCACTGCCATCACTTTCCGTTAGGTAAGATCTCTTCCGTTTTGTTGAAGAACAATTCTGGTAAAAAGAAAATGTCATCGTCATACACATGACTTTACACGGAGTCTGTTTTGTTGAAATACAAAGAGGGTTCATTCATTCCCAAATTTAATACTGATTTTGCAATTTGACCTAAAGTTGGTAGCAAATACTTGTAATTATAATACCATTATAGCAACAGTAACATCACTTGTATCATGGTGTTACAGGAAACCGTGAATAAACATTATCAACTATTTAATTAAGTCAATCAAATTCCAACTCAGGATATTTGTCTATACATGACCTTTCATAATATATACAATTTCTTAACAATTTTGAAAGTCTTCTTTACCCAATCACAGAAGTTTGATGTATCGGACGGACACATGCGCATGGAGCACTGGAGGGTGATGTAGTCTGATCCATAAAACCGGAAGCCGATCAGGGCAGCATTGATCTTGGACCCATTGTTTGCAGTGTTCCACATGAAGTTTGAACACAAGCTCGAGTCTATTGTGCACCTAGTAAAGAAGCGAGGATATGTCTGTATTGCATGCTCATATTCACACATCACCAAGCAACAGCAATTATCTATAGGCACATCATTATGGTTATTCTAGAGCATTTCATATGCTAACTTTTTGGATTTAGAGCCTGTGATAGTTAATGATGAAGTGAAATCAGGGCTTCTAACAGCTGATAGTCTATTCTGAAAATCCGCCCAGGGTCTGTTTGAGTATGAAGGATTCATGCCCAGAGCAAGGTAAAGGGGCTGAGATCCCATTGAGACTGTCATTCATCTGATTTCAAGATAAATTCTGAACTTGAACATTTGTAAATCATAAATGCATTGAACTCTTAAATAAGCTTTATCTATATACACTTTGAGCTTAACATTGATATAAGCTTATCTTTTGAGAAGTAAGTTTATTACATTTGTTAATTATCAAAATCTCAATCTTCTCATTATGATCAATAAATTATCATTGTGCAGCAAGATCATGAGTGGGGCAATGGACCCGCTGAGCCATGCCTTCACCAAGAGATAAAAACTACTAAAGCACCATGGAACCCATGCCAAACACAAGGCCATTGTTTCTTTTAAAGATTGGACAACTTTATAGACTCATTTAAATATCATAAACTTTCTTCATGCTATGGCCAAAGTCTGCATTTCAACACCACGGCCATCACATCTGACTACAACACCTAGGCCTTCACATCTGACTACAACACCAATGCCATCACATCTGACTACAACACCAAGGCAATCACATCTGACTACAACACCACGGCCATCACATCTGACTACAACACCAAGGCCATTCCATCTGACTACAACACCAAGGCCATTCCATCTGACTACAACACCACGGCCATCACATCTGACAACAACAACAAGGCCATTCCATCTGACAACAGCACCAAAGCAATCACATCTGACTACAACACCACGGCCATCAAGGCAATCACATCTGTCTACAACACCATGGCCATCACATCTGACTACAACACCAAGGCCATCACATCTGACAACAGCACCAAGGCAATCACATCTGACTACAACACCAATGCCATCACATCTGACTACAACACCACAGCCATCACATCTGACTACAACACCACGGCCATCACATCTGACTACAACACCAAGGCCATCACATCTGACAACAGCACCAAGGCAATCACATCTGACTACAACACCATGGCCATCACATCTGACTACAACACCAAGGCAATCACATCTGACTACAACACCAAGGCCATCACATCTGACTACAACACCAAAGCAATCACATCTGTCTACAACACCATGGCCATCACATCTGACTACAACACCAAGGCCATCACATCTGACAACAGCACCAAGGCAATCACATCTGACTACAACACCACGGCCATCACATCTGACTACAACACCAAGGCCATCACATCTGACAACAGCACCAAGGCAATCACATCTGTCTACAACACCATGGCCATCACATCTGACTACAACACCAAGGCAATCACATCTGTCTACAACATCATGGCCATCACATCTGACTACAACACCAAGGCCATCACATCTGACAACAGCACCAAGGCAATCACATCTGACTACAACACCACGGCCATCACATCTGACTACAACACCAAGGCAATCACATCTATCTACAACACCACGGCCATCATATCTGACTACAACACCAAGGCCATCACATCTGACAACAGCACCAAGGCAATCACATCTGACTACAACACCACGGCCATCACATCTGACTACAACACCAAGGCCATCACATCTATCTACAACACCACGGCCATCACATCTGACTACAACACCAAGGCCATCACATCTGACTACAACACCAAGGCAATCACATCTGTCTACAACATCATGGCCATCACATCTGACTACAACACCAAGGCCATCACATCTGACAACAGCACCAAGGCAATCACATCTGACTACAACACCACGGCCATCACATCTGACTACAACACCAAGGCAATCACATCTATCTACAACACCACGGCCATCATATCTGACTACAACACCAAGGCCATCACATCTGACAACAGCACCAAGGCAATCACATCTGACTACAACACCACGGCCATCACATCTGACTACAACACCAAGGCCATCACATCTATCTACAACACCACGGCCATCACATCTGACTACAACACCAAGGCCATCACATCTGACAACAGCACCAAGGCAATCACATCTGACTACAACACCACGGCCATCACATCTGACTACAACACCAAGGCCATCACATCTGACAACAGCACCAAGGCAATCACATCTGACTACAACACCACGGCCATCACATCTGACTACAACACCAAGGCAATCACATCTGACTACAACACCAAGGCCATCACATCTGACTACAACACCAAGGCCATTCCATCTGACTACAACACCAAGACAATCACATCTGAAGACAACACCAATGCCATCACATCTGACTAAAACACCATGGCCATCACATCTGACTTCAACACCGAGGCCACTACAACACCTAGGCCTTCACATCTGACTACAACACCAAGGCCACTACAACACCTAGGCCTTCATATCTGACTACAACACCAAGGCCATCACATCTGACTACAACACCGAGGCCTTCACATCTGACTACAACACCTAGGCCATTCCATCTGACTACAACACCAAGGCCACTACAACACCTAGGCCTTCATATCTGACTACAACACCAAGGCCATCACATCTGACTACAACACCGAGGCCTTCACATCTGACTACAACACCACGGCCATCACATCTGACTACAACACCAAGGCAATCACATCTGACTACAACACCACAGCCATCACATCTGACTACAACACCAAGGCCACCACATCTAACTACAACACCACAGCCATCACATCTGACTACAACACCTAGGCCTTCACATCTGACTACAACACCAAGGCCATCACATCTGACTACAACACCATGGCCATCACATCTGACTACAACACCTAGGCCTTCACATCTGACTACAACACCAAGGCCATCACATCTGACTACAACACCGAGGCCTTCACATCTGACTACAACACCAAGGCCACCACATCTGACTACAACACCAAGGCCACCACATCTAACTACAACACCATGGCCATCACATCTGACTTAAACACCACAGCCATCACATCTGACTACAACACCGAGGCCTTCACATCTGACTACAACACTGAGGCCTTAACATCTGACTACAACACCACAGCCATCACATCTGACTACAACACCAAGGCAATCACATCTGACTACAACACCACAGCCATCACATCTGACTACAACACCTAGGCCATCACATCTGACTACAACACCATGGCCATCACATCTGACTACAACACCAAGGCCATCACATCTGACTACAACACCAAGGCCATCACATCTGACTACAACACAGAGGCCTTCACATATGACTTCAACACCAAGGCCACCACATCTGACTACAACACCAAGGCCACCACATCTAACTACAACACCATGGCCATCACATCTGACTTAAACACCACAGCCATCACATCTGACTACAACACCGAGGCCTTCACATCTGACTACAACGCCGAGACCACAGCCATGACATCTGACTACAACACTGAGGCCTTAACATCTGACTACAACACCACAGCCATCACATCTGACTACAACACCAAGGCAATCACATCTGACTACAACACCACAGCCATCACATCTGACTACAACACCGAGGCCTTCACATCTGACTACAACGCCGAGACCACAGCCATGACATCTGACTACAACACTGAGGCCTTAACATCTGACTACAACACCACAGCCATCACATCTGACTACAACACCAAGGCCATCACATCTGACTACAACACAGAGGCCTTCACATATGACTTCAACACCAAGGCCACCACATCTGACTACAACACCAAGGCCACCACATCTAACTACAACACCATGGCCATCACATCTGACTTAAACACCACAGCCATCACATCTGACTACAACACCGAGGCCTTCACATCTGACTACAACGCCGAGACCACAGCCATGACATCTGACTACAACACTGAGGCCTTAACATCTGACTACAACACCACAGCCATCACATCTGACTACAACACCAAGGCAATCACATCTGACTACAACACCACAGCCATCACATCTGACTACAACACCGAGGCCTTCACATCTGACTACAACGCCGAGACCACAGCCATGACATCTGACTACAACACTGAGGCCTTAACATCTGACTACAACACCACAGCCATCACATCTGACTACAACACCAAGGCCACCACATCTGACTACAACACCACAGCCATCACATTTGACTACAACACCAAGACCATCACATCTGACTACAACACCAAGGCCACCACATCTGACTACAACACCATGGCCATCACATCTGACTTAAACACCACAGCCATCACATCTGACTACAACACCGAGGCCTTCACATCTGACTACAACGCCGAGACCACAGCCATGACATCTGACTACAACACTGAGGCCTTAACATCTGACTACAACACCACAGCCATCACATTTGACTACAACACCAAGACCATCACATCTGACTACAACACCACCAAGGCAACCACATCTGACTACAACACCAAGGCCACCACATCTGACTACAACACCATGGCCATCACATCTGACTACAACACCACGGCCATCACATCTGACTTCAACACCGAGACCTTCACATTTGACTACAACACGAAGGCCATCACAATTGACTACAACACCATGGCCACCACATCTGACTACAACACCAAAACCATCACATCTGACAACAGCACCAAGGCAATCACATCTGACTACAACACCACGGCCATCACATCTGACTACAACACCAAGGCCATCACACCTGCCTACAACACCAAGGCCATTGCATCTGACTACAACACCAAGACAATCACATCTGAATACAACACCAATGCCATCCCATCTGACTACAACACCACGGCCATCACATCCGACTTCAACACTGAGGCCTTCACATCAGACTACAACACCATGGCCACCACATCTGACTACAACACCAAAACCATCACATCTGACAACAGCACCAAGGCAATCACATCTGACTACAACACCACGGCCATCACATCTGACTACAACACCAAGGCCATCACACCTGCCTACAACACCAAGGCCATTCCATCTGACTACAACACCAAGACAATCACATCTGAATACAACACCAATGCCATCCCATCTGACTACAACACCACGGCCATCACATCCGACTTCAACACTGAAGCCTTCACATCAGACTACAACACCACGGCCATCAAATCAGACTACAACACTGAGGCCTTCACATCTGACTACAACACCAAGACCATCACATCTGACTACAACACCAAGGCCACCATATCTGACTTCAACACCGAGGCCTTCACATCTGACTACAACACCAAGACCATCACATCTGAATACAACACCAATGCCATCACATCCGACTACAACACCAAGGCCATCACATCTGACTACAACACCAAGGCCATTCCATCTGACTACAACACCAAGACCACTACATCTGAATACAACACCAATGCCATCACATCTGAATACAACACCAATGCCATCACATCTGACTACAACACCAAGGCCATCACATCTGACTACAACACCAAGGCCATTCCATCTGACTACAACACCAAGACAATCACATCTTAAGACAACACCAATGCCATCACATCTGACTACAACACCACGGCCATCACATCTGACTTCAACACCGAGGCCTTCACATCTGACTACATCTCCAAGACCATCACATCTGACTACAATACCACGGCCATCACATCTGACTTCAACACCGAGGCTTTCACATCTGACTACAACACCATAGCCATCACATCTTACTACAACACCACGGCCATCACATCTGACTTCAACACCGAGGCCTTCACATCTGACTACAATACCACGGCCATCACATCTGACTACAACACCGAGGACTTCACATCTTCCAAAAACAGATGAGCTTATAATGAATAAACAATGAGACAATGCCACTGATATTATTTAAACAGACGGTGTGACATACCCGTTCTGTATCAACTGGACTTTGGGCACATCATCGAGCACTTCTTGACCTCCATATGCCCAGCAGTGTTCTGGCTTCATCACAAAAGTCGCTGAAATGAAAATTGTGAAGTGGTCAAATTTAATAATTAAAGTGTTCACCTCTCACCCTGGCCTTAAAGTCCCGATCTAAACCTAAACTAAGAAAGGACACATGTTTTTAGTTATTTTGACTTTGTTCAATTAGGCATAAAGTTTGTATATTTTCACTTATACTATTATGAAACCAATTCTCCCATTGAACAGACTTGAAATGTTATCTTAAGATGTTTAAACATTGATTCCTCTTACTTATTCACTTTCTTGATTAAAAATGTTGCATCAAACAAGGCAAAACATGTTATCATCCATGTATGTCTCTGATAATATCAGAAACATTGCAACAATTAAATACATGAGCTTAAATTACACTTAGAAGGTATAATTGAATTAAAACTGTTCAGAAATTCCATCCATATATTACCTATATAGATAATAATGCTTTCATTTTCTGACTACTCCCCCCCCCCCCCCCGTTGTTTTTTAGTATATTTTGTTTTTCTCGCAACCTGACTGTTACATTGAATCTGACCAAAATTGTACACAACCACTGGTCAAGAGTGGGAATATAGAAAATACAAGTTGTTTGATCGGTAACCTTAATATTCTTGGATATATGAACATATTATAAAAGGATATTTGTTAAACTTATTCATATTGTGTGTAGTGGAATTAAGTTCAATGTCAAGGTTATTTTGGCTAAAAAAAGAAGGAAAATGAGTCCTTGATTTATAACATCGATGAAATAGCAAGCCTTAAATATTTTCAATAAAGTAATACGGTAATCCATCAATGCATATGTAAGTTATAGCGCGGACACGAGCATGTGTACTCTGACCTTTAAATGTCTCGTGACCTTGACCTTTGAGGTATGGACCCGGGTCAAGGTCACTGCACATCGTCTCAATGAAGACATTATTTGTACCAAGTAATATGGTAATCCATCAATGCATAAGTAAGTTATAGTGCGGACACGAGTATGTGTACTCTGACCTTTAAATGGGGCCATATGGTTAAAAATGCCCAGATGGGACCCATATATATATATATATATATATATATATATATATATATATATATCTGTATATATATATATGCTCATCTGTAATTGGATACACAAAGGAAAACGAAGATCATTGTTATAATTTTACGAAAAATAGTAAACATCGATACAAAGTGAAAAATGTTCATTATTTCATGCATCGGCTTCATATCTTTTGCCATGATATGTCCCAGATAGGTCCCATTAACTCGGCATTATCATCATAGTAGGGCAGTGTTAGATGGTAAGGCACGATGTTGTGGTGATGATACATAAATACACCAAGGAACAGATATTTTTCAGTAATTTCATTTTTTTTATAACTTCTTAAATATAAAACTTTTGCAATTGTGTTTTTAGTAGCAATTCAGTCACAATAAAAAAAAATATGTGGAAAATATGTCACGTGATATTTCATTGACGTGCGAATGATGAACGCGACTGAGTGAAAAAACAAGGGTAGGCATCATAAAAGAAAAGGTAAAGGTTCTTATTTTACTTTAAAAGCAAGTTGTATTTATATGTATAGTATTTTGATCGATTCCAAACAAGTTAATTACTGACGACTTTCATGTAAAAGTAATGTTTGTGCTACAATTTGTCATATAATTTCGCGATCATATCGATATCGATATAAACTATAAAGGCATTCAGGATGGCAGATGGCAAAACTAAACAACGACACATTCTTTGTTCATGCAGCTCTGGGGAACCTATTTACATATAGACCTCCAAAGAGACTTTAACATATTGTTTTCTCTTGAATGGATTCTGACAAGTGCACCTAGAATGTTGACTTATTTACTTACCAACAAAAAATCGGATTTATGACTAAAAAATTGCAGAATATTTATCACCGCTTTTCAAATTGATTATATACAATTTGTATGCATCGATTGTTTTATCATATAGACATCAACGTCGAACTACATGTTATGTTACTTAGTTACAAATAAGAGACCCATCAACAAGACAAATATGTTTAGTTCACATTTGGATGATTATTCAAAAGAAGACTCTTAATATTCCCTTTCTTTCCCTTTTATAAACTGCATAACACTGATGTTTCAGGTAGGTTATCTAAGGAAATATATTTTATTAACATTTTTGATCCAATTCTAAACAAAACGTGACGATGTCAGATTTCATTTACCAACACGTGTACATATGTGAATTCCCAAGTTACGGTGTCAATATTGTCATATTTTACTTCGATTATTGTTTCCCTGATGAAAGCGAAACCTGTTGGCATTGACTAATTATCATTATATCTCAGAATGATGTTGGTTTTAATTTTACTATAATATTTTCTTATCCAGGGTATAGTAAAATATCAAGATGAAGTAAGGAATTTGGCTGAATTAAATGGCAGTTACTTAAGGGTGTTACCCTTTAGAACTTTTAAGAAATTGGGGCCAGATGACTGTAATTATTTCAACACCATTTATTTTCCTGGACACACAATTCTAATAAACAGAACATGTAGAGAATCTACACATTCAAGTATAACAATATTGCTTAGACATAAAGCAGCATTTCAATCCAGAAATGAACTAACAGTTTCAAGTTAATTGTCACATTGGGTTCAATCACAAAAATCATGCATATAAAATAAAGAAGAATTTAAAGGAGAAAAACTAAACACAAACAAGAACTATTGACTAACACAATTAATGCACCTTGAAAAAATGACTACTGAACTGACATCACTGAATGTTAAAACATATATATCCTTATTTCCTCCATGTATGAAGAGTTACATAAGTTACATAACAAAATACATATGAAACAAAAGTAGAGCAACAGCATAGAACAAATATTTACATAATAACTTAAGATTACATCATTAAGACCCATTTCATTGTTGTCTATCAAGAAGGATTAATTAATATATACACACTTACTCCATAGGTTAAAAAAAATGTATCTACCAGGTACAAATCAGGGATCACTGTCTTGGTATGTGGAACACATGTGGCAGGTTATTTTAAAATCTGTACATACAAGAGAAAGTTACAGCCCGGACACGACACCTCTACTCTATGTCCTTATATGCAGCACTCCATTGTGAATAAACACTAAGTGTGACCTTGACCTTTGAGGTAGGGACAGGAGTCTTGCACGCCACACGTTGTCTTGGTCTGTGGAACACATGTGGCAAGTTATTTTAAAATCTGTCCATACAAGGGAAAGTTACAGAGCCGGACGGACGGACAGACGGACGGACGGACAGTGCGATTTTAATATGCCCACCTTCGGGGGCATAAAAAAGCACATTGTTACTGTGAATAAGTTTATGAAGTTTGAAGCTGATATTTAAATGATAGTAGAACAGAACAAGAGCTGTCACAGTATGTGACGAATGCCCCCAAATGTGACATTGACCTACGAACAAGGTCAGTACATGAAAAGTTGATCTTGCCTTTATGTGTCAAATACATATGGCAAGTTATTTTAAATTTCCTCTGAACATAAAAAAATACCACCGATACTTGACAACCTACACTGTTAAGTCCTTATATTCAGAATTCCCTTGTGAATAAACACTTAGTGTATCTTTCACCTTAGAGGTAGGGACATGGGTCTTGCACAGGACACGTCTTCTTTGTATGTGGAACACATGTAGCAAGTTATTTTAAAATCTGTCCTTACAAGGGAAAGTTACAGCCCGGACACGATAACCTATACCCTATGTCCTTGTATGCAGCACTCCATTGTGAATAAACACTAAGTGTGACCTTGACCTTTAGAGGTAGGGACACGGGTCTTGCACGCGACACGTCGTCTTGGTATGTGGAACACATGTGGCAAGTTATTTTAATATCTGTCCATACAAGGGAAAGTTACAGCCCGGACACGACAACCTATACTCTATGTCCTTATATGCAGCACTCCATTGTGAATAAACACTATGTGTGACCTTGACCTTTGAGGTAGGGACACGGGTCTTGCACGCGACACGTCGTCTTGGTATGTGGAACACATTTGGCAAGTTATTTTAAAATCTGTCCATACAACGGAAAGTTACAGGCCGGACACGACAACCTATACTCTATGTCCTTTTATGCAGCACTCTATTGTGAATAAACACTAAGTGTACCTTGACTTTTGACGTAGGGACACGGGTCTTGCAGGCAACACGTTGTCTTGGTATGTGGAACACATGTGGCAAGTTATTTTAAAATCTGTCCATACAAGGGAAAGTTACAGCCCGGACACGACAACCTATACTCTATGCTTATGTGCAGCACTCTATGGTGAATAAACACCAAGTGTGACCTTGACCTTTGAGGTAGGGACACGGGTCTTGCAGGCGACACGTCGTCTTGGTATGTGGAACACATTTGGCAAGTTATTTTAAAATCTGTCCATACAAAGAAACGTTACAGCCCGGACACGACAACCTATACTCTATGTCCTTATATGCAGCACTCCATTGTGAATAAACACTAAGTGTGACCTTGACCTTTGAGGTAAGGACACGGGTCTTGCACGCGACACGTCGTCTTGGTATGTGGAACACATGTGGCAAGTTATTTTAAAATCTGTCTATACAAGGGAAAGTTACAGCCCGGACACGACAACCTATACTCTATGTCCTTATATGCAGCACTCCATTGTGAATAAACACTATGTGTGACCTTGACCTTTGAGGTAGGGACACGGGTCTTGCACGCGACATGTCGTCTTGGTATGTGGAACACATTTGGCAAGTTATTTTAAAATCTGTCCATACAACGGAAAGTTACAGGCCGGACACGACAACCTATACTCTATGTCCTTTTATGCAGCACTCTATTGTGAATAAACACTAAGTGTACCTTGACTTTTGACGTAGGGACACGGGTCTTGCACGCGACACGTTGTCTTGGTATGTGGAACACATGTGGCAAGTTATTTTAAAATCTGTCCATACAAGGGAAAGTTACAGCCCAGACACGACAACCTATACTCTATGTCCTTATATGCAGCACTCCATTGTGAATAAACACTAAGTGTGACCTTGACCTTTGAGGTAGGGACATGAACTTGCACGCGACACGTCGTCTTGTTATGTGGAACACATTTGGCAAGTTATTTTAAAATCTGTCCATACAAGGGAAAGTTACAGCCCGGACACGACAACCTATACTCTATGTCCTTATATGCAGCACTCCATTGTGAAAAAACACTAAGTGTGACCTTGACCTTTGAGGTAGGGACAGGAGTCTTGCACGCCACACGTCGTCTTGGTCTGTGGAACACATGTGGCAAGTTATTTTAAAATCTGTCCATACAAGGGAAAGTTACAGAGCCGGACGGACGGACAGACGGACGGACGGACAGTGCGATTTTAATATGCCCACCTTCGGGGGCATAAAAAAGCACATTGTTACTGTGAATAAGTTTATGAAGTTTGAAGCTGATATTTAAATGATAGTAGAACAGAACAAGAGCTGTCACAGTATGTGACGAATGCCCCCGAATGTGACATTGACCTACGAACAAGGTCAGTACATGAAAAGTTGATCTTGCCTTTATGTGTCAAATACATATGGCAAGTTATTTTAAATTTCCTCTGAACATAAAAAAATACCACCGATACTTGACAACCTACACTGTTATGTCCTTATATTCAGAATTCCCTTGTGAATAAACACTTAGTGTATCTTTCACCTTAGAGGTAGGGACATGGGTCTTGCACAGGACACGTCGTCTTTGTATGTGGAACACATGTAGCAAGTTATTTTAAAATCTGTCCTTACAAGGGAAAGTTACAGCCCGGACACGACAACCTATACCCTATGTCCTTGTATGCAGCACTCCATTGTGAATAAACACTAAGTGTGACCTTGACCTTTAGAGGTAGGGACACGGGTCTTGCACGCGACACGTCGTCTTGGTATGTGGAACACATGTGGCAAGTTATTTTAAAATCTGTCCATACAAGGGAAAGTTACAGCCCGGACACGACAACCTATACTCTATGTCCTTATATGCAGCACTCCATTGTGAATAAACACTATGTGTGACCTTGACCTTTGAGGTAGGGACACGGGTCTTGCACGCGACACGTCGTCTTGGTATGTGGAACACATTTGGCAAGTTATTTTAAAATCTGTCCATACAACGGAAAGTTACAGGCCGGACACGACAACCTATACTCTATGTCCTTTTATGCAGCACTCTATTGTGAATAAACACTAAGTGTACCTTGACTTTTGACGTAGGGACACGGGTCTTGCACGCGACACGTTGTCTTGGTATGTGGAACACATGTGGCAAGTTATTTTAAAATCTGTCCATACAAGGGAAAGTTACAGCCCAGACACGACAACCTATACTCTATGTCCTTATATGCAGCACTCCATTGTGAATAAACACTAAGTGTGACCTTGACCTTTGAGGTAGGGACATGAACTTGCACGCGACACGTCGTCTTGTTATGTGGAACACATTTGGCAAGTTATTTTAAAATCTGTCCATACAAGGGAAAGTTACAGCCCGGACACGACAACCTATACTCTATGTCCTTATATGCAGCACTCCATTGTGAATAAACACTAAGTGTGACCTTGACCTTTGAGGTAGGGACAGGAGTCTTGCACGCCACACGTCGTCTTGGTCTGTGGAACACATGTGGCAAGTTATTTTAAAATCTGTCCATACAAGGGAAAGTTACAGAGCCGGACGGACGGACAGACGGACGGACGGACAGTGCGATTTTAATATGCCCACCTTCGGGGGCATAAAAAAGCACATTGTTACTGTGAATAAGTTTATGAAGTTTGAAGCTGATATCTAAATGATAGTAGAACAGAACAAGAGCTGTCACAGTATGTGACGAATGCCCCCGAATGTGACATTGACCTACGAACAAGGTCAGTACATGAAAAGTTGATCTTGCCTTTATGTGTCAAATACATATGGCAAGTTATTTTAAATTTCCTCTGAACATAAAAAAATACCACCGATACTTGACAACCTACACTGTTATGTCCTTATATTCAGAATTTCCTTGTGAATAAACACTTAGTGTATCTTTCACCTTAGAGGTAGGGACATGGGTCTTGCACAGGACACGTCGTCTTTGTATGTGGAACACATGTAGCAAGTTATTTTAAAATCTGTCCTTACAAGGGAAAGTTACAGCCCGGACACGACAACCTATACCCTATGTCCTTGTATGCAGCACTCCATTGTGAATAAACACTAAGTGTGACCTTGACCTTTAGAGGTAGGGACACCGGTCTTGCACGCGACATGTCGTCTTGGTATGTGGAACACATGTGGCAAGTTATTTTAAAATCTGTCCATACAAGGGAAAGTTACAGCCCGGACACGACAACCTATACTCTATGTCCTTATATGCAGCACTCCATTGTGAATAAACACTATGTGTGACCTTGACCTTTGAGGTAGGGACACGGGTCTTGCACGCGACACGTCGTCTTGGTATGTGGAACATATTTGGCAAGTTATTTTAAAATCTGTCCATACAACAGAAAGTTACAGGCCGGACACGACAACCTATACTCTATGTCCTTTTATGCAGCACTCTATTGTGAATAAACACTAAGTGTACCTTGACTTTTGACGTAGGGACACGGGTCTTGCAGGCGACACGTTGCCTTGGTATGTGGAACACATGTGGCAAGTTATTTTAAAATCTGTCCATACAAGGGAAAGTTACAGCCCGGACACGACAACCTATACTCTATGCTTATGTGCAGCACTCTATGGTGAATAAACACTAAGTGTGACCTTGACCTTTGAGGTAGGGACACGGGTCTTGCAGCCGACACGTCGTCTTGGTATGTGGAACACATTTGGCAAGTTATTTTAAAATCTGTCCATACAAAGAAACGTTACAGCCCGGACACGACAACCTATACTCTATGTCCTTATATGCAGCACTCCATTGTGAATAAACACTAAGTGTGACCTTGACCTTTGAGGTAAGGACACGGGTCTTGCATGCGACACGTCGTCTTGGTATGTGGAACACATTTGGCAAGTTATTTTAAAATCTGTCCATACAACGGAAAGTTACAGGCCGGACACGACAACCTATACTCTATGTCCTTATATGCAGCACTCTATTGTGAATAAACACTAAGTGTACCTTGACTTTTGACGTAGGGACACGGGTCTTGCACGCGACACGTTGTCTTGGTATGTGGAACACATGTGGCAAGTTATTTTAAAATCTGTCCATACAAGGGAAAGTTACAGCCCGGACACGACAACCTATACTCTATGTCCTTATATGCAGCACTCCATTGTGAATAAACACTAAGTGTGACCTTGACCTTTGAGGTAGGGACACGAACTTGCACGCGACACGTCGTCTTGTTATGTGGAACACATTTGGCAAGTTATTTTAAAATCTGTCCATACAAGGGAAAGTTACAGCCCGGACACGACAACCTATACTCTATGTCCTTATATGCAGCACTCCATTGTGAATAAACACTAAGTGTGACCTTGACCTTTGAGGTAAGGACACGGGTCTTGCACACTACACATCGTCTTGGTATGTGGAACACATGTGGCAAGTTATTTTAAAATCTGTCCATACAAGGGAAAGTTACAGCCCGGACACGACAACCTATACTCTATGCTTATATGCAGCACTCCATTGTGAATAAACACTAAGTGTGACCTTGACCTTTGAGGTAGGGACACGGTTCTTGCACGCGACACGCCGTCTTGGTATGTGGAACACATGTGGCAAGTTATTTTAAAATCTGTCCATACAAGGGAAAGTTACAGCCCGGACACGACAACCTATACTCTATGTCCTTATATGCAGCACTCCATTGTGAATAAACACTAAGTGTGACCTTGACCTTTGAGATAGGGACACGAGTCTTGCATGCCACACGTCGTCTTGGTATGTGGAACACATGTGGCAAGTTATTTTAAAATCAGTCCATACAAAGGAAAGTTACAGAGCCGGACGGACGGACAGACGGACAGACGATGAGATTTTAATATGCCCACCTTCGGGGGCATAAAAATAATTATAACAAGTGATTTTAAAATCTGTCCATACAAGGGTAAGTAACAGCCCTGACACCACAACCTATACTCTATGTCCTTATATGCAGCACTCCATTGTGAATAAACACTAAGTGTGACCTTGACCTTTGAGGCAGGGACCAGGGTCTTGCAGGTGACACGTCGTCTTGGTATGTGGAACACATGTGGCAAGTAATTTTAAAATCTGTCCATACAAGAGAAAGTTACAGCCCGGACACGACAACCTATACGCTATGTCCTTATATGCAGCACTCCATTGTGAATAAACACTAAGTGTGACCTTGACCTTTGAGGTAGGGACATGGGTCTTGCAGGCGACACGTCGTCTTGGTATGTGGAACACATGTTGCAAGTTATTTTAAAATCTGTCCTTACAAGGGAAAGTTACAGCCCGGACACGACAACCTATACCCTATGTCCTTGTATGCAGCACTCCATTGTGAATAAACACTAAGTGTGACCTTGACCTTTAGAGGTAGGGACACGGGTCTTGCACGCGACACGTCGTCTTGGTATGTGGAACACATTTGGCAAGTTATTTTAAAATCTGTCCATACAACGGAAAGTTACAGGCCGGACACGACAACCTATACTCTATGTCCTTTTATGCAGCACTCTATTGTGAATAAACACTAAGTGTACCTTGACTTTTGACGTAGGGACACGGGTCTTGCAGGCGACACGTTGTCTTGGTATGTGGAACACATGTGGCAAGTTATTTTAAAATCTGTCCATACAAGGGAAAGTTACAGCCCGGACACGACAACCTATACTCTATGCTTATGTGCAGCACTCTATGGTGAATAAACACTAAGTGTGACCTTGACCTTTGAGGTAGGGACACGGGTCTTGCAGGCGACACGTCGTTTTGGTATGTGGAACACATTTGGCAAGTTATTTTAAAATCTGTCCATACAAAGAAACGTTACAGCCCGGACACGACAACCTATACTCTATGTCCTTATATGCAGCACTCCATTGTGAATAAACACTAAGTGTGACCTTGACCTTTGAGGTAAGGACACGGGTCTTGCACGCGACACGTCGTCTTGGTATGTGGAACACATGTGGCAAGTTATTTTAAAATCTGTCCATACAAGGGAAAGTTACAGCCCGGACACGACAACCTATACTCTATGTCCTTATATGCAGCACTCCACTGTGAATAAACACTATGTGTGACCTTGACCTTTGAGGTAGGGACACGGGTCTTGCACGCGACATGTCGTCTTGGTATGTGGAACACATGTGGCAAGTTATTTTAAAATCTGTCCATACAAGGGAAAGTTACAGCCCGGACACGACAACCTATACTCTATGTCCTTATATGCAGCACTCCATTGTGAATAAACACTAAGTGTGACCTTGACCTTTGAGATAGGGACACGAGTCTTGCATGCCACACGTCGTCTTGGTATGTGGAACACATGTGGCAAGTTATTTTAAAATCAGTCCATACAAGGGAAAGTTACAGAGCCGGACGGACGGACAGACGGACAGACGATGAGATTTTAATATGCCCACCTTCGGGGGCATAAAAATAATTATAACAAGTGATTTTAAAATCTGTCCATACAAGGGTAAGTAACAGCCCTGACACCACAACCTATACTCTATGTCCTTATATGCAGCACTCCATTGTGAATAAACACTAAGTGTGACCTTGACCTTTGAGGCAGGGACCAGGGTCTTGCAGGTGACACGTCGTCTTGGTATGTGGAACACATGTGGCAAGTAATTTTAAAATCTGTCCATACAAGAGAAAGTTACAGCCCGGACACGACAACCTATACGCTATGTCCTTATATGCAGCACTCCATTGTGAATAAACACTAAGTGTGACCTTGACCTTTGAGGTAGGGACACGGGTCTTGCAGGCGACACGTCGTCTTGGTATGTGGAACACATGTTGCAAGTTATTTTAAAATCTGTCCTTACAAGGGAAAGTTACAGCCCGGACACGACAACCTATACCCTATGTCCTTGTATGCAGCACTCCATTGTGAATAAACACTAAGTGTGACCTTGACCTTTAGAGGTAGGGACACGGGTCTTGCACGCGACACGTCGTCTTGGTATGTGGAACACATTTGGCAAGTTATTTTAAAATCTGTCCAAACAACGGAAAGTTACAGGCCGGACACGACAACCTATACTCTATGTCCTTTTATGCAGCACTCTATTGTGAATAAACACTAAGTGTACCTTGACTTTTGACGTAGGGACACGGGTCTTGCAGGCGACACGTTGTCTTGGTATGTGGAACACATGTGGCAAGTTATTTTAAAATCTGTCCATACAAGGGAAAGTTACAGCCCGGACACGACAACCTATACTCTATGCTTATGTGCAGCACTCTATGGTGAATAAACACTAAGTGTGACCTTGACCTTTGAGGTAGGGACACGGGTCTTGCAGGCGACACGTCGTTTTGGTATGTGGAACACATTTGGCAAGTTATTTTAAAATCTGTCCATACAAAGAAACGTTACAGCCCGGACACGACAACCTATACTCTATGTCCTTATATGCAGCACTCCATTGTGAATAAACACTAAGTGTGACCTTGACCTTTGAGGTAAGGACACGGGTCTTGCACGCGACACGTCGTCTTGGTATGTGGAACACATGTGGCAAGTTATTTTAAAATCTGTCCATACAAGGGAAAGTTACAGCCCGGACACGACAACCTATACTCTATGTCCTTATATGCAGCACTCCACTGTGAATAAACACTATGTGTGACCTTGACCTTTGAGGTAGGGACACGGGTCTTGCACGCGACATGTCGTCTTGGTATGTGGAACACATTTGGCAAGTTATTTTAAAATCTGTCCATACAACGGAAAGTTACAGGCCGGACACGACAACCTATACTCTATGTCCTTTTATGCAGCACTCTATTGTGAATAAACACTAAGTGTACCTTGACTTTTGACGTAGGGACACGGGTCTTGCACGCGACACGTTGTCTTGGTATGTGGAACACATGTGGCAAGTTATTTTAAAATCTGTCCATACAAGGGAAAGTTACAGCCCGGACACGACAACCTATACTCTATGTCCTTATATGCAGCACTCCATTGTGAATAAACACTAAGTGTGACCTTGACCTTTGAGGTAGGGACATGAACTTGCACGCGACACGTCGTCTTGTTATGTGGAACACATTTGGCAAGTTATTTTAAAATCTGTCCATACAAGGGAAAGTTACAGCCCGGACACGACAACCTATACTCTATGTCCTTATATGCAGCACTCCATTGTGAATAAACACTAAGTGTGACCTTGACCTTTGAGGTAGGGACAGGAGTCTTGCACGCCACACGTCGTCTTGGTCTGTGGAACACATGTGGCAAGTTATTTTAAAATCTGTCCATACAAGGGAAAGTTACAGAGCCGGACGGACGGACAGACGGACGGACGATGAGATTTTAATATGCCCACCTTCGGGGGCATAAAAATAATTATAACAAGTGATTTTAAAATCTGTCCATACAAGGGTAAGTAACAGCCCTGACACCACAACCTATACTCTTTGTCCTTATATGCAGCACTCCATTGTGAATAAACACTAAGAGTGACCTTGACCTTTGAGGCAGGGACCAGGGTCTTGCAGGTGACACGTCGTCTTGGTATGTGGAACACATGTGGCAAGTAATTTTAAAATCTGTCCATACAAGAGAAAGTTACAGCCCGGACACGACAACCTATACGCTATGTCCTTATATGCAGCACTCCATTGTGAATAAACACTAAGTGTGACCTTGACCTTTGAGGTAGGGACATGGGTCTTGCAGGCGACACGTCGTCTTGGTATGTGCAACACATGTTGCAAGTTATTTTAAAATCTGTCCATACAAGGGAAAGTTACAGCCCGGACACGACAACCTATACTCTATGTCCTTATATGTAGCACTCCATTGTAAATAAACACTAAGTGTGACCTTGACCTTTGAGGTAGGGACACGGGTCTTGCACGAGACATGTCGTCTTGGTATGTCGAACACATGTGGCAAGTTATTTTAAAATCTGTCCATACAAGAGAAAGTTACAGCCCTGACACGACAACCTATACTCTTGGTTCTTATATGCAGCACTCCATTGTGAATAAACACCAAGTGTGACCTTGACCTTTGAGGTAGGGACACGGGTCTTGCGCCCGACACGTCGTCTTGGTATGTGCAACACATGTTGCAAGTTATTTTAAAATCTGTCCATACAAGGGAAAGTTACAGTCCGGACAGGACAACCTATACTCTATGTCCTTATATGCAGCACTCCATTGTAAATAAATACTTAGTGTGACCTTGACCTTTGAGGTAGGGACATGGATCTTGCACGCGACACGCCGTCTTGGTATGTGGAACACATGTGGCAAGTTATTTTAAAATCTGTCCATACAATAGAAAGTTACAGCCTGGACACGACAACCTATATACTCTATGTACTTATATGCAGCACTTCATTGTGAATAAACACTAAGTGTGACCTTGACTTTTGAGGTAGGGACACGGGTCTTGCACGTGACACATTGTCTTGGTATGTGGAACACATGTGGCAAGTTATTTTAAAATCTGTCCATTCAAGTGAAAGTTACAGCATGGACATGACAACCTATACTCTATGTCCTTATATGCAGCACTCCATTGTGAATAAACACTAAGTGTGACCTTGACCTTTGAGGTAGGGACACGGGTCTTGCACGCGACACATTGTCTTGGTATGTGGTACACATGTGGCAAGTTATTTTAAAATCTCTCCTTACAAGAGAAAGTTACAGCCCGGACACGACAACCTATACTCTATGTCCTTTAAATGCAGCACTCCATTGTGGATAAACACTAAGTGTGACCTTGACCTTTGAGGTAGGGACACGAGTCTTGCACGCCACACGTCGTCTTGGTATGTGGAACACATGTGGCAAGTTATTTTAAAATCAGTCCATACAAGGGAAAGTTACAGAGCCGGATGGACGGACGGACGGTGTGATTTTAATATGCCCACCTTCGGGGGCATAAAAAAAGCACTAATTATAAAATGATAATTAACATAATTTTGACAAAAGAAGAATTCTGTGAAAATATTTTGAAGTTGGGCCTGTGTTTTCTGAAGAGAAGAGTAACAAGACAAAGTGAAAACTAGCTGCACCCTTGGCAGCCAAGTTAGCTAATTAATCACAATAGGGTGAAGAAATTTGATATATGGACACCTAAGGAACATTTCTGTGAAATTATTTTGAAGCTTCTGAGAAAAACATTTTCAAAGCGTTTCCTTTTATTTGCCAAAGTTCTATATGGAACCACATTTGTTGAAGAAATCTGAAAGAGGACCACCCTAGGAACATTCCAGTGAAGTTTGATTGAAATTGTGCCAGTGGTTTAGGAGGAGTTGTTTGGAAGAAAATGTTGATGAGGGACAAGCAGACGACGGACAATCACTTTATCACAATAGCTCACGCTGAGTACTTGTGCTCAGGTGAGGTAAAAAGGGTGGCCAAATATGTTATTCAATACTATTTTCAAATACAGTTTAACACCGCTGTTATCGTTATTTCGAAATTATGTTTTGGTCCCGATTTTACTCCTTTAAATTAACTTTTGGTCTTTATTCCAAAATCGCTATTCCGAAATAATCGCTATTCTGAAGTAAATATTGCGAAAAATGACTAAACTGTGTGTATCGTATTGGTAATGTGTAACCGACATTGCAATCTTCACGACTTAGTATTTCACGTAATTCGCGAACACTGTCATTTGCTGAAATTGTTTATCCAAAACATCGCTATTCCGAAGTAATTTGTTCGGTCCACACGATTTCGGATTAACGGTGTTCAACTGTAGCTAAAAGTATGGTTTCAGTCCTTTATTGAAGGAAAGTGTACTTCCGTGACAAATATGTTCTGATTTTTAAAGAATAACATGACTGAATTTCAAATGTTGATCTGTTCAAATCCACAAAATTAGGATATGCATACGTATAGTTTCTATGGTCCACCATATTGGCGTCCCTGCGGGTACTGTTTCTGCAATGTCTTCTTCTGTGTCATCTAGGAACATCTTTGATCTCACAGCAAATGTAGGGTATATCCTCTTCTCTATCACCAGATCACTGATATGGAAGTACATGCACAAGTAGTTAAAGTACATACATGTCATAATGTATTCACCAGATCATTGATTAGAAAGTTAGTGCACACACAGTTACTGTACACGCATCATAATGTATTCACATGTGGCAAGTGTTTTAAAGCTGCACTCTTATCGATTGACCATTTAGACAACTTTTTTTTATTTACTGTCTTGGAATGAGTAAATTTTTTCGTAAATATCTGCAAACCAGTGATAATAGATTGCTGACCAAAGATCAGATTGACGATTTTTATATTTCCCTTGACAATTTATGTTTTATGGCTAAAAGCGTTAGGTGAAACGATTATTTGTCCATTTTTTTAAACAGGCGTGTAAAAACATGACAAATAAGTGTTTGCTTAAAAAGATACAAAGGGCAATAACTCTTACAATATTTAGGTTGGATTTATATAAGTCAACACAAAAAAATCACAATTTACTGTGAATAAGTTGATGAAGTTGGAAGTTGGTACCTTCAATGATTTTAAAACAATAAAATAACAATAAAAACAAGAGCTGTCACAGTATGTGACGAATGCCCCCGAATGTGACATTGACCTATGAACAAGGTCAGTACATGAAAAGTTGATCTTGCCTTTAAGTGTCAAATACATATGGCAAGATATTTTAAATTGCCTCTGAAAATACCACCCATACTTGACAACCTACACTGTTATATGTCCTTATATTCAGAATTTCCTTGTGAATAAATACTAACTGTATCTTTTACCTTAGAGGTAGGGACATGGGTCTTGAACGCGACACGTCGTCTTGGTATGTCAAACACATGTGGCAAGTTATTTTAAAATCTGTCCATACAAAAAAAAGTTACAGCCCGGACACGGCAACCTATACTCTATGTCCTTATATGCAGCACTCCATTGTGAATAAACACCTAATAGCTATAAGTGTGACCTTAACCTTAGATGTAGGGACACGGGTCTTGCATGCGACACGTCTTCTTGGTATGTCAAACACATGTGGCAAGTTATTTTAAAATCTGTCAATACAAGGGAAAGTTACAGCCCGGACACGACAACCTATACTCTATGTCCTTATATGCAGCACTCCATTGTGAATAAACACCTAAGTGTGACCTTGACCCTAGAGGTAAGGACATGGGTATTGCAAGCAACACGCCGTCTTGGTAAGTGGAACACATGTGGCGGGTTATTTTAAAATCTGTCCATACAAGAGAAAGTTACAGCCCGGACACTGCAACCTATACTCTGTGTCCTTATATGCAGCACTCCATTGTGAATAAACACCTAAGTGTGACCTTGACCTTAGAGGTAGGGACACAGGTCTTGCACGCGACACGTCGTCTTGGTATGTGGAACACATGTAGCAAGTTATTTTAAAATCTGTCCATACAAGGGAAAGTTACAGGCCGGACAAGACAACCTATACCCTATGTGCTTATATATGCAGCATTCCATTATGAATAAACACTAAGTGTGACCTTGACCTTAGTGGTAGGGACATGGGTCTTGCAGGTGACACGTCGTCTTGGTATGTGGAACACATGTGGCAAGTTATTTTAAAATCTGTCCATACAAGAGAAAGTTACAGCCCGGACACGACAACCTATACTCTATGTCCTTATATGCAGCACTCCATTGTGAATAAACACTTAAGTGTGACCTTGACCCTAGAGGTAGGGACATGGGTCTTGCAAGCAACACGCCGTCTTGGTATGTGGAACACATGTGGCAGGTTATTTTAAAATCTGTCCATACAAGAGAAAGTTACAGCCCAGACACAGCAACCTATACTCTGTGTCCTTATATGCAGCACTCCATTGTGAATAAACACCTAAGTGTGACCTTGACCTTAGAGGTAGGGACACAGGTCTTGCACGTGACACGTCGTCTTGGTATGTGGAACACATGCATCAAGTTATTTTAAAATCTGTCCATACAAGGGAAAGTTACAGCCAGGACACGACAACCTATACTCTATGTCCTTATATATGCAGCATTCCATTATGAATAAACACTAAATGTGACCTTGACCTTAGTGATAGGGACATGGGTCTTGCACGTGACACGTCGTCGTGGTATGTGGAACACATGTGGCAAGTTATTTTAAAATCTGTCCATACAAGCGAAAGTTACAGCCCGGACACGACAACCTATACTCTATGTCCTTATATGCAGCACTCCATTGTGAATAAACACTAAGTGTGACCTTGACCTTTGAGGTAGGGACACGGGTCTACCACGTGACACGTTGTCTTGGTATGTGGAACACATGTGCCAAGTTATTTTAAAATCTGTCCATACAAGAGAAAGTTACAGCCCGGACACGACAACCTATACTCAATGTCTTTATATGCAGCACTCCATTACGAATAAACATCTAAGTGTGACCTTGACCTTAGAGGTAGGGACACGGGTCTTGCACGTGACAAGTCGTCTTGGTATGTGGAACACAAGTGGCAAGTTATTTCAAAATCTGTCCATACAAGGGAAAGTTACCGAGCCGGCCGGCCGGCCAGATGGACGGATGGTGCAATTTTAATATGCCCACCTTCAGGGGCATAAAAACTGATGACCCATATTCGAACTTTACTTAAAAATTATCAAAACAACCTTTTGAACTTGAGCTAGAAATCAACAAAACAACATTTCTGACAAATTTCCAGGATATTTGGGCTGAAAATGTTACCTCTAGAATGTTAACAAGGTTTTTCCATATTTGGGCTCTGCGACCTAGTTTTTGACCCCAGTAACCAATATTCGAACTTGAGCTAGAAATCATTGAAATAACCTTTCTGACAAATTTCCAGGATATTTGGGCTGAACATGTTACCTCTCGAGTATTAACAAGGTTTTTCCATATTTGGGCTCTGTGACCTAGTTATCTTGAGCTAGAAATCATCAAAACAACCTTTCTGACAAATTTTCAGAATATTTGGACTGAAAATGTTACCTCTAGAGTGTTATCAAGGTTTTCCATATTGGGCTCTGTGACCTAGTTATTTATCACAGATGACCCATATTTGAACTTGAGCTAAAAATCATCGAAACAACCTTTCTGACAAATTTCCATTATATTTGGCCTGAAAAAGTAGCCTCTAGAGTGTTAACAAAATGGTTCTATTTTTGGGTCATGTGACCTAGTTTTTCATCCCAGATAACCCATATTCCAACTCGTCTGAGTATACAAACACTAAGTGTGACCTTGACCTTAGAGGTAGGGACATGTGTTTTACACGCCACAAGTCATCTTGGTATGTCAAACACATGCTGCAAGTTGTTTTCAAATCTGTCCATACATGAGAACGTTACAGCCCCGACAAGATCACCTATACTCTGTCTCATATGCAGCATTCCAATGTATTTAAACACTAAGTGCGACCTTGACCTTAGCGGTAGGGGCATGGGTCTTGCACGAGACATGTCGTCTTGGTATGTCAAACACGTTTGACATGTTATATTAAAACCTGTCCATATATGAGAAAGTTAAAGGCTTAATACAATCACTTATACTCTTTGACCTTATATGCAGCATTCAATCATATTCAAACACTTAGTGTGACCTTTACCTTAAAGGTAGAAACACAGGTCTTGTACATGAGTCATCGTCTATGTATGTGAAAAACATGTCAAGTTATTTTAAAATCTGTCCATACAAGAGAAAATTACAGCCTGGACGTGGGAAGTTAAGCCAGACAAAAGGACAGACAGACTTTAATATGTCCATCTTCATGGGCATAAAAAGTAAAAAGGGTACCTATGTCATATACACAAACCCTATAATTTCAAGAAATAGTTTGAAGTACCATTACATAAAATTAATTAAATACAAATAATTAATGAGGTAAGTCATGTCCCACTTCCTGGGTACATAAATCTACACAATGGCTTTAACCTTACAGATTTTATTGCAATATATTCATTTTCAAGTATGAAAAACATATAAATGTGATTATCTTGAAAACATTTAAAATGCACTTTGCATGTTATTGCACAAAGGGGGCGATTATTAGGTTGGGTATATTCAGTTTTTTATGATTAACTTGTTATTAAGGGCTCAAACAAGTGATCTCATTGGACTCGAATAATATCATTCTTTAAATCGGAGATTATTGAATGTCACGGATATTGGTTTAACGGATTTACACCTAAAAGGGTGTTTGTTCGACCTGCACATACATGTCAATGTGTAAACATTAGCTTGTCTAAAAATTGGTGACTTGTTTTCATTGCACATGTCCAGGTCCATAAATGGATGTTTGTTTTAATTGCACATGTCCAGGTGAATACCTTGTCCATAAATGGATGCTTGTTTTAATTGCACATGTCCGGGTGTATACCTTGTCCATAAATGGATGTTTGTTTTAATTGCACATGGCCGGGTGTATACCTTGTCCGTAAATGGGTGTCTGTTTTAATTGCACATGTCCGGGTGTATTCCTTGTCCATAAATGGGTATCTGTTTTAATTGCACATGTCTAGGTCCATAAATGGATGTTTGTTTTAATTGCACATGTCCAGGTCCATAAATGGATGTTTGTTTTAATTGCACATGTCCAGGTGTATACCTTGTCCATAAATGGATGTTTGTTTTAATTGCACATGTCCAGGTGTACACCTTGTCCATAAATGAGTGACTGTTTTAACTGCACATGTCCGGGTGTATACCTTGTCCATAAATGGGTGACTGTTTTAAATGCACATGTATGGGTGTATACCATGTCCATAAATGGGTGACTGTTTTAACTGCACATGTCTGGGTGTATACCATGTCCATAAATGGGTGACTGTTTTAACTGCACATGTCTGGGTGTACACCTTGTCCATAAATGGGTGACTGTTTTTATTGCACATGTCCAGGTGTACACCTTGTCCATAAATGGGTGACTGTTTTAATTGCACATGTCCAGGTGTACACCTTGTCCATAAATGGGTGACTGTTTTAACTGCACATGTCTGGGTGTATACCATGTCCATAAATGGGTGACTGTTTTAACTGCACATGTCTGGGTGTATACCATGTCCATAAATGGGTGACTGTTTTAACTGCACATGTCTGGGTGTATACCATGTCCATAAATGGGCGACTGTTTTAACTGCACATGTCCAGGTGTACACCATGTCCATAAATGGGTGACTGTTTTAATTGCACATGTCCAGGTGTATACCTTGTCCATAAATGGGTGCCTGTTTTAATTGCACATGTCCAGGTGTACACCTTGTCCATAAATGGGTGCCTGTTTTAATTGCACATGTCTGGGTGTACACCTTGTCCATAAATGGGTGACTGTTTTAACTGCACATGTCCAGGTGTACACCTTGTCCATAAATGAGTGACTGTTTTAACTGCACATGTCCGGGCGTACACCTTGTCCATAAATGAGTGACTGTTTTAACTGCACATGTCTGGGTGTATACCATGTCCATAAATGGGCGACTGTTTTAACTGCACATGTCCAGGTGTACACCATGTCCATAAATGGGTGACTGTTTTAATTGCACATGTCCAGGTGTATACCTTGTCCATAAATGGGTGCCTGTTTTAATTGCACATGTCCAGGTGTACACCTTGTCCATAAATGGGTGACTGTTTTAATTGCACATGTCCAGGTGTACACCTTGTCCATAAATGGGTGCCTGTTTTAATTGCACATGTCCAGGTGTACACCTTGTCCATAAATGAGTGACTGTTTTAACTGCACATGTCTGGGTGTACACCATGTCCATAAATGGGTGACTGTTTTAATTGCACATGTCCAGGTGTACACCTTGTCCATAAATGGGTGACTGTTTTAACTGCACATGTCCAGGTGTACATCTTGTCCATAAATGGATGACTGTTTTAATTGCACATGTCCAGGTGTACACCTTGTCCATAAATGGGTGACTGTTTTAATTGCACATGTCCAGGTGTACACCTTGTCCATAAATGGGTGACCGTTATAATTGCACATGTCCAGGTGTACACCTTGTCCATAAATGGATGACCGTTTTAATTGCACATGTCTGGGTGTATACCTTGTCCATAAATGAGTGACTGTTTTCATAAATGGGTGACTGTTTTAATTGCACATGTCCAGGTGTACACCTTGTCCATAAATGAGTGACTGTTTTAACTGCACATGTCCAGGTGTATAGCTTGTCCATAAATGGGTGACTGTTTTAACTGCACATGTCCAGGTGTACACCTTGTCCATAAATGGGTGACTATTTTAATTGCACATGTCTGGATGTATACCATTTCCATAAATAGGTGACTGTTTTAATTGCACATGTCCAGGTGTATACCTTGTCCAAAAATGGGTGACTGTTTTAATTGCACATGTCTGGGTGTACACCATGTCAATAAATGGGTGACTGTTTTAACTGCACATGTCTGGGTGTACACCTTGTCCATAAATGGGTGACTGTTTTAACTGCACATGTCCAGGTGTACACCTTGTCCATAAATGGGTGTCTGTTTTAACTGCACATGTCCGGGTGTATACCTTGTCCATAAATGGGTGACTGTTTTTATTGCACATGTCCGGGTGTATACCTTGTCCATAAATGGGTGACTGTTTTAATTGCACATGTCTGGGTGTATACCTTGTTCATAAATGGGTGACTGTTTTAACTGCACATGTCCGGGTGTATACCTTGTCCATAAATGGGTGACTGTTTTAACTGCACATGTCCAGGTGTATACCATGTCCATAAATGGGTGACTGTTTTAACTGCACATGTCCAGGTGTATACCTTGTCCATAAATGAGTGACTGTTTTAACTGCACGTGTCCAGGTGTATACTATGTCCATAAATGAGTGACTGTTTTAACTGCAAATGTCCAGGTGTATACCTTGTCCATAAATGGGTGCCTGTTTTAACTGCACATGTCCAGGTGTATACCTTGTCCATAAATGGGTGCCTGTTTTAACTGCACATGTCCAGGTGTATACCTTGTCCATAAATGGGTGCCTGTTTTAACTGCACATGTCCAGGTGTATACCTTGTCCATAAATGGGTGCCTGTTTTAACTGCACATGTCCAGGTGTATACCTTGTCCATAAATGGGTGACTGTTTTAACTGCACATGTCCAGGTGTATACTTATAACATCTTTGGAATATTGAAAGGAAATTTAATTAAAGAACAGAGACAGGTATGTTAGGACATTTGAAATGTTCTCATATCTAGGACAAAATTGTGCTGAACAATAATGAGTGAGATACTGAACTGTCCCAGCAAGGTCATATACAAATTGTTTAGAATTTTATCTGATAATGAAAAGAAAGCCTGCACTTCTGTGGAACATCTTATTTTTTGTTGAAATGGGTTTGAACAAAATTGAAGTATTGCAATGTATGGCACATGACAACAAATATGTGTCATTTCAGGAGAACAAACTCTTTATCTTCCATATAACACAGCTTTTACATTGTATTTCAGACAGTCTACTTGCTTTGGTTGATACCATATATTTGGGTACGATGAGTATTTTGTGTGGCTAATGCTGGTTTTAAATCAACCATGGTAATGCCACTATATTTTTTTTTAAAATATTGGTTTTGCTTGTGTTGTTAAGCTCTACCCAAGCTTTGAAGACATGTATATAAAGCATGTAACCTTGGTCAAGATAATTGAACATCAAAATGCCTAAAATAATCTTAATATTAAACAACTGCTGTCGACCATTTGCAAACTAACATAGACAGAGCTTAAACAAAATTACCGTTCGCATTCAAATATAACGTAATATGTTTTCGATGTTTTATTAAGACTAGATATTACTATTTGAATATGAAACAAGAGGCCCAAAAGGGCCTATGCTCTACTGGCATGGCTCTTGTGGTCATTTTCAATCCAGAGCATGTACGTTTGAGTAATAGGCAACTAATATAGTTCACTTTTAGTGTTTGGGTTAGCTGAAAACGCTGCACGTTCAACATCTGAGGACAGGAAGTGTTGTAAGCAGATTAGTTGCATGAACTTTTTTTAATATGTGCCAAGTAAAGGTAATCTGAGGGTAAAAAATATTTGCTTTCAAAACTGTACTCATCGTCAAAATTTCATTTCTGTAGCTTTAAAAATAAAAAGTCGGTCAAAGGTCAAAGTCAAGGACATCCGAGGACAACATTAATGCTTGTTTGCAAAACTGTTCACATGGTCAAAATTTCATTACTGTAGCTTTAAAAATTAATAAGTAAGTCAAAAGGGGTGGGGCCAGCTTTTTCCCAAGGGGCATTATTTCAAATGTTTTCAATTGCATCATTTGATGCTCCACAACAAATATCAAAGGTATGGGCCTTGTGGTTTGAAAATATTTCTTAAATAAGTGTGGAAAATTGTGACACCCAGGGCAGTGCCAGTTTTGACCCAAGGAGCATAAGTTGAACAACCATTGTAGTAGACCACTAAATAAAGCCTTGTTCAAAATAGCAAGGATTTGCATAGTGGTTTCAGACAAAAAGGTTTTTAACATTTCCCAATTTAAGGGGGGGGGGGAGTCCCTTACAAAGAAAAGAGAACTCTTCCCTGGGCCTCCGCCAACGTCACTGAGATCGTTTGCATTTGCCGCACTGGTCCCGTCCCTTGCGGGACAATCTCGGTGGGGGGGGGGGGGAAGTAATGACCCCAGGGGCATAATTTGAACAAAACTTCACAAGCAAATGTGACTTTACATGTAAACTTGGCTAAAAATAGACTTCGCTTAAATAGCATTTTTTATACTTTCAAGACCCATAATCCTGGCATGCATGGGCAGATTTCGCTGGTTTTCAAAAGGAACCGAGTTCTAATGGATATCTAAATACTGTACAAGTTTCATCGAGGTACAATCAAAACTGACGACTGTATCATGTTCACAAGCAATTGTTTACAGACGAACTGAATTTTTAATACTTTCAAGGCCCATAATCTAGGCATGCATGGTCGGATCTGGCTGGTTTTGGTCAGGAACCGAGCTCTAATAGATATCTAAATACTGTACAAGTTTCATCGAGATACAATCAAAACTGAAGACTGTATCGTGTTCACACAATAGCATTTTTTTATACTATCAAGGGCCATAATCTAGGCATGCATGGGCGGATCTGGCTGGTTTTCGAAAGGAACCGAGCTCTAATGGATATCTAGATACTGTACAAGTTTCATCGAGATACAATCAAAACTGAAGACTGTATCGTGTTCACAAGCAATTGTTTACAGACGCACGGACGCACGAATGCACGGACGCACAGATGCACATACTACGTACACATTACCATCGCATAAGCTCTTTTGGCCTTTGGCCAGTAGAGTCTGTTGATATTTTTTGTTTGAAATTAAAGGTGCCTATCTGATTATGTGCCTCTATCTTTAGAATAGACATTGAACTATTCACCCCTGCACAGATTTAACTGTTCAGTACATAGTAGGTTGTTGTAACTATGGCAACATGTTTTATGAAACTAAAAGTGAAATTAAGAATATTGGTTTGTGAAAAAAAGAAATGCTTTTCAAAACAAACAGATTACATTTATGATTGTTTTAAATCTAGCGCATGTACTTTGCAGGCATTTGAAACTCAAATTTATCAAGTAGAAGCTACTTCTAGTGTTTTGTGGAGGGTATTCTTTTCAAAATATAAGATCAAAGCATTTTTCACCATTCAAGACATGGTGTACTGACCAACCGACAAGTCAACAAAACAGACTGAAAAACCAAGAGATTGACCGACATATATTTCACAAAAGTATATATACTTCATCTACTTCAATCTGGCGTGATAAGCAAAATAAGTAGAAAGTAACTTTAATTCTTAACTAACAAAATACCAAGAGGGGGTTTCCATACTTAGCCTGTAGAGAGACTGAAATGGTGTGGAACTCTCCTGACTCTGAGATCTCTTTACATTTGAACGAGTATGTCAGCGCATTCGGCCCTCCGTACACATCAGGGCTAGTGAAGTCATGCGTGAAAAACGTCACTTCAACAACATTATCCTAGACAGAGGACAGAAAAACAATCAACTGCATCATACAACTATACAAGAGCTGTCACAGTATGTGACGAATGGTTTGTGCATTTGCAAGACCACAGTTATGGCATTATGTCTAACCAACATGGTCGGTGCATTTGCAAGACCACATGGCATTATGTCTAACCAACATGGCTGGTGCATTTGCAAGACCACATGGCATTATGTCTAACCAACATGGCTGGTGCATTTGCAAGACTAAAAGACTACATGGCATTATGTCTAACCAACATGGCTGGTGCATTTGCAAGACTACATGGCATTATGTCTAACAAATATGGCTGGTGCATTTGTAAGACAACAGTCATAGCATTATGTCTACCCAACATGGCTGGTGCATTTGAAAGACTACATAGCATTATGTCTGCCCAACATGGCTGGTGCATTTGAAAGACTACATAGCATTATGTCTACCCAACATGGCTGGTGCATTTGAAAGACTACATAGCATTATGTCTACCCAACATGGCTGGTGCATTTGAAAGACTACATAGCATTATGTCTACCCAACATGGCTGGTGCAATTGAAAGACTACATAGCATTATGTCTACCAAACATGGCTGGTGCATTTGAAAGACTACATAGCATTATGTCTACCCAACATGGCTGGTGCATTTGAAAGACTACATAGCATTATGTCTACCCAACATGGCTGGTGCATTTGAAAGACTACATAGCATTATGTCTACCCAACATGGCTGGTGCATTTGAAAGACTACATGGCATTATGTCTAACCAACATGGCCTGCACATTTGCAAAACCACATAACATTATGTCTAACCAACATGGCTGGTGCATTTGCAAGACCACATGAAATAATGTCTAACCAACATGGCTGGTGCATTTGAAAGACTACATGGCATTATGTCTAACCAACATGGCCTGCACATTTGCAAAACCACATAACATTATGTCTAACCAACATGGCTGGTGCATTTGCAAGACCACATGAAATAATGTCTAACCAACATGGCTGGTGCATTTGCAAGACTACATGACATGTCTCACCAACATGGCTGGTGCATTTGCAAGACTACATGGCATTAAGTCTAACAAATATGGCTGGTGCATTTGCAAGACTACATGGCATTATGTCTAACAAATATGGCTGGTGCATTTGTAAGACTACATAGCATTATGTCTACCCAACATGGCTGGTGCATTTGAAAGACTACATAGCATTATGTCTACCCAACATGGCTGGTGCATTTGTAAGACTACATAGCATTATGTCTAACAAATATGGCTGGTGCATTTGAAAGACTACATGGCATTATGTCTACCCAACATGGCTGGTGCATTTGAAAGACTACATGGCATTATGTCTACCCAACATGGCTGGTGCATTTGAAAGACTACATGGCATTATGTCTACCCAACATGGCTGGTGCATTTGAAAGACAACATGGCATTATGTCTACCCAACATGGCTGGTGCATTTGAAAGACTACATGGCATTATGTCTACCCAACATGGCTGGTGCATTTGAAAGACTACATGGCATTATGTCTACCCAACATGGCTGGTGCATTTGAAAGACTACATGGCATTATGTCTACCCAACATGGCTGGTGCATTTGAAAGACTACATGGCATTATGTCTACCCAACATGGCTGGTGCATTTGAAAGACTACAAGGCATTATGTCTACCCAACATGGCTGGTGCATTTGTAAGACTACATGGCATTATGTCTACCCAACATGGCTGGTGCATTTGAAAGACTACATGGCATTATGTCTACCCAACATGGCTGGTGCATTTGAAAGACTACATGGCATTATGTCTACCCAACATGGCTGGTGCATTTGAAAGACTACACGGCATTATGTCTACCCAACATGGCTGGTGCATTTGAAAGACTACATGGCATTATGTCTACCCAACATGGCTGGTGCATTTGAAAGACTACATGGCATTATGTCTACCCAACATGGCTGGTGCATTTGAAAGACTTCATAGAATTATGTCTACCCAACATGGCTGGTGCATTTGAAAGACTACATAGCATTATGTCTACCCAACATGGCTGGTGCATTTGAAAGACTACATAGCATTATGTCTACCCAACATGGCTGGTGCATTTGAAAGACTACATGGCATTATGTCTAACCAACATGGCCTGCACATTTGAAAGACTACATGGCATTATGTCTAACCAACATGGCCTGCACATTTGCAAAACCACATAACATTATGTCTAACCAACATGGCTGGTGCATTTGCAAGACCACATGAAATAATCTCTAACCAACATGGCTGGTGCATTTGCAAGACCACATGACATAATGTCTAGCCAACATGGCTGGTGCATTTGCAAGACCACATGAAATAATGTCAAACCAACATGGTTGGTACATTTGCAAGACCACAGTTATGGCATTAAGTCTAACCAACATGGCTGGTGCATTTGAAAGACTACATGGCATTATGTTTAAGAAATATGGCTGTTGCATTTGTAAAACCACAGTCATAGCATTATGTCTATCCAACATAACTGGGGCATTTGCGAGACCACATGGCATTATGTCTAACCAACATGGCTGATGCATTTGCGAGACCACATGGCATTATGTCTGACCAACATGGCTGGTGCATTTGCGAGACTAAAAGACCACATTGCATTATGTCTAACCAACATGGCTGATGCATTTGCGAGACCACATGGCATTATGTCTAACCAACATGGCTGATGCATTTGTGAGACCACATGGCATTATGTCTAACCAACATGGCTGATGCATTTGCGAGACCACATGGCATTATGTCTAACCAACATGGCTGATGCATTTGCGAGACCACATGGCATTATGTCTGACCAACATGGCTGATGCATTTGCGAGACCACATGGCATTATGTCTAACCAACATGGCTGATGCATTTGTGAGACCACATGGCATTATGTCTAACCAACATGGCTGATGCATTTGCGAGACCACATGGCATTATGTCTAACCAACATGGCTGATGCATTTGCGAGACCACATGGCATTATGTCTAACCAACATGGCTGATGCATTTGGGAGACCATATGGCATTGTGTCTAACCAACATGGCTGATGCATTTGTGAGACCACATGGCATTACGTCTAACTAACATTGCATCACCACATGGCATTGTGTCTAACCAACATGGCTGGCACATTTGCAAGACCACATGGCATTATGTACAACACGGCTGATGCATTTGCTATACCATATGGCATTATGTTTTACCAATATTGCTGGTGGCATTGCAAGACTACAGGGCATTATGTCTAACGAACATGGCTGGTTTATTTACAAGACCACATTACATAATGTCTGTGCCATAGGATTGAGAATCCTCTATGCTTTACAACATCACAGCTTTGGTCATACAAATGCAACATTGTCTTTATGTGTCAATTACATATGGCATATTATTTTAAATTGCCATAACAGTTGACTGGCTCACATGCTATCACTATAAATTGGCAAATACTGCTATGGAACAACAAACCAGTCGAGATCTACTGCATTAGTACTCATATCTATTCGTTTTTCTTTTGTTTCGCACCAAAATCAATACGGTCGGGAAAATAATTTTGAAAAAAAAAATGGAATTCATTTTTTATTTCTTTTTGTACTTTTCGGAATATTAGACCCGCCGGTTTTGTAAACCAATTTATATAAAAGAAGTGGCCTAACAGTGACCTGGACACTAGGGGGCCAAAAGGCAATCCAATGAAAGCTCTGCATAAATTTGTCCTTAAATACCAAGTTTGGTCACACTATGTCAAGCCCTTACTTGAGTTATTCAGTACTAACCATATTTCTAATTTTAGCAACAGTGACCATGACCTAGACCAAAACTCTTGGGCCTGAAACACAATCTTAGGAAAGGTCTCTATAAACTCTTCTTATATACCAAGTGTCACAATATATAGACCCTTACTTATTATTATACAAATTAATCAATACAAACCATTTTTATATTAATAGTAACTTTGACCTTGACCTTGATCCTAGGGGCCTCAAACGCATTCCCACCAAAGGTCTCCATAAACTCTTCGTATACAACAAGTTTGATCACTTTATGTCAAACCTAGCTAAAATTATTCGAAAAAAAAAGGTGACTTTGACGCTACCCTCCCACCAGCCCGCCTGAACAATGACGCAAGTCATTCTAATACATTGTTTTTCCTCTATTAAAACCTGGTTAAGAATATAAAAATGTGCTTGTGAAAAGAAATTAAAATAAAAATAAAACTAGAAGCGCCGCAATGCGACGAAACCAGGTTTTTGTTATGGGCAATCAGAAATTATAGCCAATTAATTTGTTGTATGACTTTATCTTTACTTTTATCAAAAAAAGACGTAACTGAAAATTACTGTTGGAAACCATTTTTCTATTTTTAGTAATAGTGACCTTGACCGTAGCCCCTCCCCACTCAAAAGCAATTCCAAGCTAGCTCTGTACATAAGCTACCTACACACCATTTCATCAATATCGGTCAATGCTAACTAAAGTTATTGGGCAGAAACCATTTTTCTATTTTAAGTAACAGTGACCTTGACCATTTTTTTTATTTTAAGTAATAGTGACCTTGACCTTAGCCCCTCCCCACTCAAAAGCAATCCCAAGCTAGCTCTTCACATAAGCAACTTACACACCAAGTTTCATCAATATCGGTCAATGCTAACTAAAGTTATTGGGCAGAAACCATTTTTCTATTTTAAGTAACAGTGACCTTGACCTTAGCCCCTCCTCCCTCAATAGCAATCCCAAGCTAGCTCTTTACATAAGCTACCTACACACCAACTTTCGTCAATATCTATCAATGCTAACTAAAGTTATTGAACAGAAACCAATGTTTGATGCCCGCCCACCCGCCCGCCCAACGACAACCTCATTCTAATAACCCGGTTTCGTTGAAAACCTTGTTAACAAGAGATGTTTGTCAAACATTATGCCCCACATCCATTAGCCCCATGTTGTCAGGATTTTATGGACAATTGAATGAAATTATGCATGGACCGAAATGACAGCTGATTTTGTCACTGACATTGGATGCCGTTGATGTAGTTTTAAGATTATGACCAATCAAAGTGTGAGGAAAGAGTGTGTTAGGACCATGACCTTTGACTCTATGACCTCAAAATCCATAGGAGTCATTAGCTCTTCACCAAAAACCTAAATAACAAGTTTGAGGGCCATGGGTGCAGGCATTGTCAAGTTAACATTAAATGAACATTTTCGCATTCAGATCACTGTGACCTTGACCTTTGACCCGATGACTCCTAAAATCAATAAGGGTCATCTACTGGTCAGGCCCAACTTCCATGTCAAGTTTGATGATCATAGATTCAGGCATTATTGAGATAAGATTTGTTAACTTTTTTGCGTTAAAGATTACTGTGACCTTGACCTTTGGCCCAATGACCCCCAAAATCATTAGGGGTCATCTTCTGGTCAGGCCCAACCTTCATATCAAGTTTGAGGACCATAGGTCCAGGAATTTTCGAGTTTGCTTTCAATGTCACTGTGACCTTGACCTTTGACCCCTAAAATCAATAGGGGTCATCTACTGGTCAGGCCCAACCTCCCAAGTCAAGTTTGAGGGCTATGAGTGCAGGCATTATTGCGTTGTCACTTTTACCATTCAAGGTCACTGTTACCTTGACCTTTGGCCCTATGACGCGCAAAAAAATAGGGTTCAGCTACTGGTCAGGCCCAACTTCCATATCAAGTTTGATAACCATAGGTGTAGGCATTGTTGAGTTATCACTCGGACAAGCTTTAAAATCATTTTACCATTAAAGGTCACTGTGACCTTGACCTTTGACCCAAAGAGCTCTAAAAACAATAGGGGTCATCTACTGGTCAGACCAAACCTTCGAAATAAGTTTGAGGACCATAGGTCCAGGAATTGTCGAGTTTGCTTTCAATGTCACTGTGACCTTGACCTTTGACCCCTAAAATCAATAGGGGTCATCTACTGGTCATGCCCAACCTCCAAGTCAAGTTTGAGGGCCATGGGTGCAGGCATTGTTGAGTTATCACTCGGTCAACCTTTTATCATTCAAGATCACTGTGACCTTGACCTAGGCCCAATGACCCCTAAAATCAATAGGGGACATCTACTGGTCAGGCCCATCCTTCATGTCAAGTTTAATGACCATAGGTGTAGGCATTGTTGAATAATCACTCGGACAAGTTTAAAAATAATTTACCGTTAAAGGTCACTATGACCTTGACCTTTGACCCGATGAGCCCTTAAATCTATATGGGTCATCTACTGATCAGGCTGAACCTTCATGTCAAGTTTGATGACCATACGTCCAGGAATTGTTGAGTTATCACTCGGACGAGCTTTGGTCTACCGACGGACAGACCGACCGACCCACCGACCTACCTACCGACATGTGCATAGCAATATACCCCTCTTCTTTGAAGGGGGGCATAACAAAATTAAATCAAGGGCCATAATTTGTATTCAGGGTTAAAATGAAGTTACCGTAAATGACTGGGTATTAGACGCCCTTTTTTTTCCTCAGATTTCAGATGCCTGTGTATAATACCCAGTTACAATTTTTTTAACTTTTTTTCTGAGGTCGATTTCAAGCCGAGAGTTTGTTTAGATTTATGTAGAAAGGGACGTTACTTGCGTCATATTAATCGAGTATAAACAGCAGTTGAATATCTGGATACCGTATATCGTAAGACGTTTATAATTTAAACAAAAATATTTTTCGATTAGTTATTTACCTGAATTCACCTAGAGTTCGGACACCTTTAATTATTTTTTTAACATGTTTGTTTAACCTGCCTTTTTTCTTCATGTTTGCATTTTACCACTTATTAATTTATCCGTAGTAATCAATGGTCATAAACTTATTTATTACGCCTATAAGTGTAAATCCTTCATCAAGTTAATTAAAACACCATTTTATACATGCATTGAACTGAATTAACACATTCTATCGGCTTCAGATCAAAGAGTCACACTGTGTGACGTCACATAACTTACAGTTATACCCACAAGGATCTCGTGGAGAGCATGGACATTGCTATGCAGGATTAATGTATAACTGTACGATTATTGCTTCATACAGTCTGTGTGGTACAAGTTTGAAAGTTTATTGGCAGATCGTTTTACAAACATGTCATGTCTATGTTTTCTTAATCCCTTGATTGCCCTTGTGGTTTCTTTAATCCTCCATTAGACCAATAAATATATCACACTTCCTTTTCAACAGGCAATAAATCGTTTAGGATGGGTAATAACTAATTAACTTGTCACAGTGGTGTATACCTTAAGTTATCTAGCCAGGCATTGTAACGATAAAAATCAATAATCTTCGTCTGTGAAACTTGGAAACTGTGCAAGTTATGATTGATGTCCTTTGGGTGTCCGAATATTAGGTACGCAAATACCGGTTAAACATACCAATACTACAAACTGTTGCGATAATGGTATTGTTTTTTTCGTACTTTGTCACATACTTTATTCTTTTCTGTAGGTGTTGACATTTTGAGAACAAACCCGTACAATATAAGGTTTTTGCATAACTTAACTTTTCATTCTCGACAGTTTATCATTGTATGGTTTTTAAGATAACCGTCGCCATTTTTCACGATTTTTTTTTTTTTTTTGTTACTGTCAACAAACATGGTGGCCGAAAATGACACGATTTGACATCTTTTCTATGCGTCTTTTAACCAAAAACATAGATTAAAAGTTTTTTCCTTGGACTTTCCACAGAATTTTTTCCCTGCGTCTAATACCCCTATCGTCTTATACCCAGTCATTTACAGTTTGTTACCTTGTTGTTAGATGGTCGTCATTAATTGTGCGAAGTATTAACTGCATTGAATGAAGGGTATAGAAGTGTTTTTTATTAAAATCCCAACCTGCCTTAACTTTAACCTGCCCTAAAACTTTAACCTAAGTTTCTAAGTCATTCAGGGGCCATTACTTGTACTAAGGATAATAAGGAGTTATTTAACCCCATTGTGTGATGGTCCTGAACAACTGTGTGAAGTATTAAGTCCATTGAATGAAGGTTATAAAAGTTTTTAATAAATATCCAAACCTGCCCTAAAACTTTAACCTAAGTTCAATAGTCAATCAGGGGCTATAATATGTATACAGGATAATGTGGAGTTATCTAACCTTATTATGTGATGGCCCTGAACAACTGTGTGAAGTATTAAGTGAATTGAATGAAGGGTATTGAATTTATACCGTAAATGACTGAGTATTAGACACACTTTTTTCCCTCAGATTTCGATGTAAAAAAAATTCCTGCATCTTTTAACCGGTAACAAGCTTTTGAACTTTTTTTCTGAAGTTGATTTCAGGCAGAACGTTTCTTTAGATTTATGTAGAAAGGGATGTTACTTGCGTCATATCGATAGAGTATATACGGGTTAAAACGGCAGTTGAAGATCAGGATATGGTATATCGTAAGACGTTTATAATTCAAAAAAAAAAACGATTAAAATTATTAAAATTATTCAATTTCATTTTGAATATAACAATAATTAAACATGCATATAAAGAAGCAAAGCTGTGCACTGTCAAATTTTTTTTTGTCAGTTGTACGATAAGGTGTGAAAACTCACTCTGCCTTTAAAGCTGTTTAATAAACCAATACTACAAACTGTTGCGAAAATGAACTTGATTTTTCACACTTTGCCACGTTCTTTATTCTTTTTGTAGGTGTTGACATTTTGAGAAAAAACCCTAACAGTATAAGGTTTTTGCATTACTAAACTTTTCATTCTCGACAGGTTTACGATATACTTTCAGAAAGACAGTATCTTACAAATTGTTATAAAAGGTACTTTACAGAGCCATACAGCCATAAATTTTAAATAATTTATTATGTTTTATATAACATGAAACCAATCAACAATGAAACATATTTTGCTTTGCATTAGTATTCTATGGTTTTAAAAATAACCATCGCCATTTTCACGAAAAAAATATTTTTTACGTCACTGTCAACAAACATGGTGGCCGATCGCGGCAGACGATTTTGACATTTTTTCTATGCGTCCTTTAACCCAAAACATAGGTTAAAAGTTTTTTTCTAGGATTTTTCACGGATGTTTTTGCCTGCGTCTTATATCCCCTATTGGCTTATACCCAGTCATTTACGGTAAGTGAAAATCCAAACTTGCCCTAAAACTTTAACCTGCCCTAAAACTTTAACCTAAGTTCCTAAGTCAATCAGGGGCTATAACTTGTATTAAGGATAATATGGAGTTATGTAACCTCATTGTATGATGGTCCTGAACAACTGTGTGACGTATTACATCAATTGAATGAAGGGTATAGAAGCTTTTAATAAATATCCCAACCTGCCCTAAAACTTTAACCCAAGTTCCATAGTCAATTAGGGGCCATAATTTGTATAAAGCATAATATGAAGTTATCTAACCTCATTATGTGATGGCCCTGAATAACTCTGTGAAGAATTAAGTGAATTGAATGAAGGGTATTGGACGTTTAAGTGAAAATACAAACTTGCCCTAAAACCAGATGCTGATGCCACTGCTGGGGCGAGTAGTATAGCCCTCCTTATTCTTTGAATAGTCAAGCTAAAAATGCGCCAAATATCTTAATCTGCATACAAATCATCAACTATTTTTGTTTTGATAATTTAAGTTGAACATAACAACACGTTAAAATAACAAGAGCTGTCACAATAACAGCGCGCTCTACTATTCCGCCGCTTTTCGGTGTAAGGATTGAAAAGTTTTGGCGAAACATGCATGGATCACTGTTAGATTAGATTTCAATGCAATACATGATGTGCTGAGGTATTTACATAAATTGAATGGAAAATATTTTAGGTGGTACGCAAACTTTAACGTAAATTCAAAGTAGAAAAAGGGGCATGATTTTGTCAAAATGCTTGATAGAGTTACCTCCTCCTGTGTACAGGTTGGAGGCATGATGGTGAACAAGTGTGGGAAGTTTCAACGCCAGATGTCAATGGACTTTGAAAATATTTGAGGTGGTACGCAAACTTTAACGTAAATTCAAAGTAGAAAAAGGGGCATGATTTTGTCAAAATGCTTGATAGAGTTACCTCCTCCTGTGTACAGGTTGGGGGCATGATGGTGAACAAGCGTGGGAAGTTTCAAAGCCAGATGTCAATTGACTTTGAAAATATTTGAGGTGGTACGCAAACTTTAACATAAATTCAAAGTAGAAAAAGGGGCATAATTTTGTCAAAATCCTTGATAGATTTACCTCCTCCTGTGTACAGGTTGGGGGCATGATGGTGAACAAGTGTGCAAAGTTTCAAAGCCATATGTCAATGGACTTTGAAAATATTTGAGGTGGTACAAAAACTCTTACAAAAGCTTTAACATAAGTGATTACGCCGACGCAGACGCCGTCGCTCGGGTGACTAGGATAGCTCTCCTTATTCTTCGAATAGTCGAGCTAAAAATGCATTAATCTGTATTTTGCTTCTTCAATCATAGGTTTCAACTGCAAAATATTTTGAATGCATTGTAATCATCTAATAAATGTAATCAAAACAAAAGGAATCCTTGACAATCTTTAGCATTACAAATGTATATTAAATTCTAAACTAGAGCTCTCACTGAAGGTGATTAATACCCCCGAACACTGCCTCTCATTATGATTTATAATTGTATGAAGTTTTATGCTATTCCATCAAGTAGTTTTCGAGTTACTGTCCGGACAAAAGTTTGACAAAAAAACACAGAAAAAGGCAATAACTCTGTAATTTGCTAAAATAGTTTAGTGATTCATGTACACTGAACTCCTTCTCATTATGCTGTACCATTGTATAAAGTTTTATTACATTCCATCCGGTAGTTTTCAAGTTATGCCCCGGACAAGAAAAAAGTAACAAAGGGCAATAACTCTGTAATTGGCTGAAATAGAATTGCGGTTCCTGTACACTACACTTCCTCTCATTATGATCTATCACTGTATGAAGATTTATTAAATTCCATCCAATATTTTTCAAGTTATGCTACATAACAGAAAAAAGTAACAAAGGGCAATAACTCTGTAATTGGCTGAAAAAGAATTGCTGTTTCTGTACACTGCACTCCCTCTCATTATGATCTTTCACTGTATGAAGTTTTATTAAATTCCATCCAATAGTTTTCAAGTTATGCTCCGGACAAGAAAAAGTAACAAAGGGCAGTAACTCTGTAATTATCTGAGATAGAATTGCGGTTCCTGTACACTGCACTCCTTCTCATTATGATCTTTCACTGTATGAAGTTTTATTAAATTCCATCCAATACTTTTCAGGTTATGCTCTGGACAAGAAAAAAGTAACAAAGGGCAGTAACTCTGCAATTAGCTGAAATAGAATTGCAGTTCCTGTACACTGCACTCCCTCTCATCATGATCTATCACTTTATGAAGATTTATTAAATTCCATCCAATAGTTTTCAAGTTATGCTCTAGATAAGAAAAAGTAACAAAGGGCAGTAACTCTGTAATTAGCTGAAATAGAATTGCGGTTCCTGTACACTGCACTTCCTCTCATTGTGCTTTACCATTGTATGAAGTTTTAATAAATTTCATCAAGTAGCCTGCAAGTTAATGTCTTGAAAACAAATTGACAGCAAAAAAAACAAAGGGCAATAACTCAGTAAATAATTTAGGTAGAGTTATGGTTCTTGAACACTGCACTTCCTCTCACTGTGCTTTACCAATGTATGAAGTTCCAATGAATTCCATCCAGTACTTTTCAAGTTATACTCCGGACAAAAAAAAGTAACAAAGGGCAATAACTCAGTAATAAGCAAGAATAGAGCTATGGTAATTGTACATTGCACTTCCTCTCATTATGCTCTACCATTGTATGTAGTTTAATCCAATTCCATCAAGTAGTTTTTAAGTTATGCTCCGGACAAGGTAAATTGCAACGGACCGACCAACAAACCGACCGACCGACTGACCGACCGGGTGACTCAAATATACCCCCTTCAAACTTCGTTTGTCGGGGGTATAAAAAGCAGAAAGGTGCTCAAGGTTGTTTACATGAGGGCAGAAGGGTGCTACTAAGGTGCAATATCAGGGTGCAGCAACTTTCCACAACTCTATAGCTAAATAGATATATATACTCAAACTTGTTTTCATCAAAATCTTAATAAGTTTAACTTACTTTCTCACATCCAGTGATAATGGCGGCCAACTTGTTAGGAACCCAATCTGCGGTGCACTTCTTGCTGTCGTTGTTAGTGAACACACGTGTCGATCCACCCGGGTTCTCCACCACAATTGTGTCATTAGGGAAACATCCTTGTGAAAATACATCATGGCATGCTCAAACCCATTCATATTTATAATACTGGAGCCCTTATTGACAATTGTTGAAAAGCATAGATAAAATGATTTTAATAAAATAATTATGCTTCTTATATCAATTCAATTGTACCATTGGTTGGAAATGTTTTGTTGGTTTCATCTTTACATGATCCCTATATCCAATTGACAACAAGTACATGTAGATGGAGCTTAACCATTCAATAACAAGCATGCATCTAAAATACAACACTATACACATATACTGCAATCTAGTTTTTGAATATTGTCCTTCACAACATGGTCATACATGCCATATCCCCCGGTGGGGGGAAAAATCCCCCAGAATTTCGATTCATCCCCCGGTCTCCTGGCGGGAGATAAAAATCCCCCGGCATTTCAAAAAATATATATTGCAACGTGCCGGGGCTAACTTTCAAATAGTTATATAAGATTTTCCTCTTTGGCTAGTTTGCCAAATAATTTGCACTAATGATTATTTAAAATGATTGGATAGCGAATACAATTATCATTCAATCAATGATAAATCAACAAAGATTGGAATATATACAGTTATCATAGACTCACATATTAAATTATCCAACTTTTTTGATTTCCCCAGCTTTCTATTTAAAAACTGTTCTAATAGTATTATGTCAATGTACGGTAAGGACTTTTGAGTTTACTTTCATTACTTCTATTGTTAAGGAGGCGCTTTTCTATTTAATATTCTCTGTTTCACAGTTTATACCATACTTATATCTATATTAATATAGATAGTTCGGTATAAACCCCTAGGGAATTAACATGTATATTTGCCGCTAGGACAAATAGTGTTTAACCCCTATTAGAGATAATAAATATAGTACACCTTGTCTTATCAAGTTGTTTCTCTCGCAGGAGCCAGCACAAGAATGAATAAAATCTGCTGGTTTGCTGTATTTATACTCACGATATCACGTGACCACATTGGACAGTCCTAACTGGTTTGAATAGTCCAATTTCAACGTTAAGTCCTTTTCCGTAGGGGTTTTGCCTTATATTTTCATATTTTCAGAAAACAACAGTATAAGTATAAATCGCTGTTCACATCATGATTGTAAATATTCAACCATCTTATTTCAATTTACGGTCATGTTGTATCATTAGCTGTTGTTTTTCTTGAAAATTCACTCTCTTAACTATTACATACCCCATATTAAAAGTTAAGCATTAAGTGCATATCAAAGATATCCAAATAGTAATCCAAATAATAGTTGATAATGAAAACTTACTATTTACTATTTCATCTTGTGCTTTTAAAGAATACTTGCTACAGAAATATATTGTTTTTAAGACAATTGAAAAACAGCGGTTTGCTAACTATTCAAAACGAAAGCGAAAGTGTACAATAGCAAAAATATATACCTTACTGTAAAAGCAGCAGACAACAGTTTAACAATGCATCGCTCGGCCCAAATTTGCTACAATATTTATTTTATTTTTTTTAGATTTTACATCAGGCAATAATGACAAAGTAAAACCACAGTATGTGAGTGAAACTGAATGTAAAGAAACAACTCCGCAAGGGTGAAATGCCTGTTTAAAAAAGGTTTGATAAATGCCAAAAGGAAACCTTAACAACAAGTGATCAATTAATTTGAAGTAATGATCAAAGGCAAAGAAATATTACTATTTTGGAAAAGGAAGAAATTAATAATATTCATTCCATTCTCTTAGTGTCTGAACTTCATCATAGCTGACAGTATTAAGCAGAATTTTTTAAAAGACTTTGGAGGAAGGTAAATTTTATTATAGTACAGTATCACAATGTGATAAATCATGACATAAAATAATTCTGTGTAATGAAGAAGTTAGAGGTTTTCATAGCAAAATATATGTGAATACATTTTTTCGTACTTGCGTCTAAAAATACTTTGAAATTTCGCCAATTTATACCTGCTAAAAAAATCCTGAATACTACCAAAATCCCCCTGAATTTTCAGTCTTTCTGAACAAATCCCCTTGAATAGTCTCAAGAAAATATGGCAAGTATGCACGGTACAAATGTCACCCGCTTCATTTTGATTTAAAAGAATTCTCTTGAGCCGACAGTCATTAACTGGGGTTGGGTTGTGTATGCAGTAACAATTACCGATTTCCTACAATAATGTAAAAGTATAATATATTTTGTATTTAAAATGGAATATGATTTAATATAGTAAAATAGCATGATTTGGGTATTTGTCCCGTTTTGTATTTGCATAGGCAATATATATACGCCAACTACACTTATATGACATTATTAAATCAAGACTTCAAGAAATCAACAAAATTAATCAAACTACATGTATAACCCCTCGGGAACAGAAATTACAAACTTGTAAAGGCAGTAAGGGCATTACTTACGCCAGGCTGGGGTACTCGTCACAGGGACGGCAAACAGCAGTACCGCACAAACTTGTGCCTGAAAACAGTTTAAATGTATGATTGAGTCTTGAAACCATTGCTCCATCAATCATTATAGTGAACATACATGTTACTGTCAAATTAGTCTGTGCAAACCCTTGTCATAATTGGTGAGTCGTGTATTGGGAAACAGACACTAACAAGATGTTTGTCAAACATTATGCCCCCCTGAGCGCCTTGTTGTCAGGATTATATGGACAATTGAATGAAATATGCATGGACCGAAATGACAGCTGATTTGTCACTGACATTGGATGCCGTTGAGGCAGTTTTAAGATTATGACCATTCAAAGTGTGAGGACAGTGTGTTATGACCTTTAACTATATGACCTAAAAATCCATAAGAGTCATCAACTGGTCACCAAAAACCTACATGTCAAGTTTGAGGGCCATGGGTGCAGGCATTGTAAAGTTATCACACAGACAAGCTTTTTTCTATCAAGGTCACTGTGACCTTGACCTTTGACCAGTAGATGACCCCTAAAATCATAAGGGGTCATGTATAGGTCAGATGCAACCCCAAGTCAAGTGGAGGCCATGGATGCAGGCATTTTTGAGTTATCACTCAAACAACTTTTTTCGCATTCAAAGTCACTGTGACCTTGAACTTTGACCCAATGACTCCTAAAACCAATAAGGGTCATCTACTGGTCAGGCCCAACTTCCATGTCAAGTTTGATGATCATAGGTTCAGGCATTGTTGAGATATCACTGGAAAATATTTGTTAACTTTTTTGCGTTAAAGGTTACTGTGACCTTAACCTTTGGCCCACTGACCCCCAAAGTCAATAGAGGTCATCTACTGGTCAGGCCCAACCTTCATGTCAAGTTTGATGACCATAGGTCCAGGAATGGTCAAGTTTGCTTTCAAGGTCACTGACCTTGACCTTTGACCCCCTAAAATTAACAGGGGTCATCTACTGGTCAGGCCCAACATCCAAGTTAAGTTTGAGGGCCATGGGTGCAGGCATTGTTGAGTTATCACTTGGACAACCTTTTGTCATTCAAAGTCACTGTGACCTTGACTTTTGGCCCAATGACCCCTAAAATCAAAAGGGGTCATCTACTGGTCAGGCCCAACCTCAAAGTCATGTTTGAGGGCCATGGGTGCAGGCATTGTCAAGTTATCACTCGGACAACCTATTACCATTCAAGGTCACTGTGACCTTGACCTTTGGCCCGATGACCCCCAAAAACAATAGGGGTCATCAACTGGTCAGGCCCAACTTTCATATCAAGTTTGATGACCATAGGTCTAGGCATTGTTGAGTTATCACTCGGACAAGCTTTAAAATGATTTTTACCATTAAAGGTCACTGTGTGATGAGCCCTTAAATCAATAGGGGTCATCTACTGGTCAGGCCCAACCTTCATGTCAATTTTGATGATAATACGTCCAGGAATTGTTGAGTTATCACTCGGACAAGCTTTGGTCTACTGACTGACCGACCGACCGACCGACCGACCGACATGTGCAAAGCAATACCGGGGAATGGGTCTTACCTAGGCTTCCTGGGGTAGGTGCATTTGGCGGGTATTTGACCATCAGTTTGTCTCCGCAGGACGGGGATTTTACCCGGGGTTGGGTTGACCGAAAGTCAAAGTCCCGGCTATTCCCCGGACCTGGGGGGCTGTAGTTACAATTGACTGGTGCAAAAGTAAGACATTCTACTTGAAGTGATATGGCTTGGAACATGTGTTTGGAATGTGATAATTTGTGGCATTAATTATTTCCCAATCCTTCTGTTGGTTTCAAAATTATAAAGAGACAAAATGACCTTGGATCCATATTTATGAGAATGACTTTCAAGCTGGATTATATGCTTGGCCTATGCTTATTTAGTTATTTCCAAATTCAGGGTTTGACAAACAAGGTATGTCAGGACTCTGAGACTAAAATTATGAGTTTCAATAAATGCTATTCGAGACCCATTTCTAGTATTTTTGTGAGTTTCTGAAAAAAATTAAACAAGCTTCATCTTAAAGCTGAAATAGACAATAAATACTCTGCTTTTTTATTTGACAAAGAGATTTTCTTTCCGAGATTGACTTGTAACAGTCCGCTGTAGGTGGATGAGCGTTCATAGTATTACATTCCGTTATAGACGGGAGTACGTTCATAGTATATATGTTTACTTGGTTGATAATATGCAAATTAGCAAAGCGTGGGCTCCGTGTGGATTGAGAATTTACTGTATATAAAGACCAGTGGACCCCTTCAAGGTCGAGCATGCTTTTCTCTGAAGGGATCTGCTGGCCTTCTTTGACGTCGCACGGTATAGACTTATTTTGACTAGGACTTCTAAAACGACTGATGTACTCTACCTATACGAAATTTTTCGCCCTTAATTGACCAGAAAATTTTACTAGAAGTTCTGGGCGTAGATTTTTTCCAAGCGTACGTTGAATAATATAAGTTTTAGTGTTGAAGGCCGAACCAGGTCGGGTTCTTTTTTATTTTAGTTTGGATATTTGTTATTGATCGGACGGCAAGTTATAAAAGAGAAATATTTACTTGCAAACAATACAATGTCAACATTATATCAATGCATTTTCATGAAAAGGTTTTTTACTCACTGTTGAACAAAACCAGGTATGCATAAAATGCCGTCTTCTTCTCTGTCCACACGCCATTGTATCTGAGACTAATTGGACGATGCGCACGAGGAAGGGTCCGAGGAAATCTAGGGAAAAGTGTCAAGCTAGGTTCACTGGGTGAATACTTCGTCACAAATGCATATGGCTGTTGGATTCACTTTGTCGAATATGACACTTTTAGAAAGGTAAGTGACAACAGACAATGTACATGTAGTTCAATTTAACACACACCAAATTGATATATGATTATATTGTTAGTGTGTGCAAAATGCGACCAATTTTGCCCAACAATTACAAACTACAAATTACTCTTTTTTGGCGGATAACTGCACCCGTGTAACACACCTATTTTGCACGGGCGCGGTTATTTACATAAAACAAGGTGTTGGATTACACTTGGATTCTAGGAAAGACATGGCGGACACATCGAGGTTGACGAGTGGAGACATGACAGGACTTCTGGTAATTGTTCTTTGGGCGTCCTTGTCCATTCCATGTGGAGCTCTGGAGGTGAATATGGGTAAGGTTTATATAGCATCAGTAGATAGAAATGTGCATTGGTATAGGCCTAGAATAAGTATATGTTTAATGCAATACATTTACGTAATGTACATTTTAAATTGTGGCCTTGATAGAAATAAAACTTGGGCTTCTGCCTTCAAATATTGTAAGGCTAGGCATGCTAATAAAATAATACTTCAGTGCTTTCAACACTTACGTTAATTTAAACGAATGTTCAAGCAGTTGCTTGATTTTTTACATGAATATTTAAATTGATGGATTTAAAACTAAATAATTGGATCAGGATGCTTCTAGTGATTGAAGTTCTGCTCTTCATACACACTATTTCAGTTTGATACATCAACCTTTAATAATTTACAAGTTCATTCGAAAGCTATATAGCTTGTGTCAAAACATAAAATACAAGAAGTCAATTATTTAATGGCGTCTTCAGTATATTACTTAATATTAAATTTTCTAGTCTCCCCTTAAAATTAATATATAAATATATATATCATATATAAATATGTTCTTTTTCTTTTTTCTAGTTTTGTGCAATTCAGATTCAAAAGTAAATAGTAGTATAAACTTACATATATGTTTTCGTTTTGACCTAAGAACATGTACTATTAAGATAATTTGTTGTTTGTACCATGTTATTTGTTAATATGTTTTATTTCACAACTCTTTGGTTATAATTAAGCCATGTCTCTTAATAAACCTTAAAAAAAGTAGTTGCTCTTTAAGTATAGAAATTCCCTAAAATCCGTCATATCAGATCAGCTAGTTTAGTTACCTTGTCCAATCAACACTAACATTGGTAAGACTGTGTATGGGCAGAATATCCTGGTCAGGTTCCATAACTAGCCATGTAGCCTCAGTCACTCCAGAGTTATGGCCTTTGAATTGACAATAACTGTATTAACAGTGTCCGCTCACTAAATTTGGCTCAATATACACACATTTTTTCAACAAACTTGGTGTCCTTTTTTTGTGTCGCATTTTGTAACAGTTGGTGCTCTTGTTCATATTGGTATTGTCAATTGGTTAGTAAAAAGGTGAACCAATGGATTCCAAAAAAACAAACATTTGACCTCATTGGATTTGTAGCATTTACCCATATTTCTATCATTTGATTGTTGAAGAGTTTGATCAGGTATGAATATCCTATTGTAATGTTACTGGTATAATGGACAAGATATGGAAGTGAACAATCACCCACGTATAATTTATAACATAAATAAGTATGTACGGTTACTCAATAATACCATCTAATTCTTATTACCATGATAAATGTGAAGGCCGTCAAGTCATTCAAAAAGTTTTTGATCACAAACGAAAGTGCGCTGTCGCGGACGACATTGTTCGGAGGTGACACAAAGCAAATGAATATGAACAATCGAGGTCAATATTTTATTGCTGTTGTAAAGGGACTTATCTCGTAAACACCAAAAGTGGATTCATGAAAATACATGACTTTCGGTGCTCAATCGGTAACAAATGATCGGTATCAAAATGTAATAAGCACTGATCCTTTATGTATTTCTCTTTTTCATAGAATACAGGTAAATGTGAGTTTACATTTATAAACAAAGGATCTTGAAATAATCAGATCATTTGTGCGCTTATTAAAATCCTTTGGTTAGAACTGCATACAAATACTCATGACATTCTACGTATGTGTATGTTCTTCTACGCGTGTGTATGTTATTCTAAGTGTGTGTATGTTATTCTTTGGTGTGTATGTTATTCTACGTGTATGTATGTTATTCTATGTGTGTGTATGTTATTCTACGTGTGTATGTTATTCTAGGTGTATGTATGTTATTCTACGTGTATGTATGTTATTCTACATGTATGTTATTCTACGTGTGTGTTATTCTACATGTGTATGTTATTCAATGTGTGTGTATGTTATTCTACATGTGTGTATGTTATTCTACGTGTGTGTATGTTATTATATGTGTGTGTATGTTATTTTACGTGTGTGTATGTTATTATCCCCCGCTTGAAAAGGCGAGGGGATATAGTAATGGTTGGCGCAATTCCGTGCATGTGTGCGTGCGTGTGTGCGTGTGTGCGTTAGTCCGACATTCATTTCTTTGCATCTCCTCTTACATTTCTCATGCGATTTCTACCAAACTTTCACAGATTGATGATCATAAATTGAAGCAGCGCATATTGTCAGGTTTCCTGATTTGACCATTTTTGAAAGAGTTATTGCCCTTTGCTTATTTTACATTTAAAATTGGTTTCTTCGCAACTCCTCTGTCTGGCTTTCTTGATTCAACCATTTTTATACGCCCGAAGGGTCGTATAATGTTATGGCCTCCATCGTCTGTCTGTCTGTCTGTCCGTCTGTCCGTCCGTTAGCAATTCCGTGTCCGGGCCATAACTTGGTAACTAATAAAGCGATTTTCAAATAACTTTATACAAATCATCACTACATTAAAAGGATGTGTCGCGCGCAATTTCCAGGTCCATACCTCAAAGACTAGAATCACCATGGGGGTGCGTTAGCAATTCCGTGTCCGGGCCACAACTTTGTAACTAATAAAGTCATTTTCAAATAACTTTATATAAAGCATCATTACATTAAAAGGATGTGTCGTGCGCAATTTCCAGGTCCATACCTCAAAGACTAGAATCACCATGGGGGTGCGTTAGCAAATCCGTGTCCGGGCCACAACTTGGTCACTAATAGTCATTTTCAAATAACTTTGTACAAAGCATCATTACATTAAAAGGATGCGTCGCGCGCAATTTCCAGGTCCATACCTCAAAGACTAGAATCACAATGGGGGGGCGTTAGCAATTCTGTGTCCGGGCCACAACTTTGTTACTAATAAAGTGATTTTCAAATAACTTTATACAAATCATCACTACATTAAAAGGATGTCACATGGAATTTCCAGGTCCATACCTCAAAGTCTAGAATCACCATGGGGGGGGGACGTTAGCAATTCCATGTCCAGGCCATAACTCAAAGACTAGAATCACCATGGGGGGGCGTTAGCAATTCTGTGTCCGGGCCACATCTTTGTAACTCGTCCGTTAGCAATTCCGTGTCCAGGCCATAACTTGGTAACTAATAAAGCGATTTTCAAATAACTTGATACAAATCATCACTACATTAAAAGGATGTGTCGCGCGCAATTTCCAGGTTCCTCTGTCTGGCTTTCTTGATTCAACCATTTTTATACGCCCGAAGGGTCGTATAATGTTATGGCCTCCATCGTCTGTCTGTCTGTCCGTCCGTCTGTCCGTCTGTTAGCAATTTCGTGTCCGGGCCATAACTTGGTAACTAATAAAGCGATTTTCAAATAACTTTATACAAATCATCACTACATTAAAAGGATGTGTCGCGCGCAATTTCCAGGTCCATACCTCAAAGACTAGAATCACCATGGGGGTGCGTTAGCAATTCCGTGTCCGGGCCACAACTTTGTAACTAATAAAGTCATTTTCAAATAACTTTATACAAAGCATCATTACATTAAAAGGATGTGTCGTGCGCAATTTCCAGGTCCATACCTCAAAGACTAGAATCACCATGGGGGTGCGTTAGCAAATCCGTGTCCGGGCCACAACTTGGTCACTAATAGTCATTTTCAAATAACTTTATACAAAGCATCATTACATTAAAAGGATGCGTCGCGCGCAATTTCCAGGTCCATACCTCAAAGACTAGAATCACAATGGGGGGGCGTTAGCAATTCTGTGTCCTGGCCACATCTTTGTTACTAATAAAGTGATTTTCAAATAACTTTATACAAATCATCACTACATTAAAAGGATGTGTCACATGGAATTTCCAGGTCCATACCTCAAAGTCTAGAATCACCATGGGGGGGGGACGTTAGCAATTCCATGTCCAGGCCATAACTCAAAGACTAGAATCACCATGGGGGGGCGTTAGCAATTCTGTGTCCGGGCCACATCTTTGTAACTCGTCCGTTAGCAATTCCGTGTCCGGGCCATAACTTGGTAACTAATAAAGCGATTTTCAAATAACTTGATACAAATCATCACTACATTAAAAGGATGTGTCGCGCGCAATTTCCAGGTTCATACCTCAAAGACTAGAATCATCATGGGGGGGCTTTAGCAATTCTGTGTCCGGGCCACATCTTTGTTACTCGTCCATTAGCAATTCCGTGTCCGGGCCATAACTTGGTAACTAATAAAGCGATTTTCAAATAACTTTATACAAATCATCACTACATTAAAAGGACCTCAAGCCGAATCTTCTTTGGGCGTATAATGCTCCGTTTCCTGGTGCTCTTGTTGAAAGAGTAATTGCCCTTTGCTTATTTTACATTTAAAATTGGTTTCTTTGCAACTCCTCTTACGTTTTTCATGCGATTTCTACCAAACTTTCACATATTGATAATCATAAAGTGAAGCAGCGCATATTGTCTGGCTTTTGCGATTTGACCATTTTTGAAAGAGTTATTGCCCTTTACTTATTTTACATTTAAAATTGGTTTCTTCGCAACTCCTCTTACGTTTTTTCATGCGATTTCTACCAAACTTTCACAGATTGATGATCATAAAGTGAAGCAGCGCATATTGTCAGGCTTTTGCAATTTGACCTTTTTTGAAAGAGTTATTGCCCTTTCTTAATTTTACGCATTTCTTATGTTCCTGAGAAACTAACCTTACCATTGATTGGCTTTTGTTACAAAAAATGCCCCCATGAGGCGGAGGATATAGCTGTCTGTGACAGCTCTTGTTTCTAAATGTGTGTATGTTATTCTACGCGTGTGTATGTTATTCTACGTGTGTGTATGTTATAATATGTGTGTGTATGTTATTATATGTGTGTGTATGTTATTCTACATGTGTGTATAATATTCTACATATATGTATGTTATTGTACCTGTGCGTGTTATTCTACGTTGTGTATGTTATTCTACGTGAGTGCGTGTTATTCTACGTAAGTGTGTGTTATATTCTACCTGTGTGTGTTATTCTACCTGTGTGTATGTTATTCTACGTGTGTGTATGTTATTCTACATGTGTGTATGTTATTCTACGTGTGTGTATGTTATTCTATGTGTGTGTATGTTATTCTACGTGTGTGTATGTTATTCTACGTGTGTATGTTATTCTACCTGTGTGTGTTATTCTATGTTTGTGTATGTTATTCTACGTGTGTGTATGTTATTCTACCTGTGTGTGTTATTCTACCTGTGTGTGTTATTCTATGTGTGTGTATGTTATGATACATGTGTGAATGTTATTTGATGTGTGTGTATGTTATTCTATGTGTGTGTATGTTATTCTAAGTGTGTGTATGTTATTCTACATGTGTGTATGTTATTCTACGTGTGTGTATGTTCTTATATGTGTGTGAATGTTATTCTTTGTGTGTGAATGTTTTTCTACGTGTGTTTATGATATTCTACGTATGTGTATGTTATTCTACGTGTGTGTATGTTCTTATATGTGTGTGAATGTTATTCTTTGTGTTTGAATGTTTTCTATGTGTGTGTATGATATTCTACGTATGTGTATGTTATTCTACATGTGTATACATGTTATTCTACGTGTGTGTATGTTATTCTACCTGTGTATGTTATTCTACGTGTGTGTTTGTTATTCTACGTGTGTGTTTGTTATTCTACCTGTGTGTATGTTATTCTATGTGTGTGTATATTATTCTACGTGTGTGTATGTTATTCTATGTGTGTGTTACTAAGATGATAGATTTCAGTTTGACCATATTGATTAATGTGTAAATCTTTGTAATGCCATTTTAATAAAACAATGTCTTGAATTCATACTTCATATTTACTGCAGTATTTGAATTATACCAGAATGCTTCCCTGACGACACGATTGTGATAACCAACCCTGACCCGGGAACGTGGCTAAGCGCGTATGCAGAAGACTCGACAAACATATGCACGGTTACCATGGCGGCTGATATGTCAACAATCTCTCTAACAGGATGTAAAAAGGTACTTTAGTCAGTTATACTTGAATATATGCATTTTAACTAATATATATTTGCGTTCCTAATTTCCTGCGTTCTAAACGATGGTCATTTATTACTATGTGCGTCCCTTGCTGTAAATTTCCTCCCTCGTATTTGTATCCTCTCTGATATTTTTGGCGCGCTTATAACCCTTATGATTGTATGCCCAGTGTACATTAGCGTAGCATCTCTCAATGAGTGAACTCCATTTGAGAGTGATTTGAGGTTACATGCAACCATTATTATCCCCCCCCCACCCTTCGAAGAAAAGGGGGTATATTGCTTTGCTCACGTCCGTCGGTCCGTCCGTCTGAAGACCAAACCTTTTCCTAGTGAATCTCGACAATTCCTGGACCTATGGTCATCAAACTTGACATAATTGGGCCTGACCAATAGATGACCCCTATTGATTTTTATGGGTCAATGGGTCAAATGTCAAGGTCATATTGACCTTATACTTGAAAAGTTTGTCAAATATTGTCCGAGTGATAACAACAATGCCTCAGGACCTATTCTCATCAAACTTGATATGGAGGCTGGGCCTGACAATTATATGACCCCTATTGATTTTAAGTGTCATTGGGTCGAAGGTCAAAGTCACAGTGACCTAGAATGCTAAAAGGTTGTCAGAGTGATAACTCGACCATGCCTGCACCCATGGCCCTCAAACTTGACATTTAGGTTGGGGTGACCAGTAGATGACCCCAGATTTTGAGGTCATAGAGTAAAAGGTCTAGGTCATAACTTATATTGGTCATTAAAAAATTACGTCATAATTATTTACTTATTCTGCTAAGAGGATACAAGTTTATCTGCAAATATCAGTCATGATATCTGAACATGATTAAAAACAGTAGCTACTATAATATTCTCACACTTTGTAGGGTCATAATCTTAAAGCCTTAGTTGGTAGGAGTGACCCCTTTGATAAATCTGAAAAAAAATTATTTTAGGTTAGATGTCACTAAATATTGTACAGGTCAAATGACACAAAACCAGGAGTTTATTCCCATCAAATCACTGATCTCCATGACATTCGTGACTGTGAGTTAATTTGTTGTTGTGTTTTTACACCGGCCTATCGTGTCAACGTGTCAAATGGTGCGCGATACTCATTGAATACACGTCTATAAAAGTGCACAATCATGAATGTATGCACACTTTGCATGTTTCTTGCCGTGCGAGAGCCTTACTGTGTCGTTAATCCTGACAGGACGACAACATCGTGGTGTCGTTGTCGAGCAGCAGCGGGGACAGTCCAACCATAATTGGAGGCCTGGACGCCACAATCTTCATCGTCCACTGTAAGGAAGACGGTATCTCCAAAGACGTTGTACAGGGAGTTGTCGTTTCGTAAGTGGTTGCTTCCTTTGTATGAAAAATATTTGTTTTAACCAGGGCCAGTTTTCAATATTTATCTTATCCTTAGACATGCCTCGGTTATTGGTCAGCTAAGTATACCGGCCAATCAAAACACTTAGTTTCTATTCTTAATTTTAAGTTCAATCTAAGTTACTTATTGAATGCGGCCCTGATCATTAGTATGACGTACATCATTGTTCGAGCGGGCGGGCGGCGTCAAACTTACCTATGAAACTGAATAATTTTAGTAAGGGTTGACTTATCTTGACAAGAAGAGATTATGGAGACCTTCATGAGATTGCATTTTGGGGCCCCTAGGTTCAAGGTCAAGGTCGATATAACTAAAAAAAAGAAAAACGATTGAAACTTAATTACTTCAGGTAGGAATGACATATTTTGACTTCAGTTGATATTTAGGAAGAGTTTATGTTTATGGATACCTTTCGTGGGATTGTGTTTGGGATCCCTGGGGGCAAAGTCAAGGTCACTGTTACTAGAAATGGAAAAAAGGGTTGAAACTAAATAATAACTTAAGTTAGGGTTGACATATCTTGACTAAACTTGGTTTTTAAGAGAGGTTTCATGGGATTGCGTTTGGGGCCCCTTGGGTCAATGTCAATGTCGCTCTTAGTAAAAATAGAAAAATTGTTGAACCCGAAAAATCTTAATTAGGGTTGCCATATCATGAGTAAAACTTGGTGTTTAGGATGAGCTAAGGTGATCTTTCATTCGATTGCGTTTGTGGCCCTAGTGTCAAGGTCGCTGTTACTTAAATAATAGAAATACAATTTAAACTGAATCTTACAAAGAAGGCTGCTGTTCTTTTGTCAATCATTGAAAACCTGGTTTCGTTGCATTGTGTTGTTTCTTGTTATTTACTCTAAAGCAAAATCAAAGCAAAATTCATAATTTGTTTCTAATTTACCTTTTTATGGAATTGTCCATTTCAAAGTTATCTTGTTACATTACACCTAAGCTTATTTTACCAGAACACTTGTACCGACGAGCGGGCCTCCGGTGACTCCCAGTGTAGGCGTCACGATGAACTTCCGGGACGTTGACCACACGGGGACTATCGTCACTTCCGGCGTTGTAGGGAATACCCTCACATGGACTCTCGAGGTTGACGGTAAGACCAGTCTTGTCATCTTGAGCCGTTAATGGTGAAGGTCTAACAGGAGTGTTTGTATTGGTATAGTGATCTTTAATAATAAGTATTCTGTCCGTTTGATTAAATTTATCACTTTTGTTATAACAGTTCTGTATCTTTAAACCTCTTGAAAACATGTTAAGAACAATTAAAAGGGATTCCATAGCGTCGATATGAGGCTCCATACTTGGAAGGCGTAGTTGAACTGATGTTGCTAAACACGAGAAACATGTCTTGATGAAGGAATGTTAACTTTCATAATTATAGTAGTATGCATGCGATAATACTCTTTTGTTATTTTGTGTGACATGTAACCTAACTGATGGAATGTCACAAAAAGGGGGTTGGTTTGATTGCATCGTCAGGTAAACTCTGGGAAAGAGTGCCATATTTTGATGAAAGCTCAAGGCACGTCGTGATTCCTAAATATTTTATTCAGGCTTTTCGTTGAAATATGGAGTTTTATCAGTGAAATAACATTAGCGAAAATATCAATTTGTATTTTCATTTCAGACTCAGGAGTGAAAATATATATATAAAGTTTTAAGAACTACTTTTAAAACCAATTGTAGTTACTTCCCTATGATTAAAAGCGAGTACCTCACATTGATGTTGCGTATAATAAAAATAATGTTCTTTTCAAAGTGTCTTACTGTAATACGAACTCCGTGGAAAATTCACACAACAATTAACTGATACTTAGCTGATAATAAAATACCCCACCACAAAATGTTAAATGTTGAATATCAACAACTAAACGTGGTTTTCACACCATCTTGGAAAAGACCCGTCCACAAGCGAATAAGGTCCATCTCTTATCTAATCTAGTCGATCAATGTGATTGTCATGAAACAAACACTAAAATTGGAAACACGTTTTCAATCCAATTGTTATAACTGTTTTGCTAACGCTTTCAACTTTTCAAATAGTCATTTAGTAAATGGCAACCAGTTTAATTTGGTCAATGTATGACTGCCTTGTGCCATGTTAACAGTATATTTCTTCCACGGTGCATCAGGTATGCCATGTTAGCAGCATATTTCTTCCACGGTGCGCAATGTTAGAGGAACATTTGTTCCACGGTGCATAAGGTATGCCATGTTAACAGTATATTTCTTCTACGGTGCATCAGGTATGCCATGTTAGCAGCATATTTCTTCCAAGGTGCGCAATGTTAGAGGAACATTTGTTCCACGGTGGCCATATGATAGGAATATTAATTTGTTCCACGGTACACAAGGTGCGCCATGTTAGCTGTATAATTATTCCACTGACACAAGCTTTGTTATGTTGGCGGTGTATTTTTCCATTTTGCACAAAGTGCGACATACTAGCTGTATATCAATTTTGTTCACTGTTCACAATGTGTGCCATGTTAGCAGTATAACTGTTCCACGGTGCATAAGGATTGCCATGTAAGGTGAGTTACGCTATTTTAATGTGTTTATTTTGTCCCACATTTCACAAGGTGCGCCATGTTAGCTGTATAATTATTCCACTGACACAAGCTTTGTTATGTTGGCGGTGTATTTTTCCATTTTGCACAAAGTGCGACATACTAGCTGTATATCAATTTTGTTCACTGTTCACAATGTGTGCCATGTTAGCAGTATAACTGTTCCACGGTGCATAAGGATTGCCATGTAAGGTGAGTTACGCTATTTTAATGTGTTTATTTTGTCCCACATTTCACAAGGTCTGCCATGTTATTGGTATGTTTGTTCCACAGTTCACAATGTTCTTTATTTGAGCTGTATATTTGTTTTACGATGCACTTTGGGCGCCATGTTAATAATACATTGTTCTATGATGAACAGGGACGCAATGTTAGAGGTATAATTGTTCCAAGTTATACCAGGTTAGAGGTATAATTGTTCCACAGGGTCACCCTGTTAGTGGTATGTTTGTTCCACAGTTCACAGTGTTCGCTATTTGACCTGTTTATTTCTTCCAAGATGCACTCGGGACGCCAAGTTAGAGTTATGTTTGTTCCAAGGTATGCCATGTAAGAGGTATGTTTGTTCCAAGGTACGCCATGTTAGGGGTATGTTTGGTCTTAGGTACGCCATGTTAGGGGTATGTTGGGTCTTAGGTACGCCATGTAAGATGTATTTATGTTCCAAGATACGCCACATTAGAGGTATGTTTGTTCCAAGGTTTCAAGGTTCGCCATTTTAGGGGTATGTTTGATCCAAGATACGCCATGTTAGAAGTATGTTTGTTCCAAGGTACGCCATCTTAGAGGTAAATTTGATCCCAGAGGGACATCATTTTTACAGTTTTTTGTCCCGACTTTGCACACAATACGTTATGTTTGTTTACCTGTATTTATTTACCCACAGAGGACTACTACTTGAAGGTATTGAGCTGTTCCGTCAACCCTGGAACGACCGAGGATCAGGACACGAAAGCCACTGTCATCACTGATGGGTGAATATATACACACACGCTCCGGCTATAGAATTATGAATAAAAAGCGGAAGCAATCAATTACTTTTTTGTTAAACATCTTCAATAACAATGCAGTTAAATTTCAAATAAGACAGGGTACCCCAATCATTCATCATTGAGTTTCATCGATGCTCGTGTTAACGTACGCCTAAATTGCCCCTTTCACTTACAGTTGTACAGACCTGCCCAATTTGGCACGGAGCTTCCATCCGTCCAAGAGCGCAGTGGTGGGTACCACCCGCGTCTACCACACCGCTTTGACCATGTTTCGCTTCCTCCAGAGTAACAATGTCTTCTTCCAGTGCACCTTGCTCATATGTCCGCCTGACGGCCAGTCAAACTGCGACATGGTACGCGAACATTTGTTTTCAAATCATATATAAGTACTGTAGATAGGATCCGTCACGAGTTGTCATATAATGCATATTAACGAGTTCGGGGTTTGTGTTAGTAAGCGAGCCTTTAGCGAGTTTAATAAAATTGTGAATTATATTATGACGAGTGTCAGATTCCTTTTATCGCATGCTCTACCATTAAAAAATAGCAACAATGACCAGCCTTATTCACCTGCTCTAGTTACCACAAGGCAATGCCATTTCCCGCACTACATGCATGCGCAAATCTAAGCATGTCAGTCAGTTTTTTTAATTGTTTTGGGGGGATTGTTTCGTAGCACTCGAACCGTTTCATTGTTTCGTTGTTGTTTTTTTGCATTGTCAGTGTTTAGTCTGCGCATATTATCGTCTGATAATGTAAGAATCGTAGCCGGAACTATCATAAAATGTTTTTCTTTAATGTCCAAGCTATTTGACGCTCACCTCTTGGTTGGAACTGTATTATATACGATGACAGGAACAACGATTTGGTAATCCTTAAATCTACAGAACTTGCAATTTACAAACAGATTATAATATACCTTTCAGACTTGCTCAAACGTGTCAAAGCGGTCTTTGTCCGGTAGGAGTATAAACAAAAAGGTCATTGACGGCACGGCGCTCCGTGTTGTCGCCAGTAGGAATATCCGCATCTTGGAGCCCACTATGACTCGACAAGTAAATGGTGGGGAAAGATTTGGAGGCAATGTTTTGACAAGTGAGCAAACTTTTCTATGTCAACAAAAAGTTAACCTTAACTTGAAAGTAATTAAAGGCTTTGTGCATGTGTTTACTTTGGCAATTTACAATTGTATAGCAAGTACCCTTCGTCGCCAAAGACAGAACGATTGGTGGCACCTGTTTACGATGCTCTTGTGCCCACTTTGATCGGTTTTAAATTAATTGTGTACGGTCCTATGTTCTATGTGATCACACTCTTCAGCAACACGTTACAGTATTGCGTCAGCGTCGTTAACGGCGTATTTCCTCGTCCTCGTGCTAAATATTGCATTACTAACTTCGCCGTCCCTGACGAGTTTCGTATATTTTTTAAACATTAATATTGTTAATGAATTGCTATAACCGTTTATTAATTCTGGTTATGATATGTCTTTCTTTCCAGTGATGGCGTTGCTTGTGTTTAACCTGTCCGTCTGACTCTGTGCCCTGCTCCCGTGACTTGAACTGACGCGCCAAATTACTTTGTATTAGAAAACGAATGTTAATTTTTGAAAGATAATAAATCTCTATTATTGATTAAAATACAAAAATTATGCATAAATAGTTTTAGTTTAATAGCTGGCAGATATGAGTTTTGCTGAGTACTACAAAATACATGCCCGCTCCACATATAGCACTGGCAATGTAAACTACATGTATATGCGAACGTATTTAAATGCATGCTCAATTCCCATAGTGATATAATATTGTTTATCATTTCTAGAACATGTCTTAATGTCTTTATACCCTAGTTCTACTGTAAGTGTGTGCAGGTGTAATTCAATATCCACTTATATGATTTCTTTGTATAATATATATGTGTGGAATCATTTTGTTTCATATCTTATCATTTTACTCGATCGTGTATACAGCAAGCTCAACGTTTAGACATATTATATATAGCTATATGCGGAATGTGCATGTCATTTGTTCGCATACAGCTCATCTTGTTACGGCCTATAGCATTAATCTCGCCTTGTTAAGTCTTATGCGCTTGTTGAGGTTTACACTCCTATATTTCACCTAAATACGGCCTATACAGATATAGTTCACATTGCTATGTCCTACTCGTACATAGCTCACCTTGTTACGGCCATTGCGCAAATGAAACCCACTGGTACAACGTACGCGCCCATTTCTCACATTGTAACGTCCAATATGCATATAAAACACCTAGGTACGACATACGCGCCCATTTCTCACATTGTTACGGCCATTGCGCATATAAAACACATTGGTACGACATACGCGCCCATTTCTCATCTTGTAACGGTCTACACGCATATAAAACACCTTGGTACGACATACGCGCCCATTTCTCACCTTGTAACAGCCTTTACGCATAAACACCTTGGTACGACATACGAGCCCATTTCTCACATTGTTACGGCCATTGCGCATATAAAACACCTAGGTACGACATACGCGCCCATTTCTCACCTTGGTACGGCCATTGCGCAAATGAAACACATTGGTACGCCCCCATTTCTCACCTTGTAACGGTCTATACGCATATAAAACACCTTGGTACGACATACGCGCCCATTTCTCACCTTGTAACAGCCTTTACGCATAAACACCTTGGTACGACATACGAGCCCATTTCTCACATTGTTACGGCCATTGCGCATATAAAACACCTAGGTACGACATACGCGCCCATTTCTCACCTTGTTACGGCCATTGCGCAAATAAAACACCTTGGTACAACATACGCGCCCATTTCTCACATTGTTACGGCCATTGCGCATATAAAACACCTAGGTACGACATACGCGCCCATTTCTCACCTTGTAACGCCAAATATGCATATAAAACACATTGGTACGACATACGCGCCCATTTCTCACCTTGTAACGCCCAATATGCATATAAAACACCTAGGTACGACATACGCACCCATTGCGCAAATGAAACTTCTTGGTACAACATACGCGCCCATTTCTCACTTTGTTACGGCCTATACGCATATAACCTAGGTACGACATACGCGCCCATTTCTCACCTTGTAACGGCCTATACGCATATAAAACACACTGGTACACATACGCGCCCATTTCTCACCTTGTAACGGCCTATACGCATATAACCTAGGTACGACATACGCGCCGATTTCTCACCTTGTAACGGCCTATACGCATATTAAACACACTGGTACGACATACGCCCCCATTTCTCACCTTGTAACGGCCTATACGCATATAACCTAGGTACGACATACGCGCACATTTCTCACCTTGTAACGGCCAGAACGCATATAAAACACCTTGGTACGACATACGAGCCCATTTCTCACATTGTTACGGCCATTGCGCATATAAAACACCTAGGTACGACATACGCGCCCATTTCTCACATTGTAACGCCCAATATGCATATAAAACACCTAGGTACGACATACGCGCCCATTTCTCACATTGTTACGGCCATTGCGCATATAAAACACCTAGGTACAACATACGCGCCCATTTCTCACATTGTTACGGCCATTGCGCATATAAAACACCTAGGTACGACATACGCGCCCATTTCTCACCTTGTAACGCCAAATATGCATATAAAACACATTGGTACGACATACGCGCCCATTTCTCACCTTGTAACGCCCAATATGCATATAAAACACCTAGGTACGACATACGCACCCATTGCGCAAATGAAACTTCTTGGTACAACATACGCGCCCATTTCTCACTTTGTTACGGCCTATACGCATATAACCTAGGTACGACATACGCGCCCATTTCTCACCTTGTAACGGCCTATACGCATATAAAACACACTGGTACACATACGCGCCCATTTCTCACCTTGTAACGGCCTATACGCATATAACCTAGGTACGACATACGCGCCGATTTCTCACCTTGTAACGGCCTATACGCATATTAAACACACTGGTACGACATACGCCCCCATTTCTCACCTTGTAACGGCCTATACGCATATAACCTAGGTACGACATACGCGCACATTTCTCACCTTGTAACGGCCAGAACGCATATAAAACACCTTGGTACGACATACGCGCCCATTTCTCACATTGTTACGGCCATTGCGCATATAAAACACCTAGGTACGACATACGCGCCCATTTCTCACATTGTAACGCCCAATATGCATATAAAACACCTAGGTACGACATACGCGCCCATTTCTCACATTGTTACGGCCATTGCGCATATAAAACACCTTGGTACAACATACGCGCCCATTTCTCACATTGTTACGGCCATTGCGCATATAAAACACCTAGGTACGACATACGCGCCCATTTCTCACCTTGTAACGCCAAATATGCATATAAAACACATTGGTACGACATACGCGCCCATTTCTCACCTTGTAACGCCCAATATGCATATAAAACACCTAGGTACGACATACGCACCCATTGCGCAAATGAAACTTCTTGGTACAACATACGCGCCCATTTCTCACTTTGTTACGGCCTATACGCATATAACCTAGGTACGACATACGCGCCCATTTCTCACCTTGTAACGGCCTATACGCATATAAAACACACTGGTACACATACGCGCCCATTTCTCACCTTGTAACGGCCTATACGCATATAACCTAGGTACGACATACGCGCCGATTTCTCACCTTGTAACGGCCTATACGCATATTAAACACACTGGTACGACATACGCCCCCATTTCTCACCTTGTAACGGCCTATACGCATATAACCTAGGTACGACATACGCGCCCATTTCTCACCTTGTAACGGCCAGAACGCATATAAAACACCTTGGTACGACATACGCGCCCATTTCTCACCTTGTAACGCCCAATATGCATATAAAACACCTAGGTACGACATACGCGCCCATTTCTCACATTGTTACGGCCAATGCGCATATTAAACACCTTGGTTCGACATACGCGCCCATTTCTCACCTCGTAACGCCCAATATGCATATAAAACACCTAGGTATGACATACGCGCCCATTTCTCACATTGTTTCGGCCAATGCGCATATTAAACACCTTGGTTCGGCATACGCGCCCATTTCTCACATTGTTACGGCCTATACGCATATAACCTTGGTACGACATACGCGCCAATTTCTCACCTTGTAACGGCCTATACGCATATAAACTTGGTACGACATACGCACCCATTTCTCACATTGTAACGGCCTATACGTATATAACCTTGGTACGACATACGCACCCATTTCTCACATTGTAACGGCCTATACGCATATAACCTTTGTACGACATACGCGCCCATTTCTCACCTTGTAACGGCCTATTCGCATGTAACCTTGGTACGACATACGCGCCCATTTCTCACCTTGTAACGGCCTGTACGCATATAAAACACACTGGTACGACATACGCGCCCATTTCTCACCATGTAACGGCCAGAACGCATATACAACACATTGGTGCGACATACGCGCCCATTACTCACCTTGTAACGCCCAATACGCATATAAAACACACTGGTACGAAATACGCGCACATTTTTCACCTTGTAACGGCCAGAACGCATATAAAACACCTTGGTACGACATACGCACCCATTTCTCACCTTGTAACGCCCAATATGCATTTAAAACACCTAGGTACGACATACGCGCCCATTTCTCACATTGTTACGGCCAATGCGCATATAACCTTGGTACGACATACGCGCACATTTCTCACCTTGTAACGGCCTATTCGTATATAACCTTGGTACGACATACGCGCCCATTTCTCACCTTGTAACGGTCTATACGCATATAACCTTGGTACGACATACGCGCCCATTTCTCACCTTGTAACGGCTTATACGCATATAAAATACCTTGGTACGGCCTTCACGCCTATATCTCACCTTTGCACGACATACGCGCCCATTTCTCACATTGTTACGGCCAATGCGCATATAACCTTGGTATGACATACGCGCACATTTCTCACCTTGTAACGGCCTATACGCATATAACCTTGGTACGACATACGCGCCCATTTCTCACATTGTAACGGCCTATACGCATATAACCTTGGTACGACATACGCGCCCATTTCTCACTTTGTAACGGCCTATTCGCAGATAACCTTGGTACGACATACGCGCCCATTTCTCACATTGTAACGGCCTATACGCATATAAAATACCTTGGTACGGCCTTCACGCCTATATCTCACCTTTGCACGACATACACGCCCATTTCTCACCTTGTTACGGCATGTAGGCATATAAAACACCTTGGTACGACAAACGCGCCTAATTCTCACCTTGTAACGACTTATACGCATATAAAACAAATTTGTACGACATACGCGCCCATTTCCCACTATGTAACGGCCAATACGCATATTAAACACCTTGGTACGACATATGCGCCTATATCTCACCTTGGTACGACAAACATGCCTATATCTCATCTTGTAAACGGCCTACACGACTATATCTCACATTGTAACGGCCTATACGCCTATATCTCACCTTGTTACGACCAACACGCCTATAACTCACCTGGTTACGGCATACACGCCTATATCTCACCTTGTTACGGCATACACGCCTTTATCTCACCTTGTTACGGCCAACATGCCGATATCTCACCTTGTTACGGCCAACACGCCTATATCTTACCTTGTTGCGACCAACACGCCTATATCTCACCTTGTTACGGCATACACGCCTATATCTCACCTTGTTACGGCCAACAGGCCGATATCTCACCTTGTTACGGCATACACGCCTTTATCTCACCTTGTTACGGCCAACATGCCGATATCTCACCTTGTTACGGCCAACACGCCTATATCTTACCTTGTTGCGACCAACACGCCTATATCTCACCTTGTTGCGGCCAACAGGCCGATATCTCACCTTGTTACGGCAAACACGCCTTTTTCTTACCTTGTTGCGACCAACACGCCTATATCTCACCTTGTTACGGCATACACGCCTATATCTCACCTTGTTACGGCCAACAGGCCGATATCTCACCTTGTTACGGCATACACGCCTTTATCTCACCTTGTTACGACCAACATGCCGATATCTCACCTTATTACGGCCAACACGCCTATATCTTACCTTGTTGCGACCAACACGCCTATATCTCACCTTGTTGCGGCCAACAGGCCGATTTCTCACCTTGTAACGGCCTATACGCATATTAAACACACTGGTACGACATACGCCCCCATTTCTCACCTTGTAACGGCCTATACGCATATAACCTAGGTACGACATACGCGCACATTTCTCACCTTGTAACGGCCAGAACGCATATAAAACACCTTGGTACGACATACGCGCCCATTTCTCACCTTGTAACGCCCAATATGCATATAAAACACCTAGGTACGACATACGCGCCCATTTCTCACATTGTTACGGCCAATGCGCATATTAAACACCTTGGTTCGACATACGCGCCCATTTCTCACCTCGTAACGCCCAATATGCATATAAAACACCTAGGTATGACATACGCGCCCATTTCTCACATTGTTACGGCCAATGCGCATATTAAACACCTTGGTTCGGCATACGCGCCCATTTCTCACATTGTTACGGCCTATACGCATATAACCTTGGTACGACATACGCGCCAATTTCTCACCTTGTAACGGCCTATACGCATATAAACTTGGTACGACATACGCACCCATTTCTCACATTGTAACGGCCTATACGTATATAACCTTGGTACGACATACGCCTATATCTTACCTTGTTGCGACCAACACGCCTATATCTCACCTTGTTGCGGCCAACATGCCGATATCTCACCTTGTTATGACCAAAACGCCTATATCTCACCTGGTTACGGCAAACACGCATATATCTCACCCTTTACGGCCTGTTCGGATAATGCTCACATTGCATTGTTTCGGCCTACACGCCTTTATCTCACCTTGTAACAGCATACACGCGTATATCTCACCTTGATACGACATACACGCCTAAATCTCACCTTGTTACGGCATACACGCCTATATCTCACCTTGTTACGGCATGCACACCTATATCCCACCTTGTTGCAACATACACGCCTGTATCTCACCTTGTTACGGCATACACACCTATATCCCACCTTGTTACGACATACACGCCTATATCTCGCCTTATTTCGGCATACACGCCTGTGTCTCGCCTTGTTACGGCATACACGCCTATATCTCACCTTATTACAGCATACACGCCTGTATCACCCCTTGTAACGGCATAAAGGCCTATATTTCAACTTGTTACGGCCATCAGGCGGATATCTCACCTTGTTACGGCTAACAGGCCTATATCTTACCTTGGTATGACCTTCACGCCTATATCTCACCTTGTTACGGCCAACAGGCCGATATCTCACCTTGTTACGGCATACACGTCTATATCTCACCTTGTTACGGTATACACGCCTATATCTCGCATTGTTACGACATACACGCCTATATCTCACCTTGTTACGGCATACACGTCTATATCTCACCTTGTTACGGTATACACGCCTATATCTCGCCTTGTTATGGCATACACACCTATATCTCACCTTGTTACGACATACACGTCTATATCTCACCTTGTTACGGTATACACGCATATATCTCACCTTGTTACGGCATACACGTCTATATCTCACCTTGTTACGGTATACACGCCTATATCTCGCATTGTTACGACATACACGCCTATATCTCACCTTGTTACGGCATACACGTCTATATCTCACCTTGTTACGGTATACACGCATATATCTCGCCTTGTTACGGCATACACACCTATATCTCACCTTGTTACGACATACACGTCTATATCTCACCTTGTTACGGTATACACGCATATATCTCGCCTTGTTACGGCATACACGCCTATATCTCACATTGTTACGGCATACACGCCTGTATCTCACCTTGTTACAGCATACACGCCTATATCTCACCTTGTTACGGCATAAACGCCTTTATCCAATTTCTAAAAATTCTTTATCCGAAATATCGTCATTTCGAAACTTCTTTCTGTGTCCCGACGAATTCGGATCAATCGTGTTTAAATGTAGACATATTTTCGAAATTACTGGAAACTATTGGTGCATTAGAACATTGACATGACGTCAAATGTGAGGTTAACAAGTGATATGCGTTTTTGACGTCAATGGAAATAGTTCTTCTTTAGGGAAATATTTAGTATTGTTAATCGAACTATGGAAAACTTTAGAATTGTATCCTTGTGGCGATTTCTTAAAAAAAGTTCAGCAATAGTTTCTTAAGCTTATTCGAAAGGAAAACACAACTGCTTTAACAGTGTTAAACGGTGTTTTGCAGTCAGCTCTTACTTTGAGGCTTTCGACTAGTTTGGCGCTTGCCTGGTGTTTTGCAGTCAGCTCTTACTTTGAGGCTTTGACTAGTTTGGCGCTTGCCTGGTGGTTTGCCTCAAGTCCTTTATAGCAGGATTATACTAAGAACATTGTTCGTGCAATTAATATAACATTCTTATTTCGAAGAGTTCTGAGTTGATGAAGTAATTTTAATAATATATCGACAACTTAGTTTCAACTTTTTTATCTGTTAAATATAAATTAAGTAATTTGTCGAAATGAAATAAGTTCCTTTACCTTGAAATCGGTGTCCGTTGATGAACAAATTGAGGGATGTTTTATCATTCGTTTTAAACTTTTATGATGAACTGTGTCAAACTGACATTATAAGAAGTCATGATAAATAAGTCATGCAGCCACCATGACGGTTTCATAACTACCAATTTTTTAGCTTCAGGAGTTGTATTTCATTAAGCTATATATAAATGCGTGACATTGGACACTTGACGTTCAAAAACGAATGTTGTCACGACATTGATCCTTGGACAATCAAAAATAGATGCCGTGCTGGCAGAATATTGGACATTCAAAAACGAATTTCTTGCTGGCGCAACAATGACTATTGAAATAAATGTTGTGTAAATTGGACTTTCAAAAAATCGTGCTGGCACAATAATAGGACATTAGATATATAAAAACAAATGTCTGGCACGACATTTGACATTAAAAATGAAAAGTCGTGCTGGCAATGTCGTACCATCACATTTATTTTTAAGTGTTCAATGCCCAATGTCTCATGTTAAACTTACTTGACACAGTTATTTCATTACATTATGAAATAAGGCGATGTGTGGGCAGTAATGGTGTACACTCAATATGGTGTATTGTGCGGGAAGAGAATGCAACGAACACCACTGTACGGGCTACGAATCCCACGAACACACTGTAATATTACTTATGGTTTGCATTGTCTAAATGTATTCAGTTGTACTGTGATGCTTGTCGAGAATAAATGTGTGTAAAGCTTATGAAATCTTAAGTTATTACATTTGGCGACGAGGATAGTGGATAATGGCTGTGTACGGAAGAATAAGAGTTTTGCTATGGGGAAGAAGATTGGAACGAGTACATTGAAAGATTGGCATATTATTTTATTGCAAATGAAATTACTGATGCGGACAAGAAGAAAGCGATTTTATTATCAGTGGTTGGTGCAAAAACATACAAACTGATGTGCAATTTAATTTCACCAGTCAAACCAAGTGACAAATCTTTTGCTGAATTAAAAAAACTTGTTTAGAAACATCATCATCCTAAACCATCAGAAATAGTACAGAGATTTAAGTTTAACAGCCGTGCTCGAAAAAGTGGAGAAACTGTATCAAACTATATGGCGGAATTACGTAAATTGTCGGAGGATTGCAATTTTGGAGAGACATAAGAAGTAATGCTTCGTGATCGACTCGTTTGTGGTATTAATGAGGACAGGATGCAGCGGAGATTACTGTCAGAACCAAAGTTGGATTTTAAAAAAGCGTTGGATATTGCGACAAGCTTGGAACATGCGGCAAAAAGTGCTGCCACTTTACATAATCAATCGATAAATGGAACTACTGTGTATAAAGTTGGTCAAAATAGGCACAAGCCAGCAAGGACTGCTCCCAACAGGCAATCTGGAAAAGCAGGTGGTAAGCCGTGTTATAGGTGCACAGGTACAACTCATGGACCAAACGACTGTCCATATAAGAATTGTGTTTGCTACAATTGTTCAAAAACAGGACATGTGCAAAAAGCTTGTAGAGCGGAGAAAAAGCAAAAACAGCTTCCGCCAAAACAGTTAAAAAGAGACCAGGAAAACAGAACTTTGTGGAGGACGATGACGACGATGAAGTGTAGACCATGTATAACATTGGTGATCATACAACGCGATATAAGGTTGAAATGAGCCTTAACTCCACAACTGTGTCATTTGAGCTGGACACTGGTGCTTCAGCAACGATAGTTAATCGGAAGACCTGGGAAAGGTTGAAAAAATCTTCATCTCTTGAGAAAACTAAGGCAAAGTTGAAAACATACTCTGGAGAGTATTTAACAATTCTTGGGAAATGCAACGTCAACGTGATATACGAGGACAAGAACGTTGTATTGCCGATCATTGTAGTGAATAATGACGGGCCAAATCTCCTTGGAAGAATTAAACTGGCCTGAAAAAATAAAGCTTGACTGGGGAGAAATTTTTTCTGTTAAAGTCAGTGGGGCAACTGATGACAATGATTTGAAGGCGATTTTGAACACATACTGGACCGTATTCAATGAAGGATTAGGAAAAATAACTGGCGTGAAGGCAAACATCTACAGTGACGTAGATGCCAAACCAAAGTACTTTAAAGCACGACCAGTACCGTATGCAATGAAAGAAGACATTGAAAAAGAGCTTGAGCGTCTACAAAACGAATGAACAATAACCCCTGTAGAGTTTTCTGAATGGGCAGCGTCGATTGTACCGATTGTCAAAAGTGATAAATCAATCAGGATATGTGGTGATTATAAAGTAACAATAAATCAGTGTTCAAAGTCGGACAATTATCCGATTCCCAAAATTACAGATTTGTATGCTACGCTAAATGGCGGGAAACAGTTTTCAAAATTGGACATGTCACAATCGTACTTGCAATTGGAACTGGAAGAAGATTCGAAGAAGTATGTCACCATAAATACGCACAAAGGCTTATTTGTGTACAATCGAATGCTTTATGGTGAAAAGTCTTGTCCAGGAATTTTTCAGCGTACCATGGAAAATATGCTACAGGGACTGCCGCGTGTTATTGTAAGAGTTGATGACATTTTAGTCACAGGACGTACACGCAAAGAACATTTGAAAAATCTGGAATATGTGTTAGACCGGTTACAGAGGCATGGTGTCAGGCTGAACCGAAACAAGTGTGTCTTCTTAGCAAACGAGGTTATATATCTGGGACACAAACTCACAGAAAAGGGAGTTGCACCACTACCAGAACGGGTAAAGGCTGTACAGGAAATGCCAGCACCCAGCAACAAGAAGCAGCTACAAAGTTATCTGGGAATGATTAACTTTTATCATATGTTTCTCAAGAACATATCACAGATTTTGACGCCGTTACGTGCGTTACTTTTGAAAGGAGCAACATGGCCTTGGGGCGAGAACGAAAATCAGGCATTTCTGCAATCAAAGAAGCTTTTGGCATCTTCAGATTTGTTAGTTCATTTTGACCCTGAAAAACAGCTACTGTTAGCCTGTGACGCATCGCCGTAGCGGTTTTGTCACACAATATGGAAGATGGTTCCGAGAGGCCGATTGCGTTTGCTTCTAGAACTCTATCAGGTGCAGAGAAAACTATTCAGTACTTGAAAAGGAGGCATTAGGATTGGTATTTGGAGTGAAAACATTTCACCAATATTTGTATGGAAACAAATTTGGGTTGCCATCGGACCATAAACCGCTACTGGGTTTACTGAAGGAAAACAAACAAATTCCAACAAAGGCAGCCGCAAGAATACAGCGATGGTAATTGACATTGGCAGGTTACGAGTATGTTTTGCAATACAAGGCGGGACCAAGTATTGGAACTGTTGATGGTCTAAGTCGATTACCGAGATCTACAGAGGTTTCCGAACCGCCAATTCCAACGGAAGTCGTGTTAGCCATTGAACAATTGGATGAAACGCCGGTAACATCACAACAGGTCAGGCTATGGACGCAACGAGATCCGGTTATGTCAAAAGTTGCTGTGTTTCTGCAAAAAGGATGGCCGGAGAAATGTCCAAATAAGGAATTAAGACCTTATTTATGCTGTTAGAAATGATTTGAGCATGCATGATAGATGCATTCTTCGAGGAAATCGTGTAATTATACCTCCACGTGGACGTGTAACAATGTTGGACACGAAGAACATCCAGGTGCAAACAGGATGAAATCCTTAGCCAGAAGGTATGTATGGTGACCTTTTATGGACACTGAAATTGAAAATCATGTGAAACACTAAGTCAGACAAACAGAAACATGCACACAGAAGCGAAATTGCATCCGTGGGAATGGCCGCAACGACCTTGGGTGAGACTGCATGTCGACTTTAGCAGTGGCATTTGAACTATTACAAAGGACATTTGCTACATATGGACTATACCAGCAACTGGTCACAGACAATGGAAGTGCATTCACTAGTTCAGAATTTGACGAGTTCATGAAAAAGAATGGCATAAAGCACATTCGAGTTGCAAGTTACCACGCAGCGAGCAATAGTCTGGGGAGCGAGCTGTAGGGATAATCAAAAGTGGGTTGAAGAAGCAACGTCATGGGACTATTCGGCAAAAGTTGGTAAAGGTGTTACTCACATATCGACTTACACCGAAGACGACACTTGGCGTGAGCCCGAGTGAACTCCTTTATGGAAGAAAATTAAGGTCAAGGTTAGATATGGTAATGCCAAATTTCACTGAAAAAGTTCAAAATAAACAGGCAACTATGAAAACCTACCACGATGCACATGCAAAAGACAGACAATTTCAAACTGGAGAAAAAGGTTTTTGTGTGGGAAAGTGTTAGAAAATCATGGACACAGGGGACAGTTATTAATCAAACAGGACCGGTTTCATATGAAATTGAAGCAAATGATGGTCGTTTGTTGAAAAAAAACATGTGGATCATTTGCGTGACCGACACTGTGTTGATATCACAGAAGAGCCTGAATTAGAGGATGGTATACCCCCAATTCCAAATCCAGCTACGCGCATGCAACAGAAGGATACAATCGAGAGTATGCCAGAAGTGCAGGATTCGCCAACAACGCAGGATTCGTCAACCACCGCCGATACTTCAATAGCAGCGGAACAACCACAGCAACCACCAAATCTACAGCTACAACAACAGCAGTATCAACGACCACAACGCCAGCGCAAACCGCCAATCCGTTACAAGGATTATGTGTGCTAAAAGATTTTTACAATATTGTTGTGTGTTAAAAGGGCATAATAATCCCTAACCATTAATAAGTGTCAAGTATCATACTAAGCTGATATTTTCTTTCATAAATTGATAGAAAATTAGTATATATCAATATTTATATACTAGTATATGCTATTATAATTAATAACCATATATATTCATCTGTATATGTTTATTACGTTATGTGAATGATTGTTTGAAAAGACCAACATTTCTTTGTACATCTACTTAAATTAAGGCTGGAATGTTGGAACACTATTTTTCACAAAAAGCTAATCTAGGACATCGGGTTATTATTTTCATGTACATTTCCAGAGTGTTTGACATTTTAATCGGTCAACAACCGCATTAACTTGATAACGTTCTGTTATTGGAGTATAATTGCCAAACCCAGGATTCAACTTACAAATGTTAGCAAAGGTTATCAAAACAAGACAGTTTTATTTCATGGAAATTCAGGGAAAACTTCTCGATGGATTCATGAATGAACTCTTAATTTAGGGGGGAAGGATGTAGTAATGTGAAATAGACTATAGCTTGATATTACTAATGGTTTGCATTGTCTAAATGTATTCAGTTGTACTGTGATACTTGTCGAGAATAAATGTGTGTAAAGCTTATGAAATCTTAAGTTATTACACACACCACTTTACTGGATACGAATCCCACGAACACACCACTGTACGGGAAGCGAAAGCCACGAACACACCACTGTATAGGAAGCGAATGCCACGAACACACCAATGTACGGGAAGCGAAAGCCACGAACACACTTCTGTACGGGAAGCGAAAGCCACGAACACACCACTGTACGGGAAGCGAATACCACGAACACACCACTGTACGGGAAGCAAATGCCACGAACACACCACTGTACGAGAAGCGAATGCCACGAACACACCACTGTACGGGATACGAAAGCAACCAATACACCACTGTACGGGAAGCGAAAGTCACGAACACACCACTGTACGGAAAGCGAATGCCACTTACACAACACTGTACGGGAAGCGAAAGCCACGAACACACCACTGTTCGGGATACGAAAGCCACTTACACACCACTGTACGGGAAGCAAATGCCACGAACACACCAATGGACGGGATACGAAAGCCACCAACACCCCAGTGTATGGGAAGTGGATGCCACGTACACACCAATGTACGGGAAGCGAATGCCACGAACACACCACTGTATGGGAAGCGAATGCCACGAACACACCAATGTACCAGATACGAATACCAAGCGAATGCTACGAACACACCAATGTACGAGATATCAATGCCACGAACAAACAGCTGTGCGGGTTATGAATGCCAAGTACACACCACTGTAAGGGATATGAATGCCACGATCACACAACTGTACGAGATATGAATGCCACGTACACACCACTGTGCGGGATATGAATGCCACGATCACACAACTGTACGAGATATGAATGCCACGTACACACCACTGTACGGGATATGAATGCCACGATCACACAACTGTACGGGATATGAATGCCACAAACACACAACTATATGGGATAAATATGCCACGTACACACAACTGTACGGGATACGAATGCCACGTGTACTTTGCCTTAGATTTCAACTCTGAGAAATCAGTTGGTCAAGATTTTCAGGAAAACTTTAGGATATTAGAGAAAGTTCTTTATAACCGTGGATAGAGCGGGGTTTATGGTCTTTAAATCACAAAAATTCTCCAAACATTAAGAAAGTTATCTTTAAAAACCTTACCTGAATCGAGACTTGTTGACATTTTTTGCCGTGCACTTTACCAAATAAGTCACGTGGGTTCTCCACCGTGTCAATGACTGCTTGACAATTTCGCTTTTTTCAACGTCTTTTGACATTATTATGACGTAACTTTTTATGACGTATATTTTTAATATATTGACGTCGTTAGTAGTCAACGTTGTCTTTGCAAAATTAGCAGCAGCTTTACATATTATAGTTATTACAATCTACTAAAATGGCCGGTGGAAACGAAATAGAGTTGTTTCGGGCGCCAGACATTAAGGTCCCTATCCAGTAAGTAATATAACGATTTAAAAAATTGCTTTCACCATCCGCATAATTAAACAAAATACAATTAGTCACATTGCTTTTTTCTGAAATAACAATAACGAAATAAGTGTACTTTAGCTAAACAGTCTCGTATAAATAAGTAATGCAAATTGCAACATACTGCTGACGTCACAGGATGCATTGTACAAAGAATGGTAACTTTTGAAATTTAAATTCAAAGGAAATGCATAAGATGATCGAAATTTAAGCTGAAGAATATTTCATGATAATATGAGATTAATTACAATATTGTTCCATATGATTTGTCGATGTTCATTAAGCCGACATCCGCTGATCATGATTTATAAGTGTTGTTTTTCTTCTATTTTCAATTTAAAGGGAGTTAATGTAACAAGTTTCAAGTTTTTATTTACATCTTTGGCATACAATATGCATGAGATGATGACATAGAAACAAGGTTGAAACAGTTTACACAAAACAGTGAAACACTTACCAGAAATAACATTATATAAAACACAGAAAACATAATGCGTGCATCACTGAATTGAGATCAAATTGAAAAATAATATTCACAACAAAATACAATAATATCAGGCTATGTTAATTAATTTACTAATGTGAAAATTGACAAATGAGCCAATTAATGATAATGGTTTTAACACATTTTGATGATTATAATAATACTGCGGTACAAAGTTAGTTCTTATATCGTGAACATGATTACATTCTAACATAGTGGTTAATAATATTTTTGTCTCAAAGAGAACAAGTTAAATTTAAGGGTTTATACAATATCTAAATGTCGCCCCTTCTCTATGGGTAAAAGATGATTTGTAGTTCTAAACTTACATAGGAAATTACAAAGTTTTAGACTATACGGAATTATATCTAGATATTTTTCAAACCATAATTCATTCGTTAAAGGAACGGTAAACTACACATTTTGAAGAATTGTCTATAGAACTTTGCCATTGCTGCAAGAACTGATCGTTCAATCTAGTACATGAATACACAATTTTCTAGAAATATACAATGTTATTAACTCTTTGGTTTAAGAAATATTCAGATAACCAAAGTTCATCTATTTTTAACAGAAGATATCCAAGAAAAAATAAGAATATCGCAATTAAGAAATTGTCTTGAGATTTGACGCAGTGTTTTGTATTCATGAACTGCTGGAATGTTTTCTTTGCAAAACACAGTGTTTTTCAGAAAGAGATATGTTTCTAGTATATAAGTGTAGATAATTACTCCGAGACATGCTTCAGTCGCAAATGAAAAAAACTCTGTGGCTATAAAATGCATGCTACATTTAACAATCGGTCACAAAAAAAGTATCTCAGTGTGTTTCAAATTATTTAAAAAATATAATTTTAAGATGATTTCATAAAGCCGCAATCCAATCATTTACCGCTCTTTACTAATATCTGATTATAGTTTATAGAAATTTAATTTATAATTGTTTTACGTCGATAAAAATCACGAGCGTTATGAAAAAGACTATCTTAAAAGACAACAACGTCAATAAGTGAGAACACCGCAAGAGGATGACGACGATACAAAACTAGGTATATCAACGGTATTTGATTTTTTATTACAAGATACACCAACCAATAAACGTTAGTTATGACCAGAGGTGGGATTATATAACAATAATAATAATAATAATGCGTGTAATAATACTGCGACGACGGTGAAATGATGATGATGATGATGATGATGATGATGATGATGATGATGATGACGACGACGACGACGACGACGATGATGATGATGATGTATTGCGTTTCATACACACGTTTTTAAATGCTGTACATTGCAGCATCGCTAGTGACGTGGCGTACTGGAAGAACTGGTTCCGGGAGTTGTCAGCAGCCAACACAAGCCACGCTCACGTGCTCACGAGTTTGGTCTGTGATATGGACATCAACATGCATACACTGCAGCTGGACAGAGCTAAACACACAGGTTCCGTCATTTTTTATTCATCATGTGACATTCATTTACAGAACTCCCCAGTAGATATGTGTATATGTATATCACATAGTATGGACGAACAACAATGCGCTTTGCACATGTAGAATCTACAGTTCCGTTTGAAATAATAATTATGCTGCAGTCCAATATTTCTCAGAGTAAGATCGGTAGAATATTACCATTACTTGACATCGAACAAACATAATTACCTATATATATCTACTATTTTATTTTGAACCAGAAAATTTACACGTGGACATTTATAATTTAATATATGTTTCATACGATTTGCATTATACTGTTAAACATAATCCAGAAGAGGCTACCTTCTACAAAGACCTGTTGTGCTTGCGGCGAAGCGTGAACGATCGGTCACAGAAAATGCGCGAGGACGCGACGCACTATTCGCAGTTGGCAGAATCGCTCGTACAGTAAGTAATGGATGAACAGGACGCATTTTGACATCCTGTTTCACGTCGAGTACTTATTATGTTTTTGTGCTTTTGCTTTACCAAAGTCGCTCATGTTGTTCTTGATAAGGAGAAGCTTTATAATAACAGAGGCGAATCCATGAGTTGACGTTAGAGAGCGCGTACTTTCTGAGTGCAACTTTTGGCGTGCGCCTCTTTCCACAGAAACTTTAATTATTCGCACAAAACATTGGAATGGTGGTTTTGGGGTTCTCCTCAAAGAAATTGTTGGCTAATTTAGTTTGAAACGTACCTGACCTACAATCCAACTGACCTACAATCCAACGAACCTACAATCCAACCTGGCCTACAATCCAACCTGACCTACAATACAACTGACCTATAATCCAACCAACCTACAATCCAACTGACCTACAATCCAACAAACCTACAATCCAACCGATCTACAATCCAACCGACCTACAATCCAACCCGACCTACAATCCAACCTGGCCTACAATCCAATCCTACAATTTTTCAGCTTAATTGTATGCATATTTGTTCTATAATATTGGCATGAGGTCGCACCTGCTCCGAACTCTGATTCTGCTAGTATGTAAATAGTTCTATTTTTTTCTTACTTTGGAACATGACCTTTTCAATGTGTTTTGGTTTTAGGTACACGGATATCAGAGGTCAGTGTGACGTTGACGTGATGGCGCTGCACCGTCAATTCCAGTCGTCCAGAGACAGGCTGCAGACGCTCATTAAGTCCGTCAATGAATATAAGCAGGTACGCGCGGTCACAATGAGTTTCATTTAGTTCAACGTAGGTAAGCGTGACGTCGCCGTGAATAATGCTGAGAGTTTTGTTCATGTCATGGCTTTTTATGTTATATTCCATAACATTTGTAACGGACTTAGTCCGAAACATTTTAATATTCTTATAATCCCCGGTCACACCGACATTCCTAACGCGATGAGACCTCTTTGCGAGTGGTTTTATTATTCGGAGCTCCTCGGCCATTTTATCGAAAACAACTTGTGACCTCGGATATATGCCGGTACATCAGTTGAAGTAGCTCGTATTTTATTTAATTATATCATTACTTAAATGTAGTGTTTTAGAGTTGTATTTATTGATCTAAGTTTAAATTGATTGCCAGTGAAGTGTATTATTGTAAACGTAATTAAAATTCCCAAGAGTTAAGTCATAATTAAAGTTTAACTGCTAAATAAAATAACTACGCGATCTACTTGCAGCGGACATAAAAGTACCGCTTTTTGAGTATGTAAACCGTCCAAATACATCCGAGGTTGTTTTAGATAAAAATGGCCGAGGATTTCCGAATGAGGTTTTATTTGCGACAGACTGGCAAATGCTGAGTGCGATACAGCCACTTCTGCCTTTTTGGAATAAGGGTACAGCAGTAGTACAGCATAAATTCTGCAACTTGATTGATAGGCAACGTTTCGGAAACTGTTCACTGCAACAAAATAATACTGTATTGCGCAAAAATGTATTTTAAACGACTGTGATATAGTGCAAACACAACGGCAGTTATCGCTTAGACTGTGTGACAATTACATAAGAGGGATGTTTTACCTTTCAACAGGCTTACCATAGGGCAATGCTTAACAAAGAAGCTGCCGCCCTTCAGGTGCACGCTGCAGAGGAGTCAGGTGACATGGGGAAGGTAGCGGAGGCGCGCCGGAAGCTGGGAAACATAAACGAGAAGGCGACCTCTATGCTGCAGCGCTACAACAAGTATCTGGAGAAATGCCGGGCAAAAATGAAGAAAGTGCAGCGGGTAAGAACTCGTGCGCTGCGTAAGACATGCTCCTGTTGTTTTTTTTGCAAATCGCACCTAAGCGCTCATTCTGCATGCACAATACGAATCAATCGTTAAGTATTTAACAATTGCATCTCTATGCAAACAATTATGTCTTAAAGAACGTTTGTGTTGTGCCCGCTAGTACATGGGACATAATCTTACTTGGTTGCTATATAATCTTATAATCTTTTCACAAATAAAATCGTGACACATCAATTACTGAAATGTGAACATTTCTTAAAATCGAACAATCTGGTAGTGTCGAGTCAATTCAGGATTTCAGGACGTTAGAAGGGGCGCTCTCAGGGGCGCGAATTATGATGTGTTCCCCCAACCCCCATAACCGAACAAATACGGCTTCAAAAAGCCAAAAGAACATCGAATAATTTAAGTATATAAGGGTGCATTCTGATGTAATTAATTAATACTTATTCTTCCTTATTGGCATAAGAAGGATATATTATTCATTTCTATTTGGGATGCGCGTGCCAGTTGGCAAATCCTCATACCCCAAATACGCAAGTAATAATAAGTATTTGATAATATTATTATTTTCAATCAAGTATATTTTCAAGAAATATATTTTCCTATATTTGAAATCATACCGTTATATAAAAAGACAAATCGAAATTAGCTCGTTTCCTAAACATTTCAGAGGTCTGACGATTTCGAGACTACTCTGGTGGCCCAACAAACTGACCGCTGCCGGAAAGTACTTGACACCCTGAAGAGCTGCGTCCAAACGACACACGCCGGACTGACAATGAGGAGGTAAATTGGTATTCTTATCCTGTTCTCCGAGCTGTAACAAGGATACGATTGCTGTTGGTATGAATGTCGGTCAGTCTGTTTGGCCGTTTGTTTACTTGTCTGTCGATCGGTCGTTCTGTGTGCGTGCGCGTGTCTGTGTCTGGCTAACCATCCGCCCGTCGATCGGTCGTTCTGTATGCGTGCGTGTGTCTGTGTCTGGCTAACCATCTGCCTGTCTATCGGTCATTCTGTATGCGTGCGTGTGTCTGTGTCTGGCTAACCATCTGCCCGTCGATCGGTCGTTCTGTATGCGTGCGTGTGTCTGTGTCTGGCTAACCATCTGCCCGTCGATCGGTCGTTCTGTATGCGTGCGTGTGTCTGTGTCTGGCTAACCATCTGCCTGTCGATCGGTCGTTCTGTATGCATGTGTGTGTCTGTGTCTGGCTAACCATCTGCCCGTCGATCGGTCGTTCTGTATGCATGTGTGTGTCTGTGTCTGGCTAACCATCCGCCCGTCGATCGGTCGTTCTGTATGCGTGTGTGTGTCTGTGTCTGGCTAACCATCCGCCCGTCGATCGGTCGTTCTGTATGCGTGCGTGTGTCTGTGTCTGGCTAACCATCTGCCCGTCGATCGGTCGTTCTGTATGCGTGCGTGTGTCGGTGTCTGGCTAATCATCTGCTTGTCGATCGATCGTTCTGTATGCGTGCGTGTGTCGGTGTCTGGCTAACCATCTGCTTGTCGATCGGTCGTTCTGTATGCGTGCGTGCGTCTGTGTCTGGCTAACCATCTGCCTGTCGATCGGTCGTTCTGTATGCATGTGTGTCTGTGTCTGGCTAACCATCTGCCTGTCGATCGGTCGTTCTGTATGCGTGCGTGTGTCTGTGTCTGGCTAACCATCTGCCCGTCGATCGGTCGTTCTGTATGCGTGCGTGTGTCTGTGTCTGGCTAATCATCTGCTTGTCGATCGATCGTTCTGTATGCGTGCGTGTGTCGGTGTCTGGCTAACCATCTGCTTGTCGATCGGTCGTTCTGTATGCGTGCGTGCGTCTGTGTCTGGCTAACCATCTGCCTGTCGATCGGTCGTTCTGTATGCGTGCGTGTGTTTGTGTCTGGCTAACCATCTGCCCGTCGATCGGTCGTTCTGTATGCGTGCGTGTGTCTGTGTCTGGCTAATCACCTGCTTGTCGATCGATCGTTCTGTATGCGTGCGTGTGTCGGTGTCTGGCTAACCATCTGCTTGTCGATCGGTCGTTCTGTATGCGTGCGTGCGTCTGTGTCTGGCTAACCATCTGCCTGTCGATCGGTCGTTCTGTATGCGTGCGTGTGTCTGTGTCTGGCTAACATCAATATGTCGGTCGGTCGATCAATCAATGTATGCGTGTTTGACTGACCGTATGTATATCAGTCGGTCGATCTGTGTGTTTTCTGTGCGTCTAGCTGACCAACTGTACGTCGGTCAATCTTTGTATTTGTCTGTGTATATCAGTGTCCGACAAACTAACCGTCTGTACGTCGGTCAATCTGTGTGTTTGTATGTGTGTATCTGTGTCTGGCTGACTGACCGTCTGTACGTCGGCCAATCTGTGTGTTTGTCTGTGTGAATCTGTGTCTGGCTGACTGACCGTCTATACGTCGGCCAATCTGTGTGTTTGTCTGTGTGTATCTGTGTTTGGCTGACTGACCGTCTGTACGTCGGCCAATATGTGTGTTTGTCTGTGTGAATCTGTGTCTGTCCGATCGTTCTGTATGCAAACGTGTGTCTGGCTAACCATCAGTATGTCGGTCGGTCGTTCTGTATGCGAGCGTGCGTCTGTGTCTGGCTAACCATCTGCCTGTCGATCGGTCGTTCTGTATGCGTGCGTTCGTCTGTGTCTGGCTAACCATCTGCCCGTCGATCGGTCGCTCTATATACGTGCGTGTGTCTGTGTCTAGCTAACCATCTGCCCGTCGATCGGTCGTTCTGTATGCGTGCGTGTGTCTGTGTCTGGTTATACATCTGCCCGTCGATTGGTCGTTCTGTATGCGTGCGTGTGTCTGTGTCTGGCTAACCATCAATATGTCGGTCGGTCGATCAATCTGTGTATGCGTGTTTGACTGGCCGTATGTATATCGGTCGGTCGATCTGTGTGTTTTCTGTGTGTCTAGCTGACCAACTGTACGTCGGTCAATCTGTGTGTTTGTTTTTGTGTAAAACTGTCCGACAAACTGACTGTCTGGACGTCGGTCAATCTGTGTTTTTGTCTGTGTGTATCTGTGTCTGACTGACTGACCGTCTGTACGTCGGTCAATCTGTGTGTTTGTCTTTGTCTGTCTGGCTGACCGTCTGTACGTCGGCAAATCTGTGTGTTTGTCTGTGTGTATCTGTGTCTGGCTGAAATATGTATTGAACCTTAGTGAACATTTAAGTTTAATTGGCATTAGTGATTAGTGATCATTCTATGCATACACATTTCAGAGCTACTAGACACGTGAATAGTGTAAGCATTTAAGCTCGTCTTCGAGAAAAGGTCAAGTATTGTCATAGCTTTGGTGTCGCTGTTGTGCAAAAACTTCAATCCAAAAACTGCCCAAGATTTGCAATTGAACTTGGTATATATGTTGCCAGACACAAAAACGCACACATTAAGCAGGGCCAATAACTCTGATTTGAATAATTATTGGCTTATGCCCTTTTTCGAGTGTAAGATAACAACAGAGTGTTGGCGGTCGATCTTCGGCGCTCTTGTGTCAGCTACCCGTAGTAATGTGAAACCTATTACAGCATGAATAAGCGTGATGCAGACATTTTATACAGCTGATTATTAGGATGAGCTCTTTTATGTTCCAGAGACCTCATGTTTGAGTCCATTGACAGCCGTCAACTCATCACAGACAGCATCGTAAAGAAAGATACCATAGCTATGCCCAGTTTTGAGGTAAAACATTATGTTTTTGTCTTGCAAGATCTATTAGGAATCGATAATATTTTTAAGATTGACTTTTGTAAAATGGTTTAAACCAGTGTCGTATACCGAAAGTATTTATAGTCTGTACTGTGTAGAATTACTGTCCATTATTTCATAAGGAAGTTTTATTCGTACAGGAATGATGTTAAATACGCATGGTCACAATTTACGTCCTTTCTTTTTCTCTTTCAAAACATCCTTAATTTTGAAGAGACTTACAGAGAATTGCATTAGAACGGAAGTGCTAAAACTCTCTACATGTATGTTGATTCCAGGGTTACTCTTCAGCTGTAGCGACAAGCATGGCAGACGACGGAGAGGAATGTTGCATGGACCAAGGTGAGTCGTTCTCGGTGTTTTCCTTTCACATGATTTATGACACAGTTTGTAATTGGCGTGTGCAGTGTGTGTGTGTCCGTCGACTAAGAAAGAGTAATGCTATTTTCTACGATTGGTGTAAATGTAATGCAGTAAATATAGTATAATTAAATGCGTCATTGATTCCAGAGGCGGCCAGTGAAGCCCCGCCAGGGCAGACACTTCCAGTTTACGTCGTCACCGACGCATACCGGAAAAAGAATAAGAACGAACTCGGCCTCCATGTCGGTAAGTACTCGAATTCTAGAATAGTCCCATTAAACAGATTTCTCCCATATAGTTAACGGTTATCTTTTATCAATGTTTGTGAACAGGTAATTTATAAGTAGGCGAACAAAATACGTTTGTTTCTTATAGAACAAAGCATATAATAATTAAAAATTATCAGCAATGTATTTAATTTAGTTATTGTGTTTAAACTTATTCCTTCCATGTTTTGATCAGAAAAGAAAGATTTGTCTTGATTTTGCCAATTTTCCCTACACCATGATTGTGTATAATGCAACGGAGTGTTGGATATATATGGGGCATGTTTAAGCATTGTATATTCAACTGTTATATGCTAACATTGATTATACGGAAAATAAGCTCAAGAAACCACAACAAAAATACAAAAAAACGCAATTAGAGACATACAAAAAAGTCCAGGGTCGTAGCTAAATTTTGGGGTTGGTCGGGAAACCTGAAACAAACATAATTATATATTTTTACGCCTTATGCTAAATTTATAGCGATTGCACATTTTATTTCAGTTTGTGGGGACTTTTTAAGTCGAACGTATCCTTGTAAACGCTACACTACTTTCGATGCATTTCCGTTTGTTTTCAACATAACTATAACTTTCAGCTCGTTATACATTTCAGGCGACCACGTGACACAGCTACTTGTGGCCAACGAGACTGGCATGGCGTATGGCGAGGTCACTCGTGGTATTTTCAACTCGAAGAAGAGGGGATTCTACCCGGTCGGCTGTGTCAAACCGGCCAGGAAAGCCCTGCAGCCTAATTTCCTTGTCAACAAGAGCGGAAATCCCTGGGAGCACCCCGGAAATCAGATTATGGACACCGGAAGTCCTAGCTTGAGAAAGCACAAGTGGTTTTCCAAGGCCAATATCCTGAAAAAGGTGTACGGAGTTGAGGTGGAGGTGGAGAAGGCCAAGCCTAGACATAACGAAAAAAAAACTTCTTCTAAAACCCAGGTGGAAGAGTCCGTCGGATGTGACCAGACGACAGTCGAACTGCTGACACAGCCAGAAGTAGACACATATGGAATTGAGGGTTTCGCATTCACAATGAGACGACACCCGCCACTTGAGAGCAGAAGTCACAATATGGCCGCCAATGAGTGTCTGCTCGTTGAAGAATTAGACAATGACATCTGTCAGTCGAAGAAGCCAACGGTCAATAAGCAAATTGGACGGAATAGGGGAGATATCATTTAAATAATGTCAAATCCAAGTATAATGACTGGTTATTTTATTACAGCAGACTGTTCAGTTATACTTAAATAATGTTGAAATTTGTTTCTGAGAACTATGCTTGTTCAAATAAAAGAGAACCAGTACGAATTGTCGCGTGTTAAGTGCTCGTATTGTTTTTCGTTCTACAATGCGCCTACATGCCAATATCATACGAAGTCTTTCATAATGTAATTGTTAGTGTTTGTTGTTTGAAGTATATGAACATTTCGTCGTCGAATGCTTGAAGAAAAGAGTTCTTTCACCTTACCATGATTAAAGCATCGAAATTGTCAAATATTAAGATAAACATAACATTGTACATGTAGAAGTTGTCGGTGCATGATGTTATTACAGGTTATTGCCCAATCAGGGGACTGGAAACATCTTGAGAAAATGTTATTTAAAAATTATAATCAGAAATTAACAATTGATCTGCCTACCCAATTTCCAGTTATCTTAGACAGCATATACCTAGAAGAAATTAAACGTGGGTGTGGGTCAGCGCCCATGGAAAGTAATTCTGTGATTGCGCCGAATGTTGATGACCAATTCTATGTAGTGTTTGCCCTGCAATGTAAGCTAAATAAAAGCGGTATATATTTTTAGTTTTTTTTACTTTTGAAGAACCGTTACATTTTGCCTGGCACCAATAAGAAAGGAACTTGAAACGAGCCGTTATGCCTGAAAATGCTGTTCCGCGCATGCGCATTGCACATTAACGATTCGTTAAAGTATGTATTTTTCATAATTTCGTCCGAGATTTTACATAGAATGTTTCAGTATATTGAAATTCATTTACCATATCAGTGTTTGTGTTTATTATTTCATACAGCTTATGGGTTTTTAATTCGGTTTTGTAACCATATTTTTTAGATCAACGTGCAAGTCTTCGTATTCGGATCGGTGATTTGCGGATAAAATGGCGGCTTTTGCAATTTAGGAGGTGGATTGTGTTTGTTTACTAACACATACGAATGCAAGTATATGCAACTTATTTAAGTAATCGTATGAATATGGCATTGCTTGATGGTATTGTACACTTTAACAAATTTCATGTAAAAATGAATCGCCAATTATGATTTTAAAGAGGTACGTTTTGGAGATTGTGATACTTAAAAACTCTGCGTCACACTGGTGTTTTTGTATTTTCTTTAAAAATGTATATGTACCATATTTTTACATATCATTTTTAATATGCACAATGCTAATAAATGGTATTGCATATTTTAGATAAATTAAGTTAAAATGTTGCTAAATATGTGACTTGAATGTTCCCATTTTTTCATTGTTAAAATAGGCACCGGATGGTTGGTGCCGGGATGGTGTAATGACATTTATATTTTATTCTATGTATTATACTATATATTTGTGCCACTATTTACATAATAAAATGCTAAGGTACAGATCTCAGCCAATATCTGTGATAATATAGTCATATTTCACAAGTTAACCCATACCATGATCCCTCCGGAATATATTTGGTCAAACCGGAAGCAAGATTTAAAAAGAACATTCACTTGCTGTTATAAAAAAATTCCACCATATTCAATGAACGGATTTTAAAATAACTTTAAAAAGAGGAGCGATTATTCTGTATTCACACTTATTTGACCCACTAGGTCCATCCTTTGTGTAGTCACATGGTACATTATTTGGCGCGAAAGTTAAACCGCCTATCAAGGCGTTAGTTTTTTTAATGAATATTGAGCAAAATTGTCGCGACTTTGATTGATGTTCGTACAAAATGGAAAAGCACCGAAACATGAACGTTTGAATTACCGTTCGTTTATAAAAAAACAACAAATTGTTGATATTTAGATTAATATCCGTTTGTAAAACCGTTCGTTTATAAAATCAACAAATTGTTAATATTTAGATTAATATCTTAGTATATTTGCATAATACAGAACTTAACTGAGTGACTTGTGTTAGGTTGTGGTGCATACACTGGCCTATCCATGGACGTCCGTCCCCAAGAGCATATCAGTTGTGTAAGACCCTGGTAATCCATGAAAACACACTGTGCGTCCAATGTCCATATCACGTGTGCAGTCTCGTCAGCATCTTCTTTGTTCAAGGCCTCAACAACATTTACACTCTTCACAGTCTCGTCAGCATATACACTGTTCACAGTTTTGTCAGTATCTAAACTATTTATGGTCTCGTCAGCATCTACACTGTTCACGTCCTCGTCAGCGTCTACAATGTTCAAGGTCTCGTCAGCATCTACGATGTTCACAGTCTCGTCAGCATATATCTGTTTATAGTGCCCTAAAAATCTACACTGTTTAATGCCTCGTCAGCATCTACAACGTTATATGTCTCATCAGCATATACACTGTTCACGGTCTCGTCAGCATCTACACTCTGCAAAATTTCGTCAGCACGTACGTTGTATAAGGTCTCGTCAGCATCTACACTGTATAGGGTCTCGTCAGCATCTACACTGTATAAGGTTTCATCAGCATCTACACTGTTCAAGTTCTCGTCAGCATGTACACTGTATAAGGTCTCGTCAGCATGTACACTGTTTAAGGTCTCGTCAGCATGTACACTGTATAAGGTCTCGTCAGCATGTACACTGTATAAGGTCTCGTCAGCATGTACACTGTATAAGGTCTCGTCAGCATGTACACTGTATAAGGTCTCGTCAGCATGTATACTGTTTAAGGTCTCGTCAGCATGTACACTGTTTAAGGTCTCGTCAGCATGTACACTGTATAAGGTCTCGTCAGCATGTACACTGTATAAGGTCTCGTCAGCATGTATACTGTATAAGGTCTCGTCAGCATGTACACTGTATAAGATCTCGTCAGCATGTACACTGTATAAGGTCTCGTCAGCATGTACACTGTATAAGGTCTCGTCAGCATGTACACTGTATAAGGTCTCGTCAGCATGTACACTGTATAAGGTCTCGTCAGCATGTACACTGTTCAAGGTCTCGTCAGCATGTACACTGTTCAAGGTCTCGTCAGCATGTACACTGTTCAAGGTCTCGTCAGCATGTACACTGTTCAAGGTCTCGTCAGCATGTACACTGTTCAAGGTCTCGTCAGCATGTACACTGTATAAGGTCTCGTCAGCATGTACACTGTATAAGGTCTCGTCAGCATGTACACTGTTTAAGGTCTCGTCAGCATGTATACTGTATAAGGTCTCGTCAGCATGTACACTGTATAAGGTCTCGTCAGCATGTACACTGTATAAGGTCTCGTCAGCATGTACACTGTATAAGGTCTCGTCAGCATGTACACTGTATAAGGTCTCGTCAGCATGTACACTTTTTGAGGTCTCGTCACCATGTATACTGTATAAGGTCTCGTCAGCATGTACACTGTATAAGGTCTCGTCAGCATGTACACTGTTTAAGGTCTCGTCAGCATGTACACTGTATAAGGTCTCGTCAGCATGTACACTGTTTAAGGTCTCGTCAGCATGTACACTGTATAAGGTCTCGTCAGCATGTACACTGTATAAGGTCTCGTCAGCATGTACACTGTATAAGGTCTCGTCAGCATGTACACTGTTTAAGGTCTCGTCAGCATGTACACTGTATAAGGTCTCGTCAGCATGTACACTGTATAAGGTCTCGTCAGCATGTACACTGTATAAGGTCTCGTCACCATGTATACTGTATAAGGTCTCGTCAGCATGTACACTGTATAAGGTCTCGTCAGCATGTACACTGTATAAGGTCTCGTCAGCATGTACACTGTATAAGGTCTCGTCAGCATGTACACTGGTCAAGGTCTCGTCAGCATGAACACTGTATAAGGTCTCGTCAGCATGTACACTGTATAAGTTCTCGTCAGCATGTACACTGGTCAAGGTCTCGTCAGCATGTACACTGTATAAGGTCTCGTCAGCATGTACACTGTTCAAGTTCTCGTCAGCATGTACACTGGTCAAGGTCTCGTCAGCATGTATACTGTATAAGGTCTCGTCAGCATGTACACTGTTCATGTTCTCGTCAGCATGTACACTGTATAAGTTCTCGTCAGCATGTACACTGTATAAGGTCTCGTCAGCATGTATACTGTATAAGGTCTCGTCAGCATGTACACTGTTCAAGTTCTCGTCAGCATGTACACTGTATAAGTTCTCGTCAGCATGTACACTGTATAAGGTCTCGTCAGCATGTACACTGTATAAGGTCTCGTCAGCATGTACACTGTTTAAGGTCTCGTCAGCATGTACACTGTTCAAGGTCTCGTCAGCATGTACACTGGTCAAGGTCTCGTCAGCATGTACACTGGTCAAGGTCTCGTCAGTTCTCGTCAGCATGTACACTGTTCAAGGTCTCGTCAGCATCTACACTGTTTAAGGTCAAGGTCTCGTCAGCATGTACACTGTTCAAGGTCTCGTCAGCATCTACACTGTTTAAGGTTTCGTCAGCATGTACACTGTTTAATGTCTCGTCAGCATGAACACTGTATAAGGTCTCGTCAGCATGTACACTGTATAAGGTCTCGTCAGCATGTACACTGTATAAGGTCTCGTCAGCATGTACACTGTTTAAGGTCTCGTCAGCATGTACACTGTTTAAGGTCTCGTCAGCATGTACACTGTATAAGGTCTCGTCAGCATGTACACTGTATAAGGTCTCGTCAGCATGTACACTGTTTAAGGTCTCGTCAGCATGTATACTGTATAAGGTCTCGTCAGCATGTACACTGTATAAGGTCTCGTCAGCATGTTTACTGTATAAGGTCTCGTCCGCATGTACACTGTATAAGGTCTCGTCAGCATGTATACTGTATAAGGTCTCGTCAGCATGTACACTGTATAAGGTCTCGTCAGCATGTATACTGTATAAGGTCTCGTCAGCATGTACACTGTATAAGGTCTCGTCAGCATGTACACTGTATAAGGTCTCGTCAGCATGTACACTGTTTAAGGTCTCGTCAGCATGTATACTGTATAAGGTCTCGTCAGCATGTACACTGTATAAGGTCTCGTCAGCATGTATACTGTATAAGTTCTCGTCAGCATGTACACTGTATAAGGTCTCGTCAGCATGAACACTGTTTAATGTCTCGTCAGCATGTACACTGTTTAAGGTCTCGTCAGCATGTACACTGTTTAAGGTCTCGTCAGCATGTATACTGTATAAGTTCTCGTCCGCATGTACACTGTATAAGGTCTCGTCAGCATGAACACTGTTTAATGTCTCGTCAGCATGTACACTGTTTAAGGTCTCGTCAGCATGTACACTGTTTAAGGTATCGTCAGCATGTACACTGTATAAGGTCTCGTCAGCATGTACATTGTATAAGGTCTCGTCAGCATGAACACTGTATAAGGTCTCGTCAGCATGTACACTGTATAAGGTCTTGTCAGCATGTACACTGTAAAAGGTCTCGTCAGCATGTACACTGTATAAGGTCTCGTCAGTATGTACACTGTATAAGGTCTCGTCAGCATGTACACTGTTCAAGGTCTCGTCAGCATGTACACTGTTCAATGTCTCGTCAGCATGTACACTGTATAAGGTCTCGTCAGCATGTACACTGGTCAAGGTCTCGTTAGCATGTACATTGTATAAGGTCTCGTCAGCATGTACATTGTATAAGGTCTCGTCAGCATGTACACTGTATAAGGTCTCGTCAGCATGTACACTGTATAAGTTCTCGTCCGCATGTACACTGTTTAATGTCTCGTCAGCATGTATACTGTATAAGGTCTCGTCAGCATGTACACTGTATAAGGTCTCGTCAGCATGTACACTGTTTAAGGTCTCGTCAGCATGTATACTGTATAAGGTCTCGTCAGCATGAACACTGTTCAAGTTCTCGTCAGCATGTACACTGTTTAAGGTCTCGTCAGCATGTACACTGTATAAGGTCTTGTCAGCATGTATACTATATAAGGTCTCGTCAGCATGTACACTGTATAAGGTCTCGTCAGCATGTACACTGTATAAGGTCTCGTCAGCATGTACACTGTATAAGGTCTCGTCAGCATGTACACTGTATAAGGTCTCGTCAGCATGTACACTGTAAAAGCTCTCGTCAGCATGTACACTGTATAAGGTCTCGTCAGCATGTACACTGTTTAAGGTCTCGTCAGCATGTACACTGTATAAGGTCTCGTCAGCATGTACACTGTTCAAGGTCTCGTCAGCATGTACACTGTATAAGGTCTCGTCAGCATGTACACTGTATAAGGTCTCGTCAGCATGTACACTGTATAAGGTCTCGTCAGCATGTACACTGTATAAGGTCTCGTCAGCATGTACACTGTAAAAAGTCTCGTCAGCATGTACACTGTATAAGGTCTCGTCAGCATCTACACTGTATAAGGTCTCGTCAGCATGTACACTGTATAAGGTCTCGTCAGCATGTACACTGTATAAGGTCTCGTCAGCATGTACACTGTAAAAGGTCTCGTCAGCATGTACACTGTATAAGGTCTCGTCAGCATGTACACTGTATAAGGTCTCGTCAGCATGTACACTGTATAAGGTCTCGTCAGCATGTACACTGTATAAGGTCTCGTCAGCATGTACATTGTATAAGGTCTCGTCAGCATGTACACTGTATAAGGTCTCGTCAGCATGTACACTGTATAAGGTCTCGTCAGCATGTACACTGTATAAGGTCTCGTCAGCATGTACACTGTATAAGGTCTCGTCAGCATGTATACTGTATAAGGTCTCGTCAGCATCTACACTGTTCAAGGTCTCGTCATCATGTATTCTGTATAAGGTCTCGTCAGCATCTACACTGTTCAAGGTCTCATCAGCATGTACACTGTTCAAGGTCTCGTCAGCATGTACACTGGTCAAGGTCTCGTCAGCATGTACATTGTATAAGGTCTCGTCAGCATGTACACTGTTTAAGGTCTCGTCAGCATGTACACTGTTCAAGGTCTCGTCAGCATGTACACTGTATAAGGTCTCGTCAGCATGTACACTGTATAAGGTCTCGTCAGCATGTACACTGTATAAGGTCTCGTCAGCATGTACACTGTATAAGGTCTCGTCAGCATGTACACTGTTCAAGGTCTCGTCAGCATGTACACTGTATAAGGTCTCGTCAGCATGTACACTGTATAAGGTCTCGTCAGCATGTACACTGTTTAAGGTCTCGTCAGCATGTACACTGTATAAGGTCTTGTCAGCATGTACACTGTTTAAGGTCTCGTCAGCATGTACACTGTATAAGGTCTTGTCAGCATGTACACTGGTCAAGGTCTCGTCAGCATGTACACTGTATAAGGTCTCGTCAGCATGTACACTGTTCAAGGTCTCGTCAGCATCTACACTGTATAAGGTCTTGTCAGTATGTACACTGTTCAAGGTCTCGTCAGCATGTACACTGTATAAGGTCTCGTCAGCATGTACACTGTTCAAGGTCTCGTCAGCATCTACACTGTTTAAGGTCTCGTCAGCATGTACACTGTATAAGGTCTCGTCAGCATGTACACTGTATAAGGTCTCGTCAGCATGTACACTCTATAAGGTCTCGTCAGCATGTACACTGTTCAAGGTCTCGCCAGCATCTACACTGTTTAAGGTCTCGTCAGCATGTACACTGTTTAAGGTCTCGTCAGCATGTACACTGTATAAGGTCTCGTCAGCATGTACACTGTATAAGGTCTCGTCAGCATGTACACTGTTCAAGGTCTCGTCAGCATGTACACTGTATAAGGTCTCGTCAGCATGTACACTGTATAAGGTCTCGTCAGCATGTACACTGTATAAGGTCTCGTCAGCATGTACACTGTTAAAGGTCTCGTCAGCATCTACACTGTTCAAGGTCTCGTCAGCATGTACACTGTTCAAGGTTTCGTCAGCATCTACACTGTATAAGGTCTCGTCAGCATGTACACTGTATAAGGTCTCGTCAGCATGTACACTGTAAAAGGTCTCGTCAGCATGTACACTGTATAAGGTTTCGTCAAAATGTACACTGTATAAGGTCTCGTCAGCATGTACACTGTTCAAGGTCTCGTCAGCATGTACACTGTTCAAGGTCTCGTCAGCATGTACACTGTATAAGGTCTCGTCAGCATGTACACTGGTCAAGGTCTCGTCAGCATGTACACTGTATAAGGTCTCGTCAGCATGTACACTGTTCAAGGTCTCGTCAGCATGTACACTATATAAGGTCTCGTCAGCATGTACACTGTTCAAGGTCTCGTCAGCATGTACATTGTATATGGTCTCGTCAGCATGTACACTGTTCAAGGTCTCGTCAGCAGCTACACTGTTCAAGGCATTCGGAGCTCCTCGGCCATTTTTATCGAAAACAACCTCGGATGTTTGTCGGTACATCTGTTGTAGTCCGTAATTTTCTGAATTATATCCTTAATTAAATGAAGTGTTTTAGCTTGTACTTATTTGTATAAGTTTGAAATGATTGCCAGTGAATTGTATTATTGCAAACATAATTAAAATTCCCAAGAGTAAAGTAATATGGTTTAACTGCTAAAATAAATTAGAACCCGATCTACTTTCAGACACGACTTAAACATGCCGATTTCTTAGTATGTAAACCGTCCATATATACATCTGAGGCTTTTTTCGATAAAAAGGGCCAAGGAGTTCCGAATGTTTTTTAGGTCTCGTCAGTATCTACACTGTTCACGGTCTCGAAGCGAACAATATAGATCGGATCGTTTTGCATGGGTGTGCAGGTTGAGCTGCATGTACGTCACTGTCACATGGACAGAATACGGAAGAGGGGAATTGAAACTATGAGGTATATTGTTTCGTTGACAAAGGGTTGTCGAGTGTGAATGCAAGCAGAACAATACTTATGCTTTAATAATCTATTCATAACAGTTTCTTCCTTATAAATCGTTTATGAAACACCACTCATCCAGACCTTACAAAGAAGCATTGCTACATATATATGGGCCACTTGTTGAAGATCTATTTTCGCTCAATTTATACCTGGGAAAGGAAACTAAATATGAACCAAAGACTATTGATGGTAATAAGTATATAATAACACCCAACAGAACGACTTTCTTAAACAGATTCGTGGCTGACGTTAATCAGTGGAGCAAGCAGTCGGAAACATTAAGGGATAAGAACACCCCATTTGTACAAAGGTAAGTCCTTATACTGTTATGGGTTTGTATTCGACTCTACGATCCTCCAGTGCTAAATTATGATAGTTTTTTTTAGTTTTATTTATCAGTGTTGCCTCTTTTGCGTACACGAATGTGACGTAAGCACTTTTTATAATTGAAAAACGGAGAGCAATATTTAAGGGTCCATTTTCACCAATGTCTTGAGTTCAGAAAACTGAATTCTTAAAGTGTCACTCGTATCTAAAATCAATACATACACATGTATAACAAGCATAAATTTTGAGTGATAAACCTTTAACTACTTAAAAAAGAATGCATTTGTGGAAAATAGTAATTACTGATAACAAGATTGTAACCGTGTATTTAAACGCTGAAAACACACAATTATAAAATAACTGGTGGGTCCTTAAAATTTATAGTGATCAAATATCGTCTCAGCAGCTTTATTTCAAATTACACACGGTATCCTTTATATGAACCATTGTTTTTTTTTTATATTTATTCATCCTTTTCGGTTAATTAAAACAACTGTATTGATTGTGGTAAATTCTTTTAGGGAGTAAAAGTGCATCTTTAAATGTTTCAAAATATTTAAAGTGTACGTAATTTTGCAAAAGATATGTGCTTGATTTTAGGACACAGATTATTTGCGACAGATAAATTTCATTTTTACAACGAAATTAAAAAGTTGCTTTTCTGAGTCTGAGTCTCAAACTTCGATGTCGAATTTATTCAGACCAAACGACTTATATGGACATGATTCCTTTACGTCGTATGCAAAAAACGAAGAATTTTAATATTTTTTTCCCTGATGCTGAAGATGCTGTATGTTAACGTATGAATATATCGATAGATAGATATATAGATTTATTTCAGTAAGGAATGCACATACATGGACAATTAAAATAAACAACATGTATAGTAAATAAAATTATACATACATGATATTTTCAATAGCCATGACAGGCATACCGAACCAAGGATGACACAAAAAAGAGAAAACTCTTATTTTCATTGTGGTCCTTTGTTAGGGAGGCATTGCATATTTAAGTAATAATATAGCTGTATTCGAAATTGCACAAATATATTAAAAGTTAGTCTTTATGAATAAATATTGCCTTAGTTGTATCACAGTCACTTTACATAATTTAGTAACATAAAGTTATAAGTTGAGAAAGTTAAATATAATTATCACAATATAGTATGAATATGACAGTATGTAGTACTTATAAAATGCGAGGTTAAGTTAAAATGGTTCCTTTACTGAAAATCTTTGAATAAATAAATGAAAAAACAAACAAAACCTTTTAATAGCATAACTAATTATGCCAAATTATCTAAAAAAAAGATTCTTTACTAGCAATTTAAAAATAGGTAATTTCTTAGTCTGTGCGATACAAGATGGCAACTTGTTCCATAAGGAAATACCAGAAAAGAAGAAGGACTTTAACCCAAAACCTTTGACCTCTGGATTAGCATAAGCCCCTTTCTGACATAACCTGGTCCTGTGTGTATGCACAGTATCTTGGGAGATAAAATTGTCTCCCATGTAGCCCGGGGCTATGCCATTTTTTATTCTAAAGACATGACCCAAACTTATCTGGTGTACACGTTTGTTGACAGGTAACCAGTTGAGTAATTTAAAGTGTTCTTGGCCAATGTGAGACCTTGCATCAAGATCCAAAACAAACCTCATAAGTTTATTTTGTGGTTTGGAGCTTGGTTTTAAGTAAGTTGGTCAGACCATGATACCACATAGAACAGGCATAATCAAACTGGCATTGATAATAATTAATTGATAATTAATCGATTATCCGATAGGTATTGTATGTAAATAATCCAAGTAATCCAGTACATTTCTAAATAAAAACACTTACCAATCGACTTAACACTGAAAAAATGGCGTCGAAACAAAAATGCAACTGTCGAGTTATGTTGAGGCCATTATCGAGCTTAATGTAAAACTGTTTCAATGACATCGTTCGTGACGTCACTCAAGTACTTGATATGGAGGTTATTTTGAACTAACTTTTTTTGCATTTTCTTGACCTTTAACAGTTATTTTTAATTACAAAAGTAACTTATGGTGTGTATTTTATGCAATAATAGCACTCGGGCTGTGAACCATTTTGCGGGCCTTTTCAGATGGTAACGACCTCAAAAAAATGTATTTACCCTATATTATTTTTTCTGGGCAGAATTCCTTCGCCGCTTCCATTCGGACCAGCCTTCACTCAAAACGTTTTTTAACAAATGTAATACAAAACAGCATACTTTGAGAGAAAAAGACCATGAGAAATATTGGAAGTAAAAGCAGAAAGTAAAAAATACGATGATTATACGTTCTGCATGACTGCTATCATCGATTGTGGTGCTGGTTTTAAAGAAATAATACTGTAAGACAAGATGACTGATTTTTCATAATTTGGAGTAAAGCAAAGAAGAAAAATATATCTATTTAAAATTGATGCGTAAGAACTTCTGGTGAGTGTATTCTGTAGCTAGTTACTTATAATATTAATTATAACTAGATTAATATGCAGTTACTTTGTGTATGCAGATGTCGCTGAGGTCGGTAGTCAGCGTGCTCCTGTGGTTCTTCGCTGTGGTCAGATCACTCGAGATTACACGGACTGTTGCTCTCTCACCGTACGTACATGTTTGCCGGAATGTGAGGATTGTAATGATCAAAGCTTTTCGAGTAGTCACTCGGAATATCTTTCTGTTAACTAATCCTTTTCCTTCCCAAAGTTATTAACATACTGGAGACAACGTACATTTAACTGTTTAAAATATGAACCGTTTGTTAACAGACCCTGTTTAAGACATGGGAGAAAATAAAATAAAAATACATGTACGACGTACTTTTTTTCTTAAGAAATCCATTTCCACGTGTAAAGAACGCACTGAGGGTTGCCTACTTAGAAGAGGACGGTTGGCAAATAGTGTTCCGAGCAACTGCCGGAAATGGACAATCCGTATACGATGCGTGGACAAACGGTAAGACACAAGTCCAACATTATCATCCTTCACCTTTTCGAAACCCCCTACCAAATAAAAAAAGTTTCATCGGCACCGGTGAAAACGGTGGTCAAAATTTAGGACAAGTGCGCAGAAATTAAGTTATACCAAATGTTTGTTCATTTTTTATTTAAAAAGTTACAATTGAGTCATTCATAATTACGTGTTTAATGGTTTTGATTTTAATGGCATCAATTACGAGTTCGGTGTATGTTTGACAGTGTTAAGCATATTGACATGAACTGCTTACAGGCACTAGTACAATTTCTGTCAAGCCGGTGGACATAACAAGAGCTAATTCGAGTCATTATATGAGAAAGAACCTAAGATCAAACTGGGAACGATACAACATCAAATACGTTAAAATGGCCGTCTACAAAGACAACCGCGAAGCCGCCTATGTGATTTTCAACGGCGAGGGAAGTACGGCCGATGACTGGTTTTCTCCGAACAATGTCGTAGACTCCTCCTGGGTGGATTTAATGTCTTCAGAAACGCACAATTTTTTCTCCATACTTGGAGCTGATGACGGCAGGGTGCTTCGACGCTTTTTCATTAATACATTGTACCGTGGTTGTCCAGGAGATATTGGTCATTTTGCAGTCATTGAAGAAGGAGTCTGCTCCTTTGATAAACATGCCCGTTTTCCTCAGTTCATCTACTCCAACCAGAACGGGGCTGATTTTTGGCAGAACCGATTCGCAGTTGTAGATTATTTCTGCATCTTTATTAGTACTGCCTAAATTGAAGAAAGACCGATCGCCGACAACCACTCATTACTAGTTAGATTGTCAGAGGTTGTATCTTCAACAGTTAGAACATGTTCGGTCATTGTCGTCGACATGGAGAGTTGTTTTGACCAGATACCAACATCTGCATGAGAAGTCGGCCATCTGTTATTGAAATGTTCAATGTTTTACTAAACTCAGCTATCGCAACTCAACCAATCAACAACCTTAACGCCGAATACGACTCGTTCGCAGTTTCTGTTGTTGTTGTTGTTTTCGTTATAAAGGCGTATATACCAACACCTTTGTAGAATAAATGATATTTTGTTTTAATTTAAATAGAATTAAAATGAGTTCCTTTAAAGGTGTATGTATGTATGTATAAGCATAAATATTACTCAATATTCCTGATATTCTACAATTAAGCTAGTTCTCTAATAGTTATATTAACCATTGTGTTATTTTTTATGTCTGGTGAACCTTGTGGTTTTATGCCTGTTGACATAATCTATTCATTTAGCTTATAAAACTATTTAAAATAATACCAAAAAGTACGGGGTCACCTGACCCCAGTATGACGAAAGATCTGAGACAGCTCTGTACAGTGTGTGTATACCACGTGATAAATTACGTCATATATGCTACGTCGGAAGGCAACATTTTACATAAAATGAAGACTAAAATCAAAGATAGCTTTTCTTATACTACACCATTTTGAATAAAACAAAGGACAGTCTATGCCACTTAAAGAGCCCCGCCTTCGTTTTATTACAGAAGTTTGATTAGGAGATTAGTTTCATCAAACACTTCGACAAACCTGTTTCCATAATAATGTTTTGATAGTTCTGGCTTCCATAACTTTAATGTTGATATTTATTTTTTTGATGTTTACAACGCATTAAAGTTATGGCGTAACCCCATAGTAAAGTCAACCAGAATCAATTGAGTGTGATGATGCAATGCAATCACATGACCATGATGACGTCGATGGATTCTATTTATAGCATCGGATTCACATTGTTCATTTAGTTGAATCCAATTGCAGTAAGGCTGTAAATACCTTTTGATAAGTAAAAACAATTTATTTATTCCAAATTTGTTATTAGTTATTTATTAATTATTCGAAATAGAAAAAATAACAGCAAAATAAACACTTGGTCACATGGGTATTTTCTGAAAATCTTGGTGTCACGTGATTAAATTTGAACACAACTATGACCTAGATAAGGAATGCTTGTAATAGGATTTATTAAAAAGCTAAATCAACTATCTTTAAAGCGTTTTTTGGTTTTGAAAATGAGTTTGTGAACTACATTTTACTTCATTAACCTAAGGATACAGCTATTTTGTCTGTACAATGCATACAAGTGAAATAACTGCGTGACATAAAACTCTCACGAATTCTGGTAGGGTTTGGATACGGCGTTCTCTTCAGCGAACACATCCAAAAAGGTAATATATAACGTGTTCGCTGAAGTTCTTTAGCTAATGTTTTGACAGTGCTCCGTCAGACGGCCGTATTGTGAAAAGGGTTTTCGAAGTGTTTGAAGAAACTAAACTCTCAATCAAACTCTGGTAAAAGACCGAAGGTGGAGCTCTGTAAGAGGCGTAGACTGCGCTATATTTCATCGCAAATGGTGAAGAAATAGTGAAGTTATCTTGTTTTAAATCTTCATTCGAAGCAAAATATTGCCTTCCGACGTAGCATTTATACCGCAATTTATCACGTGGTATACACACACTGTCTGTAGCACACCGAACTTTTGTCTCAAACTCAAAAAAATGGCTGACACCGTTGTAGAACGCTTACAGCGTATTCATATTATAGCAAAATTTGGTCGATAGCGGGTTCCGGGATTATTTAAAGACAGGACGAACCTTTTTGAGAACATGTCCATTGTGGATTCTCGAAAGAAGTACTGATTTCTTCCGGAAAATATCGGCATGATAGAGGTTGATATTTTTAATTAACTGCATGCAGCCTGCTCTACCACCTCTGCTGTATGTACTTGAACTCTTTCAGCTTGGACTCAGTCCAGTAGGTAGATCTCTTTTAACCAAGTCATTCATTTCACCCCAGACGACACCGATGTTGATATGAGCTCGCGTTTTATTTTCCGGTTGGGAGTATTTAGCGGAAAGTTTCTGCATATTATTAAAGCGAATGAGATAGTTGAGACTGAGTTTAAATTTCGGTTGCGAACGGTCTCATGCTATGTCGTGATCACCAATTTAAGTCCGACCTCAACCGAGTCCAAAAATATTCTCAGGTCAAACTTTGAGAACGAGTTTGAGTTTGTGTTTGTAACCTGGGGTCTGCCAACTGTCCACCCTCGCTAAAAATGAACTTCAGACATCCCCCGACACAAATATACCAAGAAACGCTCTGGACAAAAAATGCACACAACCACTCTAGGGACTGTACTATTGAGTTCTAACGTGATACTGAGGCCAGGTATTTGACATTCAAATTTGTTTATATCGAATGCTTTAAATGTGTCGTATCATCTTTTGTCAATTTCATTAGACATCAGTCAAATAAATGTAGTTTAGTTTCTAACGAATTCTACATGGGACATGGATGTCCTCCATACAATTTCTAAAGTTCTGCCTCGAAGTCCCAGGAACAAACTCGTAACATTTCAGAAAGAGCTCCTTAAGCGTTTCATACTAACAGCTTTCAACTCGATGTGTGTTTTATGAACTAGCGTTGCTGATTAAAACACCTAGTAAAGTCCAGTGTCTTTATGTCATTTAAGATGTTCAACAACCTTATAAAAGTATAGGAACAATTTATCAACATTTTTCTTGAAATGGCGGAACAACCCTTATGTGCTTTGTAACATTCAACGTATGACAATATTTTTGGTTCAGCCAGATTTACGCGGTCTTGGTTGTCTTATTCCTTTCATTTTATCTAAACTGCAATTGTATTTTTCTCTTCAAGTTTTATTGGTACCTGCCTTTGCATCTGTCTCTCTTCTTACTTAATACTGAAGTTCTAGTTTCCTGTATTTTAATTCAGACTGATATTAGACAGTGAAACAGAGTGCACTCTCTGCAAAAACGTTCCCGTCCGCTAAATAACAAACCAAAGCATTCTTAAGTACTTGCTTACGCATAGAAGATTTAATTTCAGACATATTATAATGATTGACAAGATTGAGCAAGTCATCCTTCCTTAACAAATTGAACTCCTGGGAAGACTTTGCTACAAAATGATCAAGTTAAATAAGCTAGTTTTAATCACAAAATGAGTATCATCAAATCTGCAACAATTCAAAATTCAGTTTAAAAAAGTAACTTAAATCCCTTCAATTTAGTTCTCGTTTATATGTAAGGGTATATTAAATTAGGTATGTACCATTAAGCACGTAATCGCTCACCTATCCTCATGGCACTGTTGTTTTGTCATGTAAAATGATTGGCTTCTGTCCTTTCTAAACCTTGTACACATGTATATGATATAAGTTTTGAATGTATATTACTGCACAAAGATTATATCTTTTTACTGTATAATATGTTAAAGAAGATACATACTGCAATGATGTCAGTTCGTTATTGTTAACAAAGTAAAATAAACTCGTGAAGTCTATATAGAAACGTTTACTACTGTTACTTTAAAAAACTGTTAATGTTTTGATTGGGGAAGTAAAACCCTTGTCATGGCAATTTTTTATACCGATGAAGTGTTAAAACAATGATTTATGTTGATGATGTCCAGCATGGGGCCCGTGGTTTCAGGTGTTGCTATTCTTTCGGTTACAAAATTGTCTATATACTCTTCAGATCCATAATTCAAGTACGTTCAGTATAAATTATTGTTTTAACACTTCGTCAGTATAAGGAATTGCCAGTATGGTCACCATGCAACTCTTCATGCAATTTAAGTCACTGCTATAACTGTAATTAACACATATGTAAACATGTAATTATTAACATGTGAAACCTGTCGCAAATCAATATTCGAGGTCAATATCACTTTTGGAGTCCATCATCACTTTTCAGGTCAACATCCCTATTTATAGGCATGGCCTTGAAAGGTATGTTTCAAAAACACCAATAACTTTATGGTTAGAAGGCGTGATCAGCACGTGGGAAAATATCGGATGACATATTTCGATAAAATATTCCTTTAAAGGGGTCCATTATTATTTGAAGAGCTCTACATATATTTCAGTATATGTAGATTTGGCGTTCCATAGTTCAGGAACAAAACAGCTAGCATCCTTCATAACGTCTAGTACCATAGTTAAATGAGAAACATCGGCATTTTTGTTGATACCAAACTAGTTTAAATTTTGGTTTCAAGGGTTTCGGCGGTTTGGAAACCTGTTTCGTAAGTTTGCTGAAAGTAACAAATGCATGCAAAGTCATAATCTGCAAACTGCATAGATTATTAAACTAGATGTGAAATGACAGGCTTTCTTAGAATATACAGTGCATTTGGCTTTATTCATACGTCTGTGTATTGTCCATATGGTGGATACATGTCAAAACATGCAAAGTGTTAAGTCCCAAAGAAAAACTGAATCCATGAATGTAGAGAAAAAAGGGAGAGAAATAAATTAGAATGTTTTATCAAAATCTATATCATCGAAACGCACTTTTGTTTCCGCGCGCACAAAATCATTTAAAGGTCAGTGAGTGAAACGATCAAATTATCATTCATCATTGAATGGTTTCCACTATTTTACCCATATGCTTGAAATAAATTGCTGTCTCTCAGTGATGGCGTTGCTCCTGGTTTTGGGCGTCTATCCGTAATGGGTGTGAAAACAAACAATATCGTTTTGTTTATTCTATAACAATATGTAGTCGTATCTTCCTGGTAAAACATGTATAGTGAGAGAACTGAGGTGGGAGAAAAAGCATCTTCCACATGGCCATGGAAGATACTTCAAACTTTTTTCAAACTTTTATTTCTTATAAGCATAAGGCCCAATATAGGGCAGCATTAGCATATATATATACACAAAAAATATACAATATTACGTTCACGTGCTCACACATAGGGTACGACTATTTTATTTATTAGGTGTTAATTTATTTTTTGTTTGTTATGTTTTAACAAATTAAAATAAGTTTTGGAAAAGGATATTGTAGTAATAGAGTACCGTACATGTCGAAGACAAATAAAAATATAAAAAAATAAAATAAAAATAAATGTATGTTTCGAACAATTTATAAAAGGGCAACAACTTTGGCTCACTAAAAAAAAACTAATCTCCTCAATTTAGTTGAGTGTAACCAGACTTGATGCGGCATCATATTTGAGTACAAGAAATCCGATTTAGAAAAACGTGTTATTGGCGCCGCACTGAAGTGCGCGCCTATTATGGAATGGGAATTTATTTTTGTTAGTGGTAGGAGCGGTTTTTAAGTTGATTGACAGTTGGGTTTTACTGTTATTTTATTATGATTAAAAAATGCAAATGGGTGGCGATTGCATGGGTGTTAAAAATGTTATTTATGTTTGAATAGATTGTCTTCAATTTATCTTCAAAACATTATATCAGAAGAACGACAAATAAGTTTAATAACTGTTCCCGATTCGTTTACGTTTTCTGATTGGTTACCTGTAATATCATGTGCCGGAAATGTAAACATTCGGAGGAGTTCCGAATGAAATGTAAAATGTGTGGACCGGTAATTATGTGAATGGAAATAATTATATTTTATGTTGTTTTGTTATGTTTACTGCATTGATAAACCATGAGGTAAGCTGTTTTCTTTAATATAATCGATATTGGAATTAAATGTTCACCTAACTTTATTTGTTAAAGTGTTGAAGGTGACATCAGTAAAATTTTATTACGATTGCCCCCGATTTGTTTTATTTTTATAACAATTACACATATCCGGATGTTGCTATTTTTAGAACCAGAAGGTATTTCCCCGCTATTCATAGGTCAATAATGGAATTTCTACATCGCCGTTTAATAGTTGGAAACTAGGTGATGTTTTTTGATGAATATACGTTTAAAATAAGTAAACACTAAAAGTGCACACTGGCAGTTGATTACGATACATCTAACAATTTGAGTCATTACAGTAAAACATGGATTATAAGTGAATTATACGCGTACGAGAAGATTTCCTGTCGAAAAAACGAATGTCAACAATCAGCATGGAACTGGGATATTCGTATCAAAGGGGTATTCATGTAAGTATCCTTCAGTAGTTGTGTACGTTTATGTGTTCAAAAATGTTTGGGTTTTTTTAATTCATCTTTAGAATTCTTAAATCATTTTTATTTGTTAATGTTAAGACAGCGTAATAATATTTTTACATGTACTATAAATATACATGTTACATACTTTACATCTACTTATATAATGCACCAGTCAGTTGAAACCACGGCCCCATCTAAAATTCTCGTCCTGCGGGGACGAACTGATGGTCAAATCCCCGCCATATATTTTGCTCAAAGACAAAAGCACCGCATACACCTGGCACTGCGAGGCCACCTGAAAGGTTAAAACACAGCCCATTTCCCCGGCTATCCCTGGCATATCCCCAGACCTGGGGGGCCGTGGTTACAATTGACTGGTGCATTATGTACATGTTACATAAATGTACTTATTTACATCATTTATGTATATGATATGTGTATGTAATCTTTTATTTGATTGTTTTATCTTAGAAAAATATTAGACATAAAATTTTGTTTAAAAATGATGTGTTTTGGTATGTGACCTATTTCTAACATACCATAATACATAAACATATCCATTATTTGTTTACAAACTGCATATTTTCAAAATTAACCTGTAAGAGAAGATGTACATGGTTTCGGGCTGGAAGCCACTACAGCTTGGACACAAGCGACATTCATTTGCTTGGTGTAGGTCTCGTTGAACGCCATACTGTTGTGAATCATTATCAACCATATGCACAACAACTACACATTTGTGCCTACCAACCCTTACTCTTGGCTAAAACGGATATTAGTGCAGAATGTATAATTAATACATGTGCATTTGTATTTTACGGTTATTGTTTCTGTTGGTTGATAATCAGAAGTCTAATTTCTTTCAGGCAGGAAAATGACTGAATATTACTAAGTCAACAAATCGGGGTTATATGAAGAATTCCGGCCTGCATTAAATACTTTGTTGGATCATTGAGACAGATTTGACATCCATGTCATCCACAAGGCAGTCACATCTGATAGAGATGATGTGAGTATTTCATATAAAACATATTTAAGTTGGTGTTTGTTGTTTTATAAACTCACTGTATTCAATAATCCAGTGGTGATGGTGGTGGCGGTGATGATGATGAATTTTATTGATAAATTTAGTAATTTTCTATATATTATATACATGAATGTATCAGCTTGTTTTTTTTGTTTTTTTAAATAATGTCGAGAAATATTAAACTGTTTATATTTTATTATGACAGTATTATTATCTATACTAATTAGTTAGAAAGTACTTTTTTTCTTTTACAGCACTAAACATTCTAGATGGGTAAAGAACCTGAAAGGGCATGAAAACCAAATCAGCATTGATTCAGCATTCAGTAATTATCATCTGTGCATACACTACAAGTACAAACGCATGGGAACAAACCAAACTTCAAATGTTGAAGAGTGAAGAATTATTGTGAAAAATTCTAAATGTAAGAATACCATTGACTAAACAAAACAAATAGACATCGATTACCCACAGAGATTGTTTACATGTTATAATATCAAAAAGACATTAGTTGAAAACTTTCACTCTGACATTTTGGAGGGGCATTACCGCCTACTTAGTGTTCTTGTTTCTTTACATATTTTAATTTAAAAGTACATTCATTGTTTTTAAATCTGAATTCTGAGTTAGTATCATAAGTAAAATTCATTTATTTGAATGATTACATTTTATGAATAAGTCCAAATAAGCTTTATCAATTTTTACAAGAAAAAGGTTGATTTTTAAGCATTATATTAGCTATAAATATGTATAGTTACATGACATAATGTATATTTTCTTCAAAACTGAACGGTAAACTATCATAAATTGTCTTTTAAATTGTTCATTAGACATCATAGAAAATATTTAAAATGATTTCAGCAGGTTGTCTTATTATTTACTATATTTTATGAATTGATTAAGCTGCTATATATTTTCAAACATCGAAATACTGCTCTGTTCTGAAGACTCACAAGATCAATCAAAATGATTTTTTTCCATGTGTATCAATAATATGTTCGGTTGAACTTAAGTTTTCTTTGTTAACTGAAGTTTATTTTACCAGAAACTGTTGTGTTTATTTCATAATCTCTGATAATGTGAAAAAAATCAAATATAGACAAAATATTTTTAATTCACAGTAAAAAAAATCTTCAAAATTTGGATAAAAGTCCCATAGTGTACCATGATAATAACTATGTTGTCGGTAAAAGCTTTATAAAAGTGTGTATTACTTATAAATACGTTAATTCAGTTTAATTAATTATGGCCTTTAAGGATTTTTGTTTTAATATAGATTTCCTGTTATATTGAGCTTTGTCAATTTTTTTTGTTGTTTTGTATTATGTACAATTACAACATCTATTTCCTGACTTAATTTTTTTGTCTCATTTGTCAAATTGAATTGTTACATATTTAAGTGGAAAAAAACCACACACTATTTTTAAAGATGCACTCTTACTCCCAAATAAGACTTATCACAATTAATATCATTGTTTTGATTTTTTTTTAAATGGGTTGATAGATGTCAACAACAATGTTTCTAATGAATTAAGGATCTTAAGTTCAATTTGCTAATAAAAATGAACATAAAACATGGTATTTCTGCCTTGTGATACTATAGTAGACCACAGTAAATCTTTAAGCAATCACCAATCATTTAATATTTGTCATGCTTTCTGCTAATATAAACAGGGTCAGAAGCTTGTTATCAGTAAACAATATTTCAGTAAATGCATTATTTAGTAAGTAGTTATTGTTTTATCAGTCAATTTGATGTGTGTTATAAATACAATTATATGTATTGATTCCAAATAAGAGTTTCACTTTAAAGATGCTCATTTAAAGATAATGAACAGACACACAAAAACTAGACACATTTGATACTTATTATATGAATGATTATTGTTTAGGTGACCTCTGATTTGTTTTGGAGATATTCATAAATGGGTGTTATTCTTTGCTGTCTTCAGTTTCTTATAAATTTAAGGATTTTTATAATTGCTTTTCTGGTATGTATTACAATGTAATTTAATGCAAATGAAAACACACTTTAAACTAGACACATTTGATACTAATGATATATATGATTATTTTTACATGTACTCTGATTTGTTATGAAGATATTCATAAAGGGGTGTTATTCATGTTATTATACATTTTGGACTTGATTTAGTATTGCTTTTCTGGTATATATTCATTTAATGAACAAAGAAATTATTTTAAGTATTCAGTATCACTTTCACACATTGTTTACTATTATTTTTTTGCATATTTGGCCTATTTATGCTTATATGTGCATTGTTGTATTTCAAAACCTTTGTGAAAAATAGAAACAGTATTATTTCTTCCATACGAAGTCTGAAACATATTCAGTTTGAATGCGGTATTTTTTTATCATACTTGAAAAATTTGCCATTGTCCAATAAGACACATGCTGTTTTTGTGTTAATATCATTATCAACTAAAACATCCATTTTCAACTCTTCTTTACCATGTAAATGAAGAAGTTAACATTATAACTCCATTGACCAGATTTTTATGCAATTTTACATTAAATTTTAGTATTATTAAACAGCTTAAAACAAGGCATGTTATGTTATAAATGCATTTCATCTAGTAAACAATGTTCACTTTTTATATAACAGTTCAATAATTATGTTCCATTTATGTTTGCAACTTTCAGACGAGATGATAATGTTTATTAAAGTACTACAAAAAATGTTAAATTGTTTTTTTATATCACTTCTGTATGATGAATGAGGAAACTTATTCTTCCTTACAAGTTGTCATTCCAGCATGGTGACGTTGCCCCCTCCCCGTATATGATTAGAACTGCAGTGTACATGCACAATAACTCTATTTCAGTGTATTGCAAGAGTTATTCCCTTTGTACCTTTTCCTGTCCGGAGCATAACTAGAAAACTACTGTTTTGGAATTTCATTAAACATCATTCAATGTTATTTAGCACAACGAGAGGAAGTGCAGTGCACAATGACTATAGCTGTATTTCAGCTAATTACATAATTATTGCCCTTTGCCGCTTTTTCTTGAGCATTACTTTAAAACTAATTATATAAATGGTATTGAAATAAAACTTGGTATATGGATGATAGGTGGCAATGACAAAAAGTACAGTGCACAAGTACCCTAAGTCTGTCGTGTTCATTAATGTACCACATCCCTAATAAAATGTTCAACTTGAAACTCTTCAATTTCAATGCTTTTGCCTATGTTGTCAAGCAGAATACTACAAATATTTTGAATTTCATGGATGCTGTTCGTTGCACCATAATATGCTTGTTGGCCTTGACATTCCTTGTTTTTCAACATATAACAAATGCATAAACTATTAAACGGCGCCCTTTGATGCTTTGCATCAATGGTCTTTCTTGTTTTACGTGTGAATGAAAATTGATTGAACTACAAGGATTAGCCGTTAAAGGATTAATCCGGTTGATCTTTAGAAGAGGTTAACAATAAGGTAAGTTTTCATTTATTTGTTTTCTTGTGTTTTTACCGCTATACTGTTCAACAAATCAGATTTCTAAATAGTTTGGCAGCCTGCCCATGAAGATTGCGTCACCATGTCTGATTACAATTGTTGACATGCCAAATTTTATTAATAATATAAATTTTATAGATTTTTTGTTTGTTTGTATTGTTAAATATATTATATATATACATTTTGTATTATTGTTATTATTATTATTATTATTATTATTATTATTATTATTATATATTTTCTTTTTTTTTCTTTTGTAGTATATCGAATTATATCTAATTAACTTTATACCTGTACAATCATTAAACAGTTAAACACAACATATATCATCGTCACAGACGTTTCAATCATTAAATAATAACCAATTACATGTATCTACAATATCAAGTGCTGTATAACTACAAGTTATATATAAATAATTAACTTTATACACATGCACAATCATTAAACAGTTAGACATGGTACAACATATATCATCGTCACAGAGGCTTTTGTCATAAAATATATATATATATATATATATATATATATATATATATATATATATATATATATATATATATATATATATATATATTTTAAACTTTATACATTACAAACATGGTAACAAATTATTCGACAAATACAATAGATGAATTGTATGGTTGCAAAACATACATATGACTATAAACAGTTTATATTTTTTTCTATTTTCAGGTTGCAGTTCTCACCTTGGGAGTATACATATATACATGTAAATACAAATCTTAACGTGTGGACATGTTATTCATCAAACTCATAGGAGATTAAGAGAGCATCATAAAAAAAGGATCAAACAATGGTATGATTGTATGCACAAGTAAGTTTACAATTCCATTTCGTATTTAACGTATACAGAGTAATTAGTCGATTTACTATTGTTTGTATTGTATTAGTTTGCTGCAGAAAATTGCTACATTTCTTAATTCGGAATCATGTATTTTAAGCATCTGTATTAATTTAACAAAACTTGGTCTAGATAAATAATCTTTATGGATAAATTTCTTTCTCATTTGTTTAAATACATTGCATTCGAAAATAAAATGATATTCATCTCCTAACTTGTTGCATATGTTACACTTTCTTTCGTATATTGGGATGTTATGCCACCTGTCCGTTTCAATTGGTAGACGGTGGTTTCTAGTGCGAAAAGCCATAAATGATTTGCATAAGTGTGCTGGTAGTATATCTATATATTTTTCTCTATTAAATTCAGTTTTTAAATGTTTGTATATATTTGTGTTTGTTGATCTTTCAATGTCACTATACCAACGTTGGATAAATATGTCTTTGAATTTTTGTGCTGAAGATTTGATTAACCATTTACTGCTAATAAAGCTTTGGCTGTACCATATTCCTGAGTATCCACTATGACAAAGTATTGTTTTGATGTTTTCTATCCAGGGTATTTTTAAGTGATTTGTTGAATGATAGTGGTGCAAGACTTGGTAGAGTTTTGATGATAGTTTTGTGGTACTATTATTGTTGATATCGTCCATGACTCGTGTCCAATATGATACCTTTCTACTTTGAATATCAACTGTCAAAGGTGTACTAATAGTTCTTTACCTGAAACACATACTTTATAATTATAGCGTTGTTGCTGTTACTGTTGTTGATGATTTTGTTGCTGCTGCTGTAATTGCTGTTGTTGTTTTTGTTGTTGTTACTGCTGATGTTGCTTTTGTTGTTGTTTGATATTCTTTTAACGAGTACAAAGGTATGTTGCGCCCATTAGCTGCATTATGACATGACCCCGTTTCATATTTCATTGTATATTTGAAAGCCAAAAAGGAACATGAGTTTGAATAAAATGCAATTCCCAGTCACATTGAGGTTACCCAGAGATGAACTTAAAACCTTAGCCAGAGTCCCACTTGAGATAATTCAACTCAAAAAGTGGTCCTAATGTTGTGACAGGAACCCTTCTAAAATTTGAATATAATGACACCAAATCATGCTCGGAGAGTGAAAGCGAGAAGAAAGCAATGCGTAATCTTTCATTGACCTTGACAAGTTCGAAGTATTGCCCCTGAAATCAACATGAACTTGATACAGTGTCGTGCCAAAGAGCTGGATATCGCTTATATATGTGTCGGTTATCTTAAGAAACCTATGTAATTATAAAATATGTGATTTTAAAGTATGCGCTATTTAGGGACAAACCTCGTATGTGCTTTGTGTAACCACTTTTTGACATTACTGAATGTCTAAATGTAATCATAATTGGTAGAAATGGTCAGTATGATATCTTAGAAGAAGACATATTCGCGAGACCTTGATTATCAGTGTTGCCAAATACAATAATCGAACTTCTCGATAGAGAAAGTCAGTAGTATGACGGAATGTTTGAAACAAGGACCAAAGATAAAAGTTTCGTTTTATATTTCGTTTGAAACTACAAAGACTGGTATCCAGAATCTTCATATTTCATCAGTAGCATAATAAATATGAAAACATAATCATACTGAATATGAAAACATAATCATAATAAATATGAAAACATAATCATAATAAATATGAAAACATAATCATAATAAACATGAAAACATAATCATATATACTGAATATGAAAACTTTTATAAATGATTTCTTCCGAGTACGTGATATTCATCAGTGTGTCGTGCGTATCTAGGGAATTATTCCAGTGTTTCGTTCGTATCTAGGGAGTTATTCCAGTGTTTCGTTCGTATCTAGGGAGTTATTCCGGTGTTTCGTTCGTATCTAGGGAATTATTCCAGTGTTTCGTTCGTATCTAGGGAATTATTCCAGTGTGTCGTGCGTATCTTGGGAATTCGTTCGAATCTAGGGAGTTATTCCAGTGTTTCGTTCGTATCTAGGGAATTATTCCAGTGTTTCGTTCGTATCTAGGGAGTTATTCCAGTGTTTCGTTCGTATCTAGGGAGTTATTCCAGTGTTTCGTTCGTATCTAGGGAGTTATTCCAGTGTTTCGTTCGTATCTAGGGAATTATTCCAGTGTTTCGTTCGTATCTAGGGAATTATTCCTGTGTTCCTGACAGTGGTTATTTCGAAAATGTCGATTTTCATCTTTTCTGTTCGTTTCTGCAGTGACGGAAAAACCGTTGATGCGAGTTTAAGTAATTCTAGGCGAGTCTCTCTGAACCATAGAACGTACGCGCACGTCTCAGCAAACTCGTTGACAACGATGAGGATGTCTAGGATGAAGCTGCGTGTAGTGATCTTCAGGGGAATCGCCGTCGAAAATACAATGTACAGTGCTGCGGTGATCAAATATATGACAACAAAAATGAAAACGACAAGAGTTGATCGGTTTTGTTTCAAGACTCCTGCTTTGGAGGTTTGTAATTTGGAGCTTTGTTTGCATACAATCATGGTAATCAAACCAAAGCTTGTACAGCACACTAGGGCAACAAATGGAAAAGTGAACTGAATATAAATCACTGCGCCACGGACAATGCAAGTCGCAAATCTTGTCCCAGACGATATAGCGATACATTTCGCTATGTGACCCAAGTAAGGTAGTATGTAGACAATCCAAATAAATGCACTAATACGCCGAGTCATCCTAGGCGACAAAAGCCGTAAATACACGTTGGGCCATTGAAAGATGACCAATCTCTCCAGGGACATTATAGCAATTGTAATATACGACAAAAAACTTGCCCCGAGGGCAAGGAATTGTAAGATGACATACACTTCTAGATTAGATACTGGGCCTCTTATGCAAACAAACAACGTTGCCAGCATGTCGAAAATGAGCAATCCGCCTGATAGGAACCTTGCGGTTTGCGGTGTGTTGCGGGTCCGTGAGAAAGCCACATAGGACGGAGCGGTGAAGAGGAGGACACAGGCGGAGGCCAGGAAAACGGGAATTACCACTTCCGGGGACGTGTTTATCGAGGTGTCCAGCAGGTCAATGGTAGGTGGAGCTGACGTCATGTTAACTACTGGAACCGCCACCTCTTTGGCGGTATTCGGCTCTCTTATCGCGGTTGGAGCAAATGTTGCATTTGATGTGCTTTGGTTTACCATCATCTTCTTTTGTGATATTATTAACAGCTTCGTGTCTGAAATAGCATAATTGTAACTGTACTTTTAGCCACGTTGTTAGATGAACACTTCAAGCACAATACCACTGGTGTTTCGTTTCATTTAAGTGTGTGTCTTCCGGTGCATTTTCATATAAACAACAACAACAACAACAACAACAAAACATTAATTATTTTACTAAATGCCAAAACCAAATTCTTAATTTTACTCTAAATAAAACCATTTTACTGTTTACTAATAAAACGTTTCGACCTCTTAAACATAGTGCTTTTGTGGTGAAAAAAATCACATGTGATCCAACAAAGATGAAACGTCCTCAAACAAGGCTCCAATGCATCAACTTCCTGGTGTTAAAAATGCAAATACATTTCTTAAAAATAAAAGCAATCAACACAAAACCATAGTAAATTGATAATTGGAGAGTTGCAAACATGTAGTCACCTGAAACATTTCCATATTTGGCTTACACATTTACGTGTAAGTGCTTTTATCAAATTATATTAATATCTACTTAAAATTTGCGAAGCTCTAAATGAAAACTTAAAATGTATAAAAGGACCTTTCAACGACCTTTAAATTATGGGAATTCGAGCTGAAAATGATCTGAAATTACTTGCATAAGTATATAGTTTTTTCTCCGTTTCGTTGCTATAGCAGCCACACGTTGTTTCTCAGCAACCAAACAAACAACTCCTTTGGTATTGTATATAATATACCGTTAGATCATTCAAATATGTGTTAAGAAGCTATCAAGATTAATTTCACTACTATGAGATATATAGTATAATCTTCACTTGTTTATTATTTTTATAATTTCCATTACCATAGCACCCATTTGTCCAAAGAAAACAACAACAATTATCTTCATATTATTATCTCTCCACATCGTTTCCTAAACCTATATATTCTGTGATTTTATGCGAGGTGTATTTTCGTTAATTGTGTGGCCACAGCAACAAACTGTTTTAAACATGTTCACTATTTCGGTTGCCATAGCAACCACATTACTTGTTCGACGTTTAAGAACTTTCAGATGTGCATAATTTCCCTATAACAAAGTGTCCACCTACCAAGTTTCATGACCGTAGCTTTAATATGCTTTGAGTTATGTCAATATCAAGTCAAAGTGTAGTATTATCATCATTTTCATTGCCACATCAACTACATTTTTTTGTTCGACTAAAGAAGTAAAAAGTGTGTGCATAATCTTATTATTGTCCTAACCATATACCAAGTGTCACAAACCTAGCTTGCATTGTTCTTGATATAGTGTAGGTGATATCGAATTATTTCCTGATCCTGATTCAGGCAAGGCTACATGTAATTTACGCCAAAATATTCGAAATATTCGACCAAAAATGAACTGAACAACGAGTTTTTGCTCATTTAGGATCATGAATTATGTTTAGAATATATATTTCGTCCCAATGCAGAGATTTTCTAATGTACTTCACTATTTCTTCACCATTTCAAATGAAACATAGCGCAGTCCGCGCCGCTTACAGAGCCCCGCCTTCGGTCTTTTACCAGAGTTTGATTGAGAGTTTAGTTTCTTACAACACGTCGACAAACCTTTTCACAGTATACGGCCGTCTGACGAACCACTGTCAAAACATAATTTTGGAAACAGGTTTGCCGAAGTGATTGATGAAACTAATCACCTTATCAAACTCCGGTAACAAACGAAGGCGGGGCTCTTTAAGCAGCATAGACTGCCTTTGTTTCATTTAAAATGGTGTAGCAAAACAAAAGTTATCTTTGTTTTAAATCTTCAATTTAAGCAAAATGTTGCCTTCCGACGTAGCATTTTGACATAATTATCACGTGGTATACACACACTGATACAGAAAACTACAGAAGGTGACACCCGTTACACTTAAGAAATGGGTTTTCGTTAGTGCCATACATCAGGGATTCGGAATATGTATCAAAAATCCTATGGCCTCAATGCTTACAATTAACCCATACGAGCTATCGAACTAAAAACTTATAATTTATGTGAAACCGAGAAATTTATTAAATAATAAAATCAAATAAGATTACATTAATACACAAAAACATGGTTTACTTTAAACACTTACATGATCTGTAACCAGCGTCTACACCTCAACATCAGTTTCTCCAGCTTCGAAATGATTGAGTTCATCTCTTTGACGTGCCATTTTACGCCTTGACAACGACCTAACGATGCCCTCACGCGTTGATTATAAAGAACTGCGCCATTGTATACTGTTGTCTATGATCTCCGCTGATTGCTACAAGAACACTGTAATTTTCGCTCATTAAAAAAATGATTTGTGTTTTTCTTTTCTAAACTGTCCCCCAGAATTAGGGACATATAAGTACCTCAGCACTACATCCAAAACACGTCAATGGTCAATAGACCAAAGAAGTGAGAGTTTGTGGTGGAATTCTAAATGTCGTTAAATAAAGTATGCCCGCTTTCCCTGCTAACTAAAAGAAGCTATAATACACTGTTTCAGTCACTCTCACGTTTAGAATGTCGCTCTTACGTTTAGAATTTTAGAATTCCACTATCATAAAGGTAGCATCAAACGTGGTATAACTTTGGACACCATCACCAAACATGTTCACACTAAGACATCTCTTTGACTTCATCAGTGCTTGAATCAGATCATGAAGTTTCACAATTCTTATATGAGACTAATACATATAATAGCCTTTTTTGGACTTTGAAGAAAGAGCAGCGCGGAATTAGGAGAAAACTGAGGTTCACACGCTAAAGTTCATGCGACTATAAATTAATTGCCGCTGCCTCTTAAATGTTATTGACATAATAAAAAAGGTTGAGCTAGGGTCTGTACTTGTGTACCGGCCCGGTACTGTCTGGGAACGGCGTTTATTCATACCTACGGTGTCAATGTTTAATATGCACATGCAAAAAGGAGAATTGTTACGATCGTGTTCGTGGTTTGTCTAGAAAACCATATGGCTCCTTATGCAATAAGAAAGAGCTTGAACACATATTCAACGGTGAAACAGTCATGTAAGAAAAAAAATAAAAGATAAAAATAAAATGTCATCCCCAGCCCCCATTAGCAAAAAGGATGAATATCTGGCAATTGATTTATATTGACCTTATCGTCCAAAATACTAGATTTTGGGCGTGGATTTATTTTCTGTTTTCTTGAGTTGGGATGTTTGTAACGGATTCGTGCTTAACATAGCATTATGAGTTGTCTATAACAGGTTACTATATTTTACATTTATGTTTTTTAATATGCTTAGCTAAATACTTCCTTGCGTCATAGCAAGCGGCAATCGTAACAACTCGGCCATCTCCGGCAAGCTTCGAGATAGACCTCGTAAATAGTAGTAAGGATATACGAAAGTGCGATGCGGCTGCCGGCGATTAACACCGTTTTCAATCCGCGTAAAGAAGGCCCATTGTAACAACAAGGAAATGGATTGTGTTAAATTAAATGTGCTTGTTTAAGAGAAAATATTTATTTTAACCTCAAAGAATGTTCGTTTTATGAATATTTAGATGTTTCCTTATAGTTGAAGCACTCTATTTCCTCTAGAAAAATCGTGAGCACACAGAAAATGTACTTGACAGTCATTGAAATGATCATACGGTTCATGGCATGCATGAATCATTACATCGGATTAAATGCATGCATGGACTAAATGTCAACATTTTCTCAACAGTTATTGGAATACCCTAAGAAATGTAAGTTTTAAGCATTATTGGGTTTGGGCTGCAGATTTTTTTTTATGTATACAGTTCTGTGGGGTTGTGGTGGGGCGGTGACTATCCACGCACTAACCTCTAGCTATTGTTAGAGTACCAGTACAACGTTTATGTGGATATGCACCAGACAATTGTAACCACGCCCCCCCCCCCCCAGGTCTGGGGAATAGTGTAGTCATTCTAAAATGCTAAAAGGCAATGTCTAAAAGGCTTTTTTTTAATGATGGTTAGTCTGGACGTCATTCATAACAAAATTCAAAAACATGTAAAAACTGTCAATGAAATGAAATGTTCTTCATTTGTATTCTGTGGCTTAAGACTGCCAATAAATACCTTAATTCTTATCAATTACCATATCCATTTTGCAAATTCACAAGCTATTTCTTCAAAAAAAGTAATTTAAATACCTGATTTCAGTTGACAGGAGCTTTCATACTGCCAAAAAGAAAAAAAGGTTACACACAACTATACTTTTGGGTTTTAATCTGATGTAGTATTTTTAGTCTGGATTACCTTCCCCTAACACTATCGTTATCAGTTACCACACTTTTGTATTTAATGAATTTGAAAAACATTTATCGTCACATACAGGATTCAAGATTTATTTACAAACTATTCTAAGGGCAATGTGGACAATGCATACTATTATACATATGTATATAAAATAAGACTAAATATTAAAAAAAAACATGTATATCAACAGCATTGTTACACTAAGTGAATCAAAATCAATTTATTATGTGTATATATATATAAATATAGTTTCGCTAGAACAGATGTTTCATGATGATATTTATATTAACAAATACCTTATTCCTCACATTAGAAAACCTATACAAAACTCAACTAAAGGGAATCTTCAGGAAATTACTATTTTTAAAGGAATTGATAGAAAAACGTAATTACAAAACATTGTTGTTTGCTTTTTTTCCGACTAGAGTGCATTTTATTGTCAAGCTTAAAGCTTATAGGAAAACAACTAGAGTTAGAATTGTTGTGTGTTTTTTAAAAGAACTATATTGGTAAACAAAAGTAACACTTATAAATGTGTTTAAGGGGTTAAAACATGACAAAGCCGGTCCCCTGTGTGAGAATTGGTCTTCATGCTCTTAAAGAATATGCCTCGGGTTGTTATGAGACACTTGTGAAAAAAATGCCATGCATGCAAATGAAAATTCTTCCCATACTCTGCATGATAACATTCCACGAACTGAACAATATTGCTATTTGATTCATTTTGCAAACACTAAATGTCTTTATTCCAATATAATAACAAAAGTAATTAATGTTTGGAAACACTTATTCTTATTTTATTTTGAATAATTTACAGATTTACAATACAGCATTTAAGTTGCCTTAACAAAACTACTGCCAATGACACTACAGCTCGTACTAAAGTAACTAATAGTCATGTGTAACCTTAAGCAGAGAAAAGAAAATGCATTTGGATATTCTCGGCTACATTCGTTAAAGAAAACAATGGTGTTCCGTGAATTTTGATGGTGTTTGAAAATGCATGTTGTTTTAACAATTCGGAACATGATTATTTTATAATATATAGTGCAATTGATGTAAAAAGGATTACTTTTAACCGGTACAGTCTTCTTTTTTGTTTTGATAGACTAAATTGGAAAATTCTTAATAAATGTGCGACCAAATTCTGATCGGCATTTTGAACATGTTTACGAATTTTGTTATGAATGACGTCCAGGCTAACCATCATTAAAAAAAGAAGCCTGGACGGCATTTAAGAAGGACTAGGGAATAGTGGGGACTTTGACTTTCAGTACAGCCAACCCTGGCTAAAATTCCCCACCCTGCGCGGATGATCCAATGGCGAAATCCCTGCCAAATGCTCCCACACCCCAGGGACTCTAGGTAAGGCCCATTCCCCTCTATATTTTAAGCGAAGACAAAACCACCACATTCACCCAGCACTGCAGGGCCACCTGATAGGTAAAAACACGGCCCATTTCCCCGGTTAACCCCAGTATTCCTCTGGACCTGGGGTGGGGGGGGGGTTACAATTGACTGGTGCATTAATTAAGTTGACAGATAGTATTTGTTCAAGGCAGATCATGCTTCACTTTACCTCCTAGGCTGTGGATAAAACCACTCATTAGAAGTTTCCTTACACAATATATTTGTCTTAATCTATAATTATTAGTCTCAATATATTTGAGTAAATTGTCATTTTTTATTTAAAAACAACAACACCAAAAGAGTAACGGATAAGATACTCAACTGATTTATTTTTTTGTAAATAAAAGCCTTAAACAAAACATTTAGCCTGGTCACTAAGCTTTTCAGCAATGTATACCAGACTTTTTTCAATAATACTTAATCTATTTTGAATAATTAGCCTTTAGATCACTCTTCACCAAATGACTCTTTAATGTCCAACTCCATAAAATGCAAACAAGAATAATTACAGTTTGGATCAACATGTCTCTTAATTTTATTTTTAATATTAGTCAAGTAATAACAGAGCCATCTGTATGCAATCCAATGTAAAATTAATGATAAATTAGGTTTTGCTCCCATTTTTACTTTTATTTCTGTGCCAAGCCCTTTTAAGTGCATTGAGTCTTTTGGGAGACTTCACAATATTTCTGGCGTTTAATCCCCAAATATGGCTTTAAGTTGCCATACAAATTTAAGTCTTCATTACAAAAAAATACTGTGTCTCCACTTTAACATACAATGAGAGGACTAAAGCATTACCATGTGTCAGAATTATAGATCTTTCTTTGCATTTTATTTGTCTAAATGTATTACCGGTCTCTTTAGCAATATCCTTGTGCCTCTTTGAGTACTTGGCTTGACAGTTTGGTTTTTAATACATTGTTTTGAATGTTTTATTTTACACAACAATGATGATGATGATGACACTATGCTATGCCAAAACCTCAACACATTTTCTTCAAGCAAAAAAGGACAGTCATTCAGAATAACTTTTATTACATCATTTGAGCAAAATAAACTCATACAATCAACAAACTAAACATGCATCTGTAAAATCACAAGTCATGTTATGTGTTCGTTAAATTTAACTTAATAAAGAAAATAAATATTGGTTGCAGTAAGCAATGCGCATCACTTCTAATAAACATTCCAACAGACTGAAAAATAAATCAACACAAATGGAAAAACTGTTTGCAAGTCAGCTAGTATATATTTTGCAAGTCAGCTAGTATCTTATTTTATGCCTTATCAGATTGCTATGCAAGCTGGAAGCTTACAGAATCACTTTAAGCGTAGATAAATCCTTTACCATATAACCCTTTTAAATATATGTTCGGATTTATTTAATAATCACGGACCTACAGATGACTTTTATCTTCAACTTCACATCAGTATGTAAGTCATCAAATATTTGAGATGAAAAGATGTTCCACTGAATGCTTTGTTTCCATCTTGCACTCATTTTTCCAAGGTAGGCGTTGCAGTTGTGTTAGATGAATTCCATGCATTGCATGTCAATCCTCATACAATGGCATTTTTGATTACATTCGGATTCCAGTGCCTGAAATAGAAAACAGAAAATACAACAATAATATGAATTATATTTTCAGATCAATTATTTTAAAAGCCTGTACAACAACAGAAAAGTATTCACAAAATATTAAGTACAACACCAATTTAAAGCTGCATCCTTACAGTTTTACTGTTCAGACACCTTTTTTATTTTTTTTCTTTAAATTGGCAATTATTGTGCAAATGTATGGAAACCAGTGATATTAGACTGCTGACATAATATCAGATCACAGTCTTTCATATACAAGTTTGAAAATTTGGTAAAAAATCCTTCTATCTAGTCATATAAGGTCACACATAATAGAACAGATTTCAATTATTTGGAAAATATTTTTTTACTATTGCTTTAAGCCATATAATTAATTATAATTATGTGTAAATTTAATTTAAGTACTCCTTTGGGCTTTTTAAGAATGACCAAGAAGAACTGTCAATCTGTGAGAGAGCAACTTTTAGCTCTGGACTACTGGTAAATTAAAAAATATGAAATGAAGTTGTTTATCATGTTTAAATTCATCCACAATGTTGATATTTTAATACTGTCAGTCCTTGTTGATTAATTGTACAAACATGCAGGTACTTTTGGGCTTAAACCGATAGGATACTTGACTGTTAAAATTATTGTCCGAATTTTGAAAAAAGCACAACCATTACCTTATCTGCCTTTTTTTCATTAGAACAAGCCGGGAATCAGAGTCAGCTGCACCCCTCGTACCATACTCTTCTTTGAAAATGACAATAAGATTAAAATTTAAATGTCTGCATTTTATCGGCACAGTAAAAATGTCAGCATTTTTCAATGTTTCTGCATCATCACCACTGATGGATATCATAGAATTTAGTCTTGAAAGAAATGTGTGCTGGTTTATGCGTTCAAACTCATTTTGCTAAACCACTAGAATGAACATCTAATTTATTTAGAGAACTATATTAGTGAACAGGGCCGAGGCATTTAATTGTGCCATTACATTAAGTTGTTCGATACCAACACTCACGGACATATAAACCATACATCCTTAGTTAAAAGAATGTAAATTTTAATTATAAAAAATTAAAGTTAATGATATGAAATGTATGAGATTAATACACTGAGAAAGTAGTCTAACCTATTATCGATTTAAGTAAAGTCAGATTCAGACTTTTTTGTTATTAAAAAAAATCAAATAGAGTATTTGTTTTCTTAATTTTTGCCACTGATCACTGGAGCTTCAAAATTGTTATTAACTATATTAGAATCTGTCAAAAGAAGACTTTACCCCACCCACTAAGAATTAATGACATTTCCATTTAGTTTCTCATGAGGGCTCTTTTGAAACCATTTTTATATTTTAATAAAATACAATAAGTATAAAAATAACACTTACACACAAATAAGTGGTAAAAGTTCGCTCCTCATTCTGTTTTTGGTCTAACATATCTTGATACTAGCCTAGCTACAATAATGAGCGATCAGGGATACTTTTTTTATTATTTTGACATTTCTTATGTATCCCTGTAACGAGTCTGCCATATTAAGAAAATCGTCAAAAGACTCGTTGACAGCCATTTAGGTGGACTAGATACTAGCCGAGGAGTTCCGATTGAGCAAGCGGTCAAAGCAATTATGAACACGAGTTAAACTGATGTATAAACAAACATTATCATTTTATTTAAACAATATTTGTAAATATTTTGACCAAATTTTTTAAAACATGTATGTATTGTAGACAACGTACGATGCACAAGTTTAAATAAAATGTCTATTCTGTTCTGTTATTTGTTTACACGTGCATGATACCTGTATAAAGCTTGCCTCGTGTAATATGGCAGTGTTTGTTCATAAACACGGAAAGAAGAGTAGTTTCCATTATCACCAACACTTTTATGTTTTAAATGTGTTTTTAAGTACAAAAACACCTTTTTTTAACTTTTATTTCCTTTAAGAATTAATTTTAAGTTTGGAAGTAAAAAGACACATACCCTGACCTTTTTATCTACAACCCTAAAGTAAACTCATTATGGTTTCTCGGAAACATATCCCTGCCTAATTAAAATAATTATGGTTTAAACATTATTCATTTGAACACTACAAATAATATTCAAATGAAATGCTCTGTCGGATTACAAACCCTCTCGGTCTGTTACAACTTTAAGGCATATAATGACAATTAGGCAAATTGCAATTACTTGAAGAATCTCTCTCTTTAGATCCCTGTCTCTGACATTATGCAAAATCAAAGCACTTAAAGCGCGTAAAGCGTTGAAAGGCTTTTGGCCTGCTTCGGCTTGCTATTTGTAAAACAAATAAACATATATATAGTATAGTATACTAAAGATAGTATATTCATGTTGATGAATTCCTACGCAAATGCTTTTAAGTTTTTTTATGCTGATACTCAATTAAATAAAAACTATGGAGTAACAGTTACGTGAACTATTCATTTAATACGTGGAATACCCAAATGATTACAAAAGTATGGAGTAATACTAGATGCAAATGAAATCTTATCTTGAACTTTAGATTTCATAAAAAAGGACTTCCACATAAGGCATTTAGGCATTTTTTTAGTATAATTTACTCTACATTTCAAACATGAGTCGTGTTTAATTTACTACCAGAGTATGCCCGATTAACCAAATAAAGTTTATGTTCGTTAGGTAGATTTCTATAATGACAGGATCCTCGCGCTATTCTTGTCAACGCTTAAAGCGCTTTGATTTAAATTGTAAAAATATATAATATGCATTAAGTAGTGGTTCCGACGACCCGGAATTTCAACGTTTTAGCAGTTTCCATACGCGCCCTTATCTGGTCAACTGAGCAATCTCGAGAAGATATACATCTGGCGATACCCACCGTGCCGGCTTCCTCACAAAAACAAGATCTCCCCAGGTCGGGCTCACTGCCTTGCGTGTTCAGCTGACGTCGACGTCCATCGTATTTCTTCGTTCGTGCCCAAGACTTTCCACCGAGAGACAAGTGTTAATGAGCACACTCGAGACCCCATGAAACAGTGCAGGGTTCATTTACTACTGTACTAGCGCGATTCGTAATGAACATGCTGCACCGAATGATCATATAGAAACACGTATCCGCGCAGTATGTAGATATTTTCTAAATGCGTTGAGTAAACAGACTTAGACTTACACTCACAAAGGACCTAATACTTCCGTTTATTTTATTCGCATTAGAAATTATCATTATGTTTGTTTTTCTATGTTTTTGCTTGTCCATGTGCACTGTCTTTAATACTAAAACGACGGCTTTAATATTTATGTAAGACTTATTTTGGTTACCTTTTTGTTTTGCCTGTCTTAATGCATTTTAAGGCGTTTGAAAAAAGAAGTTTTTATTAAATATGCGGGAAATTCAAATGTATTATAATAAAAGCATATTTTCCCGAGCACCTTTAATTACTTGCATTTCTATTTCGGCTTTCGAACCGGCAATTGCCACGAGAACAAATAAATAAAATAATTATAAGCCTTGAGTGCATTGAACATCACGTTAATCATAATACGGTAGCAAAGCATACGCTCAGTGAAAAGTATATGCTTTATCTTACAATATTATAACATGAACATCGTTATCATGGTGTAACGACTTTGTTTCTCATATAATATGCTTTATGTATTGCTGTATATACTGTTTAAATATGACCGTTTGATCGTTCGATGTGTTTAAATCACTTTCGGGTGGAAATAAAGATAATATGAGTAATAGCCGATTTATGGCTGTTTTAAACATATATACTATACTTATGAATGAATTGCAATCACCAAAAATAGACTATAGGATAAAACAAAATATTACAATTTTATTTTAAACACTTTGGTTTGATATCTCATGCCAAATCGGCTAACACACATTTAATTGCATCTTCAATACGATCCATCCCCCACCCGTTTTTTTCGGGTTTTACTGACATGGTTTTCCGAGTTAATTGAAACGGATGAACCAGATTCTATTTTTAACTGATAGAATTCCATGTTAATAAAGTTTATGTTTAAGGAATCTTTCTGCAAAATATTACAGGATCCTCTCGCTAAAATCCTTTGAATCGACTCACCCACATACTATTTATTTCCTGTACGTATTGATGTATTTAATATTGCCCTCAACCTATGTCACTCGCGGACAAAATTAATAGTTTTATATCAGTGGTTTATACAATTGACCTTACGACAGGATTTGATTGACAGGTCCTATCAGCCAATCAGAATGTAGGGCTGATAAGCCGTGTTGCTATCCGCCATTTTGTCCGTCAAACTGACCAGAGTCCGTCATATACATGCGCTGGCAATTCCTCGCCTTTTTAAGTATTATGGTAAAAAGGTGTTGTCATGGCACTTGTAATTCGGATACAAGGTAGCCAGGCCGACTAAAGATGGCTTACAATTCGTTCCGTATTCGAAACCAGCGAGTTGTTTAGAAAAATGCAAGTGCTGTATCAAACTCTGTGGAAGACCTCATCAACAGCTGAACTTGGCAATTTTGAAAGATCGTTCAAAGGCGAAACATCTATACGTCTGTACAAAAGTATTTTTTTTTTAACAAAACTACTTATTTCAATCCGCTCAAAATTTATTTAATACTGAAATTGTCCGTGCATGACCAAAATAAGTGTTTCTATTTTTAAACTATTAACATCGTACATTTATGCTTTGGCTTGTGTTGTCAAATCGGCATTAATGGCCATTTAATATCAGGTTCAACATGGACACGATTGATTTCATTCAAGATAGAGGTATTTTTGTTGATACCGTTATGTAGTTTTTATAAACTGCTTTGCTTTCAAAGTAAATCAGGAAATATCGTACAACTAAATTTTTGTCCGAACCATCGCATGCTTCCGAATCTCATATACTCGTATAGTTCCTATGTAAACAATGGCTTTTGTAGCTGTCATTCCGACACATTTCATAGATTTCTTATTTTCATATCAGCACTTTGTCGACGGGAAATCCAATCAAGAAAACACTGATCCTCAAGCAGCTACTGTATTTGACCAGCTCACACCAGCTAGGCCTCCTCCAAAACTCAGATAAATATTTGAGCCACCAAAACAAAACGAGAACAGATCGGTCTGAATCGTTAAGGTATTATTTTCTGTATAAAATAAATTATTTCACTGTACATTTAAATCAATTATTATGTTCATTAGAACTTGATTCTGCCAAACATGTGCTGTAAAGACTTAGACTTATTATGAATAAAGAACAAGTCAAACATGTACGTATTTTCATTGTTATTCTTATATTTTGGGCCATTTACGTAAATCTACAATATTTAATGATAGGTCATCCAATGTTCAGAATCCGGATCACATGCACACTCGATTAACAGTATTCTTAAAGTTGCACTCTCACAGAATTCTAGTTTGACACTTTTTGTCTCAGAATCGGCTTATTTTGGCATTCTTTAAATTAAGACCTAATATATAAATCACAAAGCAAACTTCTCCGAGCCAAAACATGATAAATGCAATCGAATCCTGTGTAAGTTGTCAAAGTGATCAATCTGTGAAAGTGCAGCTTTAACAGTGAAAAATAACTTCTGCTAATGCTATATATTTTAAAATATATTTGCCATTGCAATAAAGAGATATTCACCTACAATATCTTACATAAACACCAAAGAAATATCAAAGTTTAAGTAATGTTTGCAAAACAACAATGTATTTAATAAATCTGATATTAAATATGCAACAACTGGTGTTATACTCCAGAACTAAAGCTAACATCATAGAGGTACATCCTTCCAAGAATCCATCAAAACAACATGCTGAACAACTTCAAGAACTCTCTTCAAAAGACCGCACTTTCCTGAAATAAATAAAAGATGCCAATATTAAAATAAATCAGTTACATGTATTGTTAAATATTTTAATACTAGCTGTAAATGCTACTGCCTTTGATGTTTGCTTTCTACATGTATATCATAATGAAATATTGACAAGATACTAGCTAATGTTTTGTGGTTGTTGTTTTTCTCTGGACAAATAGTCCATTACTTTTGTACAGCAAAGTAAAACTAAATGTTATAAAAAGCTTTAAAATAGGTCATACCGATTATTTGTAAAACTTGTCATCACTGGTTTTCTCTTGCGGTTGACATTGCCTGGACTGGCAAATATCATGTGTGTGTGTGGGGGGGGGGGGCGGTTTCCGGTCTTATGCTAGGTCCCCTGTGGCGGTAGGCTTGTTGAAGACAATAATAAGGGGACTTCCTTATCTCCATCAATCAGAATACTTTAATGGTGTCAACGGTAAATAGCAGGAGACCCTCCACCAGCCTTAACCGGTAAATGGGGGGAGGGTAGTGTGTGTGGGTTAGAACCAGCTGCCCGGTCAGCTTAGTTGGTTAGAGCGCCGGGCTAGTGTTCTGGTGGTTGTGAGTTCGAGCCCCACACCGGGGGCACTTTTCCTCCCAGGTCTACTTTTACAGCCAGAGTGTGTGAACATGTTCCACAATTTCTGTAAGAACAAAAATCAAAGCATGTGAATGTTTGAGCAATGCAAAAGTTACGATTGGTATCACCCACGATTGTCACTTGTCAACTATTACATTATTATTCATAAGGGGTAGTGTTCAATCGCTTAGAACTGAAACTTTTTATACAGAACCCCAATAAACCATTTCTACTTATACTATAGAATACAAGGTTTTACTGTATAGCTGGCATGTAACTGTAATTTAATGTCACTTCCGGGTTCCCCATTCGGGCCATTTATGATTTACTCATATTGTGCGATGATTTAATCTTTGTTTCAACAATACTGTAAGAAGGGCCGGTGTTATTAAAAGTTAAACTTACCCTTGTTTGCATTTACAGTATGCGTCACACACACGCTTTTCCTTTGTATCGATGTCAATGTTGACAACATGGCGGCTATCCGATTTTCTCTGACTTGGATAGATTTCACCCCGTAAATGTCAGATATCGTCATTTTCTAAAGATATATCGAGCCTTCCGATGTAGCAGCCAGTTACAAATTCCTTTGACTTCTATTTTTTCGCATTGTAATGTCACATTTATGATAATTTGTCAGGAATATCGGAAAGCGAAACGACGCGTGACGCCATTTCTTCCTCGTTTGTTTGACGGACATAGACAGAGTTCGCTCCCTTGATATCAGGGGGCGTGGCTTAGAAGCCGCTGTCGTAAGGTCAATTATATATGCATCATGCTCAAGACACTGGATTCAATTTACTGGGACAAACTGAAAATTCTTCACACACTTTCCGTTCCATTTGGCATTTCTGACTATATTCACAAATCGTAGCAGGCTGAAGGCCTTTTAACGCTTTAAGCGCTTTGATTTTAATTGTAAAAAAGTGTATCTGGGACCAATCCATTCGGAGCTCCTCGGCCATTTTTATCGAAAACAGCTGAGGAGTTCCGAATGGGACCAATCCCAGATCATTCGGAACATCTCGGCCATTTTTATCGGATGTATTTCGACGGTTTACATACTCAAAAAAGTGGTACGTTTAAGTCCGCGGCAAGTAGAACGCGTAGTAATTTTATTTTGCAGTTAAACTTTATGACTATACTCTTGGGAATCTTAATTATTTTTGCAATAATACACTTCACTGGCAATCATTTTAAACTGAGAGCAATGAATACAACTCTTAAACACTACATTTAATTAATGCTTTTATTAAAAAAAAATGGCCGAGGAGTTCCGAATGTAAATGAATATTATCTTAGACTGGTACCCTTTTAAGGCCATTTTAAACATATTCAATATATTAATGGATGAAGTACATTGATTATATGATCAAACTTTAGGTTTCATATGTTACGCCAAATGTCGGTCCGACCGTCCGTACGCCCGCCCGCCATAGTGAAGTATTTACTTCATGATTGTTTTTCTTTTGTAAAATTGTAAGTAAATAAATGTTCTTGTTATAAAAGTGTGTTACCGGTTTTTCTTCGTAGTTGTAACAGTGTCGAAATTATTGGTTGTCTGTAACCTCCTACATTCTGGTGACATCTTCGGGATTGTTTTGATAGTTGAAAGAATTTCGTTATATAAGATGAGATAAGATAACCTTTATTTCAAATCGGTCATGATAAACATCATATCACTAGCTTATAGCTGTTGTCTGACGTAACATATACTTTTAGCTTTTCCAATAACAATAATTGTTTGTATGTTTAACAAAAAGGTCATTCTCCTATATTTTGGTAAATATTTACAATAGAAATGTGGCAATTTTCATATACTCAGTGGATCACGCAAAACGCCAGTTATGTTGGGATTCAACAATGAATGTCCTAAATTATTCCTCGGTGTCGCCGAACGTGACACAAAACTGTAACGAGTTCTACCGTGGCTGAAACATTTATTTTCCTTGCCGTCAGAAATTATCTTTGGGGTAAAGATAGCGCTATTTCCTTTGTTCAAGTTTCCCAAATTTGGTAATAAACTCAAGTTTGCAGAAATCTATTCCCTACACAATGTATTTTTGCTAAATTATCTCAAATATGTTTTTCTTTTCTCTTGTCTTCATTAACAACCTTTCTTTGTGCATGGAATAAGAAGAAATCGGAATTTATTTGCTGGCCTTCGTATTTTATTGCGGTTTGATTTTTTTCAACACTTCGCATGTTTTATTTTTGCAACGATCAATGTTTTACCGTGTAGTCGCAGGAAACAGATGCAAACAGTTCTATTGTTTATGTTTTCCTAGCTTAAATATATTATTTACTCACATGTGCTTCTGTCTATTGAGGTTGAAGTGGCAGCGGGCATAAATGGGACTTTAAACAGAAGTTTCAGTCATGACAGTGGTTAATAGTCATTTCGTACACTGACCATTTCGTACCCTCCGATTTTTGGTCATTTTGTATCTTTTGGATAGTCATTTCATACCCAACCTATAGTCATTTCATACTCTATATCTTATTTATATTTGAAGTGTTTTTCATATGAAAAACAATTTATTGAAAGTATATATTTTGTATTAACACATATTATATGACTTTTGTTTAAGTTCAGTCAAAATATGTTAAATATATCAGTGAGAATTATAGAGATATCTTCATTCATACTTACATTCATCATAAATTCCATCATTGTCATTCCTTGATCTACCCAAGGTTATGTCTTGAAACTATTTTGATATGGGTCAGGGACATTACGGACCCAGGACATTACAGACCAGACATAACGGACCATATTTGGGGACATTACTGACCATAAGTCGTGACATTACGGATCATGATTTATAAATGTACTATATAATTAAATGTAGACTGAGCTTAAAATGTTAGATATTTTTAGAATTATAGATTATTTTACGATTTTGATAATTTGTATTTGTATATATATGCTGTTCTTCTTCATAATGTATCTGCTATAATCTGAAATCTGATAATGTGTTCATGCAAATTTGAGAGTTTTTTACGCTCATGCACTCATCCAATAAACAATATAAATAAATTGAGCAATGTTTGTTAGAATAAATCTTGATGCGATACAAATGACCCAAATTTTCCCTGTTTGAAATGTTTAGAGCGCCTTCCTAAAATGACATAAAAAATCATTCCTATGAGAAGTGCTGTCGATTCTATTCATAATTGACTTATCAGTCTCTTTCTTTTCTTCAATTCTGTACATATTTTCAGGTAGCTTCATTGTGCAGCATCAGCCATGGCGCTTCCGGCGTTCCGGAACATCCCACAAACTCCACCTTTATGTGAGTCCCTCTTGTATGAGCCTTAGAGCCCTTCACTTAAGCATATCAAGGTCAATGGCGAAAGACAATCTCAAAACCATCAATGTTAAGTGTTAAGCTCTTATTGTTATGGAGCAGGAGTCCGTTTGACTACCAACTTACAACTAAGGTATCATTCCCCTACAGCCGACAAATGACTCTTTGGAATTCTTAATATGTATATCATTATCTATTTCACTCATTTAAAGCAGCACTCTCACAGATTTACCGTTTTTTAAAACTTTTTGATTTTTTGTCTTGGAAATTTTTGCGTAAATATCTGCAAACCAATGATATAAGATTGCTGATAAAAGATCAGATCACAGCATTGCATATTTCCGTTCGAAATTTAATGTTTAATGGCTTAAACCGTTACTAACGGTTTAAGAAACTGCATAAAACATTAATTTTTGAACTGCAATATAATAATCTGCGATTTATTTTTTTGTCAGCAGTCTTGTATCACTTAACTCCATGGGTTTTTGCAAAAAATGGCTCGTTCCAAGACAAAAAATGATAAAGTTGTCAAAACTCTCAATCTGTGAGAGTGCAGCTTTAAATGATACCAAAACTTCAACATGTTCATTGTCATATGAATTTTGCCAAATTCTGAAATCTCAATTTTCACAAATGTTTTATTTCAGCGAGATCGCGGTCAGAAAGAGGAACCCCAGGAGGAGAGAGGGTGAGTTTAGATATTGTGTTATAGCATTTACCATGTTTGAGGGGTTTCTTTTTGCTAAAGGTTGTTATATTGGAAAACAATGCCAAGTAGTGTCATAGACTGAAAACACAATGCTTTGATATTCAATACATTTATTTATTTTTTATTGCATTATTCATAAAATTCAATGCATATTTAAATGCTCTCTAAGACTTCTACTCATCTTGAGTTTTGTATTACAGTCATCGAAATTAGACTTTTGGATCAACAAGCCCGAATTATTATACTATTGCTTGGCATCAAATTTTTGAACAAGCCCTGCTATATAAAATTCAGAATTTGAGCAAGCCCGAAAGACATTTTACCAGTGCAGGGCTTGCGGGCTTGTGCTAATTTCGACCACTGGTATTATATGTATGTATGTATGTATTCCTGTTCCTTATGATGTGTATTATTTCTGTTCCAGGGATCCAGTCCATTTATATCTTCTGGAAGTAGCAACCCCAACTTTAATCCTGTAAAACTGAACTCCAAGTCTGCCAGCTTTACTTCAAAGTCTGTTGTAAGTATGCACTTTGCCAGTCTTTGCTGTGTATATAAAAAAACATAACGTTCTTTATTTGCAAATTGAAACTGCATACATCATGAAACCCTATTTTATCATAAAAAAATCACTGAAAAATGCTTTCATTTTGTTTAACATAATTGTGACTCTCATGTCTCCTTTTCTAATGAAATAATTTCTTTTTTTCTTTAAAGCATAATAGTTTAGGAATCCAAATGGAAAATGTCATAGCATTAATGTATACCTTGTTTGAGATCTCACATAAAATGCTGGTGCCTTCAGGTTGACTCTAAGCTGCCAAAGCCACCCAAACCCCCAGACAAGCCACTCATGCCATACATGAGATACAGCAGAAAGGTAGGGTTGTTAAGTATGAACTCAACAGACTTCAGTTAGGAGAGAAATTCCACTTGAAATTCTTTGAGAGGAATAAAATTGCACAGATAACTTTAGGACATACTGCCTGATTCCCAAAATTTCTTTTCAGATAAGTAGTTGCCCCTGTTGCTGATGAATAAGCCTGTGAGTTCATCTCAGTCATATTAACATGGACAGTCAGTGGAGATAATGCTTTATATTATTTTGAATGATTTCTGAGCAATCAATTGCTTCAATTGAACTAAGTTTATATGAAGCTTGCAATCAGAAGAGGAAATGTGCATTATATATTAGTGTCTGAATGTAATCATGTCGTTACATGTGTATATCAGGTATGGGATGAGGTGAAGAATGTAAACCAGGAGCTGAAGCTATGGGAGATCGGCAAAATTATTGGGGGCATGTGGCGTGACCTCAGTGATGCGGAGAAACAGGTCTTCACGGATGAATATGAAAGAGAAAAGGTGCAAAATGACAGATTCATTATTTTTATGAATATCTTGTTCTGGTAGAAGTGGATTATATGTACATGAATAAAGGTAAACCTTGTGGCGTTAAGTTTATTGTTTTAATGGGAATATGTCATTTTATTTGAAGTTGTTGTTTTGGATAAATTTGTTCTGTTTAACATCTTGATTCAAATTTGACCTTACGACTACTGTACATTTTTCTTGGCTATTTCCCCAGTGCAACACAGTTAAAAGCTATACACAACTTCATTATTTTTTCATTTCAATAGAATTTTAAAGTAAGATACACATGTACTTGACCTATGTGTTCTGTTTTGTATTCAGCAAGTAATATGTGACTGTGTGTATTTGTAGCAAATCTACAATGAGGCCTTGAAGAATTACCAGAACTCCCAGGCTTACCAGGCCTACGTTGCTGCCAAAGGACGCAGTAAGTGACAATCTATAGCCAGTAGCCATTTCACTGTTCCCCTTGTAATAACATGACAAAGTTACAATCAATAGCCTGTTCACTGTTCCCAATGTTATAACATGACATAATATCTATATTCATTGCTCTGTTCTCAATGTAATACACAACATAGTTACAATCTATGGCCAGTAGCCCTTTCACTGTTCCTCATGTTATAACATAACATTGTTACAATATATAGTCAGTTAAATGTTCCCAATGTAATAACATGACATAGTTAGCATCTAAAGCCAGTAGCCAGTTCTCTGTTCCGGCCTTCCCATTGTAATATAATGTCATAGTTTTATTGAATCTATATCCAGTAGCTAGTTCACTGTTCCCTATTTAATAACATTACATTGTTACAATCTATAGCCAGTAGCGAGTCCACTGATACACATGTAATATATAGCCAGTACACTGTTATAATCTATAGCCAGAAGCCAGTAAACTGCTTCATATGTATCAGCATGACATAAGTACAATTTATAACTAGAAGCCAGTTCTCTGTAGTAAAGACACCAACATGACACAGTTGCAACATATAAATAGTGCACCGTTCCACTTCTATCGACATCACATACTTACAATCTATAGTCAGTAGCCAGTTCACTGATACACATGTATCATCATGACACAGTTGCAATATATAGCCAGTACACTGTTACATATGCAGTAATGTGATTTGTCCGCATATTCACAGATTTCCGTGGATCATGTGTAGCAACATGACATGATTAAAGTTTGTTGTCAGAAGCCTGTTCACTGTTCCTTGTGTCGCAATATGACATGATTACAATTTATTGTCAGAAGACACTACACTTTTCCATGTGTCGCAACATGACATGATTACAGTTATTGTCAGAAGCCAGTTCAGTGTCGCAACATGACATGACTACAGTTTATTGTCAGAAGCCGGTTCACTTTTCCATGTATCGCAACATGACATGATTACAGTTTTTGTCAGAAGCCGTTTCACTTTTCCATGTGTCACAACATGACATGACTACAGTTTATTGCCAGAAGCCAGTTCACTTTTCCATGTGTCGCAACATGACATGACTACAGTTTATTGCCAGAAGCAGGTTCACTTTTCCATGTGTCACAACATGACATGACTACAGTTTATTGTCAGAAGCCGGTTCACTTTTCCATGTGTCGCAACATGACATGACTACAGTTTATTGTCAGAAGCCGGTTCACTTTTCCATGTGTCGCAAAATGACATGACTACAGTTTATTGTCAGAAGCCGGTTCACTTTTCCATGTGTCGCAACATGACATGACTACAGTTTATTGCCAGAAGCCGGTTCACTTTTCCATGTGTCGCAACATGACATGACTACAGTTTATTGTCAGAAGCCGGTTCACTTTTCCATGTGTCGCAACATGACATGACTACAGTTTATTGCCAGAAGCCGGTTCACTTTTCCATGTGTCGCAACATGACATGACTACAGTTTATTGTCAGAAGCCGGTTCACTTTTCCATGTGTCACAACATGACATGACTACAGTTTATTGTCAGAAGCCGGTTCACTTTTCCATGTGTCGCAACATGACATGACTACAGTTTATTGCCAGAAGCCAGTTCACTTTTCCATGTGTCCCAACATGACATGACTACAGTTTATTGTCAGAAGCCGGTTCACTTTTTCATGTGTCGCAACATGACATGACTACAGTTTATTGTCAGAAGCCGGTTCACTTTTCCATGTGTCGCAACATGACATGACTACAGTTTATTGCCAGAAGCCGGTTCACTTTTCCATGTGTCGCAACATGACATGACTACAGTTTATTGTCAGAAGCCGGTTCACTTTTCCATGTGTCGCAACATGACATGACTACTTATATGCCAGAAGCCGGTTCACTTTTCCATGTGTCGCAACATGACATGACTACAGTTTATTGTCAGAAGCCGGTTCACTTTTCCATGTGTCGCAACATGACATGACTACAGTTTATTGCCAGAAGCCGGTTCACTTTTCCATGTGTAGCTGGTAATTAAGGGTATCATGCAGAAGTTGAAGACAGATTGTGATTGAATGTGTTGTGTTGTCTTTAAATGAGTTGTGTTTGAATGTGTTGTGTTGTTCTTAAATGAGTTGTGTTTGAATGTGTTGTGTTGTATTTAAATGAGTTGTATTATGTTACGCAATGTTTTGTTCTGTTTCAGTGGCTGCAGAGCAAGCCCAAGAGGAGGAAGAGGAGAAACTGCTTGCCCAGTCAGACACTAAGAGGAAAAGAGAGGTACTGCAAAAATGAATGCCAAAAATTTGAATGTTGGCCATTACTTGAAAGTTGTTAATGGAAGTAGCATTTAAATTGATATACAGATTAAATTTAAACAATGTGTGCATGTTAAGAAATTCTCATAACTCTGGCTTAATTGTGATCATATGCCCCTTTCTTGTCTGTAAACACCCTGAGGATTGTTGTCATCTGATAGCAGCACTCTTGTTTTTCTAGAAAATGCAACTTTTCTTGTTTTAAGAGATTATTCAGTTACAGTTATGATATTTAATCTCTCCCTGTAGGACACAAGAGGGAATTGGAGGTACAAGCTAAATATTCACAGCTTAATATAAGTTTGATTGTTTTTCAAAGAAAATGTGAAAGATATATTGATATTGTTTCCTTTTATGTTACGTATGTGTAAAGCCAGGTTTATGTTTCACATTTCAGTCAAAGCAAGAGGAGCGTGGTTCAAGGATCAGCATACAGCCTGCTGACGATGAAGACGGTATGTTACCAACTCCCTCCATGCACTGACAAGCAAATTTGGAGTTGACATTTATATTTCGAATGACCACCTTCCAATTGTCTTGATGGGTTAATGTTTATGTCAAGTATCGTAGGACAAGCACGCAGACGTTTGTTGTGTTTATTTTTGTGTCACCTGAAGGGGCAATATATAGGTTTTACTTTTGGCGTTGGTTGCAACAGCGGCATCAAAATAATCCTAAGCTGACAATAACTTCAAGTATTATAGTCCCATTGTGATGTTACTTGGTGAAAGTGTTTTTGTGCATAATGTCTAAGTAAACTCCAGTGGTAGGGTAAATTGCCTCTGTAATTCCAGAGTTATGCCCCTTTTGACTTAAAAAAAATAATATGTTCATGTCTTGTGCAGACAGTATTAATTATTAATTATCCAATCATGATGAAAGTTTGTGACAGTGTATGGGGGCATAATGTCGTTGTAAAGTTGATAACAATAAAATACAGTTCTCATTTTACAAATGACATAATATTGACAGGGCTCCTTAAAACTGACAATTTGCCGATCTTGACCTTGCTGGACAGAAAATTGCTAAAAAAAATAGGTTCAAAAGTTGTCTATTTTATTTTTTTTCGGTTCAAAAGTCAGTAAAAAAATGTAGAAATTGTACACTAACATAGTTTGTCATTCAAACATGCTCAAATACCAGGGAACATCCTTGAGGGTCTGTGTTAATTGACTTTGCTGTTTTTATTATATTCAAGAGACGTCAAATTCGTCGTCTGTTTCTCATGTTAACAATTGTCACACTTTTGCAAGAAAAAAAATATTATTCAAAGATGACATTGTTAATCCTTAAAAGCCATAAAATTCTGAAATAATTAACTAGTGGTGCCTAATTCTTTAGGATATCAACAGTGATAAGCTTGAGTATCTGCAGAGACTGGCCACTGAGTGCTCTGCTTACATCATTCTAAGAAAATATTATGTCAAAATCACTTTTGTCGCAAATGGGAACCCTTACTCATGTACAGTCCACTTTTAGTGTTAGAGTAACATCCTCTTTATATTTTATAAAACATTTTTTGGAAGGAGATTTCAAACTTTAAGAAGCCTAGAAAATTGATGAGACACTATGAGATTTATTTATATCTGTGAATGTACCCATGGCATATGGTTTCATCTTGATTGCAGACCAGGATGATGGGTTTTCTGTGAAGCACATTGCGCATGCACGTTATCTACGAAACCATCGCCTCATCAATGAGATCCTGAGTGAGAGCGTTGTCCCAGATATACGCACTGTGGTAACGACAGGAAGAATGGGCGTCCTGAAGAAGCAGGTCCAGTCTCTCACGATGCACCAGGTTAGTGTCTGTGAGGATGTGTGAGTCATAGATAGTCACGGGTTTTTGTTCTCACTTATTTATAACTGTTGTTGATGCTGATCAAATTTTTATGCCCCGAAGGTGGGCATATTGAAATCGCACCATCCGTCCGTCCGTCAGGCTCTGTAACTTTCCCTTGTATGGACAGATTTTAAAATAACTTGCCACATGTGTTCCACATACCAAGACGACGTGTGGCGTGCAAGACTCGTGTCCCTACCTCAAAGGTCAAGGTCACACTTAGTGTTTATTCACAATGGAGTGCTGCATATAAGGACATAGAGTATAGGTTGTCCTGTCCGGGCTGTAACTTTCTCTTGTATGGACAGATTTAAAATAACTTGCCACATGTGTTCCACATACCAAGACGACGTGTCGCGTGCAAGACCCGTGTCCCTGCCTTAAAGGTCAAGATCACACATAGTGTTTATTCACAATGGAGTGCTGCATATAAGGACATAGAGTATAGGTTGTCGTTTCCGGGCTGTAACTTTCCCTTGTATGGACAGATTTAAAATAACTTGCCACATGTGTTCCACATACCAAGACGACGTGTCACGTGCAAGACCCGTGTCCCTACCTCAAAGGTCAAGGTCACACTTAGTGTTTATTCACAATGGAGTGCTGCATATAAGGACATAGAGTATAGGTTGTCGTGTCAGGGCTGTTACTTTCCCTTGTATGGACAGATTTTAAAATCACTTGCTGCATGTGTTCCACATACGAAGACGACGTGTTGTGTGCAAGACCCATGTCCCTACCTCTAAGGTGAAAGATACACTAAGTGTTTATTCACAAGGGAATTCTGAATATAAGGACATAACAGTGTAGGTTGTCAAGTATGGGTGGTATTTTTTTATGTTCAGAGGCAATTTAAATAACTTGCCATATGTATTTGACACGTAAAGGTAAGATCAACTTTTCATGTACTGACCTTGTTTGTAGGTCAATGTCACATTCGGGGGCATTCGTCACATGCTGTGACAGCTCTTGTTATATATAAGATAAATTAAAGAATACTGTCATAAATTAGGAAATACCAATAAAAATTTGAGTTGAAAAGAGCTTGGTAAAACATTTCATCATATTTCAGACAAAACTTGAGGCTGAACTTCAACAGATTGAAGAAAAACATGACGCAAAGAAACGTCGCTTCCAGGAGTGTAGTGACCAGTTCCATGATGAATATAAGAAGGTGGGTTGAACACTGATGCAAGCTAGTGTGTCCACAACATGTTTGAAACACTGTTTACTGCTAGGGAAATGGTGTCACACCAGTCAGAGTGAAGTAATAAATAAACAATTAAACATAGCATCATGACGTTCCGGCATAATTTCTCTTGAGCTGAAAAGACACAAACAAATTTTATAAGCATATTCTCAGATAACTAAATTACTTGGTATTATTACATTACAAAATAGCTGAATATGATCAAAAAGAAATTTAACTGTTTATCCATATGCAATATATCATTATGTGTCAACTTTCCAGGTAAAAAATAAATAATTCAGAACCTTTTTCACGATTGTGCATTGTATCAGAGCTACAGATCAGTTTGAACTTAAAGCGACTCTTTAGTGTACGTCCAATAATGTGGCACATTGAAGAGAAAGCATGCATGCATTTTACATACACGATAGGCTTGATCCAAAAAGCACAACTTACTCTGTTAAATACGCAGGACAGAGCTTCCTTCCCTTCGCTTGATTAAACACAATGCTTGTCAAGAGAAATCACTGCTTAAAGGTTGAAGTGATTATATACTGGTTTAGCGGGAACAGTTGCTTTATTTGTATATTTACTGTGACAAACAGATGTGGTTTTTTATATCATAATTGCTGTAATTAAAAGCCAATTATTACCCTTATCTGTAGCTCTGGTGTATTCCAAAACATGTTGTACATTGCCAGTTCATTTTAATACTGTAATGCAATGTACTAAAAACAGAATTGTGCAGCTTCATTCAGGTACAACATTCAAAATTATCCAATACATATTCCACATTACACATTATTTTTTAACATTCTTCAAGATGATAATATCTGAATTTGCAAAGTGCATAGATTGTTGCAAAATTGATTAAAATGCAGCATTTACAGCATTTATCAGAAGTTACATGTAATATGACCGGTCCAAAGATAGTTGACCTCAAATTAATAAGTTGTTATTATGATTGATTATAACTCTGCATTAAAAAAAATTATATTTTTATATATATTGTGTCATTAAGGAATACTGTCTGATGCAAGCGCCTCATACAGCAACAAAAATTGGTTTGGGGAGTAAAAGAGACATCCGAATAAGAGTTATTACAGTATTAGAATATCACTTTTGTGATCATTCAAAACAAAATTTATTAAACTTGTTTTGGTCAGTTTTAGAATGTTCATATTGATTGATTGCTCCTGTAACATTTTCTACATATTCTCTGCATGTGTGTTCCAGTTGTGTGAGAGCAAGCCCCACGTCTCCGATGAGATGTTCCAAACAATGATCACTAAGGCCAAAGAGGAGTTGAAGCAGAAACAGGCAGAAAACCTCGCCAGACAGGTACGTCATGGCAATACACCATGTATAAATGATGACTTGTTTGGCATAAAGTGATAGCATTAAACATATTGTTTCTAGAGTCTTATTCTTGTCACACAGGTGATTATCACTCACTTTGTTGGAAAGATGAGAGGCACCAAAAACATATTCTCAAAATCAGGTTTGAACTTTAGTTGTTAAAGCTGGAATGCTTTCATTTAATCATAACTTGTAACTTTTATGCCTTATATAATGATCAAGGTCACAACACAACGTTTAGGATCTTTGGCTTAATGGTCAAGGTCCCAGCACAAGTTTTGTAATAATTGTTTAATGTCTAAGGTCACAATAATTATTAAGTTACAATAAAGTTCTAGTGGCTAAGGTACAGTGCAAATTATCATCCCTGACTATATATGATATGTGTATATAGGAGGAGGAGCGTAGAAAGCAGGCAGTGCTAGCTGAGGAACGGGCAAGATTGGAGGCTGAGAGACAGAAGATGGAGGAACAATTGAGGAGGAGCACAGAGGAGCAGATGAATCAGCAACACCAGGAGACCGTCCAGCAGATAAACCAGCAACTGGTAGGTCATTCAGATAGTAAACACAAGTCTATAGGTCTATCTCGTTGTCAGATTTTGACACAAGTCTATAGGTCTATCTCGTTGTCAGATTTTGGGACAGGACAGGGGCACATGCTGCTTTATTAACAGGGGTCGACACTAACCATTTTCCAAGGGATCCCGAAGGGACACCAACATTTGAAATCAGGTGTCCCTTCCTGAAATTAGGAGTCCCTTCCACTTTTTACATTTTTTCATTGTTGAGCCTTTTTAATGTGTTTGTATTTTAAGATTTTCAGAAAATACGCATAAAATACTTCATGGTTCAGGGTCTTGTCAGATGTCGGTGCTTTTCATTGAGAAAAAGTAGGAATATTACATCTGGCTTGTGAAAACTGAAGCCAATATTAAGTAGAGCTGCTAATAAATCAATCAGACTGCCCAACAGGTATAGTGCATACTGGAAGAGCAGACGACCAAAAATTGTGTATGTTAATTTTCGTGCCATAAAGTCGTAACATTTTATAAATTGACTGTAGATAATGAATAAAACTTAGCAAAGTTTATTTCTATTCTGATTTGATCATAGCATTAAAATATACGTCTTTAAAGTTAACAAAGAATACTGATAAGTTAAATGGCAATAAACAAAGAATGCTGAATGTATGATGCCGGTCTTTTGTGCCATAAATGTTATTGTAAATACTCGAAGGTCGTATCTTAAAGGTATCACCAGTGATGGCATCTTTTTTGAGCGGTTCTGACACATAAGCAAAACAATTCCACTTAAGTATAAAACCGATAATAAATCTCTGTTACCTTTGACTTTGTTGAAAATGTAAACAACAAAACGGAAGCGTTAACCCGCATGCGCCCAGTTTATTTATAGATTTATGAGGTAACTATAGTCAAAAAGTCAGCTATACTTTCGCTTTGGTGTGTCCGATAATAATAATTATAATATCATTTTGACATGCACTGTCAAGAAATTTAGGGGGACCCGAATTTAGGTAATAAATTATGAAATGCTACTTATTTATTGATATTTAGCGTTTATCGGTCAGAAATTTAAGTGTCCCGATGGAATACCAGACTTTGAATTTAGGTGTCCCTCCCGAAAAATTGGTGTCCTCGGGATCCCGGGACCCCATTAGTGTCAAACACTGATTGAGCTTTTCTAAACAGGATGTTAGGTGTTTTGGTGGAATTAAAGTATTGCTTTCAGTATTGGTCAAAATATGAAGTTCAAAATTTTGTGTGATATTCTTTATGAATGGGTGTTTTATATTTCATGAGATATTTGTGTTTGTTTATATTCTAATTATGATGATATTTTGTCCCCAGGGAATGCCAGCGCAGCCCCAGCAGTTTGGTCCTGCAATGCCGCCCCAGCAGCCAATGGGAGGGCCTCCTCTGAGTGAAGATAATGTTGGCAACCTGCCTGGAAATGAGGTACCATTGTAGCAAAATGTTGACATGTTTAGCTTATTTCTTCATCATTATCGATGTACTTAATGTAGATCTTTCATGGAATTGGGTAAAGAATCATACAACACACAACAAATCAGCTTACATATAATTCTCACACCACAGGCTTAATTTCTTCTGTCAATCATTGAAAACCTGGTTTGCTCGAGTTGAGGCTTTTCTTGTTTAAAATATTTAATTCTGAAAACTCTGGCATGACCTGTGGACGTACCACTCTGAATCCTCCATATATTGTTGTGTTAATTATTTGAATTTAGCAACAGTTGTTCTATGAACGTCTCAAGACCATTTGAGACAAATTGATCATGCACAGTTATTTTTTTCTGCTGGTATATAAGAATTTGTCTTCACTTGGGATGTAGAAAAACAATGACATTTTTCCCCCAGGTACCTCAGGTTGAGGGTGTTGAAGAAGATGATGACAGTGTGGGCACCCAGGAGTATGATGACCTTGAGGGCATACACCACGCCGACAACATGGCCCCTGTACATGACGATCATGATACATCAAACAGGTTAGACATCCACTTTGTCATGGTCGTTATCATTAAAGATGACAGTATTTACTCAAAATAGGTCTAATGTAACAAATGGTATAACACTTCTCATTTTCATCCCCCTTTTGGGCTGAATGTCATAAAATTAATAGCTCTGAACCAGTCTTTATAATGACAATACTACAATAGAAAATGGATACAAAATTTACCCATAAAGGATCAAATCTATAACAAATTGTAACTGATAAAGCCAAAGGATTCCAATTTAATTTCTTGTTCCTTACTTCTTGAATAGACCTAATGTTTGAACTTGACAAAATATGACATTAACAAAGTTTCCCTCCAAGAATGGGCACTAGAATGAAACCCTGACAATTACACTTTATTCGATGTTTACAGTAGATCTGAAGATGCCATGGAGACAGATGACAATGCTGCAGCCAACCAGCCTAAGAAAGGTAACACTCTTTGTTATCAACGGGTGTAATAGCAGATTCATCACTGTTATATGTGTACATATGTGGATTCGGAACATGTTCGTATAACTCCTTCTTTCTCCTCCCTCTACAGTAGATTTTGATAAAAAAAACTGGTTCTCAGTGATCAGAATAAGCACAAACCCAATAAAACCTGAATCAATCCCAGGCCAGTGAAAATGTTTGGCTTTTGGCAATTATAGGTTTGGGCTAGTGGGTTATAGTGTAATAATTACATGAAAAAAGTAGTTTTGGGCTGGTTCAAGTAAATCTTAATGTAGATGACTAACTTGTTTAAAATAGTTATATCATAAACCAGATTTATTTTGGTCAAATGTTTAAGAATTTTGTTAAGAGGCATTGGATGGTCTGATGTTAGGTCTATAGGAACGTTATAACAAAAAAAATCTTTACTCTATGTAGTTGGTTGACATTGTTCTTGACAGATTTTAGCTAAGTATTGTAGAATCAAAGGGGTTAAAGAACTGACATCAATGATTTGTGTAATTGTGCATAAACAATATAAGCAGCCAAACGCTAAAATACTGGAATTTGCAGGTGATTTTGAAAGAGAAAACATGGGGTCCCTATTTCTTGAAACATCTTTATCCCAAGCTGAGTTATTTCAAAGATTATCATATTTTGTTTTAAATGTACAATTGGAGCAAGTTATTTGGGCAAATGCAAAATGATACTAAAACCTGTAACTTATTTTAAAAAATCGGGAATTTTGTGGCTAGAATTATACTTCATGTTTAATTTAAGACTTTTGTATAAAAATGTATACCCAGTACGTGTGAAAGGACTGAAAGTAGTGTGACAAGTGAAGATATTTTATTTCGGTATTTTAACATTTATGTATAGTTTTCCACAATGGATGTTCTAAAACCATGAAGATTTGTTCAAGATTTTCTAAATATGACAATACCAAGAACAAAGTTGAAGAAATTCAGAGTTTCATCATTTAGGGTATTACTATAAGATTGACGCAAAAATGGAACAGTCATGTGTCAGGAACCTATTTCTACCTTACGCTATACACCACCTGAGTGACAGGTGTTATAGGAATCTTCCTTTATGGATGCAATTCCTGATATTAAATGTATTTTCTTTGAAATTATCTCAAAATGAAAATATGCAGTTAGCAATGAATTGCTACAATAATAAAATCATATTTAAAGTCTTGTCAATGTAAACATATCCCAAACTCACAACTTGTATACTTTTTTGAACATGATATTCAAACTACTTTCAGTCCCTTTGATATTTAAATGTCATTATGTACATTATGCTGACTGAAAACTCACCTCATTTCTTCACAATATATCTAAGTGTTGTAAATTGATATTGTTTATTAATACAAGTTTGTGATAAAGTAACTACACATGTAACAGAGTTTGTGATAAAGTAACTACACATGTAACAGAGTTTGTGATAAAGTAACTACACATGTAACAGAGTTTGTGATAAAGTAACTTGGATGTAACTAAGTTTGTGATGAAAAATGTACACATGTAACAAAGTTTTTTTTTTTTATTCCTCACCAAACTAACAGGCTACACTAAATATTACTAAATGTGTGAGTACCTTCATGTTAGTTAGTCATTGTTTTATCAAGTATGATGTGGTTATATGAGAGAAAAATCCTCTGATTTTGTTGTTGCTTCGATATTGGCAGGAGGACTAAGTCCTTTATTTAGATAACTTAATTGTGTGTAAAATAGTTCAGACGCGGCCATGCTTTATAGTTTTCATTTTGAATTCTGATAACTTCCTTAAACAATCATTCAAAAAGATGTTTTTTTTAAATATCAAGAATAAAGGTCATTCCAACATTTAGTTGTTTTGAAAACAGTGGCCATGATGAATGTAATAATGGCATGCAACATTTGCATGAACTTTGTATCAGATTCCTACACCTTGCATAGTTACTGAAATCATGGGAATTTGCACGCTGTGTCATCTCTTTCTGTTCATAAAGTATTGCGAATAAATTCTAATGCTTTTCTAGTGAAGGAAGCAAGGAAGAAGTGAACTGTTAAATACAAAGTTAATTTGCTAACACTCTTTCAGCTATGTATGTTTTAAGTTGTGTTTTGTCACCATGTGAAATATCATTTTGTGAATCCCTTACTGTTGTTTAAGTTTCCAGCTTGTGTAAGGAATAGCCCTAAATACTTGAGTTAATTGTATAAATAATTAACAAAAGTAAAGTTTTATTTTTACAGGTTGTCCAAACAATTTCAAAGTAGCACATATTCTTACCTGTTTTGTTACCACGGTTACTTTTCAGTGAAGGAAGATGGAGCACCCCGCCCATTTAAATGTGAAATCTGTGACAAAGCGTTTAAGCTGAAACACCATTTATTGGAGCACTCTCGTCTCCACTCCGGAGAACGCCCCTATGAGTGCTCGTCCTGTAAGAAAAAGTTCCGTCACTCGGGCTCATACTCCCAGCACGTGAATAACCGCAGCAAAATGTGCTCAGCGGGCCAGTATATTGAGGGTTTTGGGGGTGCAGGACTGAGCCCGGGAAAGCCCGTCTCTCCCTCGGGCTCGGACGGGTACTCTCCAAAATCGGGGCAAAAGTATAAGTCAAAAGGCAGCGCGGGAAGGAAGCAGAAAGAATGTAAGGCAACATTGTAATGCGGATATGTAAGCACGCATAGCAAGGAGAGCAGTGAATGAATTGTTATTTCATTGGTTACTACTAAAAACTGCGCATGGTCGGTCACAGTTTTTGAATAACAGCATTTCAGGTTTTTTAGGCAAGGTTTAGTTCTGCATTTTGAGCCCCCATTGATGTTTTTATTTTCAGATTGTTGATTCGGAAAACTGAAATAATCCCTTCTCTCTAACAAATTAATGACACTGTAGTTGTTGTGACTTTTCATATGCGAATTGTTGTTGTTGTTGTACATCACCCTTTTTTGAATGTCATAAATGTCAATAATTTTATAACATTTTCTAGAAATAACACATAGGCAAACTTCAAGTTTCAAACCTGCTCTTGTCATATTGTTGTCAAAATACTCACAGAACAGCACAATGCCTTGGTTCCTACTGCGTATTTACGTTAGAACTGGATACCAATGAAAGACAGCAGTTACAAAATATAAGAATGAATCTATGTAAAACTTTGTTATCATGCTTATGCCAAGAAATGATAATTTGAATAAAATCAAGTAGTAAACATGTCGCTGTGCTGCAGTGCACAGAAATGTGTGCAGTATATAGACAATAGAGTCAAATCAAATCAGATATTAGCGTCTAGGTGATCATTGTTTATATAAATAATGAAGCATTTGTATGTGTATGCAAATAAGAAGAATATAGAATAGGGTTACAAATACAAAGCTATTTTTAACATAATTCTAAATAAGGTATGTCATTGATGACCTGTTGAAAATGACATCTGTCATCAGAGGCATCACAGAAATCTGATTAATCACCACCCTCCATTCTTACTGGACAATAATATTTCACTCAGTATTTGTTAGTCCCTATTGCTTTTCCCAGTTTGCCTATGTTGTTTGTCACCTCTCCTTGTGTTCTGGTATCCTAGCAACAATGGCTGCATAGTTACTGTTGCTAGGCAAAATTGTTACTTAGCAGCAGTAAATAGTACACATAATATGCATGCATCAAATAGTTGGAATTATATATTTCAACAATCTCCTGTTATAAATGAAAGATTTCTAATGGTTGCTAGTAATATACCTTGTAGTGAGCAGTATCCAAATGTTTGTGGTTTGCCTTGGAATAGTTGATATTTTTGTATTACCAATTAATTATTATGCATGATAAATTCTGATTTTCAACTTTGTTTTCAACTGGTGATTGGTTTTTCGGGCGTGAAGTGATTTCTTTGCAATTTTCTTTTTCCTGTGTTTTAGTTTAGACCTATTAACTCAGTATTTTTTTAATGTTGTATTTTAAAGACATGGTTTTCCCTTCGAAGTCCCCCACTCATTTTTATGGTTTGTTATGTCCTATTGAGTATAATTGATTTATACATTTTTTGTGCTGTGTAGAAAGTTTTCTTTTAATTAAGTTCTTGTCTTTTAATCTCTGGTCATCTGTTGTTTATGTCGCAGATTTTCAGCTTTCTGTCCATTTTCAACTTTGTAATTTTAAGTTAATAAATGCTACGCCTTCTTTAACATGAACAATTATAGAGGTGAAATTGCAACTGACCCAAAAACAATGCAGAACGGAATTGTGTGTTGAACCATTATTGTATTTTACTTTTCAGTTATTGCCACACGAGCATACCCATATTAAATATTTACACTATGAAACTGCAGGTGAAAAGTGTTGGCCAGTTGGCATTCTTGCATGAGCTGTTCTGTCAGTTAGCAGTATTGTTCGTTGCATTGTTATCCATTTCAAGTTTGCCTTTCCCCAGTTGTTTTATAAATGAAAGGCATCAACGCCCTTTGAAAAGTTTATTTAATGTATTTTATTAACAGATTACAGGTAGTGCAACCCTTTTAGATTGAAATATATTAATGATTAATTCTACTTGAACTAATGTCGATGCTGAAAAAAATGTGTTTGTTTTTTATTTTTGGGGAGAAAAAACAACAAAAAATGCCCAAACATGCTTGTTTTAAATGTTGGTAGTTTTATCAACAACAGTATATGGATGGTTGCACTACCTCTGCAAAGAATTTATTTGCATTTCACCAATGATTAAAATGTTATATCTATGTAAAACAATTGTATAATCTGTTATGGTTTATATTTAAAAATGTTAAGCTTGCCCTAAAAATCTGAAATCCTAATGAATGATAGTAGCTGTGTACCTCTTGCAGAAAAGCAGTGTTTTATAGTTTGACTTTTTGTTGTAAAGCAGTTACAACTTACATAGATACTAAAACAGAATAATTCATGTCATATAAAGTTTTAATGTAAGTGTTCGGCTGTGCTTGCAACCTGCATTACAAAGTAATCTTGCACTCTTTTTGTGATTCAGTTTGTGTTTACATGTTTGCTGCTAAACTTCCAAACAGTGTTCTTGTGATCCCTCTTTGAAAGTGTTGAGGCACAAAAAGATTGATGACGTGTGGACACAATAAACCTTATTCCAAGCAGTTATACTGATCTGTTCTACAAGTCCTTTTCACATATGTTGCAAGATAAAAGCAGCAATCCATTTTTAGCTAATCTGAGCTCGAAGTGCTCTTTGTGTTCAAGGTGAGCTAGAACAATAAGTCTTCGTCTGGCGTCCGTACGTTCGGCAACACTATCTTGAAATACATTTCCTCTGTACCATCGGGTAGGTTAACGGGAAGGTTCCTAGGGTGACCTTCTACAAAAACATTTCTCCGTTGACCTACAGCATCATCTTGAAAGTGGCCAAATTCCTGTTTTTCTGAAAGATCTCTGAAACTACTTAATCAAATTTATTGAAACCTCACAGCTTCCTTGGGTGACCATCTATAAATGTACAAGGTGTAACAACAACAACAAAAATGGCTGACATTCTGTTTTAAATTTAAAAAACTATCTAAAATATCATTTTTCTCTTGCTTATATGAGATACAGAGAAAACATTAATACCTGGTCAAACTCGTTCAACTCTGAGCAACTTTTCCACTGGATGTTTATGGTTAAATTGTAAAAAAAAATGTTTATGCAGAGTGAACATTCCATATCATTAAAATCGCATATTTAAACTACCCGGTATACACGAGGTGAAGGTTATTATTTACATTTGAATTTTTGTATTATTTTAGTAATAAGGGAATAGATTTTTATACTCTTAGTAGTCTCTTCTAATGTAATTACATGTATTGTTCCTTTAAAGACTTGTAGCTTACTGGGGTAAAATAATTATCTTTATTTCTTAAATTTGCAAAATTACATTTTTTACAAAATTGAATTTGATAAGCAATAATTTCCAATGAACTAGACCATTGAACAGTTGTCAATTTCTTGCGAAATTGTAATGGTACCTTGTATCTTTCAGCTCTTCAGGGAAAAGTTGGTATTTAAATTCAATATTATCAAAAAAAACGAATATACATTTGAAACATACTGTCTATCACATTTTATTGTGCAATGCAGAAAATATCAATAGCATTCTTCAACAATGAATTATCAGGGTATGCACAATCTTCGACAATCTCAAATATAAACCAACAAACGACCTTGTACACTTCAATTGGGCGTACTACCAAACAAATGATAATAAGCAGTTTTTCTTCACACATCTCAGGTGAGCAATTAAGGGCAATTATGCCCTCTTGTTTTTATGCCCTCGAAGGGAGGCATATAGTAAACAGAGTAGGGAGGTTGGTCATGACCAGCAGATAAACCCTATTGATTTTGAGGTCAAAGGTAAAGGTCATGTTGACCTGAATGCTTAGGAATAAGGACCTCCAACTTTATTAATAATTATGCAAGTTTTTCTGTTTACTAGTTCAGGTGTTTGCCGACAAAACACAATTGAGTTCGATGATTTTTTTTGCTGTTTAGGTTTTGATGCAGTATTTTGTGTAATAAGATGGATCATGGCATTGAACTTTAGTAAATGATTGCCAGTTATTATTGTTTTGCTTTATAACCTGAACATTATTATGGAGTTGTTGTAGTATTTCTCTTGTTTGAAATCTTAGTATTTGCAAGAGTGTTTAGTTTAATACAACGATATGTTATCCAGATTTTTCTATGTACCTTATGTTAAGTCCTGTAAAGAACGTTTAGCTGGATGTAGATTGTTACCTCCAGACCATAATCATAATATTCTGGGATGACTTTTTTTCACATATTTCTTAGTCATTGCATTGAGTGTGCGCTTGTTTGGAATCCACAGGTGTGAACAAATATTCTACAACGTTCAACTGCAATAAAATGTTGTTTCTTATTAACTTTTTTGATTTGTATAAAATAATCATAGTATTTTTATCTTTCCCCAAAAAAGTGATAATGTTTTCCTGTATGTAAAAGATCAAATGTTTCTTAGTAGCACCAATCTACAATATCATAGGATTTTTCTATCTATACAGATTTTTTCTGCCAATGAAAATTGCAATGAAATCACTTTGGTATGCTAACCTCCCACATAATATCTCTACAATTAGGCTTAATGTTCATTTGCATGCAACTTGCATGGCATAAGTGCTTTGTCTATTAAATCTTGAGATATAGTATATGAGGTAGTTGATGGTTTTGTTTCATCTGCACTATATTAAGAATTTGTTGAATTGTTAGACCTTTTCTTAGTAATTGATATTTACATAACTTCTTTGGCATTTTGCTATTTTTGGCTCAAGTTTGATGATATAAGTGATCATGTGTCTCATATAAACAACATTTAGTTTTGTTTTGAGCTTTTTAACTTGTGCAATAAATGTGTGATATACTTGTTTTCAGAAGGTATAGAACAAATCTCCCCAAATTTCACTATCATTAGTCAAATTCTGCCAATTTATTTTACAGGGGGTTCTTCAGATGAGAAGGCCGACTCTCCTGCAAAACCTGCACAGAATGGAACTGTTGAACCATCCCAGACAGAAGCTCCCAATGGGGAAATAAAGACTGAAGCAGCCCCAGCCATTGAAAATGAATAAAATACCCCTGTACAGAACCCCACATGTTGCAATATAGTGAATTTGTGAACCCCATTTACATTTAGAGCAGGTGCTTAAAATGTTGACTATTGAGAATGGTAAAAAGTGTGTTCATGTTGTGTTTTGGATATATAATAATGAAAATACATGTATGTAGTAGCTATTGTGTTGAATTTTTGCATGTCAGAGATAAGTCATTCACATACACAGATCTGTACTTGTGAAAAGTAATTTACATAGATATAGAAGATTTTGATACATTTTATCGCTTGGTTCATTTTGTAACTGCTATGTAAACTGTGTCAATTAGCTGTTTTGTTTCAAGTGTGATAACATTTTCCTCTGTGTGCTTAAAAAAAGTTTTAAGGTTGAAATGAACATTATTTAAGAATGAAATACCATGTATAATATCCTAATCATTGCTGCATATATTTTCCCTTAGATTTTCCTTAGTATCTACAAGATGACTTCCCTTCTCATTTAGTTGTAGCAGATATGAATTTTGCATGTCAATAAATGTAGAAAACGAAATTGATCTTATTTTTCTTAGTATGAGCCAAAATATTTATTGTTAATGATCATATTTACCACTTGACACCAGATGATACAATTGCAAGAAAAAAAGGAAATAGTGAAAAACTGACATAAAATTGATAGTGTTGTGTACAACACACTGAATCTTACTTACTGATGTATCACATTGCTAATACACATGTATCTTTTGCAGTTTTGGGGAATATTTCTGATTGAAAATTTATTGGGTTTGTCTACCACATAAATACCAGAAATTGAAAAATAACGTTGGTATACATGTATGTATCTAATCATATGATTTTCACATGCTTAATTTACGCATCATAAACTTGGAAACCATTATGCACTATTTTAAATGAGTTAACTCAGCTGAGACAGCGAAGAAATATTCTTTTAATCATGTAATACACTAGTTTGTAATGAGAATTCTAGACTTGTTTTGAGGAAATCCTGTATTTTGTGACCATCTGATGCCTAGTCCTTTCACATGTTACTTCACAGTGTACTACTGTGTGCCTAAAATGGGAGGCATATAGTAGTTGCAGTATCTGTTTGCCACCCATTTCAATTGTGCCTCAGCTGTAACTGGTTCAATTTCTATCTGATTTCCAATTAACTTCACAGATTTGAAGAGCAACATACAGTTCATGCCTTCATCTTGAAGGTCAATGATGTACAATATTATTAATGCACTTTGTGTCATAGCCATTGCTTTTTAAATGAATAATAATTCACTTACATCCTGTGCTCTCACCTCAAATAATGCACAATTTGGATTTCATACTTTCTGTCTCATCCATAGTTTTTGAACTATTATGTAAATTCAATCAAACTTCCCAGCCTTGTAGAGCAATGGTTTTTACAATAAATGAAATAGCAGTCAAACCTTAGATTCAACATATACATTCAGTCAAAAAAGAAACAATACCTAGAACATTTTACACTTTATTTCTTCTCTCTATGACAAATATTTTTTTAATTTAATGTTGAACAACCATTTAGATAAAGCTTCTTAACATTAGTAGAAAACTATCAATACTTGCAGATTATTTGCTGCTGTTACAACGATCTTGCAAAAACTTAATTCACAAGTAATCAGTATCTGGTTTGTCCACCATGTGCGTCTCTAACTGCAATACAGCGCTGTCGCATTGAGCAAATCAGGGTTTTAATCATATCTTGTGGTATCGCTGCCCACTCTTTGAGCACAAAATGTGTAAGCTCATTAGCATCTAGAGGATTACGCCTTCGAACACGGCTTTTCAAAAAATCTGTTACGTAGATGTGACGTCCTCATATAGCGGTATTGCAAAGGGGTCGCTTGCGGCCTGCCAGATCTATGGCCATCATTAACTGTGCCAAGTGTTCAATAACGACCTGCCAGACGAGATAGATATCGTCACACACGACACGCCAAAACATGCAGCGACATCACCATGACGTACACCTGCCTGTAGCATACCAATAGCCCGATTACGTTCATCAGTAGACAAACGTGGCATACTTGTTCAAAAGAAACCAGACAATGTGTTTTTCTTCAACTGTACTTCAAGCCTTCAACCAACACAAATCAATATTCACGTAAACTCAACATGTACAATGTACATTGTAACCTGTGCGGCACGTGAAAATCTAAAGCTTGGTCATTTACTTAAATGCTTCAACGAATTTAACAAATCCCCATGATTTACATTTACGAACTATAACCACGAAATTTTAATAAATTTTTAAGAATATTTACTTTTTTTATAGAAATAATTGAAATATTAATATGGTATATTTCAAATTTGGCTGAGTATATATGCGGGTTGATCAATGAGTCCACTGTTGTTTATGACAAAATGTTAATTTTAGGTAAAACAATCAAGTTTCATGATAAATTTACTGATTGTTCAAAGTTGTCATCCTGACGTGACAATGTCCTTTAACAGAGTTGGTGATGTCTCCATAGACTAATCTCATGAAACTTATGAGCCTTTGAACTATAGCACTTGAATAATTGTGGGCATTATAACATTTAAAGAGAGTTAAGATTGCTGGTGCTTAGCCAGTCCATAGAACTATAGCACTTTAATAATTATGGGCATTATTAACATTCAAAGGGAGTTAAGGTTGCTGGTGCTCTTGTATGAACAGATTTTAAAACAACTTGTCCCATGTGTTTGACATACCAAGACGACGTGTCGCATGCAAGACCCATGTCCTTACCTCTAAGGTCAAGGTCAGACTTAGGTGTTTATTCACAATGGAATGCTGCATTTAAGGATGTAGAGTATAAGTTGTCGTGTCCGGGCTGTAACTTATTTGTATGGACAGATTTTGAAATAACTTTTCACACGTGTTCGACATACAAAGATGATGTGTCGTGTGCAAGGCCCATGTCCCTACCTCTTAGATGAAAGATACACTTAGTGTTTATTCACAATGGAATGCTGAATATAAGGACATATTAAAGAGTGAAGGGTGTCAAATATAGGTGGTATTTTTTATGTTCAGAGGCAATTTAAAATAACTTGCCAAATGTATTTGACATGTAAAGGCAAGATCAACTTTTCATGTACTGACCTTGTTCATAGGTCAATGTCACATTCAGGGGCATTCCTCACATACTGTGACAGCTCTTGTTTATGTTTACAGCTCTTGTTTATGTTTACCAAATTGATGAAGCTTCACATACATGGAGAAACCGATTACTGTAACATCTCTATCCTTAGGTAATCAAGCAAAACAAACAACAGTAGAGATAACAACTTTAATTCATCATATATCACACAACTCTGCAAGTGACTAGCTATAACGTCATTAGTAGAGACTGCACATTGACACCATTTTATCACCATCTTAACAATTAAAAACTTTTACGATTTCTTGACTTTGCACAAAAGTACCTTGAAGATGGATTTGTTCATTGATTATCTGGTTCCTTACATAGTTGTAGCCTTTGTTCGTAAACAGTTTCATTAAAAAAGAAAGATTTTCAACCTTATTATATAACATGACAAGATAGGTCAACATTTTATAACTGGAAAACAACAGAATATAACTGCCAGAAGAAGAACTACCATTTTTGAACCCATTTTGTGAATTTTACTTCATTTAATAAAAAAATTATCTCTCTAAAAAATTTAATATTGAATAATAAAAAAGCTTGCTTTTCAGCCTGTAAATTAAACATACTTGACCTTTAAGATGCACTCTTACAACCAAACAAGATGTACCACAATTAATAGGATTTTTAAATTTATGGAAAAGGATGAATAAATATTGAAAACATTGGTTCTTGTGAAGGATACAGTGCAGAAAACACTTTATGAGACAATAGTTGATCACTGTTAATCTCTTAGGACCCACCAGTCATTTAATATTTGTGCGTTTCAGCTTTTATAAACACAGTTACAATCTTGTAATCAGTAATTAATTTGTTCCATAAAATGTATTATTTAGTAAGTAGCTGAAGGTTCATCAGTCAAAATTGATGCTTCTTGTACATGTGTACGTATTGATTTCAAATATGAGAGCCACTTTAAAAAACTTATAAAGACATATGCTTTCATAAATAGATGTTACAACTTCTCGGAAATATTGATTTGATAAAATGATCGTACACTATGTACAATGAAAAGATGGCTCCTTTAATTGTGCAGACACTCAGGAGAAGTTATAATATCGATTAGGTTAACAACTAAACACATAAATGCGTAATACACAAATGAAATATGTACACGGCTAATGAGCAAATTGTAAATTATATAATCAGTATGAAGCAATACAATAAAAACATGGGACTTGTTTTAAACAAACTGCCCTACCATGAATATTGAAATGAGAACACACATGTTATAATGCAAGAGATTTAACTAACATATATGCTGCTATTGCCACAGGAAAGTATACCAGAAATGTACTGTGTACAAAATGCATACAATTTATAATGTTTCAGGAACTTTTATCACAAAGGAAAACATTCAAATGCCATGAAATGCAATAACAAGTCACAGTGCTTCAAAACATACCATTATGATTAATGATGTATACTTTTGAGACAAAATGAAATTGACAAGAGAACACCTCTAATACACCTTAGTCATTGATCTTAGTATTGAATCATAATTCCTTCTTAAGCAAAATCTGACTGAAGTTATTCTTTAAGTTATATTGGATTTCATTCCAGATTTATACAGGCATCTTGCTCATAGATGAAGCATTCCTTTCACACATTTTCATCTTTTATATTATGTAATGGCACAGGTAAAAAACATTTTACAGAATAACTGTGATAACTATAACTATGTTTCGACTTCTACAAGTATGTTCAAGATAGAAAAACCAATGAGAAAATTATACTTAACGAATGTCACTCACTTAAAACATTGATATCTTTATCTTAAAATAGCGTATCACATTCAACACAAGGGCTAACACTCTTCTACATGTATCCCATTTCAATGACAGTCCAACAGCCTAGGCTGCCGTGTCCATGTACAAACAGTCCGCCGAGCTCCCTGCCCGTCCGTTAATGTGCTGTAGCCCCGTGAAACATTCCCGCCTCCTATCGTACTGTACCCCCGTGCCTGTGTCCATGGAGATGGGGAACTCCAGTCAGGGGCTGACGTATCTGTTTCATACATTTTTGATGCTGTCTTGTTGTAAATTGGCAAACACTCCATGGCATCTTTCACCTGTATCAAATTTTTTTTAATTCATACATGTACATTTTTTACAAAACTTTCATACTTCATAGTACAGGATATTACAGTTGATTGTTTTAATTTGCAATGTCCATTTTGCTAGTTGCAAGTTGTTAAACATTAACAAGTTGTTTTTTTGGGGAAAATTACATCTGAAACTGTTGTTTAGTAATGGTTTCAAATGCCATACACCTCAAATTCTAGATGCTGTTTTTCAAATGTCCTTCATTCCAAGTGTCAGCTGTCCCAGGGGCAGAGCTTGGCCCCATATGGGCATTTAACAGGTGTTTTAGGCTTAACTGATCCTCTAAAATTTACTAGCAAACTTATTCGATAAAAGTTTTAAAATTTGCTTGCTCTTAACATGAATGCTCAGCATTTTGGACACATGTTCTTTAGAGTAAATATGATAGTTCATTTGAAATTTTGGTCTCCAGTATATTGATGTAACTCAAAACACAAAACAGTTCCTTGTATTTGGTGACTGTTAGATTCTACTCATGCCATGATAGTTTGTAGATTACCTTCAAGTAGATGATGGCGTCCATTCCATAGCCCTCCATAGAGTAAAGTACCAGGTCGCCCTGAAAGTATCGGGCATACAAGCGGGATAGGGGGAGTCCATACCCATAGCCGGCAAGGGGGGCTGAGCCCTCCATCATGTGGGAGGGCTGGGGCTGTGGGGCTGTCGTAAACATGTACCCAAACAGTTGTTCCACCTTCCCATATGATATACCACCTCCCTGGTCAGATATCTACAATGGAAGATATGGATGATTGGCAATGGCGCTCGAGGATGATTACGACCACCCTTTATAATTAACTACTGTTTTTACAAATGAATATGTTGAATCCAAATCCATTTGTATTTCTTTTTTCAGACTTATCGTATTTTTAGTAAATTCTCCATTGGTCTACCACATATGACTTTTTATATCAGAGTAGTTTGGCGTCACATCCATTGATACTAGGGTCATGTCATTAACTCATGGGAAAACTGTATCAACTGTTTTATATATTCACAGACAACCACAGAAAGCTGTCAATTAACTATTTCAATAGAATGTTACAAATCCCCAAGTGTCTTTATCTTTTGCCTTGGAAACAGTCAAACAGACACTACAAACAGATGCATTAGAGGGTCAACTTTCTTCAATGTAAAAATAAATCTGCTTCTTGTTTCTTCATCTTCTCAACAAATTCCCCAGAAATGTTTATCCAGAATAATTATATAGACTGAAAAGGTCATAAAACAGACAAAAAGAAGTACCAACCTTGATGGCAAGATCTTCCTTGCCCTTACACACTGCTATCTTAATGGGCGGAATTTCCGGCTTATTTTCATGTCGCTCTACCACTGCCCTCATGGCGTTCTGAAAAATGACATAACATGCAATAACCTTTACAACTACCTTCCTTTATTTTCAAATATGATAGAACTCCAATGTTACTCAGAAATAAGAATAAATAATAAGTTCTCTATTCATGTAGTGTTTTCCTATATGGCTTGCATGTACATACACATTAAAACATGATTTGTAAGGCCAGAATTAAATATGATATACACATGAAATACATGTTCTCTCTACATGAACATTATGATTATCATGCACTGGGGGCCACACTCTTTAATCCATATTCTTCATATTCTATTGCCGACTCTTAGAACTTATTTCTGTCTAGAGAAACAGCTCCAATGTTGGATTAAAAAATGCTGCCTTATTATAAGAATAAATTTTGTGACAAATTCTTCTTGCTGATGATTTATCTCCTGGTCAAAATCAATAACTTCAAAACAAGGAAATATAAACAAGTCCACATTCAGAAAGAATGAACAAATGAAGAAAATAGTTATTTATTCAGTCCTTGAGTGTCAATAGACTTAATTTTCTGTGAATAATTCAAGGCAGTTAGCCGAAGTTGAATTAACAATACGTAAAGAATCTAAGAGCGGTAAATTGATTTTCAGGCATTTTCTATTGACTGGTTTTTATCTTTTTCAGACTAGTAATAGCAATTTAGAACTAATCAATATTTACGTTTAGTGGTTTGTGTTTCCATTACATGACAAGACCTCCAACTAGCACAAAATAAGCCCATCCAAATTTAAGGACACCCAAGTTTGGTGATAAGTGATTGTATGTCAAGCCAAATTTAGAATTCTGACATTGTAAAGACAGTTTTTGCCAATTCAAGGGTCATAACTCTTGAGTGACTTGGCTGGTTATCAAACCTGACCAAGATATTCTGCCCATACACATTCTGATCAAATTTGGTGATGATTTGAAAAAGGCCTTATAAGTAATTGAGCGGACAACATACTGGAGCAATATAAACAAGAGCCGTCACAGAGACAGCGCGCTCAACTATTCCCCGCTTTTCAGTGAAAGGATTGAAAAGTTTTGGCGAAACATGCATGGATCACTGTTAGATTAGATTTCAATGCAATACATGATGTGGTGAGATATTAACATAAATGTGGTTACATGGAAAATTTTAACCAGAATTTTTAAATCTAATAATAAAGGGTCATTATATGCAAAATACAGTTATCTAACTTGGTTGAATACCATTGTATAAAGTCTCAATGCAATACATCAAGTAGTTGCTGAGATATTATCCTATGTGTGCTAACATGCAAGAGCTTAACCAGAATTTCTAAGTCTCATAATAAGGGGGCAAAAATTATATAATATGAAAGATAGATTCATCTTACTCGATTAAAGAAGAAGGTTAAATGGTTGGGAGCCTGTGTGTAAAGTTTCAATGCCATACATGATGTATTCACTGAGGTATTGACTTAAAAGTGGTTACATGCAAAACCTTAACCAGAATATCTATGTTTGAATATAAAAAACGGCCATTATTTGCATTAAATGCAAACTAGAGATATCTAACTAGGTTAATTAAGTAGGTTGGATGGTTGAGTACCATTGTATAAAGTCTCAATGCAATACCTCAAGTTGTTGCTGAGATATAAACCTATGTGTGCTTGCGCGCAAAACCTTTACCAGAATTTCTAAGTCGCTAATAAAGGGCAATTATTTGCATTAAATGCAAACAAGAGTTATCTAACTAGGTTAATTAAGTAGGTTGGGTGGTTGAGTACCATTGTATCAAGTATCAATGCAATACCTCAAGTAGTTGCTGAGATATTAACCTAGTTGTGCTTGCACGCAAAACCTTAACCAGAATTTCTAAGTCGAATAATAAAGGCCTATTATTTGCATAAAATGCAAACAAGAGTTATCTAACTAGGTTAATTAAGTAGGCTGAATGGTTGAGTACCATTGTATCAAGTCTCAATGCAATACCTGAAGTAGTTGCTGAGATATTAACTGATGTGTGCTTGCACGCAAAACCTTAACCAGAATTTCTAAGTTGAATAATGAAGACCTATTTTTTGCATTAAATGCAACTAAGAGTTATCTTACTTGGTTCATTAAGTAGGTTGGATGGTTGAGTACCATTGTATAAAGTCTCAATGCAATACCTCAAGTAGTTGCTGAGATATTAACCTATGTGTGCTTGCATGCAAAAAAAGTATGTTGACATTGTATTTGATTTGTTCTCTTTTAAATATTCCAAACCAATTCAGATACAAAATAACAGCAACCATTAAAACCTCTTGTTTAAAGAGACAATGGTGAACCAAACTATTTGAATTGCTCTTCTACTATCCCAAATAAATTCATAAGGCTTTCCAGAAACCAAACAGCACTTGTACATTTATTACACTAAATGACCATTCTGTTCAATATGGACATGCCAGAAAGATATTTATTCTGCCAACAAATAAGTTGCTACCAAAAACATAATGTTAAAATTTAGCACAATTTTCCAAGGTTTATGTGCACTTACCTTAGACAGCTCAAACAGCATGTGGTACAGATGAGATGGAACGTACTCTATTCGTATACTGTCTGCTTTCTCATAGGCTGAAACATTGGAATTATATATGTTATCTGTAAAAATATGTATGACTTGTACTTATGTTACTGTTACTTAAACTAATTACCTTAATATACCCGGTAATGTCCCATTTTCATATTCCAAATACCACATAATTCTACCACTTTTTTGCTATCATAAAACATATACCAACTAATTTTAAAGAGATTTATTATGATAAAAACTCATAATTGCTATATTAAATACAAACTAGCTAAACACATACAAATACATTGTTTGTGACTTGAGATTATACACGTACAATGTATGTGACTAAAGATTGTACATGTACAGTGTATGTGACTAAAGATTGTACATGTACAGTGTATGTGACTAAAGATTGTACATGTACAGTGTATGTGACTAAAGATTGTACATGTACAATGTATGTGACTAAAGATTGTACATGTACAGTGTATGTGACTAAAGATTGTACATGTACAGTGTATGTGACTAAAGATTGTACATGTACAATGTATGTGACTAAAGATTGTACATGTACAGTGTATGTGACTAAAGATTGTACATGTACAGTGTATGTGACTTACTATTAAACATGTACAATGTATGTGACTTACAGTTATACATGTACAATGTATGTGACTTACTATTAAACTTGTACAATGTATGTGACTTACTATTAAACTTTTACAATGTATGTGACTAAAGATTGTACATGTACAATGTATGTGACTAAAGATTGTACATGTACAGTGTATGTGACTAAAGATTGTACATGTACAATGTATGTGACTTACAGTTATACACGTACAATGTATGTGACTTACGGTTATACACGTACAATGTATGTGACTTACGGTTATACACGTACAATGTATGTGACTTACGGTTATACACGTACAATGAATGTGACTTACTATTAAACTCGTACAATGTATGTGACTTACGATTATACACGTACAATGTATGTGACTTATGATTATACACGTACAATGTATGTGACTTACTATTGAACTCGTACAATGTATGTGACTTACTATTAAACTCGTACAATGTATGTGACTTACGATTATACACGTACAATGTATGTGACTTATGATTAAAAACGTACAATGTATGTGACTTAAGATTATACACGTACAATGTATGTGACTTACGATTATACACGTACAATGTTTGTGACTTACGATTATACACGTACAATGTATGTGACTTACGATTATACACGTACAATGTATGTGACTTACGATTATACACGTACAATGTATGTGACTTACTATTATACACGTACAATGTATGTGACTTACGATTTTACACGTACAATGTATGTGACTTACGATTATACACGTACAATGTATGTGACTTACGATTATACACGTACAATGTATGTGACTTACGATTATACACGTACAATGTATGTGACTTACGATTATACACGTACAATGTTTGTGACTTACGATTATACAGGTACTATGTATGTGACTTACGATTATACACGTACAATGTATGTGACTTACGATTATAAACGTACAATGTTTGTGACTTACGATTATAAGATTCTATGATGAGATCAGGTGAACACATGTAATAATGCTCACAGAGAAACCTCGCGTTGTCATAGGCATCTGAAATAGAAACAAGGTAAGATCACGCACTTGATTTGTATATTGAGCGGCTTTATTTATATCATTAAATTAGATGACAATCACATAGGAATATGGGATAACAAATATTAATATTACTACCTTAAACGTTATAGTTTTAAGAGCATCTTTGCTTATCGTCTTAACACTTTATACTTTTGCAACACTTGCAAATTATCTCCCTTTCTAAAATCTTAGCATTTATTTTAAAGGTTAAGATTCAGCATGCGTACCTCGGATGACTTCTTCCACGTCGCAGCTGGGATTGATGCAGCCTATATGTTGGGGGTGATGCGCTAGCTCCCCACCATATAACAACACTAAATAAACGAAAACAATCATAATGTTATCATAAACGGTCAACTGATCAACCCTAGTAGCTCACAATTCGGCATGTTAATCTATTATTAACACCCATTTTTAAGATTATTTTATTTCATCTGTTTACAATTAGCAGTTCATATACTGTAAGAGCAATATTAACCAGACAATAGGAGCCATGGTGTATGCTATGCAGGCATCACTAAATTTCCTTGCTCACGAGGTGTATTGTTCATCTGTTATCCTAGCTACAATGTGCATTTCCTTGGCAAGTATAAACAAACAACTGCCAGATACTTTAAAGCACATGACTCACATTCCAATGATCAACTTAAAAGAAAAGGCAGGATATAACTAATTAAACATCATCAGATATAGTAATAGACGCCCACATCAAATACACTTACAATGTTGATTAAGCAGAACACGGATTCCAATTCTGTTGGTGTAGAATCGATCAAGGAAGTATGTGATCTGCTGATCATAGTTTCTTGATTCCCCTTCAAACGCATCTCTCATCTCCATAACACCCTGAATAATAATTAAGCAATGCGAGTTATTGTCACGTATATTTCAAAATGATAATATCTCACTTGTCTAACATGTTTCTAACATAATAACTGTTTACTATCTGAATGTAGTCTACTGATTCATTTAGCTTGATTGTCAAGAATTAATTATGCATGGGTATGTGTCTCAGTGTTTGTTTCTATGTTTTGAGGCCTCTAGAAAGTAATGGGGCTTAAAGCCAGAATCTCTTTAGACAGCTTTAAATTATTACCGGAACATCTTAATGATTTACTGCTTGTATGAGAAATGGTGTGGGAGAAGGGCGGAGAGTGGGGTATAATGGTAACATACAATTATGTAATTTTTCAACAAGAAGCAAAGTGAACATTTGGAGTACGCAATTTGTCTGAAGTGCAGTACAAAGCTGTCCCAGCATAATCTTGACCTGACAACTGTTTCACTGTCTGACTGATATCAAACAAGAGCTGTCACAGTATGTGACGAATGCCCCCGATTGTGACATTGACCTATGAACAAGGTCAATACATGAAAAGTTGATCTCACCTTTACATGTCAAATACATATGGCAAGTTATTTTAAATTGCCTCTAAACATAAAAAATACCACCCATAGTTGACCGACACTGTTATGTCCTTATATATGCAGCATTCCATTGTGAATAAACACCCAAGTGTGACCTTGACCTTTGAGATAGGGACACGGGTCTGTCATGCTACACGTCGTCTTGGTATGTGGAACACATGTGGTAAGTTATTTTAAAATCTGTCCATACAAGGGAAAGTTACAGCATGGACACAACAACCTATACTCTATGTCCTTATATGCAGCACTCTGTTGTGAATAAACACCTAAGTGTGACCTTGACCTTAAGAGGTAGGGACACGGGTCTTGCACGCGACACGTCATCTTGGTATGTTGAACACATGTGGCAAGTTATTTTAAAATCTGTCCATACAAGGGAAAGTTACAGCCCGGACACGACAACCTATACTCTATGTCCTTATATGCAGCACTCCATTGTGAATAAACACTAAGTGTGACCTTGACCTTTGAGGTAGGGACACGGGTCGTTCACGCGACACGTTGTTTTGGTATGTGGAACACATGTGGCAAGTTATTTTAAAATCTGTCCATACATGGGAAAGTTACAGCCCGGACACGACAACCTATACTCTATGTCCTATATGCAGGAATCCATTGTGAATAAACACTAAGTGTGACCTTGACCTTTGAGGTAGGGGCACGGGTCTTGCACGCGACACGTCGTCTTGGTATGTGGAACACATGTGGCAAGTTATTTTAAAATCTGTCCATATACAAGGGAAAGTTACAGCCCGGAAACGAGTTATTGACACACGGACAGACGGAATGACGGACGGACGGACGGTGCGATTTTAATATGCCCACCTTCGGGGGCATAAAAAGGGGCAAGATATGCTCTATATTTGTAATATTTGAAGGCTACTACTAGTATTCATTGTCTGAGCACATATGATAAAGTAACTCCATGTAGGTTATCAACACAAATACTGGTTCACCAATTTATATTTTTCTAAATACAGGTCGTTTATCTAATGCACTTGACTTATATATTGTATAATTACATTTTATATAGTTCTTAACTTATTATTATATATAAAAAATACTTAATCAGGAAAGGTACTATATTAAAAGTCTCATGAATGAGCTTCCTAAATCTGTATTCTGATACGATGTGTGATCAACATGTATTACCAAAGATACGAGTATTAAATCCATTTAATTTTTTTAAAGAAAGAATTCATTTTAAGTACTATTATAGTGTGCATACCTTAGCCATAGTTTCAACAACTTTAGAATGTCGCAACCGAATTTTATTCAGTGTTTCTGTAAATCTGAAAGATACAAAAAGGCAATAATATTATCATAACCATATTTAACAAATTCGCAAAGTGGCCAAACATAAATATTCAATACTAATAGCTGACAATTCAGTACATTTCCCTTTTCCACATGACAGACATTTCCATACATATATATACAATATACATGTCAATGTTACATTTTTTAAACTGTCGACAGGTTTATCTTTATCCCTAGTACACAACCAGTGAGAACAACTTCAAACAAGGCTGTTCTCTATAAATCAAGACCGGTTTCATTACAGGATTTAAGTCGCAACTTCAATAATCATAAATCTGTATACTATACAGGTCCCAAATGACAACAAATTGATTTTTTTTCTATTTTCTCAGTTAATATTCACTTTTTATACTTGCTTAATTTTAATTTGTAGCATGAATGAAGCATTATAATATAAATATGACACTAAGATATTTTTAACTTAAGTTAAATTCAACTAACAGGCCCATGATTTTAAGAAATAAACTTGTGTGAGTGCTCAATGCTTCTGTTTTGAAAAACAACATGAAAAACCAAGGGTTACAAGAAACTGTGCTACAATATGAAAACACATCGATGAGCAGCTCTTGTTACCTGATCACAGTGTGTTTAAAACTACAAATGTACAATGTCATTTACTTCACTGCACCGTAACATGTATACATGTGTGTTTGTCTTTCCACACTGCACCGTAACATGTATACATGTGTGTTTGTCTTTCCAATTAACCTGTTCAGTTTGAAATTACATGAAATTCAAATGAATTGTTTCAAAATTGTCATATGGCAATACATCTACTTCTTATATTGTTTTCATTCTGTAGTGACCATGCAGTAAATATAATTATACTCATAACAGCTTGCTTGTAGTAATAATTAATACCTTATACCATAGGCAATTCTCATGGACATGTACAGAATTCATTGAAAAACATGAAAAGAAAATCCAGTAAAACCCAAAATATTTTCATTTGTCTGGTAGACAAGCCATAAAATAGTGCAGGTAAGTGTGTTTCCTTCTGTAGGACTACATGGAGCCATTTTATATGCCAAATCACTATAGTTTAGATTGCATCAACCTGATGATCATATTGGCATTGAAGCAGAGTAATAGTTGTTTTTAAAATACCATACTGTTTTACCTGTAAAGTATCATGATTTGTTATCACATTGCCAACATGCATCAGGCACAACATAAGACAGGTTCCGTTTGCAGATGGCCATAAATAATTTGGTGCTGTGTATTTAGGCTAAGGTTATTTCCATACTTTTGTTCTTAAATCTAGATGTAATATAATAGGGTTATGAGTACTGCATTTCAATCCAGAGCACTTAAATCAACAAGTGCAAAAAAAATACTTGCTTAATTATTTTTATCCGGGGGGGGGGGGGGGGGGGGGGGGGGAATGGAGCCACATTTCAGCCCCGAAACAAATCCCAGACATGTCCTGTAAATGAAGTAAATAAGTCATGTGAAAGTAATTTGCTGTTTACTTACTTTTCTAGAATATCTCTGTCAGGATTGTGTTTCTCAAACTCTGTTATTTCTATGAAACTCTGTTGATACCTGTAAAATAACAAACATGTTGAGCACAGTTCTGTTGTGCCTCAATAGTATATAGATAATAACAAACAACATTCAGGAATATAATAAACTCTTGCATAACACAGCCTCGCAGAATTAAAATTAATGACTATAAAAGCCAGAACTGCAGGTTGTATGGCCCCCATTTAATTTGGGAATAAAACTAGGCAAAGTATGTTTTGTACACAATGTGATAATATGAAGTAAAACGAATTAGTTGGATTTAATTCAAGTCAACCATTATCTCTGTATTAAAGCTCTATTTATAACTGGGAGAATTGTAAACCATTCAAGTACCATAGCACTTAGGAAAATATAACAGGCGTATTTGTTTTTGAAATATCATTCCACAGCCTATTTGCTTTATCCAATGATATCTATATCCAAATCATATGATGCACTTTAGAGTAAGATTGAAAACACACAGCGTGTGTTAATAAACAACTAGAAGCGCTGCATTGCAACCTAACCAGGTTTATAATATGGGCAATCAGAAATTACAGCCAGCTAATTTCCTGTATGGGCTAGGACAAGTAGCAGCCTTTATCTTTACTTTTATAAAAAAGTGAAGTAACTGAAAATTACTCCAGTTGAGTATCTTATGTGTTTAGCTTCCATTAATTCTGACTAGTTGGGCGGAAACCATTTTACTTTTTTTCTGTAACAGTGACCTTGACCTGACCCCACAGTAAAGTCACACCCCTCAAAGGCACTCCCAAGCTAGCTCTTTACAAAAGCTACCTACACACAAGCTTTCAATACTATCCATCAATTTGTTTTTTATTGGGCGGAAACCATCTTCCTTTATTTGTAACAGTGACCTTGACCTTGACACCCACCATCCCAAGCTAGCTCTTCACATAAGCTACCTACACATCAACTTTTATCAATATCCCTCAATTCTTATTTTGATTGACCATTTTACTTTTTTCAGTAACATTGACCTTGACCTGACCCCACCCTAAAAATCAATCCTGAGCAAGCTTTTCACAAAATCTACCTACACACAAACTTTCATTACTATCTAACAATTCTAGCTTAATACAATGGGTGGATTCCACTGTTTGACGACCGCCCAACTGCCCAACGAATTCCCAATTTTCATAACCTGGTTTTTGCTGAAAACCTGGTTGAAAAATGGAAAAGCCATTGCCTTCAAGGACACTTCATGAGAGCCTTTTTAAACATCTTCTATACATACTGACCAGTTGCGCACCATGGCGACAGAGCCTCGCTGCTGGAAGCTGACTGGTAACAGGTTTAAACTCCTTCATGATATTGGCTAGACGCACCAGCAGCTCATCTCGTAGAAACTCAAATGATGACTCTTCTGTACCAGTCTTCGAGCCTGGAATTAGGTGAATGTAAGGATATTCTGTCCCATGTTTCTAACTAATGTAACTTTTAACTTATGCAATTATATATTTATACCATATCAGATGGATTTGAAGGGGCTGCACATATATGTCTTTATCTCTATCAATTCTTTAAATCTTCCCCTGTTGACATTTTTATTCCACAAACTCTATTTAACATGTTATTGTCTTTGCAAAATAGAAGGCTTAGGCGCCCTCCCCAAAGATTTTGCAATATCTCATATACTTTGGTTTTAAAAGTTCTACATGTAGTCTCTCTACATGTAGCCAAATATTCAAACATTCATTTCTGTAACAAAACACCTGTGCAAAGGATTATAATCAAAATGGAGGTCATCCAATTCAAAAGCTATTTAATAGCCAGTACACACAAAAGATCAAAGCAAAAAATTGTGGCACTTGTTTTTTAAACACATCTATGGAATCAGTTCCTCATTTTTTTTCAGGAAAAAACTGAAGTGTGTGTACAGGAAACTATCATTATTTGGCAATCTGTCATTATTGTAAGTCAGTCATTTGGTACATGTATTCACATGAAAAGACAAATAACAACAAATGTCTATGAATACATTTATGGAATTATAATATTATGTATCAAAACAATGTTGACATTTACCCATTCTGCTTTATGGTTTATCATTTATATACAGGACAATTAATAATTCAGTCAAGTAAACAAGGCTGGCAAAACAACTTGTGATTAATGTCTGATTTCATCATCAGTTCAACAAACCAAGGCCGCCAACTAGAGCAGGCTTTGTCTAGTATTACCAATACATACTGGTAAAATGTTTGATTACAATATTCAGCAATCCAGCAGTAACAAGGTCAGTGACATCATTCTATATACTGACCTTTGCTATCAGCTGTGGGCTAAATATAAAATGTATACACATACAATTCTAGTAAGCTTGACCTATTTTTTAAGAAGTCTCGGAACACATTGATGTTTTTTTATATGCCCTATAATTTAATATCTGTCAGAGCCAACTGAGCTATTGTGAAATCATCTGTATTCATAGTCATGAACTTTAAGGTTCTGCTAAAAAGGATATTTTTGGTGGTTACTTAAATTCATGGATTTTCATTTTTAATTAACAAAAAAAATTCGCTCAGATCTTGAAACAGTGGATGACCAAACCAACGAAACCACGAAAATGATTGTCCCAGAAATCTAAATGATTTCTTAGAATACTAAAAAATGTACATTTATTAAATTCTGAAATGTCCTTATTGTCTTTAGTTAAAGGGGTTCATTATCAAAATGAACAATTCAACATAACAAGACAGGCATTTTATTAAAATGAGTACAACTTGCAACCAACATTTTTCCTATATTTTTTCATATCAACCGGTACAACATGTTCAATTAGCATACTATAATGGCATGAAGCAAATCACATTAATTTTGAAATCTCCATTACTGGCGTTAACCTAGAGCTACTTCACTCCTGTATGCTGAATCCACGGTACAAATTAATTTGCTCTGTGAGGTTCCTAAGATTTTTGTAAAAACAACACTGACACATCCCTGTTATCATTTTATGACAATGAAATCATTTTAATTACAATTTGGCTTTGACTATTTAAGGAAGCCAAGTAAACATCTTATTAGCACCAACCTTACCCATCGGAATTGTGGTAATATTTTTACAACTAATGAGACTTAAATCTTTGTCCAAATGCAGTTTTGAGTTGACACATTTTTCAATGATTACCAGTACGGGTTTAAATCTCTGGACAAGATTAGATCACTGACAGTCACAATTTGTCCTTATTTTTAGAAGAAATATATCAAGTGCCTGTTGGTAATCAATCAGGTATTTGTGATGTATCGTTTGTGCAGAAAAAGTTAAAATACTGCACACGGAAATATAGTTCCTGTGCACTGCACTTCTCCGAAATGAGATATATCTGAATATGAAGTATGAGTTATACTCCAGACATAAAATAAGGATGAAAATTAACAAGGGCAATTAATAAAAAATACCGCACCAAGAGTCATAAATTTTGTACACTGAAATTCTCCTCAATGAGATCTATCTGTATCAGACAATGCGAATGCCCGTCGGACAGTCGGACATGTCCGGTATATTTCCATTTTGACCGGCGAAACTTTTGTTTTGGTCGGTCACAATGTCCGGTGAAAAATTACAGTCAGCACCGTTTAATTTTCGGAAAATTTACTTTCAGTTTCTAAATAAATGTTCAGAGTTATTTTTAACTATTATATCATGATTATTCAGCGTGTTAATCCGTGTATCACTATTTGTAAACCCCGTTTCGACATGTTTCCGTAAAAGCCGATAAAACGCGTAAGGTTCCGATTTCAGCTCGTACTCTAATACTTTTATTTTACGGAAATGTTCGGAAATTACAAAAATTCCGTATGTATATATTTTCGGCGAAGTGGTTCCCGGCAATCGTTTTAATTTAGATATGATGATTAATATACCGAGCTGACTTTCTTTCCGCTCTGTTTAACTTTGCCAATAACAAGAAATCTACTTTCGTTTTTGCATAAATGTTGTGCATGAATTTGACTTGTAGTACAATTCGTTACATTTTATAACCGTGCTGTATCTTTAATTTAAAGATGAATTAAAAGAGTAAGATCTAGCTGTTCCATGGGTAGACGAACCAGATATGAGGGGGTTTTTTTGGGAGGCAAGGGAAGAAAAAAATTATGACATAAGATCCGAATATTGATTTTTTACATGATATTTAGCTTTTTTGTAATTTATTATAGAACTGTAAGACAAGTCTAACCAAAAAGATCTAAACCTGTTATAATGGGGATTTACAAAACTTATTTAAAAAAGAGGCTTAAAATCAAGGTTAAAGCTGATGTAACCGAATACTGTTTGTAACATTGCGACAGGTAAAAATTTGTTGCGACAGGTAAACTTAAGGTGTTTACCTGTCGCAATGTCCTGTGAAGAAGAAAAAGTTTTCGCGTTGTCTGCTGTATATGAAATAATTTGATCATAATCTTTGATAATACCTACGTTTTAAGAAACTGAAGTCACTCATTGACCTTCTATAAGAAGAATCGTATAAATTTGCAGTTTAACAATTTAACACACTTAAAATCATATTTTGGTCTGCTAAAACAGGTTATAATCCAAGTCATTTAGAACATAAAAGGTAAGATCTTAATCTTCACGCATTCTAATAAACCATGAAGATTTTACCTAAAATTTTCTATTACTTGATCAACCAAAAATCTAATGTAGATTGTCTTAATAATAACTTAATAAGCATTACATTAATAAGAATTATGCAAAGTATAAGTAGCCACATTAAATCTGGGGGCGGGTTGATACAATGATTTCACGTGAAATCCACTTATTTTTAACAAATATATGTTTGTACACATGTAGGAATAAAAAAAGAAAAGAATTATGCTTTATTAAGAGGTTATGTTTCATTTATTTTTGGAAATTGATCTAAAAATGAAGAACTCACAAAACTTTACAAAAAAATTATTCAGAAATAGACGTGAAATCCAATTCAAACTCATTTATCATTAACATTTTTTTATTGTACACATACCCAGTATTGGAATACCATGTGCTAGCATCTTTTACCCAGTACAGTAGTTATTGCCATTTCTATACAAGAAATCAGATTTAAATATACCATGCTTTTATTTATTTGATAAGATTAAATCTTATCAAATAAATAAAAGCATGATATATTTAAATATGCAGTATAATTACACACTGTAAAATTATTTCATAAATGAATCCTTGGAACTTATGATGATATTCAAATATCATAAGAAATAAGGAGTCAATGACTTACATATTTTAGTTCAAAATTTGTTGAAATTATATTTACAACTTCTACAAACATTATAAACCCTGGTATATGTAGGTCTACCCAGTCTTATGTCAAATAACAGTGAAATAGCGCTAGATGCCCCACATGTCAATGGAGTGGCATGGAAAATAATAGACATTAACATGCGTTGTTAACGCTGTGTATATATTCCTTTTCATTACCTCTCATTATTGTAAACCAAGACTTAGATGTTGAACTAAGTGGATTTCATTTCAGGTCTTCTCCAAAATTGGAGTTCAAGTTTATTTTCATCCAATTATCTAAAAGTTTTAATACCTGGCTGTGTCATTTTCTTTTTATCAATTTCATTTATATTTAAACCTTCTTGAAGCATACATGTATTAAATAATGTGACCAATAAATCAATATTTGTTAAAAAAAAGTGTTGTGAGTGGATTTCAAGTGTCACCCTGCACTGATTCTGTACCTGTATCATCAATTGTTTAACTTGTTTTTACCTGTTTTCACTGCTTCAATGGCAAATTATTTGAAGACAACAATAAAATCTGAAAGAACGTACCAAATTCAGATAATTTTTGCAGAGACAAAGCTGATGGGTTGTATTTGCCATACATATCGAAGCTATCACAAAATGCTTGTGACATGCCTTTTTTGCAGAAATCATCACTAATAATATGATTGTCATTGTGTCCAGTTTTATTTGAATAACATTCCTGTACAATTAGCAAAACTGGAGACAGGTGATTATTTACATCAAACATTTTCGGAATTACAATTTTACATCTATTTTTGAAGCCAATTTGAAAAGAAATTCTGCCTGTATTTGTAAGCTTAAACATTTTTGCTGTGTATAAAATGTTAAATCAACAACGGAAAAGTACAAATTTGTTTTCCAGTTCCTGTGTTTTTACCGGAAGTGCAACTTTTCGACCTTGGATTAATTAATCCTGTGGTGGCCCTCAGATCTGGGAACTTTTAGAATGATATGATTCCTTATATTGAGGAAAATCGAAAAAAAAATCGCAAGGCAAATTGTGTTTTATCAACCTTTTGTCTAAAAAATAATGCATTTTAGTTTGAAAGCCGTTTACATCTCAATCAGCTGTTTCTTTGACGGGCACCTAAGGGGAAATTATTTACAACGCATAAGAAATCGCACGTACCGAAATCGAGCAGTGTTTGCATCGACAGTGGAGAAGGGTTGTACTTCGAATACCTCTCCACGTACGTGGCAACCTTCTGGCAAATTACTCTGGTTATCCGCATTGTTCATCTGATGACAGTCACTTAGAAATAAAATAGTTTCACATCTAATATCAGTGTCATCCATCCCAAACCGATTGTGAGACAAGTGACGTCATGGGAAAACTACCAAGCGTGAGGCTATCCGAAAATTAAATCGATAGACTGACACAGGCTTTGTATTTATAGCAACGCATAGCTCTGGGAAAATTACTGAACGTACAGTCAAAATATTGCGTTCTAAAAATAGATTTGCAAAAAAATTCCGCCGAGATCCAGTCAGGACCACTGCTTCCGCTTGCGGTTTAAACTGACCAGTTTTGTTATGGTATGAAAACTGGGTCAGCAGCTTATTTCAAAACTAATGCTAAATCATTTGCCGGTGACTTTATACATTGACCTAAACAGTAAGTTCATACCAAATGGTCTGAATAAGTTTATAATACCCTTTAAGTATTTTCCGACCATTCTGCTAGTTCGAACAAAACATTGCCGTATCAATTTAACTTTAATATGATATGTTTGATATTTTCATTGCTCTAGTAGAGAATGGATTATTTAAAGGGGTAACAGGACTATATAAACCTCCAGGTGGCGCTGGGGCAAGCTTTTGTATAATTTTATGCATGTTACACATCAGGGACACTTTTTCCAAATCTATGCAATGCTTACAAAAAGTTGAGACGTGAAACTTTGCAGGCATGTAGAATGAAGGTTAAACAAATAAAAAATCCTTAATTTGTTTTTGAAACATTACTAGAAACATGACTTTGAGAAAAAAATCCAACTGTCAGATTGAAAATTTGAATTTGCCGGGGGAGTGGCTGTTCTGGGGGTTATGAACTCTCTGATGTAAACATTACCACGTGCTGGTGTTTACATCCCTAGCAGCTTGCTTGTAGCGGACGACATGCCTCACTATCAAATACTGTAGTAACAAAAGTGAACAAACCTTGATAAGTTTTTATTCCACCTGAATATCCCAAAATTATTGATAGATATCATCAGCTGCATATATATGCTACATTTTAGTCTAATTGTTTTCTATGATATTAACACTTTTTCCCTTTGAAGCGTTACGTAACTAATAAGTCTGTTGAATCATTCCCAGGTTTAAATATGTAACATTGTTTTCATATTTGTCGTTTAAAAAAAAATAATATGAACCTCATTGCTTAAATGTTAGTTGCTCCTTCGCTTCCTATCAAAAGTTCTGTCATCATTACAAATGTTTATATCCCAGCCAGGTAAAGTGAATATCTCCTATTGTTCTTCAGTCATGTAAACTATATATATATATATATATATATATATATATATAGTTTTAAAACCTCTAAAATATTGGGGCCCTGTTTATATTTACACCCGAATTATTGGGTCCACGGTGTATTTATTGGGGCATACCTCAATATTGGGTCAAAGACCCAACATATAAGGACCCAACATAATTGTTTGTTTTAAATGTATCTGCAGGGTCAAATACGTGATTGCAACCTGTATTCCTAAACACATTTATTGGGTCGCAATTTCACTGTTGGGTCGCCAAATATACACGCACCGTGTTTCGTGTATATTTGTATATTATATTATATATTTTGACCCAATATTGCAATATATTGGGACATCACAATAAAGTGGAAAAGCTATCGTTATTGGTATATGTTATACTTATTTTTTTCCATACACAGTAACAACAAACCTTAACGTAGCAATATAACACCTTAACCGTTTAGTTGATGTACTATTATATAGATGATGACATCATTTTCTATAAATAATTCATTTTTTTTTTTTTTGCTTGTGAATAGCTTTGAAAATATGATGTAAAATGGAGAATTTGCTCCTTAGGAGCAAAGTTTCCATGTTTCATCGTGTTTTTAAATATCACATTCTACATTCTCTAGATGCGTTAGAATGTGTCTCTATCAGTTATTGGGTAGATGTGAACATTAACATGTAACTCAAAATAATTTAATTCATAGAATAACTCCTATGTCAGCCAGTATAGATCCCAGGAAAAAAAATCAGGCATTCTAGTGCAAGAAAACTTTCTAAATATTACTTTCTATGAAGTTTAATGCTCCTTCCCTAAAAATCTGTTTCTTAAATGCTAAATAATGGTTTATTTTTTTATTTCTTTCCCGTACATCATCGTATCACTTCATAAGCATACAACTTGAATCCAAATGAGACGCCGAGTAATTGGACGTCCCATTCGGATCCAAGCTGGTTGACATTCTGATATGAGTTAACAATCAACATACAATAGGGGAGTGGGTACACTGACGAGCAATGAAAATGCAACAAGTATTTTTGAGTGTAACTACAAAACGTGCATTTTCGTAGACAACAGACCAAGACATATTTCATATTAGTTACCTATGCTACTCCCTGAAATGGGTTTTGTTTTCTGAAATCAACCATGACTGACTACGGCCGGACTTCTGGCGTATTCAACGTCCGCGACGCGCACGCTTTCTTAGCGACGTTTTTAAAATTCGTTTTTACTTTTATTGCACGTGTGCGTTGATTTACTTTATGAAAATCACCTGAAATAGCAAATCTCTAAGAAATAGGCAATGACACGATAAAACAATCGAAAAGTCAGTCTTCAAATTGAACGGTATAACGTCACGGGCTCCGTTTCAGACTGTCCATGACAAGGTACACAGCGTGCAACGCCGTCAAGACAGAATGTCTACCAACGTTAACGTAATCGATTCCTTGCAGCCCAATCGACGACAGAAGACTTGGTCAGGACACGGTGGTAAACCAAAACATTGGAAACTGTGTCAAGAAGACTTAGGGACTACGGTGGAAGTTGTCATCGGCTTTGCAAATTGTCGTGTTGCGCCGTAGCCATCGTATTGAAGTTACAGTCAGCTTGACACAGGCGTGGTAACTGTGTTGCTCTGGGTACCACATCTTGCACACCCGTCTCTCAGGCAATGCCTTGTTTAAATATTCTTTTTCTGCAGGCATTAAATCTTAACACTTTGCTAGATGAAATGACGACCTTAAGAGATGTGTATATGTTTGCATTCAAAAGATATTGAAGCATATATTCTTTGTTGCGTTTTCATTGCTCGTCAGTGTATAATCCGAAAGCAGACGAAGACAACCAAAAATAACACATAGGCAAAGCAAGTTTGTCGTCACTAAGTATTATCTAACAACTGTCAACAAGTGTGTATGTGTTTAAATTTTCCAAACACTGCTGTCTGGTTGTGAAAGATGTTTGTAAAGCACTGACAAATCCTGACGAGTCCTGACTAGCAATTGTGTATAATTAATCAGAGCTTAAGATAAGGTGTGTATTGCATGTTCTAAAATATCCATTTCTCAATCTATTCCTATGTTTGACCACTTATTAGAATCGCAACCGGATGTTTGGATTCCTAGAACAGGGGGAATGTCTAATATATGGGCATCGCAGATACGGCCACAGTACCACTTCCGGGTTTAATCAGCGTGTTTCCTGGTAGTATCGTGTCAGTGTTACGAAAGCTTTCCATTTTATTAAATCATATTTTAAAGTATTTCAAAACTGGATAAAAATATCTCGAGAACATTTCAAGGATACACCCACTCTTATCCAGAAGCAGTTTTAGCCACTTGTGCCTATTTTATAACAACATGCTGTCGCATTTATAATTCCACAAAGATGTTAACGCCCTCGCATTTTTGAAGGAGTAACATTTTTGTGGACTTAAGGTGACGATGTGACATCATGTGAAAATTTCATTAGCACCTTTCTCAACCATTTACCTGTTTATCACGTGTTTTCACGCCCTTGCAAACAGAGTAGACCCAGATCAGGCAGCTCCTAAAGATCTGGGTCTGCTCTGCTTGTTTCACTCAGGGGTGACAAAATTCCAGAATTCCGGATTTTGGGCAAGTGTCCAAAAAAAATAAAAAAAATGTTTTGGACACTTGCCCACTCATTCTCAATATGTTTCTAAAACACATTAAGAATTAGTGGGCAAGTGTCAAAAACAAATTATGTTTTTTTCTCAGCTCAAATACAGTTTTCACATAAGCTTGAGTCGGATATTGTTTATGAAATTTGGACCAGGTCTCTTATTCTTGCATGCTCAGACTTCACCCTTCCTCCACACAAGCACAGTGCACCTATTGAAACCTTTGAAACTTAAAGTGGTTGAAAATTTAAATGAAATTAGAGTATGTGCTCCTATAGAGCAAAATGCTCCATTTCCCATGATATTTTTAAAGGTATTCAGACCATCATTTTTTTCAAGTTCATTTTGTGCTCTTTTTTTTTAACTTCATTTTCTATAAATTTGTAAACAATACAAATTTATAGAAAATGAAGTGATGATCTAAAATTAATGTATGAAGTAAATAGGACTGCAACGGTTCACCGAAGTTCGGTTATTTTCGATTCTTTTTTCTCGGTTCGATTTTCGGTTTGGCGCCGCAAAATTTCGGTTCGGTGCGTCAATTTACGGCCATGACGGCCCATTAGACTATACCGCTTATTTGGACCAATCAGCTTGCCGATAATATTCTGCCTACCGTTGTTAGGTAAAAATGTCTGAATTGTGCGATCCACTGGCTGCTTTAAAATCGGCACTTTGGAAGCATTTCGGCTTCTTCAAGAAGGCTTGCAGCATAACTTGATAGTTGATACAGTTGACAGATGTATATATTAGTCTTATTAGATGAATATTGGCAAGTAAATGAGTTGTTTTAAAGTGTTTCTATAATTATCTTGTGTTCCCTATTTCCGAACCGAATAATCGATAACCGAGAGGGTAATAATCGAAACTGAACCGAACCGAGAAGTACCTGTATTGTTGCAGGCCTAGGAGTAAAGTGTTAAGACTTTGGAATAGTCTTGTGTGAATGGAGAAAACGTTCGAACAGAAGCTGATAATCATTATCAGCTTCTACCAAAATGGTTATTTCATTCATTTGATTGAAAAGTCCCAACTGTGAACTGAATACATAACACTTGACAGTTCAAAAGGTAGCAGGAGATTGCATTTTGAGTCTTGATTTCCATTTAAACCCAGGAGCTTTCGGGGGCTTTGCCCCCTGGCACCCCTGTTCACTAAACAATGTAGTTTGAACTTCAGACCAAGGCTTGTAAGACAATTAACTCTCAAACCAGGACTGGTGGGACATTTTAATCTTAGACCTGGACTAATGAGGCAGCAGGCAGTGCAGTGCTGACCAGATGGAAACAGTTGACCCAACAATGTTATATATATTACTTGCAAAACCCTTAGAATTGTTGGGTCATAAATTTTCTCGCAAAACCTGGTGAAAGTGATGATATATAGTAGACAAAATTGGCTAGGGGCCCAAAAAGAGTCCCTTTAAGCCAAAACAAAAGTGGACAGTTAATATGGTTCCGAATTAACCAACAATGTTGCCTAGATGCCCCTTAAGGTTACCTTTAGAGCTAAGAAAGCTACAAGCTGTAATGGAGATCAGTGATCCAACAACATATTATACATGAATACCTGTTGGGTCATAAATTGTTTTCATACAAGTCCTGTTCCCATAGAGACCATGACCATTGAGACAGTTTACTCACAGGCCAAGACTAGTGAGACAGTTTAATCTCAGACCAAGACTAGTGAAGTATCAGGCAGTGCTAACCAAATGGAATTGACACAACAATGTAATATATACTACTTACAAAACCCTAAGAACTGTTGGGTCATTAATTTTTTTGCAAAACCTGATGAAAATGATCATATATAGTAGACAAAATTGGATAGGAACTCTTTTGAATCCCTTTAAGCCAAAACAAAAGTGACAGTTTTGGTCAGACCTCGGGCCAAAAACTTGCTCAGGATGTTTTTCTTGATGATGTCTTGATCGAGTTCAGTCATGGATGGGGCAAGGTCAAAAAATAGGTCAGTAGGTCAAATCTTCGAAAAATCCTGTTTACCCTGTAGGAGCCCCATTTTTTGCCCAATCTTCCTGAAATTCAGTCAGAATATTTGTTTGATGATATCTCAATCGAGTTTGACCATGGGTTGGGCCAGGTCAAAAAGTAGGTCAGTAGGTCAAATCTTTGAAAAATCCTATTTAGGCTTTAAGGGCCACATTTTTTACCCAATCTTCCTGAAACTAGCTCAGGATTATTTCTTGATAATATCTTGATCAAGTTCAATCAAGGGTGGGGCCAGGTCATAAAGTAGGTCAGTAAGTTAAATCTTAAAAAATCACAAACCTTCACCTTTGACATTAGTGCGTAAATGGGCACTCCCAACCCCTATTGCATGCACAATTGTGAAAAAGTGCCTTCATGCTAGACCCAGTCCTTTTGGGGCATGTGTCATGTGACTGTGACAGCTCTTGTTAATCATTTCTTTTTATATGCCCAAAGAAACTTTGGTTGTATTTTGTTATGGCGCATCTTCCGCTTGTCCATCCCTCTGTCTGTTTGTCTGTCAGCCATTCTTGTCCGCTCAATAACTTTAATACTATTCAGCTTAGGGCAACCATGGATTAAAAATTTATGACCCAACAATTCTTAGGGTTTTGCAAGTTATATATATATTACATTGTTGGGTTAATTTTTTTATGACCCAACAATTATTCAGAGTTCTCATGGAATATATAAAAAAATGTATAATACATTGTCTTTTTGTCTGTTAGCCATTCTTGTCCGCTCAATAACTTTAATACTATTCAGCTTAGGGCAACCATGGATTAAAAAATTATGACCCAACAATTCTTGGAGTTTTGCAAGTTATATATATATTACATTGTTGGGTCAATTGTTTTATGACCCAACAATTATTCAGAGTTCTCATGGAATATATAAAAAAATGTATAATACATTGTTGGGTCACCAATCTCAAATACTACCAGTAGCTATCTTTAATTTGAAGGTTATGTTATCGGGCACCAAGGCAACACTTAATTAGGGACCAAATCAATGTCAATGTCACAGTTATCTGATATATAGAATGCCTGTGCACTCAAACATTTCTGCTCAATACCGTAACTTGAATAACTCGATCAATAGGTCATCGCCACCGTGATCTTTAATCTAGTCAGTACCATTAATTGAAACGCATTCAGCTAAGGACTACCTTATGTGGTGTTATAGATGATCATGGTCTGTAGTTGATGCTTATTTTTATACCCCCAGAAACCAAGTTCGAGAAGGGGTATATAGGAGTTGGCATTGTCGTTGTTGTCGTCATTGTCATGGTTGGTGTAGGCATGAAAAACTTTAACCTTGGCTATAACTTCTTTGTTCTTGAAGCTACTGCAATGAAACTTCACACAGCTGTTTACAATCACAAGGGCTTTAATCTGACCAAGAGCCATAACTCTGTGATGCTTTGTTGTCAGAATTATGTTTATGGTCTTGGGAAATAATAGACGAGAGTTGACCTCCATGCACGGGACTTATAGTTTTGAATTGTCTCTTCAAGACGATTATTGAGTAATAGCCCATAATAACAAAACCTTGTTGTGTCAGGAGCTGGGGCAGAAGTACTGATGGTTCTAGGGTTTTTGTGTCACCTGCTGTAGGCAGAAGGTGACACTAAACGATCACTTCTCTGGCGTCTGTCTTAGTCCGTCTGTCCAGCCGTCTGTCCGTCCATCTGTCTGTCCGTCACACTTTTCATGTCACGCGTTTTAGCTCACCTGAGCAAAGCTCAGGATGAGCTACTGTGATCGCTCGAGGCATCCAATAAATCGACTATTATTCTTTTGATATAATTAGAAATAATATAAATGATAATATAAATATAAGAAATGAACGCCTACTCGCTACATTTCAACGGGTATATGAATACAACAGGTCGCATGCATAGTTAATGTAAACCCCTTCGGGGTTTACGAACTCTGCACGCGACCTGTTGTATTCATATACCCGAGAACAGACGCGAGAAGGCGTTCATTTCTTAATTGAAATTAAGTTTTAAATTTTATTCATAATTACACCTGTAATAGCCTATAGGACTTATTCTTTTTGGCTGAAATCTGTTAAGGTTTTGGGGTTAGTGTTGTAATGCACTGTTGCTCCATGAAATAATATTTGCCCTAGGAAGCTTATATGTGACGTCGTTTGAAAAAATGGGACCAATTGCGGGACAAAAAATGCAAACTTAGATCAGACGCCGCTCATTCTGCGCGACGTCTGATCAAAGTCTGCACTTTTTGTCACCCATAGACGTGTAGAGAAAACATTTTCTCTCTCTGTGTGTGAAGATTAAACTAAAAAATAACGACACATGTGTGAAAACAGCTGATATATAATGTCACCATGTTTTCCGCAATTGGTCCCATTTTCTCAGACGACGTCACATATTTGAAATGGAAGTGCCCTGTATGCTGAACATAGATTCTGCATAGATACTGTTTCAAACAATTGATAATTTTAGTCAAATTTCACAGGATTTGAACTGAGTCATTTTTAGTTTAAATCTGATTGATAGTTGAAATATTTGCTGTAGGGAGCTTATATTTGAAATGGAGATGCAATGGAAGGCTGAATATAGATACTTCATAATTAAAGATGATGAAAATATGTTTTATCCAAATTTTAACCCTTTACCTGTTTAATGTTCATGTAAAAAAAACTCTGCCTACTATGCATATATTATTAGATCATTTTCATAGTTTGTGAATTATACTTGTAATTTGTAGAACAATATCCAGACTACAATATTTTATGTTGCAAACAGAGCAGTGTAGTGGACATGATATTTATTATCATATGTTAATATAATAAACACCATGTCCACTACAGACCATAGTTATCTCCCCTTGATGTGTTAAAGTAGGCAAAATAAGCCCTGTCCGGGATTCTTCTTTGTTATTATTCAACAAATCTTTATCAAACTTTCAGAAATTAATGGCCATGTTGTAAACTTTCGCCTCTGTGAATTTGGTACGGGTCACATGACCCTGACCAGAGTTATCTCCCCTTGATGTGTTAAAGTAGGCAAAATTAGCTTTGTCCGGCCTAACTCCAGGGCAAAAAACCTAGACATGGAGGGGATGTACTTATTTCAAACAGTTAGCTCTAGGCGAGCTTTGCTCTTTGTTACTTTTTGTTGTATAAATGGTACAACATGTATTTTTATGCCCCCTCTCTTAAAAAAGGGGGGGGGCATATAGATTTGCCTTTGTCCGTCCGTCTGTCTGTCTGTCTGTCTGTCATTCCGTCTGTCTGTACGTTCCGAAAAGTTTGTGTCGCGTGTATCTCAAAAACCGTTAGTAGTTCAGACTTGAAACTTCATGGATGTAATACTCTGGGTGGGAACTTGCGCACCTGGGTATTTTCATCCGGCCAAAATTGATATTTACGGAGTTATGGGCCTTGATTTTGTGAAAAAATGGCATTTTTAGTTTGTGTCATCTGTAACTCTAAAAGCCTTTGTAGTGCAGACTTGAACTTCATGGATGTATTACTCAGGGTGTGAACTTGTGCACCTGGGTATTTTCATCCGGCCAAAATTTATATTTACGGAGTTTTGGGCCTTGATTTAGTGAAAAAACGGCATTTTTAGTTTGTGTCATCCGTAACTCTAAAAGTATTTGTAGTACAGACTTGAAATTTCATGGATGTATTATTCAGGGTATGAACTTGTGCACCTGGGTATTTATCCGGCCAAAATTTATATTTACGGAGTTATGGGCCTTGATTTAGTGAAAAAGCGGCATTTTTAGTTTGTGTCGTCCATAACTCTAAAAGCGTTTGTAGTAGTGACTTAAAACTGCATGGATGTATTATTTAGGGTGTCAATTTGTGCACCTGAGTATTTTTAGCCAGCTAAAATGTATTTTTACGGAGTTATGGGCCTTGATTTAGTGAAAAATCTGCATTTTTGACAAAGCACTAGTGGGGGCATCTGTGTCCTATGGACACGTTTTCTAGTTCATAAAAGAGTTCTTTAAGAATAAAAGTTAAAATGAAATTTTAGCTTTGTCTGATTTATTCCCAAATCATTTGAATTTTATGTATTATTAACTTGGAGGTGTGTTTCTTGAGGCTAGGAAATCCAGTCCCTACCTAGGTTTACAGACCGCTTAAAACTAGCACCTAGGTTTGGAAAGGTTGGGGAATAATCTTTCGTAGGCAAGCAAGGTCATTTTGCTAAAAGCTAGATCGTTTCTTTTTAAGCAAGATTAAAATCTACCTCTGACTTCCTCTTACTTTGAGAGTCTAGCTGAAGGAAACGCACATCTGATGACTTTAAAAAGTAGGACCCATGCAAACATTTTTGGACTGATTTTTCAACGAAAAAAATCGTCTATTAAAATAGTGATGTCCGGGCGGGCGGGCGTCCGCACAGGACCACCTTTTGGTAAAAGTGCTATAATTATTTTATCCTTCAATGGATTGCTTCCATATTTGGACAGTTGCTTCATTGGATAGTCCCTTTCATGTGACATTGACCTTGACCTACTTTTTGCCCCGGAAAATCCGTCCATAATGCGTTTCTCGATTTTATTTTTTTAGCTCACCTGAGCACAGCTCGGGGTGAGCTTTTGTGAACGAGCGTGGTCAACAATTTGCTGATAACCTAATAACCACTTTATAGGCCAGAATTTAGAACCTTGTGTCGCCAAACTTGCTCATAATGTTTTCTATTGATAATATCTCGACCGGAAGCTTTTTTTTCTTCACTATTAGATCTATTTAGACAAATAATTGATATTTTGTTCCATGTTTAGGTCAATTATTTCAGGGTGACATGGCTTACGAGCATGTGCAAATAAACAAACTAGCTATAGCTTAGGTGGCCGAACTTACGTACTTCAAGGGGCTAGCTCACGTAAGAAGACTTTTAAAATTCCAATCATAGTCACACGGCCTGTAAACGTGGGCGCCACCTCTTTTTATGCCCCCAGAATCTGTGATTCGGGGGCATATAGGTTTTGCCCTGTCTGTCTGTTTGTCTGTCTGTGTCACGAAAACTTAACCTTGGCTATAACTTTTCAACCATTGGTCATAGAGCTTTCATACTTGGCATGTGTCTTCCTTGTGACAAGAGCTTTCCAGCTGTGCAAGATTTGTAACTCTGTCTGCAATATTTAAGGAGTTATGCCCCTTTAACCGAAAACTTAACCTTGGCTATAACTTTTCAACCATTGATCATAGAGCTTTAATACTTGGCATGTGTCTTCCTTGTGACGAGCTTTCCAGCTGTGCAAGGTTTGTAACTCTGTTTGCAATTTTGATGGAGTTATGCTCCTTTGAAATTTTGAGTTTTTTTACAAAAGTGCCGCCTGGGGGGCATTCGTGTTTCACAAACACATTTTCTTGTTTTTAGATGCATTGAAAATGCCCCTATGCAACTTCACAGATACCAAGACATATTTCCACAATTTCCTAGATTGAAGCAGTTTGGATTAAGCAGACGATAATTTTATCGGCGGGTTCAGGGTTAAACTATCGTAAGCAAAATTATGTGTGGCCGCAGCCTCTTAATATAGCGACAAAAACATTTGACGTCATCTGCGAAAAGGACCTTATTGCGGAACAAACCATGACGTACGTCATAAAGCAGCTGCTTTCACACGTTTATGTTGATATTTATAGTTTATACTGCACACAGAGTGATAAAATGTTTTTCTACTAGACTATACAGTCCTATGTGACAAAAAGTGCAGGCTTTGATCAGCCGCCGGGCAGAACGAGGCGTCTGGTCAAATCTTGCACATTGTGTCCCTCCATAAGGTCCTTTTCCCACACAACGTCATTTTTCAGCCGTTTTAGATCTGCAGTCCTGTGCTTTTCAGCTTATTGTAGAGCTAAGCCATTAAAATGTTTAGTGTCCTGAAAAAAAATGAAACTGCGTAGACGGTCAGTGTGACACGTGCTCGCTTAGCCCATTCAGCCCTAGCGACGAGTTTCAGCGTCCTTTGCAAAAACGTGTAAACCAGATCAGAGGGCTCCTGATGGAGCCCTCTGATCAGGGTTTCACTTTTTGTAAAAAAATTAGATTTATTCATATTTTTTTCTCAAAAAAATCCCCCAAAATCTCAGACTGAATTTGTCTTTATAGATCGCATGGAAAAGTCCATTTTAAGGCTAATGCTCAAGGAACTATCTGCACTTTTGTTTTAACGCACTTATGCCTAAAGTCGACAAAAGTAGACATAGGCAAATGGTGTAGACCCAGATAAGCGGACTATGTTTGCTCAACCTGAAATTTCCAAAAAAATCAAAAATCTTAACACTTTGGAAAGTTTGTCCTTATTGTATCAAAATAGACTGTTCCGTGGAATAAATTGGAAAATCCCACTATTAATTCAGGCATGAATAGTAGTGATGTACTGATTAATCAGAAAGTCAACGAATCGTTGACGAGTAGCCCTCTGACTTGACGATGACGGCCGCAAATATTCGTTGACGAAATTTGCCCAAACCCGAAAATGCTTCATTAGTACTGTAGAAGGCATGCGTCTTTGCCTTCGAAAAAATACTGCACTTTTATCACTAGTTTTTAATTGAAAGAAAGTATTTTTCTATAAGTTCTCTATATCCTCCTATATACCCCCAACTTTTGTGTCGGGGGATAACAATACTGTATCTTTTAGGTGACTTTAGTCGATTAATCGTCAACTTTGACCACTGATTAATCGACGAACTTTTTGGGGGCTGATTACAATCACTAATGAATAGGTTAAGTGATTACCGAATTATTTTTTTAAAATGGTTCTTTCATATTTTACCTCATTCTAACTGCAAGTTCACGATTATACTAGCAAATGTTACTACCGCTGTTATGATATACCACTATACCGGTATATCGAGGGGTTGCTGCCAGAAGCACATAGCTCCTTCTGGCAGTAATCCCTCGATATCATTCGATGTAATTTACACAGGTTCTTAAGACCTCCAAACTGTGTGCAAGAATAGCGGTCCATTCAAGACCTAGGGACTGTTACAGAGGGACTTCGAAATTTCCTTAACATTGAGTTAATGTTTCGTTAATGTTTGCTGGTAAATAATGGTTACAGTAGTGAACTTGATTAAATTGACAACTCTTCCGGTTCCGGTTTGGTATTACTGATTGAATTATGGGATGTGTCAATTCTTATGCAAAATAGTTTGGATGCTGGGACTCTCACAGCTGGCGGTGTCTCACAAAGTTTCCATCTGTAGGTATTTGCAACGCTCAAATACATGTATAATGGCCACAAAATGTTTGAAAACGCTGGATTTTCTTAGTTTGTTAAAGCTTTTAATGGCATCATTGATTAAAAGGTTAAATACTGTGGTACACGTATTAAGGTTAGGTGTTGATAATAATGACAAAAAGTTATGTTTATTGTTTAGCGATTTATTAACACAACGAGCTTCATTAATACTAACCCTATCCAATACAGTAACAATTATTAACGTATAAAACATGATAAAAAGTATACATAATTCGAATTATCTGCACTGATTAACCCAATCATCCAAATTGGTAGAGCTGTTACGAGTATCCGAGTACTCGGATATCCGTGAATCAGGCCTAAAAATCGTGTACGGATATTCGTCATTGCCGAGATCGGTGGATCGCAATCTTTTGCACATTATATAAGTTATACAAAGTATAACGTTTTTGTTCATTATCTTGCCATTTTAAACTGTTCATTTCTGAACAGAAAGTAAAGAATCAATCTATAGGTAGCAACGAACCTTTGTCATTATATAAGATTCGATGATATTCTTGTATGAATTTTCAAAACACAAAAACATGTTTTGAAATTAAATCTTAAATCAGAATGACAATGAACAAGAAATTAATTATAATTTTATGGATATAAAATAATAAATAAATAAATCGGGCTTATTGGTTGACAGGACTGATACACACACGCTTTGTAAAATAAATAATTTGCCAGCATTAACGTTTGACTTATTATAAATGATTCGTATGTGAGCTATTCACTAGGAGAAAGAAACTACTGAGTAAGAACAGTCATAAGGGTATTGCTAGTATTTGCTATCTTTCCATTGCTGTGTTGTTATTATTATGTCTCCCCTTCTCTGAAAGGGGGAGACATATTGTATTTGTAGTTATTCTTATTCTTATTCTTATTATTCTTAGTCTTCTGGGAATTTTTTTGTCCGAGGCAGAACTCGGAAACTACTTGAAGGAATTGATTGAAACTTGGAACATAGCTAGATGGCGATGTGAAGTTGTGCCCCTTGCAAGAGTTATAACTCTAGACCATTTTTTTGCAGAGTTATCTCCCCTTTTTCAATTTTTTAATGGTGTACTTTGTCCAGAGCAGAACTCAGAAGCTACTTGAAGGAATTGATGGAAACTTGGAATATAAATAGATGGCGATCTGCAGTTGTGCATCCTGCAAGAGTTATAACTCTAGGCCACTTTGTTGCAAAGTTATCTCCCCTTGTTCAATAGTTAAATAGTGTAAACTTTGTCCAGAGCATACTATGACAACTACTGGATGGAATTTTATAAAACTTCATACAATTGTAAAGCTCAATGAGAGGAAATGCATTATTCAGGGGCCATAACTCTTAATTACATAATCACAGAGTTATGTCCCTTTGTTACTTTTTCTTATCTAGTTCTTCTTCTTATTCTTCTGGGAATTTTTTGTCCGGAGCAGAACTCGGAAACTACTTGAAGGAATTGATTGAAACTTGGAACATAGATAGACGGCGATGTGAAGTTGTGCACCTTGCAAGAGTTATAACTCTAGGCCATTTTGTTGCAGAGTTATCTCCCCTTTTTCAATATTTTTATAGTGTACTTTGTCCAGAGCATAACTGAGAAACTACTTTAAGGAATTGATTGAAACTTGCAACATAGATGACGATGTAAAGTTGTGCATCCTGCAAGAGTTATAACTCTAAGCCAATTTGTTGCAGAGTTATCTCCCCTTGTTCAATAGTTAAATAGTGTAAACTTTGTCCAGAGCATACTATGACAATTACTGGATGGAATTTTATAAAACTTCATAGAATGGTAAAGCTCAATGAGAGGAAATGCATTATGCAGGGGCCATAACTCTACTTTACCTAATTACACAGTTATTTCCCTTTGCTACTTTTTCTTATTTGGAGCATACCATGAAAAGTATTGGATGTAATTTGATAAAACTTCATAGAATGATAAAGTTCAATGAGAGGGATTGCTTTGTACAGGAACCATTACTCTAATTTACTTCATGACAAAGTTGTCTCCCATTCTTTAGGTCAAACATATGCTAGGGGAGACATCTGTTTTCGACGCTATGCTCGAAAACAACACCCATCTAGTTTTCAAACTGAATTTCGATGAACAGATGATGAAAGCTATAACACAAATATCAAAATAGATATTATTTTACAACACAAATTTAAAGAAAATGATTTTCGTAAGGTGTTTATGTGGTCGTTAATTAATGCTGATGATTCGTGGTTCGATCTGTGAATCGTCATCTCTGACTCGTGGATCGAATCGGATCGCCACTTGACCGGCGATCCACAGCCCTACAAATTGGACAATCATTATGTAATAATTAAAATTGATAATAGAACTATCACTAAAATATTTTGATGCTCTTTTCTGACAATATTGTCAATATTGTCAAACATTCTATTTTATCTAGAAGTCGGAGGCAAAATTACCTATTTATATTTCAAAGTGATATAAACCTTCAAAGCAAATAAATAGGATCCTGATGAAACAACTACAGATGCTGTCTCGACGGGGTCCAAACTATTTACATATCAAATTGGTTACAGGGTTGATTGTTCATACTTCTTTATATCCAGAAGTTCTTTTTACAATATTCAGTTAAAAAAAACTAATGTCTTGCTGTCAGTTTTTGATTGCCTCCAACTGTCCCCACTTTCAGGAAACGACTTAAGCCTCTTGGTGGGCCAATTTGGAAATTGGTTCCTGATCCAATTTTGTTAACAGATCTGATCATCATGTCTACTAGAAGTAAGACATGTTATATCTAAATCCATACATTTTGAAATTTTAAATTCATTCAGCCCTAGTGTCAAAGATAAGCGTGGAATCATACCGATTCGACCCAATAGCTTAATGCATTTTATATATTATATATAACATATTGGGTCTAAAGCCCCAGTAAAATGATGGGTCTGACCCAAGAAGTTGGTGACACTAAAAAGGTACCTATGTCTCAAGATTTTCTGATGTATATTGATATACATAGCATTCCAACAGTCAATCTATACTGTATATAGGACAGTGACGCCTGTATCACTATTATATCTAGTAGGTCCCAATAAATATGGATAGGATTATAGTCCCAATAAGTTGGCGAGTTTAAGTATATATATATATATATATATATATATATATATATATATATATATATATATATATATATATATATATATATATATATCTTTGTCCTGATTATTTTGTTACATATTTTGAGTCTTCTTATTCTGCCCAAAGTTATTATTTTAAAGGAAGGCAGTACCTAGTTCCATGTCTTGCAAATGTTAATGTATAACTGTGTTTGAGTTCCCTCCTTTTTGACTCAAAATGTTTTATAGCTTAAGCCGTTGCTGACGATTTAAAAAAATGCATAAAACATAAATTTTTGAATTTAAATATATATATATATATATATATATATATATATATATATATATATATATATATATATATATATATATATTGTCGGCAGTCTTATATAGCGGGTTTCCACGGATTTTCGCAAAAATGGCTCGTTCCAGGACTTAAATAGAAAGGTGTCAAACCGTTTAATCTGTGAAAATACAGCTTTAAAGCACACTTATTCTGATTCTGCTTCACACAAACACTGCATAAATATCAGTACATTTTAGTGAAAGTAAGTCTTTGTGCTTTATTATTATATCATAACATTTATTTCATACATATATTTTGTTATTTAGCGTTGTACCCAAAGATCCATTGCAAGACAACTGCCGGGGTTGGTGGGGTTGGGTATGGGTATGGGTAGACTTCAACTGCTTTAAAACATATTTTCGTTGGTAAGATAAAATCAGACTGATAATATTGCATTCATTGTATTTGCCGTATTGCGGGACGTTCGTGTTACATCAAGAGTTCTTACATTTATTTACCGAGTAATAATTTGATTTCCGAGTCCATATAGATGAATTGCTGGAATACTATACAAGTAATTTTGCATAACAAATACACGGTGCGTTCAAATTTCCCTTTGTTATAATTATTAACATGTGTTACAGCTCATGTTTTAATTAATCTTTTATTAACGCATGTATATTCTGATTCTGCTTCACACAAAAACTGCATAAAAACTTCGTCGCCCAACATAAAAGGTGTTTAAACATGAAAAAATCGGCCGTATAATACCCATGTAAGTGCAGTAGCGGTCGAAAAGATAAATAATGCAAATATTCAATAACAAATAGCTAAAACAGGTACAAGAATGGTAAACTTGGGCCGAAACACACAGTTTCAAGTCACGCAATTTTCTATTTTCACTTTGTATACAATCAATCGTTCAGCTTATACATTCAATAACTTTTTTGTAAAGGCCACTAGAAACATAGGTTAAAAAACCGAGAGAAGCTTACACGTGTGGTCTATTACGAGAAAGGTGATATAACTTACTTACCAGGTGAAAATACATCCTTGAAACACCGAAATTCCTTTCAACGCCACCATTTTATTTGGCTTCACACAATTTCCCTCACTTAAAATTCGGCGAACACATTTCACGTTGGACCCCCTGCATGCCCTGGTAATCTAGGAGTAGGATTTGTTATTGCCCAATTTGGTCCCGGATACATGAAAGTGCTCGGCATAAATTATTTCGAGTTTTAACGGTCCAAGCCACTGGCACCGGATTTTCAAACTCAATCATTTTTTTAAAAATAAAAAATAAATCGTATAATTCCTAACAAAAAAATATAATATCGAAAATGTGAAAAAATATTGATTTTTTTTATAAATATGTACTCTGTAACTGTATATATATATTTGTATATATATCAATATCAATATATATATATCTGTATTTTTCACATTTTCGGTATTATAATTTAAGTCAAAGGTAACGCTCCAAAAATAACGCTCCTTCTGACGTCAAATCCTTGAGCCGCCCTTGTTCTTGTCGTGACTTTTTAGGATCATACATTAAATAGATCTGTGTTTGTGCCTTTACGCTTTACACAATTACAGCTAACCATCTAATACGTTTGCATTTCAATGATATGTGAGAATATACGTAAATGTAATATGTTGCGTGTCCTTTTAATTTTGATTCCTGAAATGAAATACAAACAGAAAAAAATAAAAGAAAAAGAGACGACCTGATGAAATGTTGGAACAGAAAACAACAGACAGATCTTTCAGACAAAAGTACACATGCCATCATTGTGGAACAAGGAACCGCGCTATATGCCCATACTTGATGGACGCGGACTCGTCCAATGGTCAACGTAGGCGGAGAGCATACAAAGTGTGGAACGAAATCACATGCAACTCATCTGAGGTAGTGTACGCTGTGTTCTGCAGAGGTGCCTAAAACATCTACATTGGGGAAATAGGTGGCACACTTTTGTCAAAGTTACCATTTAAAATATCTCGTATCTGCACAAGATACAAAGACCCGGATGATCTGACGTCGAAGGATTTGGGGACCAAAGTTGGTAAAATGCAATTTAAATTCATAACAGGGCCCTGTGCATAGTCGTGCATTGGGAGCATTACAGTGAAAAAAATCAATACTTGAACTATTGGCGTTGCTATGGCAATTTTTCACTTAACATGGACAATAACATGAAATTCCTAGCCAACCTAAGGTTTTCATTAACAAAGAATCAAATGATGTTTCTTATTTTATTACAAATAATTTAAAAGTACTTTCAAACGTTTTAAGAAAAACGAGATTAAAAAAGTTCAAGACATCAACACAAATGTTCATCAACAGAACTTTTTGCTAAGGCAACTGATTTCTAAAACAGTTTTTAAACAACTTAAGCAAATTTATTTCAAAGCTATAGCAGATAAAACGGTGTTATTTTACTATAAAATAAAATGTTATGGTAAAACAGCGTCTACAAAATATTTAACCCATTATCACAAAGGTGTTTTATATTACCTAAACTTACAACTTCTGTGTAGCAATATTATTTAACAAAAGCGAATGAATAAATTTCAGAAGTATAAAACGCTGGAATGATATTTCTATAAGCACCATAACTTCAAACTGTTATTCAATACAAATAACTTGAAACAACAAGGATTAATTGTGTATCCATAGTCAAATTGCTATGAAGATGTTCGAAAAGTTGCCATGGTTACATAATATACTCGTTAGGTAAATGTTGTAATTTGCATTGCTTTAACCGTTCTAGCCAGGGGCGTAACTTGACGAAAATATATGTGTAGACCACGTTTCAGGGAGCCCGGGGACATGCTCCCCCCACCCGAAAATTTTGCTTAGCTAGGTGATTGTAGGTGCTTTTTGGCGTATATTTCGTTGTTGTAAAAACATGAAAAAGAGCAACGAAATCATTATGTTTTACCTTAAATTAATTTTGTACGTATTTTAGCTGAAGAAAACAGGTCATAGAACTAAAACATTGAACATTTTATTAATTAAAATTCACTCAATATGAATGCATTTTGTTGCCAAAATCAAAGTTAATCATAATGTGTATTTGCACAATTAATGCCATATATATAATGTCGCTTTCTACAGCACAGTTGACTTTCATTAAAAAAACTCTAGCTTCCGGCATTTTCGCGACGCAAACACATTGATGGCGCGAGGAAGTTTTTTATTCGTTTCATTCCACTAAACGACCTTTCACAAGAGGCTGATGTAGGTGGCATAGTAAGAAGAACCTCGAATATTGTAAATATGCTAGGATACAGGTCCTTGTTGGTCTGCTTCGTGGTCACTTGTAGTCTAGATAAACTTGCGGCTGTGATGCTCCATCTCACATTCCATTCTGTTTTAAATGTGTCAAATGTTTCGTGGCGATTAGGCGCCTTAGCAGCATAAATTGATGGCAGCATGTCGTTCTGCAGAATTTCCAGCTTTGAAGGCAATATATGGTGTGCACTGTATCTGTCTTTGAAGACATTGTACAACGGTTAATCTGTAGTAGTCAGCTGGTGTTTGCACCTCAAGATTTGCTCCGTTTTTGCTGTCGACCAAGTCTTCTTGGCATTGATGGTTGAATGTCGAAGCCTGATCTTATATCCGTTGCTTTCATGTACAGTCCATTCTATACATCAGGATCAGCCCCTCCAGTCATTGCACAATTTGACAATGACTTTTATTTCTTCAACAGCGTGTAGTAGATCATTGCCTTCCTTCTGAAGAAGATTTGTTAGGTTCACGGTAGTACCCAATGTGTTGCGCCACTACAAGTGTGATTATGAATTCAAAGGGCAGTACAGCGGACAAATATTGGCCTGCCTTATCATCTCCGTCTTTATTAATAGTTTCAAGTGCGTGGACCACTACGGTGAACGCATTTTGGAACGTTTCGAGTGCGTCCGCACGACTGAACCATCGTGTCTCACATAACGAGCGAAGCTTAGTGCGCCGGTTTATTTCCTCTTTCATTGCGACTTCTCTAGAAAGCTTGTCCTGAAACGCTGCTAGTCGATTTGCTGAAAAATTGAACAAGATTCCAATATCCTGAACTGTGTCCATCATAGTTCGGACACTCGGGTGGAAACTGGTACTGGAGGCATAATTGCCAAGTTCCTTCTAGCAGTTGTTGTTTGGTATTTCTATCTATTGAAGTCAAAGTGAGACTATCGAAATCATGATACGTAGGACTATGTTCGGCAATATTGGCGCCAGACCGTTTACAATTTCAAATAATAAAGCGCCCGCAAACTTTTACCAAGCCGATTGGAAATGTTTAATGTAAGGCGTCAACGCGCAGACTACTGGTATGCAACTTTCGATAATGTCGCGTGAAAATGTACTTTAGGGCAAAGGAAAACGATATATTTTGAAATACCAGGTTTCCTATATATTAAAGCGCATTTGTCGGAATTTCATCTTTTAGCCCCTCACCCTCCTATGCCTTCAGTTCTTATTGCAGATTTGGCATTTTCATTTTTTCGGTTTTTCTAAAAAATGTGTAGGCCGCGGCCTACACGGCCTATAGGAAGCTACGCCCCTGCTAGCATACTTATACTATTTAAACATACAGCATGATTTTGAAGCTTTTTAAACAATGTTTTGTTTTATTTAATTTTTAGAATTGAAATTAATTTGTGTTGCCATGGTAACGTTATTGAAATATATTTAATGTTTTATGCCATGACCAAAGCCTAATTGAATATCAAATGCAGTAATAAAAATATAGTATTTTATTTCAGGTAACAAACGCAATCTTAGAAATAAAGCTCTAACTGTAGCTGTAGTTTCTTAAACCATAAAAAGCATTATAACCATGGCAACATTTTTAAATGATGTAGTTTGTTGCAAAACCATCAAGATACTTCGTTGTTGCAGTTAGTATTTTTAAGATTCATATAACCACAAAAACGGATGATAAAAAGTGATTAATATATATATATATGTGTGTGTATGTATGTATTATAAGTTACGGGGTTAATGTGTGACCCGATATGGGATACGGGGCAAAGGAAACCATATCTGGTGAGAGCAAAGCTCAAACCGGAATATTGTTTTCTACGCCACGTATGTCCCATATCGGGTCACCTACTAACCCCGTAACGTATATATATCACGCCTACAACCTGTTTACGTGTTTAAATGTTTCATATATACATCGGAACCGGAAAATTGACGCCATTTTGGTACGATATTTACTTGGTGACCCAATATGGGAAAATATAGGGTCACCACGTGACCAGTCCCAGACCAATGACGTTGCGTCATTTAAGTTGGAGGCGTGATATATGCTTTTGTTTCTTATATGAAGATACCTATACACACGAACAACTAAATGTGCTGGTTTTTGTCAAAATATATTTCGTGGAAAATTCCCCTTTTGGAACTTTTTTAACCAGCATAGTAGGTTATCTAAGCGCTATATTCTTCTCTATATTCTTCAACAGCTCTGTCGGTTGAAATGTTCCAACTATTTGAAACTCTCTGGGCTCTTCCAGAAGATTTCCTCTGCCAACTGCCTGAAGGCTTTTTATTGATGTTAATATTATGTTATGGATACACTTTGTAGTTTAAATATGCAATTATATAAATAGAAATGTATATTCACATATATTGAAGTGATCCATCTCAGATGCTCGAAGGTGCATAAACTGTTATCAGCCGCAGATTCAGGTGGTTAAACCATCGTTATTTTACCATGAAGGCTTTTATACAGCAAAGAAAGTGTCCGAAAATAAAATAATAAACCATATTTGAATACTATTGAAGGAGAAACCATTGCAAACAGGTATGCTTTGTTATGCTATGTTTTGTTATGGAATGTTATATTATCTGTGACAACAGTCACCATTGGACAAACAATTTACGGACCAATTAAAAAACAGTTATGCAAAACCCCGTATTTGGCTGGAATGGGGAGTGGAGGTCACATGACCAAGGCTTAAAGGATTATGTATACCCATTTGTTAATAAATAGGGAAGATGTATGCCAGACAATTTTCAGCAAAAAAACCCACAATTTTTAAGACTAAAAATATGATTAAGTGTGCAAAAATGTAATCATCAATAAAATAATGTATGTGTATGAATAAAAAAAACAAAAAAACATTACTGACATAAAACTTTAAATGGACAAGTGTACGGTACGGTTTATGGCGGCCCGGGTTTTAGAAATAGCTAGTTAATCACCTATTTAATTTCTCTTATTTAATATTTAAAATCTTTGGTAATAAGCTGTACATGCTTACATCGAAATCAACTTTATGTTACGTTATGTTACTTTTACTATTCTGCCAGTTGCAAAAATGATCTTTTAGTCTAGAGTTACAACTTTTGGCGTCCTCTGGCTGGTATGTTTTAAAGAAATGAAAATAAAACTTTAAAATCTGCATTTATAACACTTTTATAATCGTAAGCCCGTTTTATGTTTATTTTACTAATCATACTGTAAACATACTTTGCTTTAAAAAATATGAACCTGCAAGTAGCCTTGCTGGATTGCTTTTCCGAGCGCTTTTTTTCGCTCGACATTATCATGTTTGTGTTTTCCTGTCTGTAGGCAGGTTATGAAACTGGAACATGACGCTAAACATAGAACCATTTTGGTATGGCTAGTGAGCTGTTGCCAAAACTGGGGCCGCCGCACTCTTGAATCGTGTTCAAACACACAGTCAAATATGACTATAACACACTCAAATGTATGTTTTTATTACGAACATAATTAAAGCCATAAACGGATATTTACAATTCATATATAAACAAACTAAACCAAGTATTTGTTATCTGCTTATTTATAAGCTCACGCATTTCTTGCTCAAACCCTTCGGAAAATACTCTGGCGAGATTTTGTCAATTGTCCCGCGGAATTTATGAAGCATAACGGAAGTAGGTACCGATGCCGACGATGCCAATGCATACGCTTGAAATAAAAGTAGAGTGTGTTCAGATTGTTTCTTATATTTGAGTGATCTCCTACAGACAGGAACGCTTGTTGTTTCAGAATTTATAAAGGTCTGTCAGAACCCAATGGCTGCATAATATCTTGACCCATCACGGCCTTAAGTTCGTTTAAATGCAAATGGAAATTCAAAGTCACATTGAGACTACTCCAAGATGAAAAAAGTGTTGCAATTTTAGTTATAAAAAAAGTTAGTCCCGCCGGAGTTAATTCACCTCAGACAGAATAATTTCTAATAACAGAAAGGGGAACTAGCGCTGCGTGTTTTTGTACTGCGGTTGTGGTGATGTGATAGACGTTTTGTCTTATTTGTTATAATTGACAAAATCACAAGTAGCTTCCCTTTGTTTCATTTTTGCCACTGATCACATGATTTGGTTTTGTTTATTTTGACGTTTTTAGGTAATTTTATTATTATCTAATTCTTATTTCTTTTTATGAAATCACCAAACCTGAAAACAAATTAAGACTAAAGTTGCATGGAATGAATTTAAGCAAGCGCGTTTGCATTTATCAATGATTGGTATTACTCAGATAGTCTAAAATAATAGACCTTCCAATCCCTAACGTCTAAACGGGTTTGTACAAAAACCCGGGGTGTTTGAAAAATATTGAAATTGTATTAAGTGAAGTATTTTATGTTTGAAATTGATAATAAAGGTTTATATTCATATTTTACCATGTAAGTGAGAAGTCATTTTGCACAAAACAAGCATTTAATGCATTAACACACATTATTTACCTTTCCAATAAAACGAAACTTGACTAACACAGACAACAATTATGTCAAGTGGAGAAACTCGACCCAATCGTAATAACTCTGCCACCTCCTACAAGCTTCGAGATAGACCTCGTAATTACAATCGTCACAACTCGGTCATGGCCGAAATGTTCCGATTGTTTTAAGTGTGAACTGAAGCTTTGCAGGTGCCTTTCATGTATATATAGCGTTATGTTTTGACAGAATGAAATGAAGAAAACCCGTCAAACAAAATTATTCATTGGATATTTATTTTATGTCTACGGAACTAATATAAAATAACATTATCTGGTAATATTTCTTGTTTTTATGATATTTTACAGACGCAATATGTTTTAACCCAGAATCCCAATCGGAATAACTACCCACTTTTGGTATAAAACAATTTGTACGTGAAGGATTTGCCATATCAGAATTCGTAAAAAAAATCTGTCGACGTACAATTATTTGGACTACGCGCACATGGTGTCGCTGAAATGTGTATATAAATTCAGTTTAACAAAAATACGAACATTAAAATTATAAATGAATGCCGTCTATTACAATGGTGCCCAACGAAGAACCCGTGTTGCACGATGAGCCTCAAGATTATTGCAAATTGAGCTTTGCCTCCGAAATTCGGGCACAAATTTCGTAATGGAGATGGAATGTGTAACCGGGTAGAAAAATTTTACAGCGGCACTTGTACCATCTCAGTATAGATTGAGCTGGCTTTTATAAGGACTCAGTAGAGTGTCCACCTGCAGATGGAGAAGTCGTGGGTTTGAACCCTCACAGGTGCACTTGCACTTGTACAGTCTGTTACATTAAACTTTAAAGCCGTACAGTCTGTTACATTAAACTTTAAAGCCCCAATTTCAAGCAATTTGAAGGATTAATCTTCTTTGTTTCTTTGTGAAATGTTTTTATGCCATCTGCTAGCAAAATTCCGGTAAATGGTCTTTTTCAGGCATTAATTTTTAAATATTTTAGGAATGTGTGATAGTGAACATATTTCAATACAAATTTCAGGAGGGGTACATTATAGATAGAATGTATATTTAATATTTAAATAATTTTTATTGCCAAATATTTATTATTTATAACTATGCACAATGAAAAAAAAATTGTGAGTTTTACTTTTTTAACTTATGCACAATTTAATATAGCTTTGATTATCTCGCTTCCTAGGGGGATAGGCAAGGTAATGTAACCACCCATGTGTGTGCGGGCGTTTGCGAATGTATGTGTATTTTCACCTGGTTAACTGAAGACCCCTGCAGCCCCAGCTCATACATTCCTATCAAGGTCTTACCTTGTACTCCTACTCTGAGACTCCTGCCTAAATATTAACAAGGTCTACATCATGTATAAACTTTCACATAATTTGTAATGTTACAACTGGAACAATGTGTAAATATCATACATATATGAATTATGTGATACAGTTTTCAATGAACATGATTTTTAAGTTTATACAAATATTGCAGAATGCACAAATAGCTGTTATGATGAACCCATGTGTGTGGTTGCTCCTGATCTGTTGCGGCTTCGCAAGGTCAGCTGAGAGACCTAACATCATCGTCATTGTAGCAGATGATCTGGTATGCTTTTTGTATGGTCAAAACTAAGTCATATGACACAAGATTGTGAGATAAAATATAAGTAGAACAAACATCTGATTGTAAAAAAGTGTTATTATTGTAACTTCAGCAATATGAAATTTTAAGATAATAATAACTTTAAAACTGAGATTTGTTTTGAGCCTAGAAGAATATTGAATACTCAAAGGTTCAGTTATTAACAGAAAGTAAAACAACATTTTGTCATATGACAACACAAACCATTAATTAATTTTGCTCATAATCAGAAACTTAGGTATCATTAATACAATGCTTTATTATGATTCATTTCTAGGGTTGGAATGATGTGAGCTTCCATGGCTCGAACCAAATCCCGACCCCGAACATTGACAAACTGGCATATGAGGGGATCATTCTGAACAACTACTATGTGTCCCCCATCTGTACCCCTACTAGAGGGGCCCTCATGTCTGGCAGGCACCCCATACATACTGGTGGGTAAACAGTGGCTACCTTTGCTATAGTTGTAGATAAGATTTACAAGCCAAATGGGATAAGGTATATTTGTTACCACCATTAAAATGAAAAAACAAAAACACTTCATACAATGCTGATTAATGTTCATCACTCGTATGGTTGATGAAATTTTTAAGAAAACATTAACATTATGATGAATGTACTTGAAAATAGATTTCACAGAAAGTGACCTGTTTTAACTGTTCTATTCTTTGATGAGGACTAAATGGGGTTTCAGACACACTTATAAAGCATTGTTTTTCTGTTTAAGTAGAATATTAATGCACCAAGAGTGGAAGACATTTATAATGTTTTAAAACCTACAAATGTCATGATAACTGCAGGTTGTAAGTGTATGTTGTTTGTAGGTCTTCAACATAGTGTGATCTTTGCCTCGCAGCGTTATGGCCTCCCCCTGGAAGAGAAGATCATGCCTCAGTGGTTCCAGGAGCTTGGATATCGCACTCACATGGTTGGCAAGGTATGCTAGATCTAAGATATTGTACAAATGGTTTAGGCAAGGTATGATATATCTTTGATATTGCACACACATGGTTGGCAAGATATGCTAAATCTAAGATATTGTACAAATGGTTTAGGCAAGGTATGGTATATCTTTGATATTGCACACACATGGTTGGCAAGGTATGGTATATCTTTGATATTGTACACACATGGTTTGCAAGGTATGCTAGATCTCAGATATTGTACGAATAGTTAAGGCAAGGTATGGTATATCTTTGATATTGCACACACATGGTTGGCAAGGTATGGTATATCTTTGATATTGCACACACATGGTTGGCAAGGTATGGTATATCTTTGATATTGCACACACATGGTTTGCAAGGTATGCTAGATCTCAGATATTGTACGAATAGTTAAGGCAAGGTATGGTATATCTTTGATATTGCACACACATGGTTTGCAAGGTATGCTAGATCTAAGATATTGTACGAATAGTTAAGGCAAGGTATGGTATATCTTTGATATTGCACACACATGGTTTGCAAGGTATGCTAGATCTAAGATATTGTACGAATAGTTAAGGCAAGGTATGGTATATCTTTGATATTGCACACACATGGTTGGCAAGGTATGCTAGATCTCAGATATTGTACGAATAGTTAAGGCAAGGTATGGTATATCTTTGATATTGTACACACATGGTTGGCAAGGTATGGTAAATCTTAGATACTGAACACATGGTCAATTTCTAAGGTACAGTATATCTTGCATATCGCATATACATTGTTGGCAAGGTATGGTAGATCTTCGATTTCGCACACACTTGGTCAACAAAGTATGGTTTATCTTGGAAAGCATGCATATGTAGTACAGTATATATTGGATATCACACATATGCATTGTCCAACAAAGTATGGTATATTGGATATTGCACACACATGGTTATCAAGGCATATCGTAGATATAACACAGATGATTGGTAAGGTATGGCATATCAATTTTAATAGTTATTTTACCGTAAAATTCATGGATTCTATTTTTTTGTCAGTATTGCACGATTTAACATCTCTTCCCTATCATTTCAGTGGCACCTGGGTTTTTATGCTGAAGAATTCACACCCTTATATCGGGGTTTTGAGAGCCACTTTGGCTATCTGTTAGGTCATGGAGACTACTTTGACCATATGGCTGAATGCACTCCAGTAAGATATGTGTGGGTGAAACACTGGGCTGCATTTGGGTGTTGAAGTTTGTTTTGTGAAATAAAAGTACAGGGGGCTGGGGGTATCACATAATGCTTGGGATCTTCAAAGATTTATTTCAGAAATAATCTGAGCATGGGTTTAGTAATAAAGAAATTAAAACACAAATGGTATTAGAACACTCTGACTCCTTCTCTTTCCCAGGTGCCACTTCCATTGTAATTCAAGTTGATTGATCCATTGGTGTGAACATGAATGTAGTCACAACTAAGTTGGGTTTGCTTTATGTGAAAACAACAATCACAATACACCTTCATTCAAGAGGCCTCAATGTCTTTGTCTAATACAAAACATCACCCATACTTATAATTTTACTTTTCCTTAAATTTTGGTCATTTTATGGAGCTCTTGTCCATAGTTGCTTGTCTCCATTTCACTTTTATATCATTGCCAAAGTTGGAAACGCTTCAGCGCCCATAGGTTATGCTTTTAACATGTTCCTTTCTTGCAAATCCATATTTCAGTGGCATCTGGGAATGTTTGCGGAGGAGTATCTGCCAACGTTCCGTGGGTTTGAGTCCCACTATGGCTACTATCAAGGCTGTGAGGACTACTATGACCACACCTACGAGGCTGACCTCGTATGTTCAATAAAGTTTCATTTTTTTAACAGTGGGGAAATCTACTATTGTCCTCCATGGTTTGAAATTCATGACTGAATAAAACATGAAACAGCATGGAATGTGGATATCCAGTGATGTTTGAGTCATAAAATTTAAAAATAAAAATTGAAATGAATATGCCATTTATATTTCATTTACTAAATACTTGAGATATTGTCAATAATAAAAAAGATAGATTGTAGGAAAACAGCTTTTTCAATACATGTTTTTGCATATTTTGAACAGTTGTGATATTTATTTAACCCTCACTACAGGCATATTGGGGTTTAGATTGGCGTCGGAACTTGGACCTACTTCGTAATGAGACCAATCTGTATTCCACTGATCTCTTCACTGCCGAGGCTGTCAACATTATCCGCAACCACAACACTTCTGAGGTTTGGGGCTTGCTTTATGGATTGGCAGACTGACATCAAAATATAAAAAAATCAGTACCTGTATATGGTCTCAGTTTTTAGCCTTGTTCCTTAGGCAATGTGTTTTGAAGTGTTACCCAAGCAATTTCTCATGGGCAAACAAGCAAAAGATAAGCTTACTTTTCAGGATTTCAAAACAAGTGCATATTGTTCTTATTTCATATGGACTTTGTTTTCTTTAAACATTTAACATTTTATAACATTCTTTTATTTTGGTAGATGTATATGAATGTTTAATGGTGGTGTTTAGATTCCTATATTTTATTGTGTGTTGATGTTAATCACCAAGGTTTTATTCTAGCCGTTATATCTATACCTCCCGCACCAAGCTGTACACAGTGGAAATACGGGTGGCGACCCACTTCAGGCTCCCCAGCACTATGTAGACCGATTTCCGCACATCAACAACTACCACAGGAGACTGTTCGCAGGTAACCAGTCTACTGGGTTATTTTTAAAAAACCCAAAACATGTTTCTATTTTTAGCCCCTGTATCTCTACTTTGCGGAGCAGGCTGTTCATAGGGGAAATTTTCCTGATGCTTTACAAGCCCCGCAAGATTATGTAGACCGGTTTCCTCACATTGATAATTATCTCAGAAGGTTGTTTGCAGGTAAAACGGTTAAACTTTTTTTATCAAAATGCTTGTGTAAATAACATAGCTGCTAGATGAAATTAATTGTCACAGAGTTGTATTGAAGCAGGAATATGATATGCACCTGTTCATCTCTTGAAATGCAATGCAATAATGTACATATGATATGCACCTGTTCATCTCTTGAAATGCAATGCAATAATGTACACTTTCAATTAGTTAATTACTTACATTAGTAAAATAACTTAAATTCAACTAACTTGATTGCTTTCACTTTTTAACCATTTTTTGCTAATTCATCTTGAACCAAACATGACCCTTTCCTTATTGCTGCTCTCCATTCACCTCTGCCAAATGTACAGGGAAACCCATTGTAAAGCTTTGCTAGAACTGGCGATGGTGGTGTTGTCAGATTTTAATATTATTAAATACTTATAACTTAACACATTTTCAAGGTTCTAGTGATCTGTCAGTTTTTTTTAAAGAAAGAAGTCTAGGTATTGTATAGCCTTGGTGTTGTTAAACTTGTCGTAAGCAATGTTACGCAAAACGTCTTACCATACGCTCTTTAATCACATGGTGTTGCTTGTTTCCAGTGTAATACAATCATTACGTAATAGTATAGTGTCAATTTTGTTAAAAGAAAATGTAAATATAGTCTTCTTTTTGGCGACAAGTGTGTCATGTGATTCCTCCTTTTGGCGACAAGTGTGTCATGTGATTCCTCTTTTTGTTGCTATGTAAATATAGTCTTCCTTTTGGCGACAAGTGTGTCATGTGATTCCTCCTTTTGTTGCTATTTAATACAACAAGGCTTACTTTATTTCTTCCGCTAAACTTGTTTAATAATTTTTTGTTTGAAATGGCAACCTTTCAGGTCCTGTATGACTCGAACACTCTAAAAGATATTCACATGAATCTTGATACACCTGTTACCAGTGAAAAAATGCTGATGTGTGATAGACTTAAATAGTTCTTTAATATTGCCTGTCAATAGACTGAGGAAAATAACCATCTTGTTGAAGTGTTGGTTACCTGGTACATTTCTGGATTAAAAATTCTGATATAATATCAAAGTCATTTGAATTCCTATTTATCCAAGAAATGCTTCAAATAGATTTAATCACTTAATTACTATGTGATTTCTTATACGATTTGGATTATTTTATATGCTTTTATATTTATTTTGTTACAAAAAGATTGCATCTGCATTTAGTTGTATTTCTGAAATAAGCAATTATATTGACATCAGGAGAATGCAGCATTTTTTTTTTTAATCTGATGTGTTTGCTTCATACATTAGCCTTTCAAAAGTGATGATTTGTGTAAAATCTAGGATTATGAATAAGAAATGCTTTTATTAGGCAATTAGTGTAAACTGGTCTCTGTGATTTACATGAATATGGGTTAAGTCCCTGAAACCACCAATAAAAATTCAGACCTCAACATCTCTTACTGCTGTGTACCAGTAACTATGGTAGTTTTAGGACTTGTACAAATCACTTATAATCTTATTATGTGTTTCATGTACCAGCAAGCCGTGTAAATATATTGTATTTATAGAGCACTCTAGTTACAGTTGATCCTGACATAATGGCATGGTTTTAAGTGTGAAAGTGACATTTAGACACAACTTTATGTAAAAAATCCTGCCCTATATAACTTATTATTATAATAATTATGTTATGGTAATCACGTATAATTACGATTGGGAAACCCCATATAATTATGATACGATAACCCCATATAATTGTGATATGAAAACCCCATATCATTATATCACTATAACCCCATATAATTATTAAAGGGAAACCCCATATCATAATGTCACCATAACCTCATATAATTGTGATACATTAACCCCATATAATTGTGATACTGAAACCCATATAATTATAATACAATAACCCCATATAATTTTGATACGGGAACCTCACATAATTGTGATACGATTACCCCATATAATTATGATACGGAACCCCATATGATTGTTATTTGGTAATCCCATTTAATTATAAGATGGAAACTTCATATAATAAATATTATGCGGTAACCACTTATAATTATGTTACAGTAACCTCATATAATTGTGATATGGTTGCCCCATAAAAGTATGAAAAAAACCCCATATAGTTGTGATATGGTAATCCGTTTATTTATGATATGGAAACCTCATATAATAAAATATGATGTGGTAACCACTGATAATTATGATATGGTAACTTCATTCAATTCTGATACGGTAAACCCATGTAACTATGATATGGAAAGCCCATTTAATTTTGATACGGTTATTCCACATAAATGAGGTATGGAAACCCCATATAATTTATTATGATACAATAACCTCATTTGATAATGATACGGTAACCACATATAATTATGATACAAAAAACCAATAAAATTGTTATATGGTTATCACATATATTTATGTTACGGTAACCTCATATAACAAATTATGATACTGTAACCACATAAAATTAATACTATAATTGAAGCAATTTTAACCAGGTTTTGAACGAAAAATGGGAAATAAGAATGAGAATGCCATATGGATGGCCAGGTCAAAGATTGGTTTACATTACATTAGAAAAATGGGATGCTGTTGGACCATTGGGCGAATGGGCGGGTGGGCTGGGCGTCAATCATTGGTTTTCGCCCAATAATTTGGGTAAAGATTGATGGACAGTGTTGTGCAGGTAATTTATGTGAAGGCTTTAATTTTTAATTGCCTATTTGAAAAGCCTGGTTTTGTCACATTGCGGCTTCTGGTTGTCTTTGGCCTGACTGGTCCATGGTAAGGAGACATTTTTACAATTTGTCCATTACCTGCCTGGCTTAAATATAAGAAAGTCAGGGGAAATAATTGACCCGTACTTATGTTTCCTTATTGATAATCTTGTAAACAACACCGGCTACCTTGAAGGGCAACACTATAAATGATTCGTGTAGTTGACTCACAACTATTGCAGGTATGGTCGCTGCCCTGGACGACTCGGTGGGTGCGGTGGTGAAGACACTGAAAGATCAAGGGATGTACGACAACACCGTTATCATGTTTACCACTGATAATGGGGGGCCGGCTAATGGGTTTGATGCCAATGCAGCCAACAATTTCCCTCTCAGGTACTTTAATTATGATCATGCAATCATTTAAACAGTCCAGGTACTGTCATACTCTTAGTGTCACAGTCAGGTTTTGTGTCATTCCAACTCTTAAATGTCAGCCAAAAACCATCATCAAGCTTAGTACATATGAGTTCTTATGTAACTCTACTATAAACTAGCATACCGGTAAACCTTACTGGTGTAAGGCCTTGAGAAAAAGAGGGATAACCTTTGGCACCCTCCTGCAAGGCTCTTGCTCTAGTTAACATCCACTAAGTTGTACATGCAGTGAGTTGATCAATGAATCACTTAAGAACCTGTGTACAAATATGCTTATCATTTCATCCTACCATTACTACTGGTATGTGAAATTTTGAATCCTGGCGACCCAATACAATTATGATATGGAAACCCGAAATAATTATGTTATGGTAATCACGTATAATTACGATTGGGAAACCCCATATAATTATGATACGATAACCCCATATAATTGTGATATGAAAACCCTATATCATTATATCACTATAACCCCATATAATTATTAAAGGGAAACCCCATATCATAATATCACTATAACCTCATATAATTGTGATACATTAACCCCATATAATTGTGATACTGAAATCCATATAATTATTATACGGAAACCCCATATAATTATAATACAATAACCCCATATAATTTTGATACGGGAACCTCACATAATTGTGATACGATTACCTCATATAATTATGATACGGAACCCCATATGATTGTTATTTGGTAATCCCATTTAATTATAAGATGGAAACTTCATATAATAAAATATGATGTGGTAACCACTTATAATTATGTTACAGTAACCTCATATAATTGTGATATGGTTGCCCCATAAAAGTATGGAAAAAAAAACCATATAGTTGTGATATGGTAATCCGTTTATTTATGATATGGAAACCTCATATAATAAAATATGATGTGGTAACCACTGATAATTATGATATGGTAACTTCATTCAATTCTGATACGGTAAACCCATGTAACTATGATATGGAAAGCCCATTTAATTTTGATACGGTTATCCCACATAAATGAGGTATGGAAACCCCATATAATTTATTATGATACAATAACCTCATTTGATAATGATACGGTAACCACATATAATTATGATACAAAAAACCAATAAAATTGTTATATGGTTATCACATATATTTATGTTATGGTAACCTCATATAACAAATCATGATATTGTAACCACATAAAATTATTATACGGTAACCTCATATACTGGGTATTAAATTATGATATTATTTCAAAGGGCATTACTTGCTGATTAACAATATGTAAGACAAATGAACCCTGAAAACAGATATTGTAAAAGATATGGCAGTTTGCATTCTTGTTCTTTATTTTAACTGCAATTTGACATGAAATTACCTATTTTGCAATTTTTTAATGTCAGGTATTTACTATAATAATATTATTCAATATTTTTGGCATATTCTATGTCTACACATGAAACCCTTATATGCAAAATAAGCGGTCAGCAGGCATCAAAGAGTCGTATAGTCATACATTGGATACATTGATAGAATTACTTTAAGTAGGCAAAAACATTATAACGTCAGTAACTTCATTCAAGCATTGCTTCTTTCTCATTTCACAGAGGTATGAAAGTCACACAGTGGGAAGGCGGAGTTCGGGGGACTGGTTTCATCTCATCTCCACTACTAAACCAGTCTGGTTACGTGTCCAACCACATGTTACACGTTTGTGACTGGTTACCAACATTGTACACGGCTGCGGGTGGGGACGCCTCAGTTATGAAGAATCTTGATGGGCAGAGTGAGTGGGACTCTCTTACCAATAACAAAGCTGGGAAACGTCAGGAGATTCTCCATAATATTGACCCCTCAGGTAAAGGTCAAATGGGACTACGTGTTGGGGATTATAAGATTGTGGTTGGTGATATTGGGATGGCCTTGAGTGATTGGTATCCACCATGGGCTAAGCCGTCAGATAGTGAAATGCTGCATGCAAATAACTCTGCTGCATTTAAAATGTTTGGAGGTAAAAATGGTATTACTGAAAATGAATCTCCCATTGAAAAAAGACTTCAACAAAATTTGAAGCACTTTGAACATGCAGTGGCAGAAAATATGGGCATGGGTGGCGATTTTGATTTTGAAATACTTGAATCTAACATTGATAGTAATATTGAAAGTGAACTAAAGTTTGAAACTTACAGGATGGATTTTAAAGGTCTGCAGTCTAAAATCTTTAAGAAACCACTCAAAAACACAATGAAATCCTACTATCATAAAAATCATCCAGTCAAAGTTGAGTGCGGACGAAAACCATTCAACGCCTCAACAAACTGCGATCCACGAGTCTCTCCATGTTTGTTCAACATCGCTAATGATCCATGTGAGTACAACAACATTGCTGTGGACAACAAGGACATGGTTATCCAGCTGTTGTTGCAACTTCAGCAGTACGAGGACACGATGGTGCCGCCACTGAATACGCCCGTCGATCCCGCAGGAAATCCAAAATATCATGACGGTGCCTGGGTGCCTTGGGTGAAATTGTAGACTTTCCTTTGTTTTTTATAATATATTCTTTTATGTGATGTATGATATAATGATACATTATATTGATTTATATAAAAGAGATACTGAATGAAGTCTGTGACATTGATAATTTTTCTACATGTATACATTTTTACAACTGCATATTTGGGGCTTGATCTGTTTATTAATTTTACAGCTTTACTCATTGTGTTTTTGTGCAATACTCTTTACAGTATGATGATTACTTTGTATTGTTTTGGGGGCTTTTAAAAATTCCCCAGAAAGGCAAAATATTGAAGTTTTATAGGAGATTTTTTTTCCTTTAAAAATTATAAAAAAAACGTCAGAAGGTAGACTGTCCAATTTCAAAGTGCCTTTCTGTAGTGGGTTGTACTCTTTTACATTAATAGTTTGCATATATTAGTGTTACAAGAGGGTTGAATTAGGTCAGATGTTGAAGTGAATTAGTGGCATAAACAGTGATTATGCTATATACAATATTTTAAGTAATCTTTGCAATGAGAAAATTATTATCACACTTATAAATATTCAGTTATTGTTTTAGAGATTACACTAGATAAATATTCATGTTCTCCCGCCAAAATGTTGAATACAGATTTTGTAAAAGAATTAAATATACAATGTATTCAAAATTCTTTTATCATATCAAATATTCCATCAGTCCATGTTCTTCACAAAGCATCACAGCAGGTACATTGTATAGTACAATTCTGATATTAAGTTTTTACAGCATGTTTTAAATATTCTTATTTTCTTCTCATTTGTTAATAAATAAATTATTTGTACATTTAATTTGATTACTCTTTTCTCTATTAAAACAAATGTGTTTCTCATTTTGATTTTGTTATCAGTATTTACTATTTAGGCCAATTAATACTGAATAAAGTGTATTAGGACCAGATTTATTATTAATTCCAGCGATAAAAGCTTATGTGCATAATTATTTATGTAACTGAAATGAACTTAACATTTCTAGTCATGACAGCATTTTCCTATATTTTACTCGTGTATCTTTTACATTCCTCGTGCGATTTTCTGTTGGTGTTGCTGCTTGTATATTGTTTGGTGATGAAAAATATAGTGTATACTACAGGGACCGTATACTACATGTATGTAATAAAGTTTGATAATATATTGTCATTTTATTGAATTCCTTACTGCATCCATATACCGACGTCCACAACACTACCCCCTCCCTTAATTGGGGTCAAGGTCACTGACGCATATTTGTTATACATTACAAGCATGTTCATGCATAAATAGAAATGTCTGTTTAATTGCACCAACATAATACTTATGACCATCAGAGACAATAGATTTCAATACATAGATTTGTATTGCATTTTGTTAAGTTCTGCATTCACATTCTGGTTTAAAAGAAACATTTCCAGGGTTTAATAAGATGTTTAGGAATTATGGCCCCTTATGAGTTTCAAAACAGAGGGTAATGGATTCATGAACATTAATTTACATGACATATGTTTTGCATATCCTATTGAACAATTTCAACATGACTTAAAGTAATGATATACAGGAGTGGATAAATGAATGATATTGCTTGATTGGTTATAATTATAGTTGATTGATTGTTTGTTTAATTAATCAAGCCACTGAAATATTCTGCCTGCAAAGTTCTTGTCCTTCCACAGTTTGGCGCCCTTTAACTGATACCACATATACTCGAATCCGTCCACGGTAGGGCTTCGATATGGGACTCGCATCAAGTGTCACAGACATGATACACAGTCCTGTAGGCCTGTCCCCATGCAGTAAAATGGAAGATAGATCGAGATACAGGTAGATAGATTAATAAAGTTTTCAATCAACAATTCAATCAATCAGCTAATGAAAAGATATCAGAATTTATGGAAAAATAAGCAAATCGCATGAAATTGGCATTTTAATTGGCAATTAAACCAACACGCGAACTCATTGATGTGTTCCTAAAAATAGCCGATTGTTTACGTTGTTGCTGGGATTTTGGTCACGTGATGAGAAAATGGCGGACGTGTAAATTGACTGTTTAGCGCTCTCGGACGGAAAACAAGGATTTAAAAGATGAATAACGTTTTCTTGACATCAGTTATTTGTTTATTTTTACTTACTCCATCTTGTAACGGAAAATGGGCGGAAGGAGAAATTGATTCTCTAGAGGTATGGCGTATCCAGTGTAAACAAGTTTCGTACACTATTCTTTTCGTACCCCATTAGGATCTTACTTTACTTTGAATTAATTAGCCACAATATACATGTCAAAGACAGCGCCAAATTTACACATTTCTGTAAATCAACGGAGTGAACAAGTGTCAATTTATACACAATTCATTTATTAAAATGTTTCATTTTTTATTTCAAATAAATGAACCACAAATGGTGAATGCTTGTTATTCTGTCGTATCTGAAGTTTTATCATGAATTTGTGTAATTTGGATGCCCACTAACTGCAGTAAACAATAATTGCACTGCCTTTCTGACCCTCTGCCTGTCCTTCCATCGGTTTTCTATGAATAATTTAGAAACACTAAGGCCCAGGGACCTCCAACTTGGTAGATAGGCTGGTAATGACCAGTAATGAACCCTATCGATTTTGAGGTCAGTAGGGCAAAGTTGTGATGACCTTGAACTGAAAATCCATTTTGAATAAATGACTGAAGAACCCAGGGGCCCTTGGACCTCAAATTACATGTAAACAGGTTCAATCGTTGGTCAACTCATAACCAGTAGATGAATCTTAATGAATTCTGGTGACCTTGATCTTAAAACTGTTTCCGTTTAAAAACTCAAATTGTAGAACTCTCTGTCTTAGGGACATCAAAATTTGTTGAAAGCTTTGTCATGAGATGAGCCCGTATGATGTAATGTTAGCTATCAATGTTTCCAAAATCCATTGGATTTGAAAGGTCATTATGAAAACATGTTCTAAATAAAAGGCTATCCGTCAATGTAAAGGCAAAAATACTGGCTATCTTAATAGTCCAAATAATTCAGTGGACATTTTTTTTTACAATTTTAAATATGGCAGATTCTTCACTTTCACAATTGTTAGGGATTAGCGGTCCATAATCCTGTAATGAACATCTGTTATTTTAGACCAGCTATCTTCCCAACAAGACCTTTTGGGTGCACAGTTTTTGTTCACTATTTGGATAATTTTCAAATTCAACATTTTGTTTGGTATATGCATGCATTTTTACATGTTTTTCAGGACTGGCTGTTCATTACACGGTTTTGTTTCCTTTCAAAGAAGGGGACACTGCAGTTCGAATTCCAGTACCCAGTTGTGAGTTGTCCCTTAATTAATTAGTTTTGATCAGATGCATTTTAAGCTCTTCTTAAAAAAAGGGTTAGTTATTGTGATAGCCTTTCTACATGTGTTGCAAGGCCCATATCTATGCTTGAATATTTGTGGAGTTATGCCTTGTTATAATTAAAACATGAATTAACTTAAAAAGTAATGCAAAAACTTGGCCCTGGTTTAATAACTTTTCAAGATGTTCAAATGAAATATTAATGCCCCATGCATGTATTTGACTAAAAAAAAACAACACCTGCATTAGCAATCGCTCTGCAGCGCTATTGTTGAATAATTTGTTGCCCATGTATTATTCATGTGTTTTGACAGATTGACACCACACAGAAAATCACTGGGGGTGGGGGGATGGTGCTTTTAGTCTTGAGTTCCACCTCACAATTCCTGGGGTGTCAGCACCACCTAGAAAATCAGTTTTGTTAGGCTTAGGATTGTGGGGCTTAGTACACAATAACCCTAGAGCTACTCGGGTTCTCTAACATGCACATTTGAATAGCACCTAGAACCACAGCAACAGGGCTCGAATCTGTGGCCCCTGGATTGACAGTCATGTTTCCGAAATATACATGTCTGTCAATTATGAAGATGGCAAGTTCATTCACATAAATGGTGTTAACTGTTGTTAAGATTAGAACTGTAAATACACCTTGTTTTCATTATTCATGAACGTGCAGTGAACAACTATTTGGGATCTTCTACTTCTTATTCATTATGAAAACCAATTATTGTTTTTTATGCCAAGGTAGAACATATAAAAAACTAAGTCTAGTGTAAAAAGTAAAAGATATATATGGGAAATAATTGAATTAAATGGCATAAATATATAAGTTCAGAATGTTTAATGATGTTACAGACAATATTTCATTTAGTGCTACATTTTAAGTATTGGTTTTTAAAGCTTTATGTAATGGTCACATTCAGTTCAATGTCTTTATATGTAAAGGTGTTAAGTGTGTTAAGAAGGTTATAAATGGTTAAAGATTAAACAGTTTCATAATTTAATTTAACTGACTTGTGGAAAACACTGACCTCAAAAATAGATTAAAGGATTTTGAAAACATATATATAAACGGTGCTCATGTTTTACTAGGGTATTGGCCAATCCTACCAAATAAAAAATATCTGTTCCAGATAAATCAATAATGATCTGTGCATGCATACATAAATACATGTTTTAAAATGTTTGTGTCTGGGCATAGATTGCATGCATAAATTGAATAAACAATCATTCAGTTGAGTGCTGATCAAGCATTCTCTATGAAGCTAGCAGTCCTCCATGCATGCACTGGTTATATTGCAATTATACGAATACATAATGTTTTGATTCTTTTAAAAAATAAAATATTTCTGGATATATTTATGAAATGAAGTAAAAAAAAATTTGCTTTTTTGTGATAAAAATATATTTTGGCACTAACTGCATGTCCATATGCTGTATGTATGATGAGTGGCATATCAGATGATAAACTGTATTGAGAAATAGTCAACTACTTTATTGAGTATTTGAAAATAATATGTAACATGTCAAATATATATCTTTATTTAGAACATTACGTGACAAGGAATGTTCCATTATAAAAGTTCTTTTGTTTGACATGGACTAAACATTGCCAATACCTTTGTAATATAGCATAATTTCCAGTGTTGGTAGATTTGTCATTTAGCTCAACTAACAATACAACCATAATATTTGTACAATAGTTTACAGAGTTCATGAAGTAATGGAGTATGGCAACCTCAGTATAAAAAGAACAACCCAACAATGTTACGATCTCTTAATCTTTACCATTCCTGGTAATATATCCCTCATGTTCCATTGTTCCAGGAATATGGTCCACAGAATATCTTGCTCTACTTTGACACAGAGGACCAGTGGGCTGCTGTTTACAAATCAGGAAAGGTACACAAGAGAGATGTTAAAGCAATTTTCAATTCAGGAGATATTTTAAATACTGCAGTACTACTGTTTAAAATCACCCCTATGTCTGATGTAATATCATTCGTAAGATAAATTCAGCATCACTCTATTTAATTTATTAATAAAATGTAAAAAACAAAATAAAAAAAGTAAATGGCACTGTTTTGCAAAATTTTATTTGTATAATATCATACATGTACATATCATAATTTGTAGACTTAGTAAACACAGTGCATAAAATCAGATGAATTAAGTAATAGTTAGATGACATGAAGTAACATTTTAATGACTAAGAATGGGCTGAGTGAGCGTAGCAAATGAGCAAATTGGCAGACACATAGTCAATGCAAAATCTGAAGCAAAGAGTGTGTATTGTATGAGTGGCAATTGGCAGACCTTTAAATGCCTGCGAAAGTTGAAAATTCTTAATGATTAAGCCTAGTGCTTAATGATTGCCTGTCTGCAATTTTATTGGCTGAAAATGTAGTTTGTAATTTAAGTAATAGTTAAATGACAAAGTAAAATCTTAAAATCAAAAACAAGTCCTTCTTAATAATTAAGATATTACTTCTGGTCATCTAATTGACTTGCCCATGCACGTGATACAACCTCATTGGCTGACACATTGTCAATGCAAAATCTGACGCCGGGAGTATCAGTAGCAGGAGTAGCAGTAGGGGAGCTTTAAACACCCCAGAAAGTTGGAATCTGAACAATTAAGCCTTGTTCTTTAATGATTGCCTATATGCAAAGCTTTTGTCTGAAAATGTTGGTTGTATTCTTATTTTACTAAGTGATCAAGTTTCGACTTAAGAATAACAGCTTTTTGTGTACACATGTTTTCACATGAATTGATATATTATGTATTTCCTTTCCTAGGGTGAAGCTAAGAACAGGTCATAGTTTTACACGTATTGAGCTTTTAAATATCAAGTGACCATTTCGATTGGTTTTAATTGTTATATTATGTGCGAAAATATGATGGTAAATATTTGAGGACACGAAATTAAGTTTAAGAGATTACCATAATACTTAAATTTTGGCAGCTGGCCATTTAAAGAATTTGCCAAATATAATCCAATCTGAATTACATGGCTTGTATAAGGAAGTATGTAATTTAATGTAAATGCTGCACATTTTCGTGATAAACACTCCTTCCAATCAGATATAAAGTAAACACATATTTGAGAGTCACATTATCATAAAATACAATACTGTCTTAAAGAAATCTATGTATTCAATATCTTCAAGGGGTAAGAGTTTTTAATTTTATTGATTTACCTCTAAATTAATAGCAGGACCACAAATTTCAAGAATGTGTGTACTTTTCTCTAACCAAAGTGTTAGATTAAGGGCTGAAACATGTTCCTGTGCCTCTCATAATGAGCCACCCTGATTTGAATAGTCATTTGTTCTACTAAGTCAATGAAGAGTTGTGAGTAAAAGTCCAGACAATTAAATGTTTATGGACTTGAATTTTTATCTTTAGCAATCTTTAAACTTACCATGGACAAGCATAATCTAATATTGACTTTTTAGTGTGTTTTTTGTGTGTGTTTTTTACAAATACAAACTATTGTTTCACTAGAGTTGTGAGGAAAAAGAAGCTGTTCTAGATGTAAGCAACAATCAGGTGGTAAACTTAACGACAGATTATGGTCTATCGGGGTGTATTATCACCGACGATGGAATGTTTGATTGTATCGGGGGACGAATATTTAAGTCATCTCGGGAGCGCTGGTGGTACTTTGCAATAAGTAGATGTTACAAGAATGAAACAAGTGATGTGAGTTCACACTGTCCCCTTAGCTCAATAATTTTCAAAGGTTTTTAGCTAACTATCACAGTTATGCCAAGTCTTCCATGTTCAATTTGAGTCATACATTTACATGTTTTGCTCAATTATTGTTTAGTTTATACTTGGTTATTTCAGCTTGATTGTGAAAACAGCTAAAAGCTGATATGAATAATTCAAATCCGTATCCTAGGTAGAAACCTGTGCTGCGCCCTTTTTAAGATGCCATTGGAATTTACCCCAGATAGGGATCAAACCCACAACCTCTTGGGTGAGGTGGGACACCTTAACCACTTGACCACTTTCGCAGCCCATGTAGTAAATTGATTAAACATAGGTTTATTTTTTTTCATGCCTATACTTCATGTTTCATGAACCAAACTTGAACAATATACACCATTGCCAAGTAATGCAGCGGACTTTCAAGTTTGACATCAAGACTTGGCATACATATTGTTGTGGACAGATTGATATTCAAAATCCTTCGTTTATAAGACTTTACACACAGATTGAATTCACTGAGAGTGTCTAACTCTAAAATTATTGTGAAAACACAGACTGATATCTTAGTTAACCAAATTTTAATTTCTAAATAATGAAAAAATAAATGAAAAAAAAAATCAGAAATAAAAATAAGTATGAGTTTTAAGTCCAGGGTGTGTGCAGAGATAATCAATGTATAAATAGTTGGCAAACATCAATTAGTTAAATGCATAATCAGTTAATAATAAAAAAAGCCACATAAGAAGCTTTCTGTAATTCTTGTAGAAATGGTTTGATTTGTAAAAAGCATAAAATATAACTAATTCTTTTTTTTGTGTATGATTGTAACTTTTTGAAATATTCCTGTACCACTTAAACACAACTTTTTATTTCAGAAAATATGAAAGAACTGAATTATTTGTATGATGTGTTACAAATGTTGAGGCTCTGATGTTCAATAAACAGCCAACATTTTTTTTTCATGCCCCATTTACATGGCTTTATTTGGGTGACACTAGTCTTGTTTTTCGATATTGCTAGTATTTTCTGCTTTATACAGACCTGTGCCCAGAAAGTTGCAGCCCTGAATCCTGTCAACAACCAAGTCATTTACCTGTCCACCCAAAATGCTCTCTCAGGCTGCATTATTGAAAATAATATGTATAAATGTTCTGGTGGGCGAAAGTTTCGATCATCGAGGGAACGCTGGTGGTATATTGCTGTCAGCCGGTGTGAACTGAGTGAGGGCGATGTAAGTGAATGATGTTTGATGGAGCACAAAGCTCTGTTTGAGCAAGGCTATGTTAAGTTTATGATTGTTGTATATTCACAGGTAGCCACTCGTTTTTGGTTGTTATCTTTATTTTTGTCACTTTTTTGCATTAAATTCATGTACAACAGAATTGCACAGAGCGAGAATCCGTCCTGAAACCAGAGAATAACCAAGCAATAGTCCTCTTGGAGGGACATGGTGCTGGGTGCTCAAGGGTTATCATTGACGGTGTTGAGCAATATGATTGTTCGGAACAAAGATCTTTCCGATCAGCCCGAGAACGTTGGTGGTACATAGCAGTGTCACATTGTAACCCACAGACAGTAAGTGCAAGGAAACGACACTGCAGTCATCATGCCACATGGTTTTTGTGCCCACATGCTATTTTGATATATCAATTGTTTATTTAGTGGTGGATTGTCTGTGGTGTTTTTGATTATGTATATGATTGCTTAGACTAATTGCCTTTTGCTTGCCTGCCTGCTTGCTCTATTAACTGGTTTGCTTGCAGGGGTGTCCTAGTTCAGTTTTTGCATTTTACAATATGAGAGCCTTTTGCCATTACATACAATATAGTTTGGGACGAAGCTGCACAAAAACAGACGTGTAGGCTTGTCAGGGGAGGGGTCGGGGGGGGGGTGGTGTTCTCGGCGTGCTCTCTATTAGGTTATCGTGGAATACAGAAGAGCACGTCTAGACATTTTAAGCCAAAAAATAACACATCATAAGATGCTGTAGTCATTTTAGTTCAATTCATGCTTTTTGGTGCATAACTGAAAACTTTTGGTGCTTACCGGTACTCGATAAAGTATAATGCTATCTTACACCGAAACAAACAATTATCCTCTATGTGACTGAAATGATCATTGAATTGGCTTAATTTTATGTCTGAAATAGCCTGATATTTCATATTTGTGGTTAGGTATCATTGTAAGACAGAGTGCATACAATGACATCAGAACTCAGGCAAAGTGTTTTCTGCTGTTTATGCATATCCTCATCGAATCCAGCCAAAAATTCTACCAAGCCTTATCAGAATTGTGAAGGATTTTATGTTACAGAGGTCTCTAAAGAATATTTGTTTAAGTTAGACTTATTTCTTGTTATTTACTCCTCAACAGTCCTGCCAAGAAAAAGTTGATGTGGCAAAAATTGAAAATGGACAAAGATTAAGAATCATGCCATTCCCGTACAATACGTCAGTTTCAATCCAACTTCTGTACACATATGTCAATTGTGAATACAAAGTTATCGGAGGTGTTGACAGTATAAAGTGCAATGATGACCGATATTTCCAATCAACTCGTGAGAGATGGTGGTACATGGCCATAAGTCGTTGCCATGACAGAAATTCTACTGGTGTAAGTTGGCTAAGCTTGATCTACTGTAATGTAACTCATTCTCACTTTGCTTAGTGCTAGCAACAATTGCATGTATATATACACGCTGCTACTTAGTATTCATGGTTACAATAAAATCCTCTGCAATTTTGTGAAGTTTGGGAACTTTTTTGTGTTTGGTTGTATGGTATACCCCAGAAACTGACTGATTATTTTCTAATTTGCTAATATATTTTTTTTAGTTTTACAATGTACTGCTAAATATATGAATGGATAATACAGCTTATTCTGTACCTTTTGTAACCCAATATTTAATGTTTCTATTGATAGTGTTGTTTTTATTCTCATAATTTGTTTTCAAATTTTTGTTTACTATTATGTTTTCTAACTACATTTCTGAGTCTAGGTTTAATTTAACAAGTTAACATTTTTGTCAAGCCCACTTGCGCTGAGCGAGGCATAGTATTTGCGTGCTCGCATCAATCTGGACTAAACTTTGTATGAGCTGTATCTTGACCATGCAGTATAGATTTTTTAAAAAAGGTCACCATGATGAGGTGGCGTGTCGCCCACAAGACCCAGGTCTGTACCTCAAAGAGAAAGGTGAAGGTTAAAGGCCAAGGGTTGAAATTATCCTTGTCTAGGTTGTATCTTGACCATGTAGTAAAGGATTTTCAAAAAACTTGTCATGAAGGTTTACCATGATGAGATGGCGTGTCGCACACATGACCCAGGTCTGCACCTCAAAGGACAAGGTTGCGCTTAGAGGTCAAAGGTTGAAATGATCCTTGTCCAGGATGTATCTTGACCATGCAGTATAGGACTTTGAAAAGACTTGCCATGAAGGTTCACCAAGATGAGATGGCAATGTCGTGCACAAGACTCAGGTCTGCACCTCAAAGATCAAAGTCACACTTGTCAAAATGAGTGCTGAGTATAGGCCTTGTCTGGACCGTCAGCCTTATGTGGGCTATATCTTTACCATGCATTTAATATAGGATTTAAAAAAAACAACAACTTGCCATGAAGGTTCACCATGATGATGCGTAGTTTCACAGGTACACATATTGTTTAACTCCATGTTCTTCTATGTTGCATTTGCATAGAAGAGAACCGTCTGTGTCAAAGGCTCTTTCAATGGGCCATACATGTCGCCATTAGCATCTAGTTTATATACAGTTATTTTATTACATTTTTAGCTCGACTATTCGAAGAATAAGGAGAGCTATACTACTCACCCAAGCGTCTGCGTCGGCGTCACCCCTTGGTTAAGGTTTTGCATGCAAGCACGCATAGGTTAATATCTCACCAACTACTTGAGGTATTGCATTGAGACTTTATACAATGGTACTCAACCATCCAACATACTTAATTAACCAAGTAAGATCACTTTTTCTCCCACCTCAGATAAGTAGATCCATTAATTTAACCATGCTAGAAATTCTTTTCTCCCACCTCAGATAAGTAGATCCAATAATTTAACCATGCTAGATATTCTTATCTTGCCCACGGGCGAAGATAAAATGCCCGTATGGAACTCCTTTTTTAATGGTCACAACATTGTAATTACCTCCCTTGTTGAAGACTGTCGTCAGTAGCAGCAAGGAAATCTTGTCTTATGGTAATATTTAGAACGCTAATTAATTATTTCTCGCTTCAAATGTCACCATAAAACAGTTTTCAAGCACCATTCAAGAAATAATGCTTCAATCTCCTTAGAACTATTTAAAAAGACCGATTTGACTATTAACATTAACTGGATCATTGCGCGCATATCCATAACAACCATGTGCTATCGCATATCCATACGCAATTATTTTTACTAAGCACAAAAGAGTTCCAGCAACAAATACATTTTTACTTGATTTTGTTTAACTGAGGTGGGAGAAAAAGCATCTACCATAGCCGCTCGTGTAAGATAGGTTCATCCCTACCCTCGCGCAGGGTGTTTTGAGGAAACTCGGTAAACCTCCTTTCCGCAAAACAGCCTACGCGCGGGTCGGAATGAACCTATCTTACACTCTCGGCCATGGAAGATACTTATAATCTTGCCCACGGGCGAAGATAAAATGCCCGGATGGAACTTCTTTTAATGGTCACCACATTGTAATTACCTCCCTTGTTGAAGACTGTCGTTTGTAGCGCATCATGGAAACCTTGTCCGTTGGCAATATTTAGAACGCGAGTTAATTATTTCTCGCTTCAAATGTCACCAGAAAACAGTTTTAACGCACCTTTCAAGAAATAATGCTTCACTCTTCTTAGAACTATTTAAAGACCGATCAGACCATTTACATACTCTGAATCACTGGGCGAATATTCATGATAACCACGAATTATTGCATATTCGTACGCAATTATTTTCACTAAGCATAAAAGAGTTCCGGCAAAAAAATGCATTGTTACTTAATTTTGTTTAACTGAGATGGGAGAAAAAGCATCTACCAATGATACAATGGTACTCAACCATCCAACATACTTAATTAACCAAGTAAGATAACTCTAATTTGCATTTTATGCAAATAATTGCCCTTTATTATTTGACTTAGAAATTCTGGTTAAGGTTTTGCGTGTAAGCACACATAGGTTAATATCTCAGCAACTGCTTGAGGTATTGCATTGAGACTTGATACAATGGTACTCAACCATCCAACCTACTAAAATAATCAAGTTACATAACTCTAGTTTGCATTTAATGCAAAATAATTGCCCTTTATTATTCGACTTAGAAATTCTGGCTAAAGTTTTGCATATAACCACATTTAAGTTAATATCTCAGCAACTACTGGATGTATTGCATTGAGACTTTATAAAATGGTACTCAACCATCCAATCTACTTAAATAACAAAGAAAGATAACTCTAGTTTGCATTAAATTCAAATAATGGCCCCTTTTTTATTCGATATAGAAATTCTTGTTAAGGTTTTGCATGTAACCACTTTGAAGTCAATACCTCAGCGAATACATCATGTATTGCATTGAAACTTTACACACATGCTCCCAACCATTTAACCTTCTTATTTAATCAAGTTAGATAACTCTATCTTTCATATTATATCATTTTTGCCCCTTAAGTATGCGACTTAGAAATTCTGGTTAAGGTCTTGCATGTTAGCACACATAGGATATTATCTCAGCAATTACTTGATGTATTGCATTAAGACTTTATACTATGGTATTCAACCACCCAACCTAATTGAATAACCAAGTTAGATAACTGTATTTTGCAAATAATGGCCCTTTTTTATTTGACATAGAAATTCTGGTTAAGGTTTTGCATGTAACCACATTTATGTTAATATCTCAGCACATCATGTATTGCATTGGAATCTAATCTAACACTGTGATCCATGCATGTTTCGCCAAAACTTTTCAATCCTTACACTGAAAAGCGGTGGAATAGTCGAGCGCGCTGTCTCTGTGACAGCTCTTGTTATCAGGTATTCTCAAATCATGGGTAGGGATGTGGAGGTTTTATAAAAGAAATCTAAAAAGCATAAAAAAGGCTGGACTCACACTTTTTTTCTAAAAAATACTGGATTTTCACTTCAGATATCAGTAAGAACTGTGAATCTTAGTTTTAAGTTTGTCTATCTGAATTGCCTCCTTAATGTGCATGTGCTGTTCAACTACCCTTGTATCGAATAAAAATTGTTATGCTTTTCTTGTCATGTATGTTTTGTACTAATGTGTTTTGTTGTAACACATGTGTGTGCTTGTTTGCTTTGCTTGTATTTGCAAATTTGTCTTGCATTGTATTTCGTTGCTATATTTAACATGGCACTGCGTGTATAAATAACTTTGCTTTAATATATCACATATATAGAAGCACATAAATTTTGTAAATATTTAAAAAAAATATTAACATGGTTTATAATATTAATTAAAGTTGATATCATGAAAACAAACTATTTTTGTCAATATTAAGTCAGCATAGTATATTATATAGATAATGTAATTTAATTGTTTTTTGTAAATCATTGTAAATAAACATCATTTTGCCAGCTTGTATTTCTCTGATAAAACAATCAACACTTATATTAGTAAGATGTTTGTGTTGATAGAATTCAGTTATGTTCTAGTACAGCTGTAAAATAAATGCACTTTGAATGACTCCAAATAATCACTTAACAAATACTAGAAATAGCTGGCAGCTGGTGTTTTATTTGATGGCTGATAGCACTGAGATATTGGGACATAAATTTTGTTTATTTTACCATTACAGCCTGTTGGTATAAAACTGAAGTACAAAATTCACATGACAAATGCTGAGGTTGGAGATTATTTACACCGGGAGTATTCTGCCGATGAATTTTGTAAGAGTTATCTGCATTTTTGTCATTTTTCTTGGACTTTGATTGCACCATCTTATGAGTTTACAACTCATGTAATTATCAATTTCTTCTTCGCCTAATTCAAGTCCAAGCTTAAAACCCATAACAGTAAAACATTTTTTTGCTCTTTCTCCATTGTCTCTTTTTTCACCCGACCATAATTTTTTTTTTTAAATGCCACCAAAGAATTCTTTTCTGATCATTGATTTTATATGCTTATGGGCAAAGATATTTTCAGTAGCTTTTTGTACAAGCATTATGTATGAACATATGCTGTTTTGGAGCGTTGTAGTGAATGTTGACCCTGACAAATAGTGAAGGTTTGAAGTGTGAAAATGGCTTTCAGACACAGCTTTACATAAAATCAAAAGTGACCTACGAACTGTATTATTTTTTGCAGTGAAATTGTAAACAAACATTAATTATTTTGATAATTACATATCATTTCTTTCTTTTGAAAAATTATCTAGCCCGTTGGAAATTACTTGTTACTTTTTTGTATTCACATATTAAATCTATTTACATATTGGACATCTTTTTTGTATTTCATGTAGACATCATGCCGATTGACGTCGCCTTCCTGATTGTCTATGTGCTATTGTCGGCCCTGGTCATCGTGTGTGCTGGTATGTATGATATACTTTAGGTAAACATAGTGCTAAGAACTCTATGAGGGGTGATACTGTTATAAGAGAGGATAATGCACAGATCTTGTAAAGGCTGTGTTCAATTTTAGTGGCTGATTTAAAATGGTCAATATTTTTGGTGTTTTAAGTGTGACTGCATAACCCTAAAATGTTACACATCATGTACAAGATGAATTTAATTTCCTGTTTCTTTCAGAATTACTGTGTAGTCGTCAGTTGTGACGCACAACAAACAAAGATGTACACGATGTCTGATTGTGCAAATGGTCCTGTTGTTTTTTCAGTGTTTCTACGTAATCGTCAGTTGTGGCACACAACATACAAGATGTACATGGTGTCGGTGTTCCTGTGGACGTTTTATCTCTTCTTAATGTCCATGGCATATGGCGTGTATGGCAATGATGGCAACTATGAGAAACTTCAGGCTACCAAATATGCTGGTCAGTGGGCTGCTTCACTATTTCATGATGGTCATAAAGTAGCAATATGTATATACAAAAACATGGCATAATTATTTCAACTCGTACGGGTCCTTTTACCAACAAGGGTACAATTAAATGTCATATTCTATAGTGAACTCAAAATTTGAGTAAAATGGTTTCATATGACACCCACTAAAGCATTTATAAAGATCCACTGATGGTGATCAATATTAAAGATAATTCATGATACATTTTACTTCTTTTCGTAGGCCAGACTTTTATAAGCCTAGCCATTATTTACATTATTATACCCCCCAAAACAAAGTTTGGGGGGGTATACTGGAATCGGGTTGTCCGTCTGTCTGTTTGTCTGTCCGTCCGTTTTTTTTTTGTCCGGGGTTCATCTTTGTCGTTATTGAACAAATCTTTTTCAAACATTCAAATAATAATGACCATGATGTAAACCTGTGCCTCCGTGGATTTGGTCAGAGTCGCATGATCCTGAGTGGAGTTGTGGCCCCTTAATGAGTTAAATTGGGCAAAATTAGCTTTGTCCAGGATTCTTCTTTGAAGCTATTGAGCAAATCTTTTTCAAACTTTCAAATATTAATGGCCATGATGTAAACCTTTGCCTCCATGAATTTGGTGGGAGTCACATGATCCTGAGTGGAGTTGTGGCCCCTTAATGAGTTAAATTGGGTAAAATTAGTTTTGTTCGTCCTACTCCTTCGTCATTTTTGAATGAATCTTTTTCAAACTTTTAGCCATGGTGAGAACATTTGCCCCTGTGATTGTGGTTGGAATCACATGATCATGTCTCCAATTATGGCCCCTGAATAAGTTAAAATAGGCAAAAATTATACAGCTTTGTCTAGCCTAATCCTTGGTCATTTTTTCTCATTTTTTCTATAAATCTTTTTCAAACTTTCAGATGTCAATGACCATGATATGAACTGTTGAATATGTGATTTGGTGCACCTGTATTAATCAGAATGTTTGCATGGCCTTAAAAAGACCTTTAATTGATTTTGTCCTTAAAAAGACCATCAAAAGTCCTGAAGTTAGGTGCATACAGGCCTTAAATTTGTTACAATATTCGCTTTGGTGGCCTACTCCTTTGTCATTTTTCAATATATTTTTCTCAAACTTTCAGCTATCCATCACCATGATGTGAACCTTTGTATATGTGATTTTGTGCACCTGTATTATTGCCTTGTGCTTTCTAATGATACCATAACTAAGGCCAGGGCAAACAACCTAGACAGGGAAGGGTTGGGGGGTATTCGTTAGCCTTTGGCTTACAGTTCTAGTTATTTTCAGGTCGAGCGTTTGAGGCCCTTAGTACATTGGTGTTCCTACTGATGTTGATTCTGATGGGAAAGGGTTACACGATAACACGCGGGAAACTGAGCAGCATGTCCACAATCAAGATATCCGTGTTTATGACGATTTATACCATTCTCTACATTGTCGTCTTCATATGGGAAGCTATAGTGAGTGGTAACCATAAAAAATTCACTGTTAGCTTATCACTTATTTAGCATCATTGTGACAAGCAGATAACCGTGTTTTCAACCTTTGTCTAAAAAATAATAAACTGGCTCGATTGCTTTAATTTAAGATTTTCTTTGTTTTGGGCTCTTTTTGCAATGTTAAAAGTTACGAAACGCAACCAATTGTTCTTGTTTTAATTAGGGATATGATCATTTGGGGTTAATTAAACGCTCACAATGTTTAAACTACAGTATCTGCAATATTAATCCAGAAAGACTATGAAAGCATTTTGAAAGTGTCTTTTTACCAACAAATGAAAAACCTCTTTGCTCAATATTGACTTTGATGTGCATTAAAATAGAATGCACCAGTGGTATGTCATTTGGACGTAGCACATATTATGTCCATCTTATTGTTAAAGGTCAAAAGCATACTGATATAATCATTTTGATAATCACTTGTACATGCTGTAACACTTTGATTCAGATATTTGACCCTGGTCTCGTCCTGTACCTGTACGAGAGCCCGCCTGGTTACGTGATGATCGTGATGCGCATCATCGGCTACGCGTGGTTCTGTTATGCAATCTTCTTCACCCTGAAACACTACCCAGAGAAGGGATCCTTCTACCATCCCTTCTTTATCTTTTTTACCCTCTGGTACGTATATATATAATATATGTAAAATGTTGATGCATCATAAATAAGTTGTATATCAAGTGTAAAAAAATTTTATTTGGGTATTTTAACTTGTCTTAATAGTAAAAACTTACAGAAAAAAAAAAAATAATCTGAATGTTTCTTTAGGACCTGTACATAAATGGATTCAGTCCACAGGGTTCATCAGCCTTTTAAGCGGAAGATAATTGTTTAATCAAAAATTGAAATTGATATTCACAGAATTATATTATTCATTTGATATTAAATATTTACTCTAAATTAACAAACAATGTGGCTTATTGATGCAAGTTACATTGCCTTAAAACAGTACTTTATATATATATATATATATATATATATATATATATATATATATATATATATATATATATATATATATATATATATATATATATATATATCTTTGATGTTCACTTCAATAATATTTTTAGTAACAAGAAATTTTTTATATATTGTAATATATTCCATCAAACTGATCTTACAACAAGCCATGTAGTAATTGAATCCAGAACAATTTACTATTGGCATTATTTTAAAGGTAAATTTCCTTTCAATAAGTTGGTATAACACTATAATCCCAATCTTCACTGCTAGGTTGAGGGCCTTAAAAGTCAGCTTTAAAGCAAAAAAAGTTGCTGACAATGACCATAAACAAAACATTTCCAAGACACCAATTATTAGAACATTGTTTATATACAGCAAAAAATGCTTCAATAATGCTTATAAATTATTTCATTTTAATAAGAATAATGTAGGGAATTGCAGGCTGATCCAAAATGGGGCTCACAATATCTACAATGCAAACTTGCTGTACAGTCAAAACTTGCTATGTCAAATTTGTTGAGACCTCGGGAAATACTTTGACAAACATCCGATATAACCAAAATACAAAAAAGTGTATAACTAAATCCAAGACAATCCAAGACAGTTTGACATGACCTGAACATTGAGATAACAGAGTTTGACATAGCAAGTTTCGACTGTATTAGAAAACATTCAAATGTTTGACCATGACACTTTTAAAAACATGTTTCAAATACACAATCAGGGAATAATACAAATGTCTATTTTTATAGCAAAAATACTAGTCTACATTATGGTACAAATTTAAAACATCTATAAATAAACAAAGAGTTTGAGGAAGTATATTAAACATATAGTTCTAAATTTTAAAGATTTTAAGCAATAATTAGATGACATAAAGTAAAACCTTTATGATTAAGAACGGATGTAGTGAGCGTAGTGAATGAGCCATTTTTATTCATTCAGATGAACAAAGAAAATTCCAGTTTTTAAAACCAACCCAATGATTTGATCCATATTTGAAAATAAGTTTCAAATAACGATTTTCTTTTTTGTTGTATGATATATGCTCTGGATTGACATTAGTTTTGACATATTGACAAAGGTGACACAAATTTTAGTTAACCTTTTCTGTTCTTTTCAAAAAATATATATTTACTATTGTAGTGTTTTTTAGTGATTTAAAATGCACTTTCAAAAGCAAGATTATGCAAAGAAGAGTCTGTTCAATTTTGTAATATTGTATATGAGGAGAACTATATACATGTTATCAGTACATGTACTATGCTCTTGATAAAAGTAATGTGTACATGTTGACTTTCAGGTTTTGGGCTGGTCCCATTGTTATCATTGTAGCGATGTTTGCTATAGCTTTATGGTCCCGAGAAAAAACTGTGGTCGGGGTTGAAAATTTTGTGACGCTATGTGGTCATTTGTTTTTTTTGGTGAGTTATATGCACGTGACCCGTCTAAGATGGTAGTGCTTAGTGGTAGTGGTTTTGTATTCATAAGCATGCATGTAGTAACACAGTGGGCATAGCTAGCAAATGGCAAATATATTATTATGATTATGTATTGACAGTTATGTATATCATGTGTTTAGGTTACGTACTAAGATTGTATCCAAAGAGTTCAATCAGAATAAAATGCACTACACTGGCTATGCCCAAAATTGCTTAATGTACAAAATATAACATGTACAATATTAACAGTCTTATGATATTCATGGCCCCATTAAATTGTTGTATTTGGAATTATCATATAAACTTCACAGCATTTTTAATCAACCTAAAGCTATGTTTAGTTGATTTTCCAAGAGGAAGAAATTACTTGTTAGAAATACATCATTTTTTCTTGATATTAAGACCATGTCATAAGGCTGTTTTCATTGTTGTCTGGTAGAGGGGACTTTACTTTTGTATTCGCTTGTTTTGTTTTTCTGCATGGATTATTTCCCTTCTTTCTTTCTATCTTCAAAAACAGTTGGTGATTGTTGATTGTAGTAAACCAGAATGAGAACAAGGTTTCATTTTGTTTGCTTGTAAAAAGGAGAAAGTCAAAGTATTGTCACAGCATTGGTGTTATTCATGGCAGCAAACACTTTAAACTTGATTTATCAATAAGAAAACATCAGTAATATTTACATGAAAGTGAGTACATGTTACCAGTGATTTATACATTTTGTGAAGCAAAGCTCGTAACTCTTTTAATAATTGTAGAGTTGCGCCCTTTGAGAGACTGGGCAAATACAGATGAGCATTGCCATGCTATTGTTTTATTGCCATGATGGATTAATATTTCAGTTAATGTTAAAAATATTTTTTTCCATATTAATTTTTGTTTATCTGTTGTATAATCCATATTTTTTGTTTTTTGTTTTATAAAGGGTTATTTTTTCTTGATTTTTATATTGTCAACATTAACCCTTTACTTCATGTAAACCTAAGCCATATCAGGCTGCCAGTGTATGGCTTATCAGTTCATATCAGTACCCCTACTTCATAGAGATTATTGGTTATTATTGTAATTTTTACCCTCATGTATTACAAACCTATTTTCTTAGTATTTCTTTTGGTTTAATCAATAAGTCATCAATGTAAAGTTTATAGAGAATTAAATTTTGAATCCAGTCATATAAATCTTATTTCTTTATCTAAATTATTTCCGCATGATATTCATTAATAAACAGAATAATATGTCAAATTTGATGAAAATTAACTTTTATTACACTTTTATTTATCAAACATAACACAAAATATTATATAAACAACATATTTTTATAATTCATTTAATGCAACCTGAATTGAAACAAAGATGGATAGAATTAAAAAATAATTCACAACAAAGAAGCACGGTAAATTTATATATATATATGAACAAGAAGAAAAAAAAAGTTGAACATCAGTCACAGTACATATAACTTTCGATAATTAAACACACTACAATGAACAAATAAAGCTATTATTCAGCTACTAAATGAGGCCTACATGTTGTTGTTTACTAAATTTATATCGTTTATTGCACGTCCAGGTATTGTCATAATTGGGTTTGATTGGGCTTCATACTTCATTTCATTGCTCCTATCGATGATTGCCAATGTATAACTGTGATTCTTCATACTTCATTTCATTGCTCCTATCGATGATTGCCAATGTATAACTGTGATTCTTCATACTTCATTTCATTGCTCCTATTGATGATTACCAATGTATAACTGTGATTCTTCATACTTCATTTCATTGCTCCTATCGATGATTTCCAATGTATAACTGGGATTCTTCATACTTCATTTCATTGCTCCTATCGATGATTGCCAATGTATAACTGGGATTCTTCATACTTCATTTCATTGCTCCTATCGATGATTGCCAATGTATAACTGGGATTCTTCATACTTCATTTCATTGCTCCTATCGATGATTGCCAATGTATAACTGGGATTCTTCATACTTCATTTCATTAGAAAATAATCAAATAATAATATGATATAAATTTTCTGATTTAAGTGACCTTTTAATCTCAGTCTCAATCATTATAGCCTCTTATCGTAAATTATAGTTTCTTCATTGATAAAATGTCAGCATTAGGAATCACTTGAAATATTACACAATTGGGTAATCATTGTATTCATATCTGGACTCAAATAATTTCTGTCTGCAGAATAAAGTGAATACATTTTTAGTTATGACCAATAAATCTTATAAAATAAGTGTCTCCAATAGCCAGGCTTCAACATCAGTGTATGGTTTCAGTGAAATTCCCAGGAAAATGTCCATTAATTATAGCTGTTAGATCCAATTTATTATTAAAGTCTAGACGTCTTATCCTGCAAAAAGAGCATTAAAAAGTAATAAAAATAGCATGGTTCTCTTGAGGTAGTCTGCGACCTTTATGTGCGTATTTCTTAAGATTGGTGCGGTAATGATTGCCTTGTTGATTGGTCAGTTGGTTTATTGGAAGTATCCAGGCAAACAGATTATAAAATGTATGCTTCCTGTCAAGACACAGACATACCAAGCGAGCGGTTAATAGCTTCTGGCCAAGAAAAACATTATTTTTTGTAAATGAACACGAAACCGATCAGACACTGCTGGAAAACAACAGACCAGTAACTCATACTGTTTCCGATAGATATCATTTTTAGAATGCAAACTAGACATACACGAAAACAAATAAAGTATCTATTACAGATGTGTTTTCCCATGATATTATTAATGTCTTTAATATACAAACATAAGAAAGCAACTTTATAATATTGAAACTAAGTGTCCATCCTTTTAATAATTCTATAAGGGTATGTGCATTTCTTAGTTTATAATAGCTTGTACCAACACATAGAAAATGACATTTAGATAGTAAAAAGGAGGAGGTGTGTGCAAACATAGTGTTTGACTTTCTTTTCAGGGAAATATTTACCAGTAGGGAATTAGATCTCCTTAACTTCAGCTCTTAATTAGTTTTAAACAAACAAAAACATGGGAATTAAATAACATATCTTTGTAAGATGTAAGTGTAAATATGGGGCATATTTCTAGTTTGGTACTAGTAGTTCTGATTTGTTTGCTGAAAATGTCATAATATTTTTTTTTCTTATGTTTCTGTTTCATTTTTAAATATTTCAAACAATTGATAGTTTGAAGGTTTCATTTGCCACCTAAAAAATATTTTTCAGCAGATCATATGGCTCCTTTAGAACCATGTTCTTACTTGACATTCTGTGACATCTGACATACTTTGTGGGTTGAATGTACACACTGATTATAGAATAATGAACAAATGAAACATCACAATTACCGGATTGATTGATTGATTGATTTTTAACAGGCATTTGATATATTTCTTTTAAACAAAAAAAAAAGCCGTGATTGTTTGAGATCAACTCCTATCCGGTATCTTCTCCCCTACTGGCATGGGTGTTATGCCCATTAAAACCATCTTTATTTCTAAGGAAATTTTATATATTTTTGATTGATATTAACATTATGATATTCAGGTTTTGGGCTGGCCCTGTGATGATATTAGTGGCATCTTTTGCTGTCCCCGCCTATAAACGCGAGAAAATAGTGCATGGTCTTGAAATAGGAGTGAGTGCTGTGGGACATGCCTTCTTTTTGGTATGCTGAAATCCCATTGGTTGATTTGAATCTGAACCCATCCAATCACTGTTGAGATTTACTGTACAGAACTGTTTTATATAGATTTGCTGTGGCGTGTCATTATAACATATAGGCTACAATGTGTGTATTCTATGATTGTAATATTTAACTGTATGCTTCATTTTCTTTCTTTGTCATAATATTTACATCTGTGTTATCGTTGATGTTTTTCCACCCTCTTACTTTGAAGCTCTTGTGACTTTAGTGTGTCCACCTTTTTATCTAAAATCCACTGTTTCTGATGATGCTGTAACTGTCTTTATAGACTTAATTGTGACATTAACATTTCAATTACATAATAATAATTTTGTTAACAAGAAAACAATTTTAATGGTCACTTAACAGAGATGAAAAAGATGTCTCTATTATAGTTAAGTTTCCTTTTTTGCTTGCTTGTTTCACTGGTAATTTCTTAAACTTAGTTATGAAAGTAATGATAATTTTTAAACTGTCCAGCACAATGTGTTCAGAATAAAAAACTTACCTTAGTTTTGCTCCATTAGTGAAGATTGACATATACCGGTATATGTATAGGTATATATAGAATTCAAATTTAAAAAAAAAACTTACATGATTTCATTTGCAGGTTTTAACACGTCCACAAGCCGCCAACAAAAACTTCCCATACCACGTGCGGACCACGCAGGTAGAAGACTATTAAAAGTTCATAGTTCTTTCATGATGACAAGAGTAATTTTTAATAATATATTTGCAAGTAGTTTTTAAGTTTAAATATAATTGCTTGCTTAGAGTGTATGTTTTACTTAACCATAAGCTCAATCTTAAGACTGTTGTTCTTATTTCCAATAGGTATAAACATTTATGATAATTTCCAATATAAATGTACAAATTAATACTGTGCTTATTTTCTTTTCAAGTACACAAACATTTGTTGAATGAAAAAAATAACTGTAAGTTTAAAGCGACTGACTACCATTTGTTAATTTCAGATTGGTATTATGCAAAATGTTCCACATCAAGTGGAAGGTGCTGGTGGGCCAATAGGTGACGGCAGTTTCGGGGGCCACGCCTATGCTATGAGCAACCCGATGCAAGGCTCAAGCAGCGGCCCCGACCTTACCAACTTGTTTGTGACCTCGCAGACAAAGTCAGTTCCAAGTGGGGAAACTCAGCTCAACAACAACTCCAGCAGATTTTCTCAACCGGAACCAGAGTATACTCAGGTAAGTTAAACAATGCTTTATATACCCTTGTTGAATGTATGAAGGCCAGCATCTGTAGAGATTTGTGGTTTCATGAAGATATTTTTGGCTCAAAAGGAGAGCTATACTACTCACCATTGTGTCCGTGTCACAACTTGGTTCAGGTTTTACATGCAGCAACATTTGAGTCAATATCTAAGTAAATATATCATGTATTGCATTGAAACTTGAGACATGTGTTCAAACTATCTATCTTACTATTGAACTTAGAAATTCTGGTTTTGCATGTCAGCGGCTACTTGATGTATTGCATTGAGGCTTTATGAAATGGTACTCAACCATCCAACCTTCTTTAATAACCAAATTAGATAACTCATTATATGCATAATGCTAATTATGAGCCTTTATTATTTGGCTTGAAAAACATGGTAAAGTTTGGCATGTTACCACATTTAAGCCAGTATCTCAGCAAATTCATCAAGTATTGCACTGATACTTTAGACATGTGTTCCCAACTATCCATCTTACTTAATTATTCTGGTTAAGGTTTTGCATGTAAGCACTTAATTCAATGGTTCACACCCATCCAATCTACTTAAATAACCAAGTTAGATAACTCTGTTTTGCATATAATGCAAACAATGGCGCTTTATTATTTGACTTCTGGTCAGGGGTTTGCCTGTAACCACTTCTAAGTCAATATCTCAGCAAATGCATCATGTATTGCATTGGAACTTTATTCATGGGCTCCCAGCCATCAAACCTTAAACTTAAAAGCAGTTTAATAGTCCAGTGCGCTATCTCTGTGACAGCTCATGTTATATTTTGATTTTTTTAACAAAATGTAAGGAGTGTTTGTGATTATTTGTTACTTTTACTCCAACATTATAGGGAGGGGTGTTCAATCGCCCCAATCCACAGGTTGTGATGCCGCGAGGCCGAATTCACAGTCAGGCTCAACTTCTTCCTAATGCTGAAGATGTAGACGATTCTTACTCTGACGTAAGGAGAGAATCCTGGCTGTCTAAATAGCACTTGAGGGTTAATCTTAATGTGTCTATTCGAATATTAACAAGAAAATCCATGAGTATCTCCTTTTTCAGATAACTCGATGTAACGCCCTCCTGTGCTGATCTTAAAAATCACTTTACATAATTATCCTCCCTTTCAGATTGTTTGAAGTGACATTGATGCATTTAAATAAATATATTCATTTGTTACCCCTGCACATGTTGTAATAACAAGTCTTCCTAAAACAGTATGTTCCATCCCATAGTGGTAACTCCTGCAACATTGATGCTAACTTTGTTAAACAATACCTTTTTTTTACCTTTTAAGATTCTTATAATTATTTTGTTTTTAACTTTTTTGATTCTTATCAATATTATCTTTATGTTAAAAATCTGTCTTATCACTGTTTTTTTCTCCAGCTTAAAAAAATGTTATGCAAATAAAATAATGTGAGTTTTCAACATTTCATAGTGCAGTAAGATTTTGCATTATTGTGCTTTGTAGAAAAGTGTAGAAAATGTCTTCCATATGTATTGCATTTAAGTCCACTATAGACAAATGAGACCCATTCAAAAAGCTCACTATACTAAAATATTTCTCTGTTCCACTTAACTATGTACTGGTATATACCTAGTCTAAAGTCACTACAACTTTAGGGAACTTTTTTAAATTAAAGTTGCCTTTTCTAAAATATGTTACATGTCACACATTGTTAACAATCATTTGTGCTCATTAGAAGTGCCAACCCTTAAATAGATGTAAGGATCCTTTGAGTTAACATAGGGCCAACGCTCAGCAAGATTGTCTCTATATTGTGTACTTCTATTTATTGCAGTTCCCGTCAGCAGCGCCGTCTGCTCCACCAGCCTACCAGTCCCAATCACCTCCCTCGTACCAGGACATGTTCACGGCCCGACAGAGCATGTCCTCATAGCAACATGTCAACATGGTTACCATAGCTTGTGGTTGCTATGGAAACAAGTGATCAAGGTTACTAGAGATTTCTGTTAACAGTGGAACAAGGACAATAACAACACAGTATAAAGGTTGCTAAAGAATTTTAGCAAGTTGTCATAGAAACATGTCATCATTAATTTTGATATTGGAACAATGGCAGTAATAATTTAACAGGGTTGCTATGGAAACTTAAACCCTAGCAACAGGCAGTACTTTGAAGACATTTGAATTGTCTGTTATATTTTGCTATTGATGAATTTGAAAACATTGATCTATTTTGTTGTTAGATATGATTCTATTTCTATGCCATAGTAGGCTGTGATAGAAATATTGATCCTTGTTGAAACTCTAGACGATGTTATGGCGATTATTGAATTGAAATTACTGCTAAAATGCTACATAACACATTAATGTTTTAAAAAATGCTCACTTTAAGAGATATGTTGATGTCACTGTATGCAAATGTGATTTAATATGCCAAATTCAAAACCCTATTTCTATTTGTATGAATTCAAGCCACACATAAGTATTTTATTACTACATTGTTCTGCTTGCTCATCTATCTGAAGTTGGTCTACTGGGTGAGTACCTAAATCTGAACGCTTTCTGTACTATTTTTGAAATATTTTTAGTTAGACTTGCACCACAACTACAAAATTTTCCATCAGCATACTAGGATTCAAGACCAATTGGTTGATATAAATGGTATTTCTCAAGATACTTCCGATCTGCATGAAAAGTACTTTATTAACCGCACAGACAAGGACTGCCATTTCTGTCCTTGGAGTGCCTAAATATGGAACAGTTTTAACTAGTTATTTATTTTAACTTTCCTATGTATAATCATTGCTGCATGTTTTGTTTTAGTAAATTAATAATTTATTTATTTTCAGCTTGTTTTTATGTCATTTTTGTCAGTAAAATTTGACAATTTAAGTACAAGAATACAGACTGTACCAGTGTGCTGTGATTGTGGCAAGCATGAAGTCATTCCCCAGCGAGGCATATATTCACAATAGAACATGAAAAACTTTGAATGATAGCAGCATTTGAAATACTTACCGGAGTATCGTGTTCTTTGGAACTTGTCTCTAAGGCAAGCGTCTATATTGATTAAAATCGTAAATAAACGATCCAAATCAGAAAAACGCTTTTATAACGGGTGTTCTGGCTTAAGTACTCACTCATTATGGTACTACATTGAACATTGGTAGCATACAACATTGATAATGGCTTATTTCTTTATTATTTATTTTTTTGGACAATGAATTGAAGACATTATACTTGAAGATAGATGTTAAGGTACCAGGTACATTTTGCATATGTTTAGCGAAGGCCATAACTGGCTGAACTTATTGTCAGGAATTTCCCCTTTGTAAGATGAACGTTGGCGCCACTCTGTGGCTCCTTTATTCACTTGTCTGTCTATGGGGATGATTACATTGACAGTTTCCTCTATTGTTAAGTGCTGAAAACATCATTCTAAAAGATTCATTTTCTGTTTTCCTTATTTGCTGTTAGGTGTATTATGTTTACATCCCCTTTCAAACACATATACATCTTCTTTCACAAGCAAAAATATCATCCCTTTTTATACACAAATACATAATTCCCTTTCATACACATGTACATCATCCCCTTCTATACACATATACATCATCCCCTTCTATACACATATACATCATCCCCTTCTATACACGTATACATCATCCCCTTCTATACACGTATACATCATCCCCTTCTATACACGTATACATCATCCCCTTCTATACACGTATACATCCTACACATATACATCATCTCCTTCTATACACATATACATCCCCTTTCATACACATATACATCATTCCCTTTCATACACATGTACATCATTCCCTTTCATACACATGTACATCATCCCCTTCTATACACGTATACATCATCCCCTTCTATACACGTATACATCATCCCCTTCTATACACATGTACATCATCACCTTCTATACACGTATAGATCATCCCCTTTCATACACATATACATCATCCCCTTCTATACACGTATACATCCTACACATATACATCATCTCCTTCTATACACGTATACATCATCCCCTTCTATACACATATACATCATCCCCTTCTATACATGTATACATCATCCCCTTCTATACACATATACATCATCCCCTTTTATACACATATACATCATCTCCTTCTATACACGTATACATCATCCCCTTCTATACACGTATACATCATCCCCTTCTATACACGTATACATCATCCCCTTCTATACACATATACATCATCCCCTTCTATACACATATACATCATCTCCTTCTATACACGTATACATCATCCCCTTCTATACACATATACATCATCCCCTTCTATACACATCCCCTTCTATACACATATACATCATCCCCTTCTATACACGTATACATCATCCCCTTCTATACACATATACATCATCCCCTTCTATACACATATACATCATCTCCTTCTATACACGTATACATCATCCCCTTCTATACACATATACATCATCCCCTTCTATACACGTATACATCATCCCCTTCTATACACGTATACATCCTACACATATACATCATCTCCTTCTATACACATATACATCCCCTTTCATACACATATACATCATTCCCTTTCATACACATGTACATCATCCCCATCTTTACACATATACATCATTCCCTTTCATACACATATACATCATCCCCATCTTTACACATATACATCCCCTTTCATACACATATAAATTCCCTTTCATACACATATACATCCCCTTTCATACATTTATTTGTAGTCTTTTCCAATAAGAAATCTATAAATATTGATTTTAGTCTGCACAAAACAATATTTGAAGCACTGGCCATTTTAGTCTGGAGACTAAACAATAAACATAAGGGAAGTTTAAAGATCAACACACAAAATGTACAAGCCTATCAGGCCTAGTTTGTCGCAATTTTTCAAGACTGGCGCATTGATTGGTCTTGGAGCATTTTACACTCACCATTGCAACAAACCCTTCACCTAGAGGAAAATGCTAATAATAATAATAATAGGTGAATAATGAAGCTTTAACAAAAAGAAACGTGATGAATTTGTGGTTTGAAAATAAGAGAATATTTAACTATTTTTGTGTCATTTCTTCATATTCGTTTAAGGACATGATGTTTTGACATTATTTTTTGTCTTATTACATTCCACTTTTTTTGATAACTTATATCATATATTTGATCCATCATCATATTCTCTTTCACAAGATTGTTATAAGCTTTCATTTTGTTGCTTATCTTTATCCCTTTTTAGAGTCACATTTAAGGAACTACAATGTTTGACCTTGACCCGACCCACAACTGGAGGGGGGTGGTGGTCTGGTAGACAGGCTTTTGTTTTCTTAATTCTGACCTTCAAGGAAAATTAAGCAAAATAATCATATCCACTGAAGAGGGTAAAAGATCTTCCAGGTCACGGTTATTTTTGGGAGTCATTCTGGTCAGGTCAGTGAAACTAACAGTGCCCTTCTTGAGATTGATTTCATACATACACAGTCAGGTTGTACATCAATATTGACAACACTAGGGTTGAGAGTTGAGCTTTATGATTGTTAACAACAAGAAAAATATCCATAGTTACATACTTTAAACTAATACCGTTAAATAAAAGACATGACCTTCAGATTTTGTTTTGTGCTAAATAGATAAATAGATACTTGATTTCAGATGTTGATACATTTTACGTAAATTGAATGGAAGTAAAAGAAGTAAAAAAGCTTATGTGTTAATAAACATGCTTAGTTAATAGACTTGTATTTTAGATGGCTTAAGAGAAAGTAGCTCCACTTTGGTTATGTGAAGCCAGTTCTGTTCATGATTATCATTTGTTATATTATCTGAATTTTATATATTGTTATGACCGTCCATAGTAAATATACATTTTGTTTAACTTAACAATATTTTTTAGAAGAGTATTATTCACTGATGTATTTTGTGGTTCTTTTACTAATACACTTTAGACTATACATTTTACTTGTATTGTTGCTGTCATTGATTGATGAGTTTGTAATGATAGCAGTCATTACTGTGCATATTGGTTGTTGATGATGAGGCCAGATTTATACAAGCTAAGATTAATATACGAGTTTAGTAATATATAAATAGGAACATAAATGGAGCCACCATCTTTTGCAACAATAGGTATCAGGCAGATGCCATCTATTTTTGACATCATACCAGCCTAGATAATTGGTTTTAATTTCTTGAAGCATAAGATGATTACTGTACAAAAGATACACTATTTCTTGACAAATAAGTATTGTTACAATTTTGTTAAAACATTTATTAGCTTTAAAAGTAAGCTTACATTTTGTGTGTTAAATGAAAATAACTGTAATGATAATAGTCATTATTTTATTATACATAAAATGTTGTCAATGATGTCTCACAAATGACATATTTTTATCATAATAAAGATGTTTTTCATGTTTTGTTTTTTGTCGTTTCTCTATTCCGAAATATGGTTGATCTGGTTATCATAACTCATGTTTCCTGGAAAGACATATACTGAAAACAATCAACTCTTACCTGGTAACATGGTACCTTTAATGCCCTTAGCATACTATTATGGCTTTGGAAGTATTGGTTGGGCAAAACGCTGTTCACATCTTAAACGCTAAATTAACCTTTGAATTATAAATGATCCTTTGCCAAGGTCACAGTCAATAAGATGAATCAACCGAGAGCAACAACTAAGTCCAACAACCAACAATCAACCAAGAGCAACAACCAAGTGCAACAATCAACCAAGTGCAACAATCAACCAAGAGCAACAATCAACCAAGAGCAACAATCAACCAAGAGCAACAACCAAGTGCAACAATCAACCAAGAGCAACAATCAACCAAGAGCAACAATCAACCAAGAGCAACAATCAACCAAGAGCAACAATCAACCAAGAGCAACAGCCAAGTGCAACAATCAACCAAGAGCAACAACCAAGTGCAACAACCAACAATCAACCAAGTGCAACAACCAATTATCAACCAAGAGCAACAACCAAGTGCAACAATCAACCAAGAGCAACAACCAAGTGCAACAACCAACCAGATGCAACAACCAACCAAGTGCAACAACCAATTGAAACAACCAAAGGCATCAACCATGTCAAGCACCTACTTGCAACAACCAACCAAGTGCAACAGCCAACAACCAAGTGAAAGAACCAATTGCAACAACCAAGTACAGCAACCAAATGCAACAACCAAACAAGTGCAACAGCCAACAACCAAGGGCATTAATCAAGTGAAACAACCATCCAAGTCCAACAGCCAACAACCAATTGCAACAACCACAGGCATCAACCAAGTACAACAACTAACCAAGTGCAACAGCCAACGACAACCAACATTTTGCAACAACCAAGGGCATCAACCAAGTGCAGCAACCAAGTACAACAACAAAGTACAACAACCAACAACAACCAAGTACAACAACCAAAAACAACAACCAACCAAGTGCAACAACCAACAACAACAACCAAGTACAACAGCGGACAAAAAACCAAGTGCAACAACCAACCAAGTGCAACAACCAAGTGCAGCAACCAGGTACAATAACCAAAACAATAACCAACCAAGTGCAACAGCCGACAAAAACAATGTGCAACAACTAACAGCAACCAAGTGCAACAGCTGATAACAACCTCAACAACCAAGTACAACAACCAACAACCCACCAAGTACAATGCCCAACCAAGTGCAGCAACCAAGTACAACAACCAAAAACATTCAACCAAGTGCAACAATTGACAACAACCAACCAAGTGCAACAACCAACCAAGTTCAACAACCAACAACAACCAAGTACAACAGCAACAACCAACGAAGTGCAACAGCCGGCAACAACCAACCAAAAGCAACAATGAACCAAGTTCAACAACCAACAACAACCAAGTTCAACAACAACAACCAACGAAGTGCAACAGCTGACAACAACCAAGTGCAACAACCAACAACTCCCAACCAAGTGAAACAACCAAGTGCAGCAACCAAGTACAACAACCAAAAACAACCAACCAAGTTCAACAACCAACATTGAAGCCAAGTGCAACAGCCAACCAAGTGCAAGAACCAACAGAAACCAAGTGTGAAAATAAATGCATCAACAAAGTGAAACAGCCAACAACCAACCATGTGCAACAACCAAGTGCAACAACCAACCAGCAAACAAGTGCAACAACAACCAAGTGCAATAGCCAAGTGCAACATCCAAACAAGTTCAACATCCAACCAATTGAAACAACCAAGTTCAACAACCAACCAAGTACAACATCAAACCAAGTGCAACAACCACCAAGTTCAACAACCAACATTGAAGCCAAGTGCAACAGCCAACCACAGGCATCACAAAGTACAGCAACCAACAGAAACCAAGTGTAAAAAACAAAGTGCATCAACAAAGTGAAACAGCCAACAACAACCAACCATGTGCAACAACCAAGTGCAACAACCAACCAGCTACCAAGTGCAATAACAACCTAGTGCAACAGCCAAGTGCAACATCCAACCAATTGAAACATCCAAGTGTAACAACCAACCAAGAACAACATCAAACAAAATCAAGCAAGTGCAATATCCAACCACAACAACCAAGTGCAACAAAAAACCAAGTGCAACATCCAACCACATCAACCAAGTGCAACAACTATCCAAGTACAACATCAAACCACATCAACCAAGTGCAACAATCATCCACAACAACCAAATACAACAACCAACCAAATGCAACATCCAACATCCAACAACAACAACCAAGAACAAAAACCAACCAAGTACAACAAACAAGTACAAAAACCAACCAAGTACAACATCTAACCACAACAACCAAGTACAACAACCAACCAAGTAAATACATCAAACAACATTCAAGTGCAACACATCCAACCAAGTGTAACATCCAACCACATCAATCGAGTGCAACATCCAAGTGCAACATCCAACCATAACAACGAAATACAACAACCAACCAAGTACATCATCCAACCACAGCAACCAAGTACAACATCTAACCAAAACAACCAAGTATAACAACAACCAAGTGCAACATCCAAAAACAACCAAGTGGAACAACCAACAACAACCAAGTGAAACAACCAACAACAACCAATTGCAATAATCAAGTGCATCAACCAAGTGAAACAACCAACAACAACCAAATGAAACAACCGACAACAACCAAGTTCAATAATCAAGTGCATCAACCAATTGCAACAACCTGCAACAACCAAGTGCATCAACCAAGTGCAACAACCAACAACAAACAAGTGCAACAACCAACAACAAACAAGTGCAACAACCAACAACAACCAAGTGAAACAACCAACAGCAACAATGTAAAACAACCAACAGCAACCAAGTGAAACAACCAACACCAACCAAGTGAAACAATCAACAGGAACAAAGTAAAACAACCAACACCAACCAAGTGAAACAAACAACAGCAACCAAGTTAAACAACCAACAACAATCAAGTGCAATAATCAAGTGCATCAACCAATTGCAACAACCAATTGCAATAACCAATTACAATAACCAACAGCAACCAATTGCAATAACCAACAGCAACCAATTGCAATAACCAACAGCAACCAATTGCAATAATCAATTGCAATAACTAACAGTAACCGATTGCAATTACCAACAGCAACCAATTGAAATAACCCACAGCAACCAATTGCAATAACAAACAGCAACCAATTGCAATAACCAACAGCAACCAATTGCAATAACCAACAACAACCAATTGCAATAACCAACAACAACCAATTGCAATAACCAACAGCAACCAGTTGCAATAACCAACAGCAACCAATTGCAATAATCACGTGTATTTACCAATTGCAATAACCATTTGCAATATGTTCCAGGCCATCAGACCTCTCATCAAATCTTAAGCACCAATCCTTTGGCAATAATGTGAACTTTAATTGCAACAATATGATATAAGCCGAAACTGCTGGAGTGTAACCATATTTTCATGACAAAATAAGTTGGGGATGTTATTTGGCTACGACAACATGTACTTTTGTATTACAAAAATTAGCAGCCTTGCAAAAACTTGACACAAGGAACTTTGCATAAAATGCAAGTACACTTGATGGACTTTTAAAACCAATTATTATGGTAGACAATCTTTGTTGCAAAACAAAAAAGAACCATCGATTTTCGCGAGGTCCAAAATTATTCCATAAATTGTCTGAGTGTCCGATTAACGTAGGTGTTTGGTCAATTTCTCAAGAATAGATTGCGAGGAGACATCCAATTTGATCTGTCTCAGGAGGAAAAATATCCTCTAAATAACTTCCAGCGTCCAGACATTCATTTTCCATTTTTGTCCGCAAGACAAAGAATTTGCTTTCTTCGTTCGTTATGTACTGCTTTATATTCTATGTCTGGCAATCCTGGTCATCTGGGGAGGCTTTTTACCAGAGTTCAGTCTTTAGCCATTGATTGCCTATTTGTGTGAGATAAGACTAAGCATTGGGCTGAAATATTTAATGACTTGTCCTGGTATTTTATTTGGGGTTGCATGTTATATTTAAGATTTGAACATGTATATAAAATTGCTGTATTTTATATTAAAAGGCCTGGAATCATAAATTTTACATGCCTGTTGGACTCGGCCACTTTTGCAACTATCCACCTAGTATTCCATGAACTATTTTAGTCAGCTATGGTAAAAGTGTTATAGTAAGCTCATTTCTCTTAAATAAATAATGGAATCATATTTATACCCCCAACACTTGTCCGTCCGTCCGTATGTCCGTCTGTCTCCATCCATCTTGGGATATGTGGTGTACTTTTCTAACGCTCCAAAGGTTTTTGAGTTATTTACTTCAAGCTTCATATGGGCATTGACTCAGTTGAGGATAAGTGCAAAAGAAACATATTTTGTGTATGGTATGGTTTTTTTTTATGACTTCAAACTTCATACACAAACTGTTTGTGTAGAGGCGAAGTGATATGCATAAGAAACAAAAAAAATTGTATGGTATTTTTAGAGTTATTGCCCTTTAATTATTTGTATACTTAATTTTTTACTTCTCTTCATAACTCCATATGTTTTTGATGAATTGACTTCAGCTTCATACACAAACTTACTGTGATGAAGAGAAGCGCTGTAGAAAAGAAACATGACCATTTACCTAATTGATGCCTTTTCATCGACATCGACATCGGGATTCAAGAGAGAATTCATCACTCGTCATACTTCTTATTACAAGAAGGTGGTGTTGTAGGTGTATCAATCACATCCAGTGATAGCTCTAGTAAAAATTAAGAATAAATGGTGTATTGCTCAACCAAAAACATGTTATTTTCAATGCCAAAGTACATAAAGGTGATATTTTTTACAAGCAGGATATAATAGTGAAATTAATAATGTACAAAGGATCATTGGATTTATATTTATAAAAAGAGCTAAATGTCTCGGTGAATATTTTTATCAAAGAAACAATTTGTTTATGTGGATTTGAACTCAGTTCAGTAAGGTCAGTACAGCAAGTACATCAACAAATCTCAGATTTGATACAATACAAACTTCTATATATAATTATTTGATTAAACAGTCTAGACTTGAAGCTAATAATTAAAACGCAAATTCAGACTAATAAACGGAACAAAATAATCAAGATCTAGATGAAAGCCCTTCTTCAATCTATGTTTAGCTTGACAAATGTTGTCTGAAGACTTTAAATCAAATGAAGGGTACAATTTCCGGAAAAACTTTAATATTTTTTTTTGGTTAATTGAATTTTTTATTGTCTATCTTCTTCTAAATAATTACATGTACTTTCAAATGCTGATGTCACAATGTGAAACAGCAACATTTTGTTGCTATTTATTATCAGATAACATGATATCATAATTAATTTTGTATGAGCATTAGATACATGAACTAATACATGAATGAAACAATGGAATGGTTGATTGCTTTAATTGGAAAGGGAAGCTACTCTTTTAGGCTTGTCTTGAAATCCAGACTTGCATCATTTTGTTATAGCTTCCCCTTCATCATAAAGCTAAAATGTGACTTCTATGTAGTCGTGATCAGGATTTGAATTTGGTCTAGACACTGGATTTAGTCATATATTTTTTAAAAAGGTAAATGAAACTGTTGAGTGAAGACATGATATTGAAAGGCCTTTCTCCGCATTCCATTTCTAGCTAAATTTTACAACGAAATTGTTAAAAAGACTTTTTAGATTTAGTTTTTTTTCGATTTTATTCATTGTTTTGATCCAGGAGCTAAACTTTCCAGTGGAAACTAGGAGCAACAAGTGTTATCCACAAAATGGACTTACAGCTCACATACATCAAAGCTGCACAAAAACTTACTGTGTCGGTGTTTGTCACATATATACTGAATATGCAATAATTTTTGTAAACATGCAGGGGTCAAAGTATACCTTCCAAGGTCATTGCATTTTGTCCATGGTCATTTTGTCCATGATCATAGCATTTTGTCCATGGTCTTAGCATTTAGTCCATGGTCATAGCATTTTGTCCATGGTCATAGCATTTTGTCCATGATCATAGCATTTTGTCCATGGTCTTAGCATTTGGTCCATGGTAATAGCATTTTGTCCATGGTCATAGCATTTAGTCCATGGTCTTAGCATTTTGTCATAGCATTTTGTCCATGGTCATAGCATTTTGTCCATGGTCATATCATTTAGTCCATGGTCATAGCATTTAGTCCATGGTCATAGCATTTAGTCCATGGTCATAGCATTTAGTCCATGGTCATAGCATTTTGTCCATGGTCATAGTATTTTGTCCATGGTCATAGCATTTAGTCCATGGTCATAGCATTTAGTCCATGGTCATAGCACTTTGTCCATGGTCATAGCATTTAGTCCATGGTCATAGCATTTTGTCCATGGTCATAGCATTTAGTCCATGGTCATAGCATTTTGTCCATGGTCATAGCATTTAGTCCATGGTCATAGCATTTAGTTCATGGTCATAGCATTTTGTCATAGCATTTTGTCCTTGGTTATAGTATTTTGTCCATGGTCATAGAATTGTGTCCATGGTCATAGCATTTAGTCCATGGTCATAGCATTTAGTCCATGGTCATTGCATTTAGTCATAGCATTTAGTCCATGGTCATAGCATTTAGTCATAGCATTTAGTCCATGGTCATAGCATTTAGTCCATGGTCATTGCATTTTGTCCATGGTCATAGCATTTTGTCCATGGTCATAGCATTTTGTCATAGCATTTTGTCCTTGGTTATTGTATTTTGTCCATGGTCATATAATTTTGTCCATGACATTAGTATTTTGTCCATGACCATAGTATTTTGTCCATGGTCATAGCATTTAGTCATAGCATTTAGTCCATGGTCATAGCATTTAGTCCATGGTCATTGCATTTAGTCCATGGTCATAGCATTTTGTCCATGGTCATAGCATTTTGTCATAGCATTTTGTCCTTGGTTATTGTATTTTGTCCATGGTCATAGAATTTTGTCATTGCATTTTGTCCATGGTCATAGCATTTTGTCCATGGTCATAGCATTTTGTCCATGGTCATTGCATTTTGTCCATGACCATAGTATTTTGTCCATGGTCATAGCATTTAGTCCATGACCATAGTATTTTGTCCATAATAATAATAATAACTTTATTTAAAGAAGGTAACACATTAAGACATAGGCATCATATTATAAACAAACATAACACACGACTTATTTACAATGTGGCCTTCTGAAAGAACATACACATGCACACACACATAAATGCTTAGAATGAAAACGCAAGCATAAATTTATGTTATTTCAAAAGGGTACGTATTAAAATGTTATACGAAAACATAAAGAAACATGAATATAATACATTAATTATAAGATCAATGCCGAACAATACATCAATTTGTACCTAAAGGTTAACAAATCGTATCATTAAAATTTATTAACTGAGTAAGTAGGACAGTCACACATGTATTTAACACCTTAATCGAGATATATATAATGTAAAAACAATAGTCATGGAATTATGCGTACAATTCTTACAACGGTTTTTGCAATTGATGATGTAAAAAGAACTTCTTGCAGCAGGCTTTAAATGTATTTTCCGTGTTCGATTTACGTATTCGTTCTGGTAAAGAGTTCCAAACTGTCCCGCTGTAGCATGCAAACGAGTGTTTCTTGTATTGAGTTTTATGTCGAATGTGGGCAATGTCTTGTCGCGTAGAAGATCGTAATCCATATCTTGTATTGTTTGATAACTTTATAATGTCTCTTATATAACTCGGTGTAAGATTGTTAATAGATTTATATACCATAACAGCCGTTTGATATTTGCAACGGTATTCAAATTGAAGCCATTCTAATTTTTTAAATAATTCATGCGATGGCGTTCTTATAGGCTTAAAGAGAATAATTTTAGCAGCTCTTTTTTGAAGCATGGTTATTCGTTTCGTATGCGTTTGCTTGCTTTTCCCCCAAACACTACAACAATAGTCAAACATAGGAAGTATATACGATTTATAAAACAAATGTCTCATTTGATCCGTTAAAAAGTAATTAAGTCTTTTTAAAAGAACTATCTTTGAAGTTACTTTCTTGCAGACAAAGTCAACTTGCAGGTTCCATGACAATGATGAATCAATAACAATTCCAAGCAATTTCTTCGAAGTTACATTTTCAATAAGTACATTGTCTACGAATAATTTGAGTGCACATGCATTTCTTAACTTTGCATTTGAACCCAGCAACATGCAATTCGTTTTCAATGGATGTATTGCCATGTTGTTTATTTTGCACCACTCCGATATTATATCTAAATTTATTTGCAACGTACGTTCAATTTCCTGCGTATTTGAACTTTTTGCATATAGTGTAGTATCATCAGCATATAAGTCAATCAAGGAATTTTCTATTTCAAAGGTAATGTCATTAATATATATAAGAAAAAGAATAGGTCCAAGAATGGATCCTTGAGGAACTCCAGACCTTATACATCTTCGTGAAGATTGGAAACCCCCAAACTTTACAATTTGGTGTCTATCTTTCAAATACGAAGTTATCAGTTGAACGGTATTATCACTGAAATTGTATAATTTCAATTTATGTAAAAGTATTTGGTGATCTACTAGATCAAAAGCCTTTCGTAAATCAAGGAAGAGAGCACCTACATAGTTTCCATTGTCAATTCCATCAATCCAATCATCAATTATTCTTATCAACGCTGTGTGACAAGAATGATTTTCTCGAAACCCAGATTGAAATTCATGTATGATATTCGTATTTTTTAAAAATGTTTTGATTTGATCTGCCATGTGCCGTTCAAACACCTTTGACAGTGTTGGAAGGATAGAAATTGGTCTATAATTATTTGGATCATTGCTACCAGAAGATTTATATATAGGCAAAACCTTAGCCTCTTTAAATGAGTCTGGGAATATTCCTAGCCGTATGCTATTATTTATAATGGACGTTAGTGGTATAACAATACAATCACCACATTGTTTTAGGATATTAGGCCCTATTCCATCTAATCCTGTAGCTTTCGCCGTATTAAGCTTATCAATATACATTTTTACCTCTAATGGGGTGATGTAAGATATATCAAAGTACTGACCCTTTAGCAAACTATTTAATTTAGTACCAAGTTTTGAAAAATGTGTTTCATCGAACACTAATTTACTGATACAATCGGATATGTCAGTAAAATGCTTATTGAACACGTCTAATATTTGTGCATCGCCAACAACATTTATTCTGTTGAATGAAGGTATTGTGGTAATATTATACTATTATTGTTTGTAGTGTCATTATGATTATCATTCAACTCTCTGAGGTTCTTCCATAACACCCTAGAATCTTTACAGTTTTTAACAGCTTTATTGTAATAATCTTTCTTGGTTTGCCGTACTAATCGAGTAACTTTATTTCTTGAAAGTCTATATTCCGACCAATGTTGACGTTTTTTCAATCGATTTCTTTCTTTTATAGCCAACCTTATTTCGTCAGTAAACCAGGTTGGTTGTGTTTCAAATTTTATTCGTTTTTCTTTCAGTGGCGCATGGTGCGACAACACCTCATTCAGTCGCTTATATAAAACTTCCATGGCTTCATTGCATTTTGTCCATGACCATTGCATTTTGTCCATGGTCATTGCATTTTGTCCATGACCATAGTATTTTGTCCATGGTCATTGCATTTTGTCCATGACCATTGCATTTTGTCCATGGTCATTGCATTTTGTCCATGACCATAGTATTTTGTCCATGGTCATTGCATTTTGTCCATGACCATTGCATTTTGTCCATGGTCATTGCATTTTGTCCATGACCATAGTATTTTGTCCATGGTCATTGCATTTTGTCCATGACCATTGCATTTTGTCCATGGTCATTGCATTTTGTCCATGACCATAGTATTTTGTCCATGGTCATTGCATTTTGTCCATGGTCATTGCATTTTGTCCATGACCATTGCATTTTGTCCATGGTCATTGCATTTTGTCCATGACCATAGTATTTTGTCCATGGTCATTGCATTTTGTCCATGACCATTGCATTTTGTCCATGGTCATTGCATTTAGTCCATGGTCATAGCATTTAGTCCATGGTCATTGCATTTAGTCCATGGTCATAGCATTTTGTCCATGACCATTGCATTTTGTCCATGGTCATTGCATTTTGTCCATGACCATAGTATTTTGTCCATGGTCATTGCATTTTGTCCATGACCATTGCATTTTGTCCATGGTCATTGCATTTTGTCCATGACCATAGTATTTTGTCCATGGTCATAGCATTTAGTCCATGGTCATAGCATTTAGTCCATGGTCATTGCATTTAGTCCATGGTCATAGCATTTTGTCCATGGTCATAGCATTTTGTCATAGCATTTTGTCCTTGGTTATTGTATTTTGTCCATGGTCATAGAATTTTGTCCATGACATTAGTATTTTGTCCATGACCATAGTATTTTGTCCATGGTCATAGCATTTTGTCATTGCATTTTGTCCATGGTCATAGCATTTTGTCCATGGTCATAGCATTTTGTCATTGCATTTTGTCCATGGTCATAGCATTTTGTCATTGCATTTTGTCCATGGTCATTGCATTTTGTCCATGGTCATTGCATTTTGTCCATGGTCTTAGTTGTTTTCATGTGTATAAAAAGAATCTTCTTTCAGTTAATACAGTTATTTTCTTTATTTTTAAGAAGATTACAGCTTTATAGATGTCTTGATATAGGCAATACAGAGCTACATGCATCATACAGTTCCCTTTTGTTAAAATAAGCATGTTAAGCCAGCATGGCTATTTCGATTTGCATTTGAGGATTATTGTCTTGTTAATGCAAAGAAAGGAGCAAGTTTCTATAATAACTTCAATCTTTGATATTAAGAAAGAGATAAAAATGGTATTGATGCACTTATATGCAATTTAAGACCGCTTTTAAACAGAATATTTAATATAAACAAGGATTTTATGTAAATAAGTAAAAATTGTTGTGCTGTACACATTTGACAACATCAATTTCTGAAATAAAAGCTTGATTCTCAGAAAGTTTGGTTTGTGTAATAGTTAAATGACATGAAGTAAATTCTTAATGAATAAGAGTGGGTGGAGTGAGTGTAGCAATGAGCCCTTTTTAACCAATAAGATTTTACTTTAGATACTCTAAATGATTTAGAATACAATCTGTTTGGCTGGCACATTGTTATTGCAAAGTCTGACGCCGAGAGTGTGTATCAGATGAGTGGCATTAGGCAGACATTTAAACACCGGTGAAGTTAGTTTATTATTGCATTCAGTCAAAAAGTTTTATTAAACGTATTAATAAAATAACCAAATAATATAAGACGATGTGGAAAACTTTGTAACTTATTAAGAAAGTCTACATAGTTTTGTATTTTTAAAAAAAGGACATGTTGCTCAGCAATTTAAAGGCGTTATATATAGATAAGGTTGTTGAAGTGATTAGGTCAATACCTAACCACACCGATGCCAGGCTTCTGCCACAAGGTTACATCAAACAAGTTCCTTAAATGTCCAACCTTTTCCTCAAAAGTTGTAGAATGTGTAAATTTGGCAATGTCTGCAATACAATCCTGGTGAATTCATCAACAGATCTCAACACATCGATGTCATCTTCACTCCATCTGTTGTCCATTAACATCAAGTCTAGATCAAGTAAAACGGCCGGTTCACCTTATGGAGACACAGTTTCCAAGCTTTCCAAGCCTGTCTGTAGTCAGCTTAAATCTATTTCGTAACCAGTTCTACTTCATCCAGATTATACTTCAAAATCCATTTTAACAATTTTGTAACTTGGCCACCTCATCACAGATACCTAAAATCATTTTGACCACATTCTCTTCATCCCTCATTGCAATCATGTCCTGGCCTGATGGTTATAAAAACCCAGCCTTGTCCTATCTCATTGTATTCTTGCTCTGTACACAAAAATATGCATGAAACCAACAATCAACATGTTAAGAGCTGCAAGGTTATCCATTGTTTTGGGAAATTTTTACTAAAATCTTTAGGTCAGCAGCAGACTTGTGACCAAATAATGAACCATTGAGGAAACGGCCCATATTTATACGCTACTTTCTGATTGTACTGCAGATGGGGTGGACGTTGTTAGCATTGCTGAATAATGCAATAAACATACTCAAAACGAGTATAGCATATTGAGAACCTGCTTTGAACATTTCAAACTGTTAAGAAATGTGTTGCCAACTTGTTCAGAACATGTTTTTTTGAAGGACGTAATGTGGTCAAGTTTTTCTATGAATGAGTCGAACGCGCTACAAACAGACTGGTCAGTGTGCACACATTCCTACCTTTGATGCCTGACCGGACCACTTATTAACATGTCTCTAAAGGATCAACAGCAATTCAATTTGTAGTACGTCAGTCCCGTTGAAGTATGTCATGCGGTTTAAACGGAGGACAGGATGCTCCTCAAAATTTGGAGCAGGCACAATGTTCTGGGGCAAGATTCCTGATTCAACCCATCCGAGCCTGTCCATGAACTTCAAAAACTGAATTTTAAAAGTTGCTTCTATGTCCACTTTGATCAGTTCACGCCTGTTTAAGGGGCTACATTTTGCAAAACATAATGAAAAGAAGTTTAATAGGATTATAAGATAGTACAAATGTTTCTCAAAACAGAGTTTTAGCAACAAGCAACAAGCTGTACACTGCAATTGTCTTTCTACATTTCATTATGAAATTTCAAGTTGAAGACTTCATTTTTTTTGTATTTTGATATAGATATATTACCAGTTAAGAATGAACTCTTCTTCCACCTCAGATAAGTAGATCCAATAATTTAACCATGCTAGATATTCTTATCTTGCCCACGGGCGAAGATAAAATGCCCGTATGGAACTCTTTTTTAACGGTCACCACATTATAATTACCTCCCTTGTTGAAGACTCGTCAGTAGCATCAAGGAAATCTTGTCTTATGGTAATATTTAGAACATTAATTAACTATTTCTCGCTTCAAATGTCACCATAAAACAGTTTTCACGCACCATTCAAAAAATAATGCTTCATTTTCCTTAGAACTATTTAAAAAGACCGATTTGACTATAAACATTAACTGGATCACTGCGCGCATATCCATGACAACCACGTGCTATCGCATATCCATACACAATTATTTTCACTAAGCACAAAAGAGTTCCAGCAAAAAATACATTTACTGCTAAAAAATCCCCCTGAATACTACCAAAATCCCCCTAAATTTCAGCCTTTCTGAACAAATCCCCCTGAATGGTCTCCAGAAAATATGGCATGTATACAAGGATATGCCCATACACCAAGTATTTAGCCAATAAACAGGAAAACCTAGAGACAAAAGAATAAACAACTTGTATGTAAGAATATGTTTATAAGGCAATTTTATGAAAAAGGGATATACTCGTTATAGAAATATACTAGTAGCAGACAACACTTATGTAGCACACAACAATCACTACTCAGGCGTTGCTATGAAATCCATATTTCATTCACCTCCAAGTGTTACCTTTTAGAGATAAGAGCATGAGTTGTATGTGTGACACACATCATCCCATGATGCAGTTCAATCTGTGAAGTTTGGAATGAAATCCCATCAATAATAACAACATTTATTACCAAGGCAAACAGACAGACGGACAATTTAATGCACTGATGGATAGAGGTGAGAAGACTATATGTCACCCATCAGGAGCATAAAAAGTATATGGACTTCAGCATATCGTTAGCGATATTTCATGGCTTATGATAAACAAAGATATTGCGGGGATACAAAGTCTTGTAATGAAAGCTCCATTGACCTTGGCTCCAAATGTTTCCCTTTTCCGTAAAGTTTGGCTGAAATCTGATGAGAAAGAGAACATGGTTTCAGAATTCTTTCATATCTACCATACCTTAACATTATGCATTTACATTACAACAACAGTGCAACTCAAAAAGACTTGTTTTATCTCTTGACGAATATTTTTATTTCTTATGGAGGTGTGGAACAATGGTTGAAATACAAAACAGACTGCACATGCCAATCAACATGGAATAGCGTCCTCCACAGATATATCTCTTACATTTCTCTGGCGAATGAAGTTTTTCTGTTACATCTAAAAAACAATACTGTAGGCTTGGCTATTAATGGACGTTTTAAGGGATGGCTTTCTCAGAATAAGTGTAATTAGAATTGCAAGGTTGTGCTTTTGTGAGTCTTTTCAGGCATCTGAAAGTTGAATATAAGTGCAGTTCAGACAAAACTATCACTAAGACAAACAGAGGGTAAAGTATAAGACAAGCAGGTATGGAGGCTGATTTCTGCCATTTTGTGGGGAAAATACAGTGCAGAAATGTGCTAGTCCTGTCAATCCTTCTCTTCTTCATGTTTTCTATGTTTTTCTACTTGTTGCGGTAGTTGACAGTTCTCATGTGCAAGTTAAATCATTCAGACACTTGCATCTCTCAGAAGGGTCAACCCCAGGATTACCCAAAACTACCAAATATTGCTTTACAAGTTTTGCCTCCCAACAGTGGAATTATGACATTTAAATCAAATAGGAACCAGAAAAATAAAAAAATAAAACCTCTATGTTTACCCCCTGACTGGTTCCCATCAGCTGAAGAGCGAATGCTGGGTCCAGCTGCAACAAGTTAGTGTAAATGCACAAAAGTTCCTCCCTAGATCTTCGAGTCGGTAAATAAACAGTACAATTGGCAGTGTTGTTGAAGAAAATTGCAAAAATATGACTTGATTTTGCATGTTGAGCTATTGCATCTTGGAGATAACTTATTTCTGCACAAGCATGCCAGGTATGCAGTTGTTTTATTGAAAAAATCTTCGAGATTGGATCTCTTATCCGTACATACTTCTCAATCCGATATTTGCGAATCTTCATAACTTGTAAATGATGAAGATTTTATAAAATTTTCAAAAATTTGTAAAAAAATACCAACAATATTATTTGTTTATTATTATCATTAAAGAGTACCTGAATACGTTTTGTTTTTTTATAATTCTCAGACCAAGAAATCAACCTGCAGACCGAATCACTCGGATAGTTGAACTATCAATTGGATAGTTGGGATAGCTTGACTGGCCAAAACTGCATTCCAAGTACCACACATTAAACTGTGGTTTGTTACCCATTCATGTGTAGTTGTTGGTTATTGCCTAAGGTCATGTGTAGTTGTTGGTTATTGCCTATGGTCATGTGTAGTTGTTGGTTATTGCCTATGGTCATGTGTAGTTGGTTATTGCCTAAGGTCATGTGTAGTTGTTGGTTATTGCCTTTGGTCATGTGTAGTTGTTGGTTATTGCCTATGGTCATGTGTAGTTGTTGGTTATTGCCTATGGTCATGTGTAGTTGTTGGTTATTGCCTATGGCCATGTGTAGTTGTTGGTTATTGCCTATGGTCATGTGTAGTTGTTGGTTATTGCCTATGGTCATGTGTAGTTGTTGGTTATTGCCTATGGTCATGTGTAGTTGTTGGTTATTGCCTATGGTCATGTGTAGTTGTTGGTTTCTTGCTATGGCCATAGGTTGTTGTTGGTTACTGCCAATGGTCATGTGTAGTTGTTGGTTTCTTGCTATGGCCATAGATTGTTGTTTGTTACTGCCTATGGTCATGTGTAGTTGTTGGTTACTGCCTATGGTCATGTGTAGTTGTTGGTTTCTTGCTATGGCCATAGGTTGTTGTTGGTTACTGCCTATGGTCATGTGTAGTTGTTGGTTACTGCCTATGGTCATGTGTAGTTGTTGGTTTCTTGCTATGGCCATAGGTTGTTGTTGGTTACTGCCAATGGTCATGTGTAGTTGTTGGTTACTGCCTATGGTCATGTGTAGTTGTTGGTTACTGCCTATGGTCATGTGTAGTTGTTGGTTTCTTGCTATGGCCATAGGTTGTTGTTGGTTACTGCCTATGGTCATGTGTAGTTGTTGGTTACTGCCTATGGTCATGTGTAGTTGTTGGTTTCTTGCTATGGCCATAGGTTGTTGTTGGTTATTGCCTATGGCCATGTGATGTTGCATATGGTCATGTGTAGTTGATGGTTACTTCCTATGGCCATGTGTAGTTGTTGGTTGTTGCTTATGGTCATGTGAAGTTGTTGGTTACTGCCTATGGCCATGTGTAGTTGTTTGTTATTGCCTATGGCCATGTGTAGTTGTTTGTTATTGCCTACGGCCATGTGTAGTTGTTTGTTATTGCCTACGGCCATGTGTAGTTGTTTGTTACTTCCTATGGCCATGTGTAGTTGTTGGTTGTTGCTTATGGCCATGTGTAGTTGTTGGTTACTGCCCATGGTCATGTGAAGTTGTTGGTTATTGCCTACGGCCATGTGTAGTTGTTTGTTATTGCCTATGGCCATGTGATGTTGCATATGGTCATGTGTAGTTGATGGTTACTTCCTATGGCCATGTGTAGTTGTTGGTTGTTGCTTATGGTCATGTGAAGTTGTTGGTTACTGCCTATGGCCATGTGTAGTTGTTTGTTATTGCCTATGGCCATGTGTAGTTGTTTGTTATTGCCTACGGCCATGTGTAGTTGTTTGTTATTGCCTACGGCCATGTGTAGTTGTTTGTTACTTCCTATGGCCATGTGTAGTTGTTTGTTATTGCCTACGGCCATGTGTAGTTGTTTGTTATTGCCTACGGCCATGTGTAGTTGTTTGTTATTGCCTACGGCCATGTGTAGTTGTTTGTTATTGCCTACGGCCATGTGTAGTTGTTTGTTATTGCCTACGGCCATGTGTAGTTGTTTGTTATTGCCTACGGCCATGTGTAGTTGTTTGTTATTGCCTACGGCCATGTGTAGTTGTTTGTTATTGCCTACGGCCATGTGTAGTTGTTTGTTATTACCTATGGCCATGTGCAGTTGTTTGTGTGTTTGTTGATGTTCACTAAATCCTATGATTTTGTAGGTATTTGTTATAGGTCATGCTCATGTGTAGTTGTTTGTTTCTTACCATGTACATGTGTTTGTGCTTGTTTATGTTCATATTAATTTGTAGGTGGTTTGTTAATGGCCATGTTTAGTTTTAAACATGCTCTTGTGTAATGTTATGTTGTGACTTTTATTATATGTAGAAAAATTGTTACTGCTCATAATGATTGAGGGGTTTTGTCCATTGTTTAAGCAATAACAAGTTACCTAACATTTGATATAGAAGACTTTTGGACTTTGCCTGGAATATTATGTGTGGCCTGCTTTAATTTACTGCCAAATCCAATTTCATGTGTTCACAGCCTATTTTGTAAAAGCTTTATCCTATCATTGCCATAGCACTTTATCAAGGCCTCATTTTTTCAGTCAAAGGTCTTATCAATCTTATGTCATATCCATGTTGTTTTTGTGCTGACTTTAAATCTAATCAATGTCTTATCCTTTAATTGCCATATCCATGTTGTTAATGCGTTGACTTTCCATTTAATCAATGCCTTGACCCTTTAATTGCCATTTCCATGTTGTTAATGCGTTGACTTTCCATTTAATCAATGCCTTGACCCTTTAATTGCCATTTCCATGTTGTTAATGCGTTGACTTTCCATTTAATCAAAGCCTTGACCCTTTAATTGCCATTTCCATGTTGTTAATGCGTTGACTTTTCATTTAATCAAAGCCTTGACCCTTTAATTGCCATTTCCATGTTGTTAATGCGTTGACTTTCCATTTAATCAAAGCCTTGACCCTTTAATTGCCATTTCCATGTTGTTAATGCGTTGACTTTCCATTTAATCAATGCCTTGACCCTTTAATTGCCATTTCCATGTTGTTAATGCGTTGACTTTCCATTTAATCAATGCCTTGACCCTTTAATTGCCATTTCCATGTTGTTAATGCGTTGACTTTCCATTTAATCAATGCCTTGACCCTTTAATTGCCATTTCCATGTTGCTTTTGCGTTAACTTTCCAGTTTACCAATGCCTTATCCTTTAATTGCCTTAGCCCCCATTGTGTATCTGTGTTATGTCACTTAATCCACATATGATATTATTCCAATGTCTATATTAAGGTAAGGCCTGTGTCAACTTGTTAATCCTGTAACGTTGAGGCTTGTATCCACAGGTAACCATATTCATTCTAATTATGTTATGTGAAGATTTGTATCCACATGTTACCATATCCATGTTAATTGTGTTATGTGGAGGTCAAATGCTATCGTATCCATGTAAATCCTTTAATGTTGAGGCCTACCATCACATTTTACCATATCCATGTTAATCCTGTAATGTTGAGCCCTGTATTCACATGTTACCATATCCATGTTAATCCTGTAATGTTGAGCCCTGTATTCACATGATACAATATCCATGTTAATCCTGTTATGCTGAGGTCAAATGTTACCATTTCCATGTTAATCCTGTTATGTTGAGGTCAAATGTTACCATTTCCATGTTAATCCTGTTATGCTGAAGTCAAATGTTACCATTTCCATGTTAATTCTGTTATCTTGAGGTCAAATGTTATTATTTCCATGTTAATCCTGTTATGCTGAGGTCAAATGTTACCATTTCCACATTAATCCTGTTATGCTGAGGTCAAATGTTACCATTTCCACGTTAATCCTGTTATGCTGAGGTCAGATGTTACCATTTCCACGTTAATCCTGTTATGATGAGGTCAAATGTTACCATTTCCATGTTAATCCTGTTATGATGAGGTCAAATGTTACCATTTCCATGTAAATCCTGTTATGCTGAGGCCAGTATTTTGGAAACAGTGTTTCCAAAATATACCATATTTATGTTAATTCGATAATGTTGAGGCCTGTATCCAAATGTTACCTTGTCCATGTTAATTCGGTAATGTTGAGCCCTGTATCCACATGTTACCATATCCATGTTAATCCTGTAATGTTGGGCCTGTATCCACATGTTACCATATCCATGTTAATACTGTAATGTTGAGGCCTGTATCCAAATGTTACCATATCCATGTTAATCTGTAATGTTGAGGCCTGTATCCAAATGTAACCGTATCCATGTTAATCCTGTAATGTTGGGCCTGTATCCACATGTTACCATATCCATGTTAATACTGTAATGTTAAGGCCTGTAACCAAATGTTACCATATCCATGTTAATCCTGTAATGTTGAGCCCTGTATCCACATGTTACCATATCCATGTTAATCCGGTAATGTTGAGGCCTGTATCCAAATGTTACCATATCCATGTTAATCCGGTAATGTTGAGGCCTGTATCCAAATGTAACCATATCCATGTTAATCCTGTAATGTTGAGGCCTACCTCCACTCTGCACCTGAACTACAACTTGGGACAGAAGCCAGCCACTGGTCCTCAAGTTATGGTCTCAGGGATAGAGAGGAGGAGATCCAGGATTCACAAATCCTTTCCTAACCAGGATGTTCTTCTGCAGTAACTTCCAATTTCAAGACGGACGGAGTAGTTACTCCCAATATCATGACTGACAATGCAGTAACTCCAATTTCATGATTGACAATGCAGCTATTTTTATTCCAACAAGAGTGCCAGTTTCCCTAATCTAACCAATAACTTCCTTGCAAATGCATTTAAATTGCCCATACAAAAACATCTCTGTGCAAAGTTTCATAAGTTACATTCAGCCAAGTTTTAACTTCCAAACTTAGTCTTGTACAAAGGCTTCAGTTCTCTTCCAGAGTTATTGCATCTTCTTTTGTATGTTCAGACCTGTAAATCCCATGGTCAGTGTACTCCATTAGCAATGTTGTCCATCTTCACACACTTCGGTGTAACCCTTCCTTAGTTTTGCTCTTCGGACTCTATGCTTTCAAAAACTGACATCTCCAGTCACACTAGAATACTCTTTTTCAGTTTTCTTACATTTTGTAGTCTTACATGACATTGTAAACCTAAAAAGGTCTGAACAATACTGCACCTTTGTGTTTTTTAGTTTTATGTATTCACTATTCTTGTATCTATAATACAAAAAAGCTGATACTGTTTGACATATTTTGAGCACTTAAATACCATTCTGTTGTTGTTGTTGTTTTTGTTTCATAATATAATAAATTTCAAGTACATCATAGGAAACAGTTATTAAATTACCTTAAGAAATACATTAGAACAAGGGCTGACCTTAGGTGTTTTGTAGATTCCATCACCATAGAGGTGGCTTTGACCAGCAATCTAAAATGAAAGCAGATTTGGTTATAAATTATTAACTTGAACAAATACAGTCTTTATTTACAAGAATATCCAGTTTTATTCACACTGAACAATTATACCAGTTTACATTACTCAGAACAGAAGATGTGAAAAAGAAAGACAAAACATTAGAGCGCTGCTAAGCAAACTCAAATGCTGATCTGTTATTTTTTCAGTTGCAAAAGTGACATTGCAGACAAGTATAAAAGCCCAAATGGGCCTAACTTTTGTCTGGCAACAGTAACAATGACAACCATGCCATAACTTACCTTGGTTTAAAAAAAGCAACAAAATGAAGTGCTAATTATGTTCAAGGTAGAGAATACCATTGTACTTCCAGGTCTGAACACTGGAATCCATACTTGTTTTTCCTTACATTTCAGTACAAACTATGCCCTAGACTGGAATGTAAACTAATTTATTCCGTGAAATTACATGAAATCTAATGGGTTAATGTCAAAGGCATAGGCAAGTCCACGTTATGTAACAGTCCACTTGGGTACGGCCTGAAGTGGCCCAAGGGCGTAGGGTGTCTGTCTCTCACCCGAAAACTACATGGGTTTAATTTCCATCATGGGCAGGTTCAGGGGACAATTACAACAGGACCCAATTTACTATGTTCTACCAAGATAAAGGACTCTAGCCCATTCATACTGTCTTATAACTTTCTTAAGAATCGTGCTCAAAGAAATCTTAATATGAACTAGTATCCACTGCCCTTTACCATCTGGGGACCTACATATTTTAAGAAGATCCCTTAAACTTAACCAAATTAACTGGCATGTATAAGGGCATATGGTCATATGTTTGAGTTCTCTGACTCAAAATGTATTCATTAGTCAATGTATGTACATAAATTATATATTCAACTTTCATCTCAATTTGTAATGTCAGAAATGAAACATATTGTAACCTACTGATGGCATTAACTACATAATACATAAAATAAAATGAAAAGGCTCACCATTAATGTTGGCAATATTGCGAATGTTCCGATCTCAGAAACAAATTTATAAAGTATTTCCCACACAAGTTTTGATCCATGTTCGAGTTCCTTAACAACAAGTGACCCTTTCTTAGCCTCAAACAGTCTTTAATCTGAGGCAAGCATTTGTCAAGCGGCATATTCAGTTCAAGGTACATGACCATACTTAACCTTTTCGTTAACAATAGAAAGCAAAACTTTTACCATTGTAACAAAGTACAAACTGTTCAATAAGTTTTAATCTTGAAAGCCCCAGACGCTAGCTCCATAAGCACAAACCCAGACAGAGATTAAAATTCATACCACACAACTTTCCATTTCTAATGAATATAATCTCCTTTACAGACTTAAAACTGCGAGCAACAGAACTGAAACACAAAATCTCAAAATAAACAAAATTTCCCAATGATGAGGTGTGTTCAAGAAATATTTCTCATAACAATATTGACAAGGATGCCACAATAAACAGGCACAGACATATATGGAGAACAATTGTTTAAGTGTAAGAACATAATATATAAGTAAGCATCAATAGCTTTTTTTACGAGTGGCGTAACAAATAATTTCTTCTACAGTTCACCAGGTGACATATATTGCGATCTTACACTGAAACAAACACTATTTTCTTTTAATTCTATGTCTTAAGAGGTTTTTTCTTTTAAAAATGCGCCAAATTGTTTGCAAACATAACAACATTTTGGAAATGACGTTGTTGAAATTGTGCCAGGCCTTAGCATGCTGACGTTTGTTTTAGAAGTGAGAGCGGGAAAACATTTTAAAACAGCTGAAAAAATCAAACTGTTACATCATTATTTGAAAAAGTGAAATACCATTCCTACTTTACTGCTAAATCGCTATGAACTGGAATGATCGTCCAAAACACACTGGCTAAGACTCTAAATGACGAATTTGGACAGTAATATTGAACGGTTGTGAAACGTAATATGTATGTGCAGCTACACAATCATGTAAAAGATGCCATTGAGTGAAGGAGTATTTGCAAATTTACACTATTAAACCTTCGCAAATTTTCAAATTGAATGTGAACTTGTGGTCTACCTCACACTCACACAAATCACTTTCCTCCTGTAATCGTACATATCATTCTAAACTTGTACAATGTACACATAACGGGATGATAAGTGTGCAAATGGAAGCCCACAGGAACATGTACTACTACAAGTTTTGCCACCTCTCTAATATTTGTCAAGGAACATCGGTCAAGCAGTTCTAACCATCTTTTTATCAAAGAAATAACATTTAAAAGTAGTTAAAACCACCTGTAATTGTCAACCATTCATTTTGTTAATTTTTGGCAACTTTTAAATGTTCAACTGCCTGCATCAACCTAACAATTTTAGTATGGATGTAACACTGCGAACAACATTACTTGCAGATATGTAGAACTCAAAGCGATTGTTAAGAACATATTTTTTTGGCAAATTGCGTTGAGAGAGCACTATCATGAAAAAGGTGATTGTTTCTAGGTGACCTGATATTGGTGTCAGTAGTGTTTTACCTACAAGTAATCAACTGAAACATGATACAATACTGCAGAGAAATGTGACATGAAATAAGACTTCCCAATTATACCTATAGTTATGTACAAGTTCATACAGTATTACAATCAAGGCCCTGAGATCTGAAACAAACTATTTGTCTGTCTAGGTATGTAGCCTTATCCACCAGGCCTGAATGCCTCCAAGCAGTTAATATTCCCACTCAATTCACAACAGCCAGACCTGAAATTTGCTTGGTGAAAACTTCCAATGTGAGTTAAAACTATTATCATGATTGCAATTCTTGACTGTGGAGTACTTTTGTTGTCTTGTACAAAGGTTGCAACATTTGCAACAAAGAGTTACATGTAGTTGTTTCTGTATTGCTGTACACAGTAAGATTTCCTAATAATAATGACCGTGATTGACCCACGACCATATCTGCGACGTAAGACTTTTCATTGCACTGACCTCAAGATTATAATACAGCTTAAACCATGACCTTGAAATGTTTTTCACAGTTTATAACATAGTCATTACAAAATATCATGCGCATACATGACTTGGAAAAAAACACACACCAAGCATTAGGTTTTTACATTTAAGCAAGATTGTGATTTATACAATTGCTATAAACAGTCTAGAAGTTTTTGGCTGTCGTGTTTCATTTTTACATCTTAAGGCAAACAGAAATTATTTGATATATAGTCAAAATGCACAGGTTCGTTATATCAATGTAAGTCACAAGTAGGGCACTTTTTCTACCTGTGTGGCTCACTATGACAAAGCAAGGTTGAGTGGTATGTAGCCGCTATGATGAAACAGTCTGGGTCATTTGAGGTGAAAGCCTGCCTTATCATGTAGTGCACCCATATGACCTTCACTGGTATGCATGTCGCCTTCATGTATACAGACAAGCTACTTGGTTAGGTTATATTTTGTCTCAAAAAGCTACTCGAAGTAAATTGATAGTTTTAAGATATGTGTAATACATCTTAGGGAGCATAAAACTAGGTTACTGGAAATTGTCAAGGCCTTAAGCTCATGTAACCAAACCAATTTATTCTAATCAAAACATAGTTTAATTTTGAAAGAATATCCAGTTTGTGAAGTCATATACAAAACTATCAAAATATTGGATTGTGCTGGAACATGATAAACAAGTTATAAGAGACATTCACCCCAATTCTTTTTCAGGCATGTATATGTTTTTTTACCTAAATTCATAACCAAGTACTAGTGTATCCTTCATAACCAAGTACTAGTGTATCCTTCATAATCGAGGATTGTACTATAAAAGCTTTATGTCCGAAACTAACAAAACAGAAATTACAACTTTTATAGCACATAAATAATAATTTACATTTTCTGAAAGCAATCCCACCTAAAATAAAACCAGACTTAAAGCAGACAAACACAATATCAAGATATGGCAGTTTCATGCAAAAACTGAATCATAAATCCCCAATGATCAATGTGTAATATTAAACTGTCTGCTTTCCTCACAAGTAATGTACAAAATGTGAAAACTTGAAAGCCCTACAGACAGGAATAACAGAACAGGAATCAAACATGATTGATAACAGTTGATAATAACAACAAGGCATGTCTAGACTTTAAATAAAACAATTGCTCATAATCCTCATCTTGAAGGTAAGGGAATACACAATATGTCTCTTTCACAAGAAATATAGTACAATAAGAAGGCAAATCTAAAAGTATAAAGAAATTTACCAATACTAAGAAGCATTCAAATCAAAGGCACCTAACACTGGACACAACTGAAACAAAAACATTGCTAGCAATTTAAAAAACATCCTTCATTTCATCCCAGTTTATCATGGGGCTTACTTAACTCAACAAATATTTCAGACAGAGTAAAGGAACTTGCTTTGCATAAGCATTATGCTGTCATCATCTGTTTGAACAAATGTATGGCATTAGTGCATGATGCCGCTGCTGCAGCCCACGACAGCCAAGCTCACATAATATACATTCACCTTTCTCTCTTTGAAAGTAGATGAGTTGGTTAACCTATTTGCAAGGGGTGTCCTTACATTGTTCACAGCATTACAGATCCAACTTTTGAGAAACTTAACTCTATAAAAATTGAAAGCAACCAGATTTTCGCCATCATCATTTATGGATTGGTGGGAGTGGCAGGCCCTAGCTACTTCAGACGAGGGAAGCCCTCCAAACACTCTAAGCCAACTGATTCAACTCAACGTAACTATGCTGCACCTATATAGATATATGATGTGCTCAATGCACATTTTTTATGAAGTCACATTGAAATGATGTATTCTGTTTCCATACCTTCTGACATTAAGCACCCAGTCACTAGGCTTAGCGTTTTATTGTACTATATATTGCAATATATAATGTCAATGGTACCATGGAACACTTTAATTGCCTGGTATTATTTTCCGAGGAACCATTGACAGACAACAGTACAACACGTTGCCATGCAATATCAATATTTCATCCCCGGGCTGTGCTGAATGTGCACAACAGTGCTGCACACGCCTGGTGCTAACAAACCTTAGATTGATATTCCACTGACTGTTCCAAGCAACATGCACAGAGAACTATGCCAACTGGAAAGCCATTAATTACTTCTGTAGGTGCCTCAGCACTATACTTACAAATGCTATCCAGAAGAGCATTTTTCCAAGAAAGTGGTACAACATCATGTGGTCCGATCAGTATAACCTATTGTCTGAACTACAGTATTGGCATATGATATTATAAAAGACTTCCAGCTTCAGGAATTCTGCATGATTTAAAAATATTTTTTTAGCTACCAATGACATGCAGTCATGTCCATGGAGTATTTTGGACTGATGCATAGTTTTTGTAATCTAATGCCAAAGCGCAAAATTTACAGGAGAAAATAGTCAAAATAAATTGGAAAAACTATCCAAGAAGTGAGAGTAAGCTAAAGTCCAGAAAATAAAACCAAATCAACAGAGTAATATATATCGGGGGAAAAATAACTCAATTCTCTTAATGGAAAAAAAAGACCTGGTTCAATATCTGAGATGCCTATTAACAACAGAAGTCTACATAGTGAGAAGTCGGAATGACCAATATGCGACACCGTCAGCTGACTACATCGTGTCACAAAGTCTGTGGTTGACCAAGGAAAACACAATGATGTAGACACGCACTGAACAATGCTAGCAATATCATGTCTGTAGCCAGCAAAAGGTCACTATTTTATTTATAGCGTTATGTTATATTTGTTTTCTTATAAAAGACATTCTAATCAACTTCCATTAAAGGATTGGAGTCTTGATGACCATATAAATACCATAAAGCTACAACTGTGTATATGGCCGGATTGCAATTTATATAATGTCAGATTATTTCATTGTTCCTGAATGGAAGATTTTAACTTTAATACAAAGTGCAATCTTCATCTGTTTTATTAAGACAAGAAATAAAATAAAAAAATGTTTAAAACCATTCCAGCAGCATTTGAACAAATACTCCCTGTTTTTCACAGTCATTTCCATTTGCTTTTATTACCACTTTTGTCAATGCATCTGCCATCATTGCTGTTGTTTGTATCAAGGACCACAAGAACAATTCAATCTATACCAATTTAATTAACATCAGTTGTTTCACTAGCTAATGTAACTTAACTGACTAAACACACAGTAACTGCTTAAAAGTCGGGGACGTAGCTTTGTAAAGGATGTGGCCTATCTCAAAAATTGAAAAAATGCGATGATTGTCAACTATCTTCTATAGTTATAAGACATAGGAAATGAGCTCTTGGTGTACACTTGTACCATATAAAAATACTCCAAAATACTCCAAACAACAAAATTGCTGGTAAAAAGATTCCCAGATCCCTATATAACGTTTTTAGCTAAGCTACATCTGTTTATTGCCATATCCAGGTTTGCAGCATTAAACACTTTTATTACTTCTTGGCTTAAGCTTTAATGCACTATATGTTTTTCTACCACCCATGTCACATTTAATGTTGTTGTTTTTCTAAATCAGTATTGTCTGAATAGAATCCCAATCAGATATAGATATATAAAAATTTGTAAGTATATGACCTTAAAGTAAACATAACATTTTTATAATATATAAAAAATTAAGAGTGACCTTATAAAACCACGGCAATCCCGTGTCCGCTCCCTGTAACATCGAGCAGCTACTTCATTTCAACGTCAAAGTCCTCCATTTAGGACCATGTTGGCTGTCAAAGAAGAATGTGCAATAGTTTTTGCCTGTCTAGACAAAACCCCTTGCCTTCTTGAATAAACATTTGCGCAGTTCAATCTAAATTCACATATTATGGCTGTCTAAATATTTTTTGTTAGAGTCTTGTATACGTTCAGAAATGATTCCGATACGATCACTGGCTTTAGAAGATGAAAAAGCATTTTGTTGTTAAGACAAAAAAAATCTAAATAAAACAGTCAAAGCATGTCTGATGAACATTTTAAATTATGCAGAAAAATAAAATAAAAAGATTATTGATACTATAACATATAACATCTCTCTTACATAGACTGAGTCAGACTTATAAATCATGTAACAGCTGTTTGAAATAAAGCTTACATAATCATTATTTAATACTTACATTTTTGTTAATAGTACTTTTCATCCACTGAAGGTATGTACTTTTTATCATAATTATCCAAATATCAAACAACCAGTTCTTATTAATGTAATGCGCAATACTGAGATATTTTTTTATTTTTATAATATCCATCACACACATTCTTTTATTAAACTTGAACAGATAACGTAAATAATATAAGTGTTTTCTTCTATTGTATAATATAACATGTGATATTGCTGAAGCGTTATTCCATATGATCAGTGTTCTATCCTATAGAAGCCTGCAAATGTCCAGACTTCTGCTTCATCGAGAGGCTTGCCGTAAACTATTCCTCACTGGATTGATTTTGTCTAGACTGTTACAATGGTATTCGCACAAAATATTGCCTGGCTAAAAGTATTCCAGAAATTCCGATATTTTGCCAATTTTCCCCACTGAGGAAAAGACTATTACGTCTGTACAGTATTAAGTCAGAGAACTGTAGAATATATTGAAAAATTACCTTCAGTGTATGGAAGGTTCTGAAATTTGGTTTTGAGTTATTGTATCTTGTGTTGAGCCTGTGAGCTGGTTTCCCAGAACTGGAAAAAGCATTTCTCTCTAAAAAAAAAAAAAATGCTGAGTAAGCAATTTTCAGATATGAACAAAAGCATCATACAATATGGAGAAAATATACCAATATCGCAGCTACAATAAAAAATTTGCCTCTATCGTTTTTGAAGAATAAGAATACAAGTTCTTCTTCAACACAAGTTCTGTTTCAGATCCAACTGTCATAAAGGAATAACTTAAGGACCATAACTCTTAGAATGGATCTATAAATACTTTTTTTTATTTCTATGGCAACCTGTATAACAATATACCTGCATATTCTTGTCTGCAACAATGCTCATTGTCTGCGCTTTTACCGCAACATCAAAGGAAGGACACACATAATGATCCTTCGAACTGAGTAAAAAACTAAGTATCGGAGCAATCTGGTTATACCAGGAATTCCAAACTTATCATTTAAAAGTTGTTAAATATATCAAAGCCATAGTATCTTCACACTGTTCAGGTAAATTATGTAATAAACCTCCTGAAAAATTTCCAAAATTCCTGGAATATGAATTAGAAAAACACCAAACCAACCTCAAACACAGTTTTATTATCCACTGCTGGCACCCACCTATTTATTCATCCTTTCAGCATTAACTTAGTATTTTACTAAATCTCTACAAATTCTTCAACATTTCGTTTTAATGTTGTGTCTATTAACACAAGAAATGATAAAACAAATCCCACCACATTTAGTGTGAACAAATTCCATATTTTCTTGAATTAAAATTCCATGTCTACCACAAATCTCAATTAAAGTGGAACTTGTTCCCCGTATAAGTTCTGTTCTAAAAGTGTTCAAGTACGTCAAATGTGAACAAAATTGCTGTCAAATATAGAGAAAAACATTTACGAAAATCTACAAGAACTAATGCTATACACTTATTGAATTTAAATGTCTTTCATAAGCCAAAATAGTTTCAAAATCCAACAAGACCATTCTAAATCATGTACCTTGCAATGTACTTTAAAGACATCCTGTTTGGCATAACTCTGAGGCTTTCTCCACAAAACCACACCCAGCTGTATAACACCACCTCCAGCTGTATTCCTCTCCTCATCCCTGAAAATAGTAAAAGTAGGCAAATTCATTTTTCATTTCTTTTGACCTTTAAATAAGGGCAACGTGACAAACTGAAATGTACCAATTCCAGTAAAAGTACAAGTGTAACTGTTCTCCAGCAAATTGTGAAACATTCAAATATTCTAGAAAACACAAAAAAAATGGAATGGTAACATGTAGTTCTCACTTTATTGGTTTCTTTTAAAAACCTAGGACAGTGGCAGCGAAAAGAGGTGTACTTTTAACATCTTTGAAAAACTTGACCAAATTTTAAAGGGCCACATTTAACTCAGACTTGGTGAAGAATCTACGAACTTATTTTTAAGTTTCTCACCTTAAAATTTAATTTATCACCTATATTGGGATGACACAACTGAGAGATTGCTATTCATAAACTAAAATAATTTTTGTGATACAGACTTTTTCTTGGTAAAGCAGTCTGTTGTAACAATTACTAAGGTAAACCATAGTTTCTTGAACAATTATATTTCCTGACATTTCTACAGCAAATTATAAAGCTCTAATTGAGGTTTTACAACTAGCTATTCCAGGCAACATACAGGTTTATATCACAATAGATAAACTTGCTGTTTAATTGTGACAGATTCAAATGACAGATAGTAAATGTTACAGAAATATAAAATTTAAAATGATTAACATTGCGGGATAACACCATTCTATTGAGGTAACGATACTTTGTATGGAGCTTATAAAATAAATATCAAAATTAATTCTAAGAATGCCACAGCTGGCGTTGCAAAAATGACATTTCATTGCAATCTTTTTAAAGAAGCAGATAAGATTCCCTGATAATTATTGAATTCAAAGAGATACTGTCCTTCGTTCCTTAGTACATGTTTACATTTTTTTAAATATTAAAACCAGGTGAGTGTGAGTATGGGCAATAATAATTATTTAAAGAATTATAACAGACAATGAAATTAGACTTTTCCCTGAACTTCTTACCCTTGAATGCTTGGCATCAATTATATAAAATCCAGAATATAAGCAAGCCCAGAAGACATTTGACCAGTGAAGGGCTTCCATGCTTCTGCTTATTATGACCACTGTTTACTTCAAATAAAATAACTTTACAAAAATTAACAGGAGGATATTTCAATTAACAGGAGGATATTTCATCTTAGAAAAATATGAATTCCAACCTGCTACATCTGAAGAGCTTAATTCCATTTAGAAAAACAACAACATTTGGCTCTCCCAAATGGAGAAGAAAAGAACATATTTTCTACCTTACATCCACTGGTAACCTAATCTAACACCTTCCTAGTTCCATCTTATTCCTTAAAATGCCAGCGAGTGTCTGAGAGGGAGACCCAACCAGCCAGACAATACCACCTCAACTGATGATATTAGAAAAATAATAATATCTCCAGGAAAAAAGCACAGGAATTGGTTAAGCCAGTGTCAGATGTGTCTGGGGTCTCTGCCTTCAGGGGAACATGTAATGGTTCTGGCACAGGATTGTTATTAGACTGTAGAAGGTAATCACTGAAAGTCTGCCAGAACACAACGAAAAGGACCTGTGTCATTTGCTTGCTTGACCGGAGAAAAACTGGAAGACATTCAGAAATTTCATTCATACATGCATTCACTTCCAGAAAACTGTAAATCAACAACACACACAAGCATCAAGTTAATGACAAACCATACATGGTTGTGTTTTTTACATTCCATTGATTTGTTCTTGTCTTTGATGCCTTTATAAAACATCACTAGCCATGAAATGACACAAACATACCATAAATGTCCTATTAAACATGTCTGCGTGCTAAAGAAGAACCATTTTTCTCCACAGAGCAAACTTCTGCTTAATGTGACGATCAGTCATGTCTAGAGTAAAATATATGAAATATCGACCAGCTGATCACAATTACACATTACCTAGACCAAAGGCGAGGTCAAAAGCCCACAAATAAACCAATCAAGGGTCAGAAATAGCTTTCAAGTTGTACCAGACATAATAATATGCTTTTACGTTATTTAATGGGCGTGGTAAATCAAACATAATTTGGTGTGACCTTAGAAGAAAAAATTCAGTCCTATAAAAAACCATGCACACACCTGACATAATATTCACTTCAGCAGCAAAAAGGTTGCACAAAGACACCAATTGTTCATCCTGATTTGCACCTGAGTGTAATATCCACGAAGATATTGTACTATAGTGCCTATTTAGAAATATATATAAAATTGCGCCTAAAGATAAATAGAGACCCTGGAAATGTCAATGTCAGTGCTAATATAGAATTTAAAACCTCAACTTTTTGAACTAGTAAAACATTCTAGAAATAAACAGAAACTTTAAAAACTGCAATGTTTGAGTTAATAGAAAAATCTAGAAAAGCTTGATATTTGTACTTAAGGAACATTCTTAAAAAACCTCAAAACAAGATACAAGACGCCATAATGTGAGAGTGAATGGAAAACTCTAGAAATGCTCAAGGTTGGTGTCATCATCGGAAAACCGAATCAGAATGACGTGTCCATGGAAAACTCTAGAAAGCTGACATGACTGATTTTTCTGGACATGTTATTTCAATTAACATTTTCTATCATATGCATGCAAGTCTTTAAAGTTTTTTTGCAAATTATATTCAAGCATTTTTCTTAGTTGATAAATGACTCACTTTGAGTTCTTTTATAAATGTAAAGCATGCTTTTTGGCTTGTCTGAACTTTAATTAAACTAAATATTAGAAGTCAAAACAGTTTACATGGCATCATAAAGTCTTGTTTTGGAGCTGATTCTCAGCCCAAAACCTCCTCTCAAAAAGTATAAGTTCCACCACTAAAGCGCAACTAAACTTAAGTGAGGTTGTCTTTAAAGCACAAGAATTGCAGCCATTAAGGAAGGAACACTGTCAATCTGTGGCAAACTCCAAACACAAGATGTATTCTGGCAATTGTATGGAAATAATTAAACAATAATAATGCATGAGAACCCCTAAAAACATTGAAATACAATAGCTGCGCATTACCTTTCATTCAAACCAGACATATTAATTCCTCACAAGGAAGTCTAGCACTCGTTTAACTCACTAAATATGCTATAACTTTGTACTTCTAAAATTTTCAAAGAACACAATATTCTTCTATTCACATCCTCTATGTTATGAACATTCCTTGAATTTCAAAAAGGAATATTTCAACAGTTGGAGCTAAATCAATCAATGACGCCATGGAAATGACACAAATGCACTGTTAAAATTGCACAAAACTGATAAAGTCCTGTGCAACATCCAGACCAATTTGCTGCACTTGAGACACAAATCTGCATCCAACTGCATGCGCCCAGAGTTGATGTCCCAATCTCGGGCTGCTGCGCACTTACCTAATGTCTGAAAGCATTCCAAATCAATTCAAGCCGTCATTTAACCCTCACATTCAACATTCACAGCCAAATTTTGCAGTTTTTGCCATCTTCAATCCAGACATTGAACTATCCATTCCTTTGTCTTTACAATAGTTTTAACTGTACCACCCATTTTAGCCATCTGCTTCATTATGATTTAAACATTAAACTTTCAATGCACCAAGAAACCACGTAAAACAGTAAAACGCATAAACTGTACCTGCATAATTTGGCCCAGCATATAAACATACAAGTGAAATTGCCAGTAAAACTTCAAGTTGCAAAAAGCCTTTCTGCTTTCTGATGCATGTCAGGAGACAGCAAGGTTTCACCTGGGAAAGAATGAGCGGTATGTATACCAGGAATGCACAGTGCAGCCCCGTGCAAGTGTGTGCACTTGAAGTGCACAGCAAAAAAACTTTAAACAGCCACTAAAATAAAATGATTTAACTTGAGAAAATAAATCCATTGTTTTAGTCAATTTAAATTGCATTGACAATGTGTTTCTTCAAGCTTAGATGAATATAAAGGTTACGCCAAGCTCTTACAACTAAACTACCTTACCTTAATGCCCTTAGAAAAGAGTCATTAAATTAACTAACTTATATTGGGCTCAAACTCCTTAAATTTAGATTAGAAACAATATGTATTTCTCAATAGGCCATTATGAATACAGTTATTGGTCCTTCACTTTTATTACAATTCATTTTTATACAGATCTATTAGAGCAAGTATGACTGAACACAAACATAAAGCAGGCCCCGATTGCAGACACTAACAGGTACTAAATGTTTGTGTTAATCATAGTAAAACTCACCAAACAGCACGGTCTAATTGAATCCAAATTTGTATAATTTCCAACATACATGTTCAAAAAACATTCAACTCCTATAGCAGCAGACAAACACTGAAACAATTGCTTAGAGCTTTTGTTAAATTAAAAGGAAACAAACAACATTTTCCAACACTGTCATCTTAAGTTCCTTAGGTCTGTGCCTCCTTGAGAGTTCTTCCACTTTATATTCCAAAGCATGGAACAACAGTTATATAGAGAAAATCTCAGACAGTAGAGGGACACTCCATTATTTCAAATTTGCAGACACTAGCATCAGACAATTTATTACTCATCATTATAATGTGGGAAAAAAAAAACCCAGCAAGAGTGCCAGAACAAGCTTAAAATTGCTCCACTCAATTTCTGTACTGTTGTGGTGTAAGGCTACCATAACATTTCTATTTAAGGAGCAAAATGGCGCTTGGCATGCAAATAAAATTCCCTTATGTAATTTTCTAAAAAAAAAGGGGGGGGGGGGGGGGGGGTAAAAAGATAAAATGCACAAGCTATTTTTTAGCTTAAAAATTCACCACTGCAACATAAGTACTGCACTATACTATCTACAAATCACAACAAGGAAGTTCCTAGGGACAAAGCACTGTCTAGCAATTAAGAAATGCAATAGTCTAGCTTATTGTATAAAACACTGGGCAAAATTACCATTCAGCATCAGTGTGAAAACACTTAAGTAGCAACTTCTCAAGGTCAGCCTGGTATTGGACAAAAAATCGCCATAATTGATATAACTGAGGAAGGCTGAAGAGTTTTATTTCTCCTTTTTCTGTCTTTCGGTCCAGACAAGGCCTGACACAAACAATAAAGAAGCGCCATTAAGAAATTGTCTGTTACGGCAACCAAAATATAGATGGCACAAAAAAACAGGACTGAAATTAGGAAGACTACGTAAATGATCTTTGCTCTCCAATTTGAGACACTGCAGACAAAGACATTGTCGATCGCTAATTTATATTCCGCAGACTGGCACTTTTCAGTCAAATATTTCAGCTTCATAAAATTAATGCAAATTTATTCCTGCAATCAAACCTAACTGCTTCCTACTTGCAGAGAATATAGACAAAATCCATTAGACTGAATGAAAACATTTTTTGCCAACTGGAAGACAGCTTGCCAACATTGAGTGCTCAAAAGGAGTCAAATTTCTTTTAAATTTTATTTGACAGATGCCGACTTCTGTGGTTATGGTGTAAACTGCTTTTGGGTTTGCAACCTTATGCAGTTCCCATTTTATCAGACAATACCTTTTGTTGTCTCTGCAACTTTCAGATAATTAGTCAAAAACATTCAAATTTAATTTTGTTTCAAGTTTTAGAATTTAAAATTTATGATCTTTATTAATTGACAATATTAATTATTTTGCTGAAAGGAATTTTTCATTTTTGAATGGGCAAGAAACTTTTTGTAACTAGTCAAACAATTTCTTTGCTGCAATTTAGAGATGACCCTTCTTTTGAGATGCTTTGGGCAGAACACAACTTCCTTTCTCATAATTACTAATTTATTATTTTCATTTTTTTTTATAATGCCTAAACATAAAAGTTTAATGACTGAACATTATTATCTCTTTTGGCAATATACATCAGGATCTCTACTTTGATCAAGAAATCCCAGATTTCTAACAAAACAACATTTGAGTGAAAACAAATTTCAGTGTCTCAATCAGATACATTAATGCAAGATAAAAACACAAATGAACTTTGAGTCACAGACAGACATTGGAGGATTAAGGACTTTGGTATGTTTTGTTTATTTCATCTGATATCATATTTACAGTCTGCATTTCTTGGGTGAGTGGATCCACACAGCATATTACTTGTATCACAGGGACTGACTAATATCCCCATTATGTACCTGCTTATCACACATGTTTCAGAGATAGTTTACCTATTAGTGCAATAGTGAATTTTAACATCAGTGAATGCAACAAAGGAGTAAAAATAAAGGAGAAAATACTTGCAAGAATATATATTTTAATTCATTCCACTTTTTAACTACAATTTCTTTACCTTTCTCTACATGTTTCTATACTTTCAGTCCCCAAATGATCAGTATGAAGTTTATTTGTTGGTGCAAATAGCACTTTCAGGAAAAGGCAACAATGACATGTAACCTTTGGCAGAAAAACAAATGAGATGGCATTGCCTTACCCCAAGCCAGTAATATTCCCTCTTCATTAATAAATATTCCATTTAAGGAAACTGTCCAGACAGAATTATCGACAAAATTGTCTATTCCTTCACCAAGATACAATTACTGCCTTACACTGTAAACCTGTACCAGTAACCAATGGCTGGGGCAAAACATTCTTCAAAATAATGTGCCATCATTGTCACCTTATTACGCAGTTCTAGCCCAAAGGCTTTTTGCTTATATTCATATTTTTTTATCTCTTTACAGACAGGGGTTAGTTATTCCAATTTAACACCATTATTAGATTGCCCGTGTCTTTGGAAGCCTTTATTACTGAGGATGAATCAACAATGTAAAAAAGGCCTCTTCAGGCCCATCATTAAATAAACATTCCAAATTATGGAATAAATCTAATAGAGTGTCTAGCCTTTAAACTACTTTCTCATGATAAGACGTCCACAGTTACAGTGCATTAATGTCTGTCTTTTATGTAATTTCTGTTGGAGACAATTAATTCTATTTGCAAAATTTTCTATAAATATAATGCCATGCTAAATTAAAGTAAACATTTCAGATATTTATCATTGAAAACTGTGAAAAAAATCTTGTGATTGTGGTTTTCCCTCATTCAAAACTTTTCTTTCTCTTTCTGTCAATTTTCTCAATTTCCGCCTACTTGCACTGCCTCCTCATGTTTTGTTTTTGCCCATCTACATAGTTGTATTCCATGTGACCAGGAAAGCTAGAAGGTTGAATAGTCCGTCTGTATAATGTAGTTCTGTACTATACAACCTACTACCTCAACCAGTCAACATGGCTTCTCTCCATATTGTCCTTTGCTTCATCTTTATCAACTACTCCATCATAGTTTTGATTGTATTCATTACTTTTCTCTATTTAACTATCCAATGTTCATTTCTTCTCTCCATCCAATGCAAATTCCTCATAACCTTCTCCACCATATTATCCATTTTTTTATCTAATGTTCATATTGTCGTCTCTGTTATATTATCCAATGTTCATATTGTCTTCTCCAATATATCATCCAATGTTCATATTGTCTTCTCCAATATATCATCCAATGTTCATATTGTCTTCTCCAATATATCATCCAATGTTCATATTGTCTTCTCTAATTTATCATCCAATGTTCATATTGTCTTCCCCATTCAATTGTCCAATGTTCATATTGTCTTCTCCATTCTATTGTCCAATGTTCATATTGTCTTCCCCATTCTATTGTCCAATGTTCATATTGTCTTCCCCATTCAATTGTCCAATGTTCATATTGTCTTCTCCATAATATCATAGGATGTTCATATTGTCATCTCCTTTATATCGTCCCATACTCATAATTTCTTTTCCATTTTATTGTCCAATGTTCATATTGTCTACTCCATTCTATTGTCCAATGTTCATACTGTCTTCTCCATTATATTGTCCAATGTTCATACTGTCTTTTCCATTCTATTGTCCAATGTTCATATTGTCTTCTCCATTTTATTGTCCAATGTTCATATTGTCTTCTCCATTATATTGTCCAATGTTCATATTGTCTTCTCCATTATATTGTCCAATGTTTGTATAGTCTTCTTTAATATATTGTCCAATGTTCATATCGTCTTCTCCATTCTATTGTCCAATGTTCATATTGTCTTCCCCATTCTATTTTCCAATGTTCATATTGTCTTTTCCATTCTATTGTCCAATGTTCATATTGTCTTCCTTAATATATCGTCCAATGTTCATATTGTCTTCTTCATTGTATCGTCCTATGTTCATATGGTCTTTTGCATTCTATTGTCCAATGGTCATATTGTCTTCTTTAATATATCGTCTTGATGTTCATAAAATTATGGTCTTCTCTATTCTATTGTCCAATGTTCATATTGTCCTCTCCATTATATTGTCTGATGTTCATATGGTCTTCTCTATTCTATTGTCCAATGTTCATATGGTCTTCTTTAATATTGTCTAATTTTCATATTGTCTTCTCCATTATATCGTCCAAAGTTCATACTGTCTTCTCCATTATATTGTCCAATGTTCATATGGTCTTTTAAATTATGTTGTCCACTGTTCATATTGTCTTCTGTAGGATCATTAACTGTCTCTAATCTCCAGGCTTGCAGCGGGCAACTATCTGGCACTGTGTTTGCTCCAGAGCTCTGTTTGTACATTTGACACTTTGCTTTTAGTTTTGATACAAATACCCAACCAGAACAGCAGGTATCATTCTCCAGAGCAGTAATGTGGCGTTGATACAAAAACCCAATCAGACCAGCAGGTATCACAATTCCGAGCACTTGTTGCGTCGATACAAATACCCAACCAGACCAGTAGGTACGAGCTTGCGTATAATTCTCTCCAAGCACAAGTTCGGATCTACGGGTTGGATCAAGCATTCAAATCTATCTCAAATGTGCTCAACAAGTCCCATGTTAAAGATCTCTGTTCAATAGCTCTATGCACACAATGTAAAAAATTATATTATCTTGCTAAATGTGATTACTGTGTCTAATTAAAAATCTTGTGTAAATTTTCCGCAATATTTTTCATTAAATGGCCTTTTAAACAGATACTTTTAAGCCTAATCATTATTTTCATCCCTTGCATCATACCTTCAATCAAAACCTTGCAATGTTAGAAGTGGACGTCAAGATTGATTTTAACCACACATAAATGTACTCAACTGAACTATATGAGAATGGGTTACAATGCACTGGTGGTATCACCTTTTACCACAAAATACAAAATTCATGTTTTTTGTTTTGTTTTTTTTAATTATTGTCACATTTTCTATCGTTGATCAACCCAGTTCTTTTTTGCTAGTCTTTCCATTTGGCAGCTTATATAGTTCTTTGTAGTACTTGACTATTTATGACTATTTACCATTTGGGCCTTTTTGCTTTTTATTAAAGACTTCTTTCTATTTTACAATTTGGGATTTTTTGCTATTTAACCATATAGGACTCTTTGCTACCATATCATTGTGAGATGTATTGCTTCCTTACCGTTTAGGACCTTTTGCTTCTTTACCATTTGGGACAATAAGCTTCTTTACCATTTGGGCCTTTTTGCTTCTATACCATTGGGGACTTTTTGCTTCTTTACCATTTGGGCCTTTTTGCTTCTATACCATTGGGGACTTTTTGCTTCTTTACCATTTGAGACTTTTTGCTTCTTTACCATTTGGGACTTTTTGCTTCTTTACCATTTGGGCCTTTTTGCTTCTATACCATTGGGGACTTTTTGCTTCTTTACCATTTGGGACTTTTTGCTTCTTTACCATTTGGGACTTTTTGCTTCTATACCATTTGGGACTTTTTGCTTCTTTACCATTTGGGACTTTTTGCTTCTTTACCATTTGGGACTTTTTGCTTCTTTACCATTTCAGACTTTTGGTTTCCTTATCATTTGGCACTTTTTGCCTTTTTACCATTTGGGACAATTAGCTTCTTTACCATTTGGGACATTTTGCTTCTATACCATTGGGGACTTTTTGCTTCTTTACCATTTGGGACTTTTTGCTTCTTTACCATTTGGGACTTTTTGATTCTATACCATTTGGGAATTTTCGCTTCTTTACCATTGGTCACTTTTACTTCTATACCATTGGTCACTTTTTGCTTCTTTACCATTTGGGACTTTTTGCTTCTATACCATTGTTTTTTTGCTTCTTTACCATTTGGGACTTTTTGCTTCTTTACCATTAGGGACTTTTTGCTTCTTTAACATTTGGGACTTTTTGCTTCTATACCATTTGGGACTTTTGATTCTTTACCATTTGGCACTTTGCTTCTTTAGCATTTGGCACTTTTGCTTCTTTACCATTTGGGACATTTTGCATCTTTACCGTATGGGACTTTATGCTTCTTAACCAATTGCGACTATTTGCTTCTTTACCATTTGGCACTTTTTGCTTCTTTACCATTTGGGACTATTTGCTTCTTTACCATTGGGCACTTTTTGTTATTTATTTATGACTTTTTGCTGTTTTACAATTTGGGATTTATTGCTACTTACCATTTTGGTCTTTGGTCACAATGCTTTTCATTTATTCTGCTTCCTGGGTTTGTGGGGAACCTGAAAGAAGAGGAATTGTTAGGCGAATCTGATAAATGGAATATGTTCATCTCAAACATCTGGAACATCCTTGTAACAGAATAAAGTGTTAAACTGTCTTTAAAGTGTTACTTCTTTCTTCCTTTGTTTTTGCACATTGTTTAAGCAAATTACATCCTGTCTTATGTGAAGTACAATATTCAATGTTTTTAGTACAGGGTTTCTTACAAAGTTTCAAACATGCTGATTATGTTGATGTTAATGTCAATCAACATATAATTTTTTGCATTATACTCTAGAAGTATAAACAAAAACATTTCTGCAGTTACTTCAGGTGAAAGACATTAAAGCTGCTTTCAGTAGAAAACATTTAAGCACTTGCAACATTAGAAGCGAATAGTCTCAGCAGACTCAGACTAACTTGCAGTCCGCTCTAGTGGTTCAAACTTCCAAGAATGGTTATTAGTTTTCAGCCAGACATTAAAATCCCAGATGATATAACATTTCTGTCCTTTGACAAATTGGTTGCTTTCTGAAGTATCTTTTCAACAAAATGAAGCAAGTATGTGGTTGGAGAAGTTTGATGGACACATTTATTTCCAGACAAATAATTACATTGCAACCTATCCCTCTTTGTCATTTTCCACCATATAATATCAGTTGATGTTCACATGAATAGTCCTTATCTAAGAGCTTGTTATGTCAGAGTTACCTATCTATATAAGTATTTTTCATTTTGTTTTAAACTTGGGCTGCATTCATAGAGCATCTTGAAACAGTGAATATTTTCAACTTAGTGAATTTTTCATATTTTTTTTTTTAATTAAATACACTCTATTTTTCACCAATTTATTCATATGCATATATATATATATATATATATACTGTTATTACAATTTTCTTGCTTATCAAAATATTTTTTGGTGTATAAACATTGTCAGTTTTCTTTGAATTCAACATAGAGAAAAGGCAGTTTTCCACTCAGTTGAAAATAGTCCCTAATATGCTTTATGAATACGACCCCCTACATGAATTTCCAAGAAGCGTGCATAAGAATATTTTCCTGACACTAAATGTTTCAGACAATTTACACTTTCAAACTTTGTATATGGATTATGGATTACCAGGCATAACCAGATTAAATTAAAGAAACTATTTTTGGGCAAATTATTTTGGTTCCTGGATCTGTGACATGATAGTTTGAGCCAAAAATTAAGCCTCAAAATATTTGCTTGCACTGGAAACTTTCCTTTTGAATAACACTCAAGGGTAAGGAAAGCATTTTCATGTTTTAAGGATCTAACTGACTGACAATGATAGACGGTCAACTTATTTCCAAACCTTGGGGATCAGTTGAAGATGGGAGCACTGTTGTATAGAATCATTATTCACGTCCACAGCAATAACAACAGTCAAGCTTGGCATGTGGCGGCTCAAAAATACCAAACAATTTTCCTGGGACTACTTTTTCTGACAAACGTGAATTATATATAGTGTCTGGAACACATAATCTAATGAATTTTATAGACATATTAATACCACCCTTTAGCTAGACGGCTTTCAATCCCATTTTTTGCTGAACAATTGATTGTAACCAGTATAGACGACCAATGCTTCAAAGCAAATCCAATCAGACTGAAACGACTTTTTTTCTATTGTTACTATGGTTACCCAAGTATTTATATATGTGATTTTTATACTGCCATCCCTTGGCTGTGACACTGGGATAACTAGCGTTGATGGGCGGGAGGAAACACAAGCAGCGTAATGAAGTGTCGTTCCTGTTGCTCTTATCAACCGTCTAGACACCTTCGATCTGATCTAGACACCTCCGATCTCATCTAGTTTCCGAAAGGGAAACAAATTATCCAACTCCTTAACAGGGAAATTTGGAAAAGCCAGTCCTGTCAATAAACCCAAGTATTTGTTTGTCTTTTATTATTGTAACCTTTGTGTCCTCACTGAGCTACAAAACGCTTAACCAATTCTATATCAGTTTTCTTGACTCACTAATTAAAAAAGACATAATAATATAACATTTATAACAGAAGTATATGATAGGTCAAAATGTTGTCACAGTGATATCAGCAAGTGTGTGAGATCATGAAATTATTAATTCCATGTCCTCCTTCCTACCAAGTTCAGACTAAAATAGCTTCATAAAGTCTCTTGTTTGACTTCTTCCTCCTTCTAATCAAGACAAGGAGCACATTGTATTAAAACGATTCTAAACATCATTACCAGTTTCTTTACCTAACAAACCAAGCACAAATGCTTCTGTAAACTTAGTAAAATACAAATTGGGGATACATTTCTTGTACCAAGTTGAAGTGAAATTGTAAAATAAAAGGACAAAAATGAAGCAAGTATGTGGTTGGAGAAGTTTGATGAACACATTTAATTTCCAGACAAATAATTACATCGAATCCTATCCCTCCTTGTCATTTTCCACTATTTAATATGCAGTCGATGCTCACATGAACAGTCCTTATCTAAGAGCTTATTATGTCAGTTACCTATCTATGAAAGTCTTTTCAATTTCGTCTTTAACTGAGTGAATTTCCAAGAAGTGTGCTTCAGCATTTTTTCCTGACACAATTATGTTTCAGAAAATTTACACTTTCAAACTTCATTGATGGATTACTATACCAGGCATAGGTGACTTCCTCCAGCAGATCAAATTAAAGAATTTATTTTTTGGCAATTGCTTTGGTAAAAGTTCATTACTCCTTAACTTCAATGACGGTTTGAGCAAGAAATTAATTACATGCTTACATGTCTCAAGATATTTGCCTGCACTGGAAACTTTCATATTAATTATACACAAGTGTAAGAAAAGCATCCATGGGGGTAAGGTAAAGATGTCAACAGTCAAGCTTGGCATGTGGCAACTCAAACATACCTAACAATTTTCCTGGGACTACTTTTGCTGACAAACATTAATTTTATATAATGTCTGGACCACAGAACCTAATGAGTTTTATAGACATATTAATACCACCCTTTAGTAAGATGGCTTTCAATCCCATTTTTACCACTAAAATCTAGACAACTAAAACTTTAAGAAACAGACATCAATCGAAATTACTTACCAGTTTTTTTTTATTATTATTTTTATAGAAATATGAGTATGAACAAATGCAGCTTTTAAAATAATGATCTTAGAATTTTCAGTGTTGACAGTTAAAAACAAATAAATATATTTCAATGATAGACATAAAACATATATATACCTGTATAATTATGTATCAGAAAACCACAGAATTCCATACAAACCACCAAATAATAAGAAAAAAAAAGAAAGCAGTAAGCATCAATACTTAAGTCTTGTCAAATCAGAATGAAATGAAATACCTATTACAGATTGCAGTAGTGAAAAAAATCAGCACTCTACATGCTGCATGTACTATAATGTCTGATAGAACCAATCTACAATATTCCAATATCCCCTTCAAATCAAATGATCAGACAGTAGGAAAGCCAGACATATCGATTTTGAATGAAATAGATAGGTGAGCAATCCTCATTAATAGTCCCCTGGAATCAATTGAAAGATCTATACTGTCAGATAGTCACCCTGGCACCAGACTAAATCACCAAACACATAGGTTGCCAGGTCAGCGCAGTGGTAAGCGCACTCGCTTTTCATCAAGGCGACCTGGGTTCGATTCCCCGGCCAGTGCGCATGCGTTTGGTTGATGGTCACCAAGCTGGACAAGTGGGTTTTCTCCAGGTTCCCCAAAATTCAAGACCACATCGTTCCAACGACAATGACTTAGTATAAGTTAATATCATTTTCTTCACAATCATAAAATAAATAAATTTTAAACTTATAACCAGACACCATTGTATTGTATTAGCTTACATAAACCATTGAAATGTTTAGCTTACATAAACCATTGAACTGTTAAGCATTCATAGACCATTCAACTATTTAACTTATTTTAACTATTGAATTGTTAAGCTTACATAGACCATTCAACTATTTAACTTATTTTAACTATTGAATTGTTAAGCTTACATAAAATGTTGAACTATTAAGCCAGGTCACTTAAACCATTTTGTTGTTTATAGCTTGTACCATTGTTTCTTGTTTTGCTCATGCCTTTAAGAACCATTGTTTTTTGCTCACTCCCTTCTCATGAAATACAGCTTTTATAAAGGACGAAGGGTGCTGTAAGACTGTTGAAATAGCCAGGATCTTGCTAGTGATCACTGAGTAAATGACACATGAGTAAATCTTGCCATCTACCATTCATGATCTCTGTCTGTCTGCAAAAACAACTTAAATCCAACATAAAAACATCCACAATTTTACATGTACTTTTAAAACTCCTATAAAATTCTTTATAAACCCACCTGCCTGCCATAATAGAGAAGGTCATATGTAAACAGTACTGTCTGACCTTCAATTTATTAAACAGTATACAAGGCTTCCAGGTCATGACACAGGAAACCTCAAGACTGTCTGCTTATAATCTATTCACACAGCTTTCAGGTCTAGAGATTTTAATCACTCCACCACAAACTTATAAGCACAAAGTAATAATCATTTAAATCATGGAAATGAGCAAGCCTTATTTATCTTTTTAGTGTATTGATGAGGGGCATTCATAAAAACTATTGCAAGATTATCTTTTTCAGATTATATGCACTAAACAATAGTCATATTTTACATAGCCAGTCAGGGTAACTCAGACCAAAGGCAGTGTCAACTCAGCTTTATGGGCTAATGTACTCTATTCTTTTACCACTGGAGTACCATATTTTTGTTAAGTTTATTTTCGTGGAAAAGCAAGTTTCAGGTAATAAATATAATTATGACAATGAGAGTAAAGCCACAGATATTAATTGTACATTGGAGCAGCAAAGTGAATGATTGATCCACATTATTCTCCCTAGTTTCTGATCATCAGCCTACCTGAAATGGTGATTGTGCCAGACATAATCCATTAACAGTGTGACAGGTTGTACTAGGTGCCAGGCACTTTCCTATCTTGTCCCCTGCTAGTAATCACTTATACAGCTACTCACGGTTATTGCTTGAATATATCATTTTTGGCAAATAAAGTATCTATCCATATTATTTACGGTTATGTGGTTAAACTACCACAAAATTAAGTTTTCAGAATAATCATAGTCATTTAAAGAGCCTTGTTGGATCTTGAAGGGTACTTTACAACGCGAAAAAAATATCTTGCATGTATGATCGAGGAAATTGCAGAACGAAACAGTCAGTGGACATGATAGCCAGCAAAACTGTCTCAACACTTTTAAGCAATGACTGGTTAAGACATCAAACTATTGATTTGATCTCATTTATTTAACATACAAACACTGCCCTTTCCCAATGCAATCCTTCAGACACCAGTGCAAAGAGTACAAAGACAAGAGAGCAAAGACCTGACACCGCTGAGAGCTTTATTGGGTCATCATTCCAAATACATTCTTCTGGTCTATGTCTTCCGTAATATTACAAGAGAAATTGACAATTCTTGTCTAGGCCTTAAAGTTCAATACCACATGCAAAAGAAACAGTGTTAACAGAAGTGATTACGCTGTTATAAATTTAATGGCCAGATGATGAAGAATATTCCAAGTCTGTCAAAACTTTATAAACTAAAGACAAAGACACATTTTCCTTGGAAAATAGAAACTATTCATATGCCACCAGTCCTGGAATTTAAAAAATGATAAGGACCAATGGCAGTGTTTTTGTTGCTGGGGAAAATCAAATTGGTTTGCTCTTCTAGAAAGTCACCTGATAGTCAATTTCAGCAGCTTTCTCTTCTAGACAGTCACTTTCTAGACAGTCAACAAAATTGATACCACTAATAGAATATATAGGACCCATTGAAAAAATGTCAAAATTTGCAGCCCCCAAATTTGTTTTGACGAATTTGATTGAATCGTGAAAATGGCAAATGTTATTAAATAGTACAACACATGTACATAAATGATAAATTGTAATACTGTATTAGGCAATCAATAAACAAAAAATAAAATTTGTCATCCTGATGTTGCTCTCCACAAAGCCCTCATTGCAAATTGTATAAAGAACAGATATATTTTACCCCCTTAACATTTTAATGTTCTCAACACCTAATTAAAGTTTTTCAAACACATGGTTTAATGGGATGAACAACTCTGTCATTGCAATATGTTGTACTATTGGTAGTAAGGCAGCGGCCCTAAGGTAGATCTAGAGGGAGTTTTTCACACCATTGCACAGCAACAGTGCACAATGATGCCACGTCACATGATGCATGTCTAATTGTCTAATTGTTTTTAAATAGAGTCATAATACGTAAAAGCTATCATACAATTTTGAAATTTTAAAATAGTTTACCAATTTTATTTGTTGTCGTCTACTGTTGCTAATTGTACATGATTTTCTACTGCCGCTATAACTAAATTCATCAATCAATGTGAGTAGCATCTCTTTGAAGTGAGTTGTAAACAAACATATTTTGGAAAAAAAATCGTCAGAAGCCTAATACTGTATATAAGATGCAAGCATTTTATTTATAAGAATTCTGGGGTTAAAAAGTATGTCCTATACTCAATGATTTACCGTAGTCTATTTCAGCGGAACCATCCTCTACTCGATTATCTATTTCAGTTGAACCCTCTTCTACCTGATTGTCTATTTCAGCAAAACCCTCTTCTACCTGATTATCTATTTCAGCGAAACCCTCTTCTACATGATGGTCTATCTCAGTGGAAACCTATTCTAGTCACTGTTTCATGACAACTGAATGTAATATAATGTGTTATTTCTACTCTGGGTAACAAAGCATGTACTGTACACTTCTTACAATAAAATTTAGGCAAAGCCTTGCCAAAATACATAAAACAGGAAATGCAAGACAGAAAATACAGTTAAAGGGAGACCGATTCCACATAAGTCTGGTAAGACAATGATAAAATGTTAGTCAGAAATAGCCCTAGCAGACACAGAGTTGTTAAAAACTCTTATGTGTCTGGACTGGCCATTAGTTGTACAAAATGTTCATCAATAATTCAATAGTCTCAGCAATGGAGGATTACTTCCAGACATGGGCTAAAAAAATCTTTGGCGAGTTGCAAACTGCTTCTATCTCTTATTTTAGCAGGTAAGGACTTAGTTCATTCTTACAGTTATACCACGGTGGATGCCCATCTGTCAATGTTGATAACCAAGTTTGGGCAAATGTACACTTTTGACACAGCTTATTCCATACATCAGTAATGAAAAATAAGATGGTTATATCCAGTTAAGTTTTTATAGTAATGTCACAGTGTATCATGCTGAAACAAAACGTAAGCTTAAGCTAGCTGTTATAATCAATTTTTTTTCAAGTCTATACAAATACAGTTTTTCTATGGATTTTATATGGAAATGTCTTAACAACTCGCAATATCCAAAACAGACAGAACGCAGTTGATATTGTAGACACTGATGTTCATGATGCAAACTCTTAGCAGAACACAGACAAGAGTGGTACCCAGTTCTCACCCGCTGCGCAAAAGGAACATATTTTGAAAGGCGCAGTATGGCACATTAGTTTAGAAGCAGTCTTTGTCTGAGATCTAAATGGGAAAAAAACATTTCACTGGTTAGAAGGAACGACCACAATCACCAAAGTCTAGACAAGAAGGTTTTGCAGGACATTAATAACATAGTCTATTACCATACATGGCCATTATCAACGTCCAATCACGAATATCGGCAAAATAATTCTTTGCACTCATCAGTCTGGCGTTCCTTTTTTACCATGGACTGTATGATTTTGTTTAAAAAAACCCTGCTTTTCTAGCTGTTCTGCTTTTATTACTTGGTATGCAATAATTGTTTCCTTACTTCGAATTCAACAATTGAAGACATCAAAGAAATGTCCAGACTGGATATAATTTCTGAAAATGCAGAAGTTTCCCTGACTTAAATTTCAGGTTCTGATTTAGTGCATTTTAACAGACATTTGCAAGAAAGGAAATTTCACTTTTCTTGACTGCCTGAAATTTTTGGAAATTTGGAAATTTAGCTTTGGAAAATGTGAAATGTTTGATGAATTTCTGTTATCAAATTACCCTTTTGCACAAATGGCAAACACCTAACGAGATTTATCAAGTAGTTTTCAGAGAACTTTCAATTTGGAAATTCTATTAGACAATGCGGAACGCTCAAGAATGTTAAATCTGCTTTTCAAATCGAAATGTCATATCAATTCCTTTTTGGTGGAGATATAAATCAGTGGAACAAAATCAATGTAGTTGAAAACAATAGAGATGAATATGAAACCTTACAGAATATTCATGGTGAACGCTTTTATCACTGGAAAATGTATTTACCTTTTGTGGTGCTTGTAGTCTAATTCAGGAAATATAGTCCTCTTTACAGTTGTCACACCTGAAGCATACACAAACAAGTTTTATAGTCAACTATCAGTGCATGTTTGAAGTACTCATTACACAACAGCTTAACATTTTAAATGTATAGAACTCCTTAACGTCGTAAATGTAAAGAATTGCTTAACGTCTTAAACAAGATTATATAAGCATAATTTATATACAAGCTTACACATCTCCTCCAATTATCAATTATCAATCAGGATGGTGAAATGTGTTTGACAAAAGTAAGTGTGTATTAACTATATTGAAACATATAAAAAAAAAACAATTTCACAACCTATGGTCCTACAGACACCTATCACTAAATCACTACACAACAATGAGTGGGCACAACAGTCACTTGGACAGAAAGCCTTCTATTATATTAGCACATTGACAAGATGTTTTTATTATGGCCTTATTTCTGGACACTGCCATGACAGAGCTCTTTAAGCTGCATAATGTGTTTGTGAAGCATATTTGTTCTCACTCTTGAACAATCTTCATTATAACTTCCATAATTTGACACAGCACTGCCCTATGAAGTCGGACAGTCTTGGGTACTAAATTCAGTGATTTTTCTTCAGCAGAAGCCAGCAAATGAGAATGAACTATGACACAAATATGGTAGTCAATGTCTGTTGAAAATTACTGAACCAAGCAAAAATTAGTGCAAGTACAGTTTTAACAACTAACTCCACATATTTTTAGTGCAAATTGGTCTTTGAGGTCAGACCAGGAAAAGTGCTGAAAACTCCCAACATTATTCATAAACAAGATCCCCTGGGATTTAATGTCTAGAACTCTTTATCTGGGAGGATCTTTCTTGGACCTATTAAATGCTTTATTAGCAAATTGTCTTATATACTACATTTTCCTGTTCAAAAGATAAATGTATCAATTTTATGTAAGAATTTTCTGACTTATGTTGAGAGATTTTTATTCAATTTTAACTGTAAAATAAATAATGATTTGGTTGCGAGAAATCACCTATCATGTACTTGCATTAAGCATGGTATTTGCCCAAAAAGGACATTTATGTTTCTAACTAAATAAGCACTTGACTAGACACAGGAGATTGGATATATCCACATACATGGTAGATCATTCCTATAAGATGATGACCTAGCCTTCCAGACAAGTTTATTGACCAGCAACATAAGAAGAAAGTACTGTCCACTTATTTGGACACTTTATGGTCAAAGCCGTCTGCTCCAACATTCTGTTTGATTGATCATCTCACAGAATTCACTGCCATAAGTCTACAAGCCTGACAGAATTCTTTGAGACAAGTAATTCCACTGTCTGAATCTTCCCATATCTACTTATTAAGCAATGCTTTACTGAAACCCAATGCCAGGGTTTTAAAGCGAAAAATTTGTTTCTTAGGCAATCTACTTGATTGTGATTTTATTAGAAGACAATTCTTTTCTTCAAATGAATGTCTGAGGTTTTAATGTCTGGCACGCTGCGAACATCAAGCTACGTCGCAAACATCAAGCTACGTTGTGGATTCAGTTTCAAATTATATCATCAGTTGTGGCTAGTTGGTTGAAATCTCATTATTATATGGACTTACAAATATAGAAGGAAAACATTTGAGGCAGAAATTTAGCTTTGAGCTTGATATAAAGCATTACCTTACATTTAGAAAGGGGATAGTCATAGTTGTCTCAGTGCTCCTGTCTTTGCAGAACCAGTTCTCATCTGGAATCAAATGGAAGGAAAGGAATCCTGTAATGAATATATTAAAATGTTCTGATAGGAAATACTGGTTAGATAAAGATAAAGGACAATTTTATACAAAGTTCACAATGGTATGTGTTTTTGATCATTTTCAGGATAATAACTCAATACCAACTACTGTGTTATTTACAATGACTGAAAGAGGCAAATCTTTATATATATATATTTTTGGTAGAAACAATGAAAGTTGAAGTCTGAAAAAAAGGAGGAAATGTGTCAACATTTATAAGAAAAATACAATATGTCTTCTCTTGCGATCTTGATGTTTAACCAATACAGTCACGGACCTATCATTGCATAATATAAATAACACATATAATCATTTATGTTCGTCACTTCATATTGTCAAGCATCAAAGTCTTGTTAGCAACTCTTGTTACGAGCCCTTAATTATCGACTATCATTTAACTCTTACATAAAGACTGGTACAAGCATCAATGTTACTGTAAAGACGTTTATGTTTTCTTTCATGTGTTAGACCAGCTCTAAATACTAGATATATGAAGGTCATTACAGAGATCAAAGTGTTCCATTGTCTGTATCATCCTCAACAGACTATCATCAAGCTATTTTTGTGAACTCTCCATCAATAATAGCGCCTATTTGTGCTCACATATAGTTATGTAGTTAAAAATATTCATAAAACTTACAGTTTACTCAGACGTCTGACACTAAGACCTAACATTTTACAGTCATATATGTCTGAAAAATTTGCTGTGTCATTTTTAGTGTTTAATAGGCGACTAACAAATTAAACCAATATCATCTAGTATTCAGGGTGTAAAGGGTATACGCTATTCTCTGCTAGACAGGCACCTGTATGGTGACACTATCTGGTCCTTGGAGCAATTGACCTTACGACAGGATTTGATTGACAGGTCCTATCAGCCAATCAGAATGTAGGGCTGATAAGCCGTGTTACTATCCGCCATTTTGTCCGTCAAACTGACCAGAGTCCGTCATATACATGCGCTGGCAATTCCTCGCCTTTTTAAGTATTATGGTAAAAAGGTGTTGTCATGGCACTTGTAATTCGGATACAAGGTAGCCAGGCCGACTAAAGATGGCTTCCAATTCGTTCCGTATTCGAAACCAGCGAGTTATTTAGAAAAATGCAAGTGCTGTATCAGACTCTGTGGAAGACCTCATCAACAGCTGAACTTGGAAATTTTGAAAGATCGTTCAAAGGCGAAACATCTATACGTCTGTACCAAAGTATTTTTTTGAACAAAACTACTTATTTCAATCCACTCAAAATTTATTTAATACTGAAATTGTCCGTGCATGACCTAAATAAGTGTTACTATTTTTAAACTATAAACATCGTACATTTATGCTTTGGCTTGTGTTGTCAAATCGGCATTAATGGCCATTTAATATCAGGTTCAACATGGACACGATTGATTTCATTCAAGATAGAGGTATTTTTGTTGATACCGTTATGTAGTTTTTATAAACTGCTTTGCTTTCAAAGTAAATCAGGAAATATCGTACAACTAAATTTTTGTCCGAACCATCGCATGCTTCCGAATCTCATCTACTCGTATGGTTCCTATGTAATCAATGGCTTTTGTAGCTGTCATTCCGACACATTTCATAGATTTCTTATTTTCATATCAACACTTTGTGACGGGAAATCCAATCAAGAAAACCCTGACTCTCAAGCAGCTACTGTATTTGACCAGCTCACACCAGCTAGGCCTCCTCCAAAACTCAGATAAATATTTGAGCCACCAAAACAAAACGAGAACAGATCGGTCTGAATCGTTAAGTTATTATTTTCTGTATAAAACAATTTATTTCACTGTACATTTAAATCAATTATTTTGTTCATTAGAACTTGATTCTGCCAAACATGTGCTGTAAAGACTTAGACTTATTATGAAAAAAGAACAAGTCGAACATGTACATATTTTCATTGTTATTCTTATATTTTGGGCCATTTACGTAAATCTACAATATTTAATGATAGTTCATCCAATGTTCAGAGTCCGGATCACATGCACACTCGATTAACAGTATTCTTAAAGTTCCACTCTCACAGAATTCTAGTTTGACACTTTTTGTCTCAGAATCGGCTTATTTTGGCATTCTTTAAATTAAGACCTAATATATAAATAACAAAGCAAACTTCTCCGAGCCAAAATATGATAAATGCAATCTAATCCTGTGCAAGTTGTCAAAGTGATCAATCTGTGAAAGTGCAGCTTTAACAGTGAAAAATAACTTCTGCTAATGCTATATATTTTAAAATATATTTGCCATTGCAATAAAGAAATATTCACCTACAATATCATACATAAACACCAAAGAAATATCAAAGTTTAAGTAATGTTTGCAAAACAACAATGTATTTAATAAATCTGATATTAAATATGCAACAACTGGTGTTATACTCCAGAACTGAAGCTAACATCATAGAGGTACATCCTTCCAAGAATCCATCAAAACAACATGCTGAACAACTTCAAGAACTCTCTTCAAAAGACCACACTTTCCTGAAATAAATAAAAGATGCCAATATTAAAATAAATCAGTTACATGTATTGTTAAGTATTTTAATACTAGCTGTAAATGCTACTGCCTTTGATGTTTGCTTTCTACATGTATATCATAATGAAATATTGACAAGATAATAGCTAATGTTTTGTGGTTGTTGTTTTTCTCTGGACAAATAGTCCATTACTTTTGTACAGCAAAGTAAAACTAAATGTTATAAAAAGCTTTAAAATAGGTCCTACCGATTATTTGTAAAAATTGTCATCATTGGTTTTCTCTTGCGGTTGACATTGCCTGGACTGGCAAATATCATGTGTGTGTGTGGGGGGGGGGCGGTTTCCGGTCTTATGCTAGGTCCCCTGTGGCGGTAGGCTTGTTGAAGACAATAATAAGGGGACTTCCTTATTTCCATCAATCAGAATACTTTAATGGTGTCAACGGTAAATAGCAGGAGACCCTCCACCAGCCTTAACCGGTAAATGGGGGGAGGGTAGTGTGTGTGGGTTAGAACCAGCTGCCCGGTCAGCTTAGTTGGTTAGAGTGCCGGGCTAGTGTTCTGGTGGTTGTGAGTTCGAACCCCACACCGGGGGCACTTTTCCTCCCAGGTCTACTTTTACAGCCAGAGTGTGTGAACATGTTCCACAATTTCTGTAAGAACAAAAATCAAAGCATGTGAATGTTTGAGCAATGCAAAAGTTACAGATTGATATCACCCACGATTGTCACTTGTCAACTATTACATTATTATTCATAAGGGAGAGTGTTCAATTGCTTAGAACTGAAACTTTTTATGCATAACCCCATTAACCATTTCTGCTCATACTATAGAATACAAGGTTATACTGTATAGCTGGCATGTAACTGTTATTTAATGTCACTTCCGGGTTCCCCATTCGGGCCATTTATGATTTACTCATACTGTGCGATGATTTAATCTTTATTTCAACAATACTGTAAGAAGGACCGGTGTTATTAAAAGTTAAACTTACCCTTGTTTGCATTTACAGTATGCGTCACACACACGCTTTTCCTTTGTATCGATGTCAATGTTGACAACATGGCGGCTATCCGATTTTCTCTGACTTGGATAGATTTCACACCGTAAATGTTAGATATCGTCATTTTCTAAAGATATATCGAGCCTTCCGATGTAGCAGCCAGTAACAAATTCCTTTGACTTCTATTTTTTTCGCATTGGTATGTCACATTTATGATAATTTGTCAGGAATATCGGAAAGCGAAACGACGCGATACGCCATTACTTCCTCGTTTGTTTGACAGACATAGACAGAGTTCGCTCCCTTGATATCAGGGGGCGTGGCTTAGAAGCCGCTGTCGTAAGGTCAATTCTTAGTAAGTTTTCATGCAACAATTATTTTCCGAGATAATATAGCACATATACTTCATTTTTTACTACATTATACACTTTAAATAACTTATACATTTAAATGCATTCAATAACATTTAACTTCAAATCAAGGATGTAAAAAGCTTTTTGAAATCCTCTCATCATTTTTAGGACAACTAAAGCAGGAAAGCCAGTTAAAATTTCAAGTGCTTTTGTCTTCAACGCTGCTGATAAGATGATAAAATAGCGTGACACAAATATAATATTTTTTCCTGGTTTATCAAGGTATGAAGATATTGACATAATTGTAACACTTAACATTATCAGGCATTTCTTAAGCTATAGGGGAAAACATTTACCATTTTATCATACAGTAGTTGCCAAGCATATGAATACCATTTTTGATTTCTAGAAAATAAAAGTCAAGGTAGTTCTTTATGTCTTTATAACTTAATATTTTACACTTGTCATCTAAAAAATTTTAACTTGTCATCTAAAAATTACAAATTATTATTTTCATTACACCATTATGGTACAAAGACTGACATTTAAAAGTTCAGAGTTTTCCTCATTATTGTTTATAAGAGAGAATTTTAATGTCAAAGTTTTTTCCTCATTATTTTTGCAATTTACCATTTAATAAAAAGTAAGAGATGATATTTTATTATTGCAGGACTTAGTTTGGGAATCAAATAGTAAAGTTTGTTTAAAGAGACAATCTTGTATCGCCACCTGACAAATATTTGCCTAGTCAGGCTAACAGCAAATCGATTGACGTAGACAGTGTCTATACAAGGTAAAGTTGATATTTCTTTATATCTGTCTACCATCGCCCTGAAATTACCATACCGGGGTATAAACCGAGTGCGAATGATTATTGGTAACCCGATCAATATGGTATTATTATTCAAACCACGTAAGCTTGACAGACTAGACAGTTTTTGAGAAGTTTTCCCTGTGCGCAGCTATATGTGCCAATTACGAACGTACGGGTTCATGAACTAACAATACTGTTCATCTCCCAAACAAATAAATAGAAAATATATAATCTATAATTAAACTAATATATTTGAAGAGCTTCATACTTTAGAGCATACACCAGGGACATGCATGTAGGTGTTTTGTACACTTGTACCGTGATGATCAAGTAATGAGCTTCTCCTTAGAAATCATCATAACCACACTTCAATCAAATGACTGGTATGCAGGTAAAATTGTTTCCAACATTTGACAACTACATGTATTTCTGTTGTTGTTTTTTATACTTCTGCATTTGTCACACAGTCACTCGAGCAGTAGCATGTTGTCAAAACATAATCATAACATTTGATGTATTCACTCTGAATTTTTTTCTTTTAAATAATTAAAAAAATTACCAGAAAAAGTCAATCCATAAACATTCCCGTTGCCTCCAGCAATTCTGTCAACCTGAAGAAAAAAATCAAACAGTTCAATACTCCCTATATAGTAATTTCCATACCGTATACATCATTGTTATTGCCTACAACAATAGATTTCAGGAATTTGAAGTTCCTTTATATGCCTATATTAATACCTTAAAACATCCAGCAAATACTTATTAAAACACTTCTTTCCTGTGTGTAGAGAACAATCTGAATTCATTCTATAAGTTAAACTTAAGTCTGTCAGCTTGCATAATATGGAGAAATAAGATTCATTTTTTCAAAACTATTTTCTAGTGTACCATATTTGCTCTTAAATTATTTATAAATGTAAGATATGGTGTGGAGTAGGTTTTTACCCCCACCATATCTGAAGGGGGTGATTTGGACTGGGGGAGGGGGGTGAGTGGTGCTATGCAAACTACATCAGATTTAGAACTTGTGATATCTTAAGGGACCTGGTAAAACTGAACTTGATTACAATGCTTGAATGTTTTACTAAAACTTGCCATTATTGGTACATCTATGGTATATGACGGTAAATGACATAAGACGCAAAAGCATACAGCAACAGACTGCATACATGCTTAATGTTTTGTCTGCCTCTTGTGAGTGGGCATGATTAATACACGAGTGCAGTAATATACATGATCAAGTTCAAAGTTAGAACCATTCTATTGGTTACACTTCTGTTGGAAAATGAGCCATTACAGGGTAAACATTTTAGTTTTAAATTAATCCATTAAAAATATAAACCATGGTGAAGTTAGTTCCTCGCAGGTTTTATTGCCCAAAGAATACTTGAAAACAAACAATACCACCAAAATTGGCGAACTGTTTGATTTAACCAACATTCACTGACCAAGTTGTTGTAACACTTTTAAAGGACAGTTTGACCTTATCAACATTAACCCGATATTTAGAATTCACCATTTTTTTTAACATATCAAGGTAGATGTTAATGTATTCAACCCAATTTTACAATGCATTTGTGTCCAACTGATTACATTCTATTAAGAAGTTCTGTGCTGTTTATCTGGTTCTAGTTGACACACAAAACATGATTGATATTCAAAGCATGGACACCAGCCAGTCTTTAAATAACTCTTGTACTGAAAATGCCATATCTAATTCCTTCTATAAATCAAAACCAAAAATATGGAAGTAAAAAACACACTGAAAGATTTGTAGGTTATTTTTCATCTAGATCAGTTCACTGAGTGAGTACAGTGGAAACTCACTAAACCGGACAAGGTCCGAACTGGGCAAAATTTCCGGTTTAGTGAGGATTCCGGTTTAGTGAGGATTTGATGTACGGAGTAAATTTACTCAAAATATTAACTGAGTTATCCTTTAGAGGTAAGTTGAAAACTGGAATAAAATGAAAAGGGACAGTTCTTCGACGTTTAGACAGAGGTTGAGACATGATTAAAGCACATGCAAAAGTGATAAACATAATTAAACATTTCTGCATTTCTATAATCATCTTTTTTTCCAAGTCTTTAAATAAAACAACTCGCGTAATTTAATGCTTGTTAAGTATGTTTGATAGTTTAATTAACGCACCGCTCTGATTTGATTCAATCATAGAAGTCTTTAGATGAAACAACCCTCCAAAATGATCACTTTCTAGTTCTTTATTTTCTGCAACAAACAAATTATGTTTCAATCAATTTTCTTTTCACACGTTTGATTATTGTTTGATTATCGCGCGGCAGTCAATCCTAAGCGCAATCATCATTATCGATTATCAATATTTAACGACACACCGGCTGTCAAAACAAAGTGACACGCGATTCCCGAATTCCTAATACCGTATTTTCTCGACTATAAGACGGGGAAATTGGGTCCCGATTTTTAACCCCAAAGTAGGGGACCCGAGCCGTCTTATAAGCGAGTCGATAAAATATTAAAAAAAGATTCAAGTCAAAATCAGTAAAATTTTACATAGGGCATTCGTCTATCCAGTATATCGTCTGCTGTTACAAGTATGGGGCGATTAAGTAAACAACAACACAAAATCTCTTCACCGCGCGTGCTCTGACGTCACACAGAGTACCGTTTGATCTGCATTTTTTCTCATGGCGCGTGTCAGTATAATTAGTTTGATAGATATATCAAATCATTAAATTGGAATCTTAATATGATGTAGGTACCTAACTGTCAATTTGATTAAGCAAACAAATGACAATGCGAATATGAATCCTTTATGTTCGTCGCCAATCAAGGGGCCCTATTGCTAAACAAACACATATTCATTCACTGCCTCGGCTTTTCGCAGTTATGATATTGAAGCCATTTATTTTCATGGTGTTATTTGCGGTTTATTGATCACAACAAAATGGTCAATCTTTTGATTTTAATTGGGTTGACCATTCAAAAAGGTTAAGATAGGCAAACTTATGCAGAGTTTACACACGACAATACATTTGATTGGCTTATTTGATATTACGAATTAAAAACATAAACGTAATTCTTTTATGATATTTATTGATGCCGAAGAACTTCAGTGGTGTCTTCACTGAAAATAATAAACAAAAACAAACATAAGTTGTTATTGATTAATTATTACAATTCCGATAAGTAACGACCTGTCCTGCAAACTTAAACGCGTAGCCATGTACTAATTTTTAACCTACCTCCAAATAGAGAGCTCACAGTTGACCGCCATTTTCTTTGAGTTAAACAAAAACAGTTACCGCGAAAGTCAATAATTGTCCTTTGAGCTTGAACATTTTTACACATTCGGAGGAATTCAAGCATTTTAGATTTGCTGAAAAATTGACCCGTCTTATAAGCGAGTCGAAACAAAAAGCACCAGATTTCATGGGCAAAGTTAGGGGGTCGTCTTATAAGCGAATCGCCTTATAGTATTATTTTATAGGTAAAATTACGTTGACAACGAACAAATTTTCTCCATTTTTTGTCCGGTATCCGGAATTCCAGGGGTCCGGTTTTGTAGGGATTTTTTTACATTGAAAATAGAAGGGGAAAACTGGGACTCTGAAAAAAGTCCGGTATCCCGAGGATTCCGGTTTTGTGGAGATCCGGTTTAGTGAGTTTCCACTGTATATAGAAGACACAGTGACATAGATATTTGGTGAACTTGTGTGACCCTGTAATGACATTGGAGTGGCTTTTTTGAGTGCAGATAATGGACTGAACACTCTTATCTAGTCTCTTGGCTAGACAGGAAGCTATCTTTAACAAATTGCCTTAAAATATTATGAAACCACAAAGTGATTGAGAAGCAAGACAACAATTCAGATAATTATGCAAGAATGCATCTACTTTTTATAATATGAGCTGGTCAGTACAGTAGCATTAAAGATCAGTAGCCCAATTACATTAAAGGATCTTAGTTGAAAAAACAGATGTCACAGATCCAAGTTGATTTCTTTCATTTCCTCAGCTTTTTAAAACTTTATTTCTGGCAAATGACAAATTTGAAATAATGACTGCCAAGTCATGCTTTTAAATAATTTAATTAGTTATTCAAGTTAACTTACAATTTTGGTTCTGAATAGTCTGACATTTAAACGGGTCTCTTACTTTTACCAAATAGTGACAACACTGTCCTAAGCAAATGGAGGGTTTGGTGCCAGGTGAGCAAGACAACACTGTCCTAAGCAAATGGAGGGTTTGGTGCCAGGTGAGCAAGACAACACTGTCCTAAGCAAATGGAGGGTTTGGTGCCAGGTGAGCAAGACAACACTGTCCTAAGCAAATGGAGGGTTTGGTGCCAGGTGAGCAAGACAACACTGTCCTAAGCAAATGGAGGGTTTGGTGCCAGGTGAACAAGGGGAGGGAGCACAGGGGTCAAAAACAGCAATTATTACCTCCTGACCCATCAGTAGGCTGCCCAGCCATCACACATCATCCAACAAGGATACAGCACCAAGCATTAGATGCCCCTGCAGTTCCAATCTCTTCAGTCTTTATTTTGGTAGTTGATTTGGTTGATCAGCACCAGGAAAGACTCTGGAATATAAGGCAAAGCCATCAAAGATAATGTTCCAATCAAACATGATACTTTCTAAGCAATGCTTCATTACATTTGATTCAGATTGAGAGTTAACCTGGTGTGTTTTTTATCAAAAATGATCATTCTAGGGATCACACAAGGAAATCCAACTGGCATATTTCCAATGTTTGTCTCCGAAAGGCAGATACATTTACACATTGACAGACACTTCAACAACAGTGTCAGGCCTTTTTCTAGGCATTTTGGGGACACTTATTTGGACCTATACTTGAATGTTTATAGATAAAATCATTCATTTTGGAGTTCAAAATCCAAAGGTAACCTGCAAATTGTGAATTTTGCATGATTTTAAAGAAAATTTCCCATTGGGTCATAATATCTGATCTGTAGAATGGCTAAAAAACGGCCTGGGTGTTCACCAAAAATGCTGCTTGGCAAGGAACCAGATGCAAATAATGAGTTTGCAAAATTACTAGTAGTCAATGAGTCCATGAAGCCCTGTGTCTATTCATCCAGCCTTACGATGTCTCTGGCCTCATTTGACAATGTCTCCGGAACTCATGTGACAATGTCTCTGGCCTTACGTCAGAATGTCTCCAAGCACAAGACAGAAAACTTTTCTAAGTCATTGTTTGCACGTAACCTGAAGCAACCAGTGTGATGTACCCAGCCAAATGTGACAATGTCGAAGGTTTTTGTTCTGCAAGTAATCTGAAGCAACCAGTTTCCTTTGTCAAGTGTCTGGTCAAAGTTCCAATTGTCATAATTCTAAGGTCAGTAAAAAACTGAGACAAAGACCTCTTGTTTCATTACCAGTGAGACGTAAAAAAAAAACGAGTTATATGCTACCAATTGGTTTAATGAAATATGTTAGTGAATGATGACACTTTTTCTATGGAAGATCATGTCAATGAATAATCAGGAAGTATACACTTCATGTTGATTTCATTGGCATTGAAACAACTCAATTCTTACTGGTGTGTCTTCAAATAATCCTTTTTCCTTTCTAGCTCAATATGGTATGTCTCTCACTCCCCATCTATGAGATTCGGTATCATTAATGATTTTAGACATCAGTGAGGTCAAAACTTCTGCTGTAGTCGCCAAGATAAAACAAGGGCAACATTTATATATTTACAGGGATTATAGTCCATGTTATTACTAAAATAAAGTACTTTGCACTAAATCCGCATTGAATTGTATACTCCTTTATTATCAGCAATTACAAAACAGAGATCTTTTGAAATTACTGTTTCAGCTATGGTTATCTTGGCCATTTTAGGATGAATGCAATTTTAACTCATGGTTTATGATACAAAGTTCAGATCAGATTTTTTTATAATAGTCAATACAGGTGGACAGCATCATATTACTAAGATCACCTATTTCAATTCTTGAAATGCTATACTTGAAAATATTATTATTTTTCTGCTATGGCTTTTGTTGTCCTTGTGTCTACAAATTTATATTTAAATACTAATCTCTTCTTTATACTTTAAACAAAATACAGCAATCATTGTCATGTTTTGCCAATACTTAAATACAAAATGTCTACCAATAATGTCTGAACAAGAATTCCTCGGGCATACCTTAATATTGAACTAAAATGACTAACACTTCCAAAGCAGTATTTTTGCGAATACTTCTTTTAACTTTCCTTATGTCACATTCAGAAAACTAACTTCATAAAAGTATTTCTCACATTAACACAACATTGGCACCATTAAATCCACTTAGGTATATTTTTTGTTAAACTAAGAGTGTCACATTAATGTTTTAAAATATACATAAAACACGTAACACAAGCGAGGACGGATACGGGCTATACTTAGCCTGTTAACGCTGTGACCTACATGTACACCAGACGATAGACAGACAGATCTCATGTACACAGTCACCAGTACAGACTGCGGCAATTTAGTGTATTTATAACCCACAATCATATCAACCACTCTGCCTTGATTTAGGTACTGCAGAGAGCATGTCAGACAGAACATATCAGAAAATTCAACAGTTGACTCCAACGCTGATAAACCTGTAAAAAAAAGCATGCTGTGGCTTTTCAGGCAATAATTTATAAACCAACCACAAAGATACATTTAATGTATAGTTTTCTGACAGGTCTATTTTAAGATAAACTAGGGCACAAGTAATTGGTTACGGTAGTCTAGTTATATGCTGAGGTATCAGCTGATAGAGGTTGTGTGAGGTCGCATGATTCCCCAGTGACCAGGTAACCAATTGAAAAATACCATTTGCCAGGTCATGACCCATATTGACCTTAGCCTTAAATAACCTTGGATCAATGGAGCTGGCTGAGGACAATGGGAGTTTAATGGTTGGGGGAGGGAAGGACTTGATATGTTATTACCAGCACTGTAGTGTTACATCTAATAACACTTAATACAACCTAAATATGCTTATTTGCATATGATTAATACTTAATACAATTAACTCACCTGGAACCAGACTAGTAGAATTTGATTCTTAAATAAAGATAAATATATGTTCTATAAAACTTCTGACATTATTAATTATTTACATTAATAAACAAAAGTGAACAGCTTCTTGGCATTTTCATTATCATAGATAACGTTTATTACTAACTTCATATACTAACTTTAAATCATTTTAGACTTCACAACTTGCACACAAAACTTTGTGTAATTCACAGCGTAATCAATGTATAAGGTTTCACCAATTCATTATTCGTAAGATGGATATCAAATCAGCTGGTCAGGAAAAAAACACAAGCTTAAAATCTGAGACAATCATTAAAACCCACTTAACTTTCAATGAAATCAGAAAAACCTGGGGTTGTTTTTTTTACAGTTTATTTTAAGACCTAGTATAATTTCTAAAGATGCGTTTGTGAAAGGTGTGAACAACATGTAAGACAATCTCATCATTTTCCGCCGCCCTTAACGAAACCCGCAACACAAAGAAAATGTGACACAATTGTATTTTTTTATCGTTTCTATTTCAGACTCTTAGCGTGGGAAAAAAGTAGTTATCTCTGCGCACATATTACATTCTGGCATCACTTTTTTGCCTTAAAAAAACTTTATTAGATTTTAAGACTAACTTGAACACTACTTTCACCATGAATCCATCTTAGGCAGACTTCAATTAGAAAAGCTGAATGAATGATACAAAAACCAAATCCTGCAATAATTTCCGAGATTATAGGTCTGGTTCAGCAGATGTTTAAATGACATAAGAAATATAATTAAACAAAATGCTAATTACAAATAAACATTCAATGTAACACAAAGTTCATGCAATGGAGCAAACAGAATTGCATTATAAAATACTTGTTGCGCAGTATTTAGTATTATAATACTAGTTCAGTGCTGACAATAAGGCAGCATCTTCTACCATGCAGGTTTGACAGATAATGTAATTAACATGGTAAGTTGAATGATGTAATACCTTGTTGCAGACAACATATTTCTCTGGATAAGAACAGAAGTGAACAATAAGTATAAAAGTGCAGAATGAATAATTTTATGACAATACTGCTTTTCTATTATTACATGCCAGGAGTCAAATATTTTTTTAGTTATTTTTCCATTAAATTCCATATATATTTATTAAACAACTGATGCAGCTTGATGACATTTCAGTGATAATAATGGTATTATTATTCTGAAAAATTGCACCCAAATATTCCTACTTATTTTATTCCTAGACATTTTCCGATTTAATGCACCTTCTAGAGTTGGTCTCCTATCGAAACAGACAAGGAAATTACCAGAGAGCAGCTGACATTAAATACCAGTCTAGACATTGCTAAGAAAAATATGAATCTAATAAGAAATCCACACCATGCAAAGTCTAAGTCCGCTTATTTTCGATGCCAATGATTTCCTTCAAAACAGACAAAATGAAAATGACTTAGCCTAAAATAAGGGCAGTAACTCTACATCTAGCTAGTTTAACAATTCTTTTATAACTAACCTTGCATGGATTCTAGGAAAATGGCTTGTAACATTTTACACAGTAAATTATAAAAGTTTATAACCATACATTACTGAAAGCTATCATTTGACTTTCCAATATAGTAATATTCAGATGATACACAGTACATCAACCCTTTTGTGTTGTTTATTAAAACGAACATTGACCTAGACAGTAGACACTCTGTATTAGAAGTGAGAGAGACAAGAATTATTTATATGAGAAGATGAGAAAAAATATTTGTCGAAATGTAACTCCTTTATTTTTCTGTCAATGTCTGAATAATCTGCAGAGAAAACAATGGAGTTTCTGGATCGCCAGGTGGAAATGATCTTGCGTGTGATTCACAGGAAGGGAAATGACAGCAATGTTATCCTGATGTTGGAAAGGAGACAGTAACAGAGATGGCTGGGTAAGATATTTGGGGCGTGTCAAAAACACCCAAGACATCCACACAGTATCATGATTAACTCCAGTGAACCCATGTTACAGTGGTACTGATGGTCAGTTTTACACCCAAGACATCCACACAGTACCATGATTAACTCCAGTGAACCCATGTTACAGTGGTACTGATGGTCAGTTTTACACCCAAGACATCCACACAGTACCATGATTAACTCCAGTGAACCCATGTTACAGTAGTACTGATGGTCAGTTTTACACCCAAGACATCCACACAGTACCATGATTAACTCCAGTGAACCCATGTTACAGTGGTACTGATGGTCAGTTTTACTCCAGTGAACCCATGTTACAGTGGTGCTGATGGTCAGTTTAACTCCAGTGAACCCATGTTACAGTGGTGCTGATGGTCAGTTTTACTCCAGTGAACCCATGTTACAGTGGTACTGATCGTCAGTTTTACTCCAGTGAACCCATGTTACAGTGGTACTGATGGTCAGTTTTACTCCAGTGAACCCATGTTACAGTGGTACTGATGGTCAGTTTTACTCCAGTGAACCCATGTTACAGTGGTACTGATGGTCAGTTTAACTCCAGTGAACCCATGTTACAGTGGTACTGATGGTCAGTTTAACTCCAGTGAACCCATGTTACAGTGGTACTGATGGTCAGTTTAACTCCAGTGAACCCATGTTACAGTGGTACTGATGGTCAGTTTAACTCCAGTGAACCCATGTTACAGTGGTACTGATGGTCAGTTTTACACAATGGGATTCCAAGTTTCCTTATAAATATATCTGACAAATCTTGCAGAGGAACTGACCATGATATTTCATGCTGTTGAAACTTAGCTTAAACTTTTATTTCTGTACAACTAACACAATATTCAGTATTTGTATGCTTCTGATTAAGATTCCAACTTCCCCCTTTTCCCTGTGCTAAGTAACCAACCAAAAAAACACACAATCCTAATAACATGCACAATGCAGTTCTAGCAAAAACAAACACTTTGACACTCACAAATGAATTGGTTACAAAACTGGAAATAGAGCAAAAAAAAAGTCCATACCTTATATTGTTGCCCCAAGACATCTCTGCCTGTCCCAAGGACATTATGCTCAGTGTCGAGTGGCTATTATCTCATCGGGGAGATATTAGGTAACGTCACGCCTCAACTCTAGTGGACGCTAATGCTGCTATTCCCGGCCACCGTTTCTTCTCCCCTCAATAACGGCACTACCTGAATAGATATATTCTTACAATCAATATATTGATACGAAATTGTCTACTAACAACACACCTGATCAGTGCTCGACATTTTTATCACTTTAACAACCATTTTACCAATCTTGCCATGTATTTTTTATTATCATTCAAGAATTTAACTTTTTTCAGTTCGACATGGTTACTCTCTTTAAAACATGACGGAATGATGAAAAAGAAATGCATTTAAGATCAAAGTAGCAAATAACCTTAAGTATTCAAAAGCTTCCAGTTTCTATTAAGAATCTTTTAAAATAATTTATTTACCAGGGAATCAATATTTAAAATTATTTCCTTAATGTTTAAACCAAAGATCAACAGATGCCAACACTCTGTAATTTCCCGGTCAATCAAGAACCATAACACAACAGTTATTGAAGTCAGAGTTTTGGGCCTTGATGTAGATATTGTCACAGTTAACATTGTATACCATGTTTCATGTGATTATCTTCAAGGGTTTTAGTAATTGACTTTGTTGATGTACAACAACTTCGTCACCTCAGACAACACAGAGACTATGGCAATACCTAAAAAATGAAGATGTTCTAAAACAGACAAACAAAAATTTAAGAAATTACAAGTAAAAGACATATGAAGGTTAGTTAGGTATTGATTGCCATGTATTTGATTGTCTATGCCTTTGGATATACCAAACTATACCTTTTACTGTACGTTTTACTATTAAGCTATTTGATGAATGTGCAGAAACTGGATTGGTGGACTTACACAATCTGTCAACTCTAGGTTCATGTAGGGTCTTGCAGAAGGTTTGTTTCAGGTTCCATGATTGTCCTCGGCCACAGTATTGATCACTGGCTTATACCTCCCTTCCACTGAAAGGATAAAATGACAGACCTTTAATTATTGAAAATCTCAACATTATACAAAATCATATCAGCAAATAACCATGACATTCATCAACACACTCCTACAACCACTGCTCCATGGTACCTGTTTCAATCAAGATTTCAGATGTTAATTGGAATAATCTTAGTGGCATATTTTCGTTAATTTGCTTTATATCAGAGAGAATTGAACTCAAACAAGTATCAAAATAAACACAAAATTGAGAAAACAAAAAACTGTGTTTCCGTTGGTGCTGTTTATACAGATTTATGATCATTGAAGTAAGGATGAAAATCCTTTACTGTACCTTTAATTTCTTAACATGTCATTTGTGCCACAGCGTCAAATAATCTGCTTTGTCAACATATTATCTCTTTCTGTACACCAGTCAGATATGAATCAAGAGTTACAATATTCAGAATTATTGTTTTCTATAACACAATGATGTTAATTTAATAATAATGTTAATATTTCAGTCAAAGAAAGAAGCTGTTTATTAAGGCCTTAAATGCACTGGTTATAAACTTGAAATTACCTCTGGACTGATCAATCAATATATAGCAGACAGTTTTATTGATCTAAAAATACCTTCCCAATCAGACACCTCTTGAGCATACCTAACAGACTGGTGGAAGTATATGGCACTTATAAAGGAACTTGTGGTCAGACATAGGTATTGATTGACCTCAGCAGGTCAGACTGTGTCACAACTTGATTGTCACAAAATCAATATTGGCCAACTCTGTCTAATGTGGCAAACTGGTGATTTCTTACATGAATCATTGCAAGCTCACAATTATTATTTTTACATCAAGAGTATAAGCAAATTTAGCTGAATATGTTTAAATATTTCAAATCTTGCACATGAATAATCAAGGGCATAGGGTTCAATTTATCTTTAAAAAAAAAGAAAAACCAACATGTGGAACATGATTACAGTTTGTTTATACATTACACACTTATACATTATGTCATGCTTATGTCAAAGTCCAGAACGGTCAAATCTGTTGTTGTCTCTCAAACTGATGTTATGTTAACTGTCACCCTGTTGTCATACTCATAGTGTTATGTGGACTGTCACCCTGTTGTCATATTCACTGTCACCCTGTTGTCATATTCACTGTCACCCTGTTGTCATATTCACTGTCACCCTGTTGTCATATTCACTGTCACCCTGTTGTCATATTCACTGTCACCCTGTTGTCATATTCACTGTCACCCTGTTGTCATATTCACTGTCACCCTGTTGTCATATTCACCGTCACCCTGTTGTCATATTCACTGTCACCCTGTTGTCATATTCACCGTCACCCTGTTGTCATACTCACTGTCACCCTGTTGTCAATTTAATAGTGGCATGCTCATAGTCCCACTGTTGTAAAACAAATTGTCACCTTGTTGTCATCCTACTGTCACCCTGTTTTTATGCTCATAGTCACCCTGTTTTTATGCTCATAGTCACCCTGTTTTTATACTCATAGTCACCCTGTTTTTATGCTCATAGTCACCCTGTTTTTATGCTCATAGTCACCCTGTTTTTATGCTCATAGTCACCCTGTTTTTATACTCATTGTCACCCTGTTTTTATACTCATAGTCACCCTGTTTTTATACTCATAGTCACCCTGTTTTTATGCTCATAGTCACCCTGTTTTTATGCTCATAGTCACCCTGTTTTTATGCTCATAGTCACCCTGTTTTTATACTCATAGTCACCCTGGTTTTATACTCCTAGTCACCCTGGTTTTATACTCATAGTCACTCTGTATTTCTACTCATAGTCACCCTGTTTTTATACTCCTAGTCACCCTGGTTTTATACTCATAGTCACCCTGGTTTTATACTCATAGTCACCCTGTTTTTATGCTCATAGTCACCCTGGTTTTATACTCATAGTCACCCTGTTTTTATACTCATAGTCACCCTGTTTTTATGCTCATAGTCACCCTGGTTTTATACTCATAGTCACCCTGGTTTTATACTCATAGTCACCCTGGTTTTATACTCATAGTCAACCTGGTTTTATACTCATAGTCACCCTGGTTTTATACTCATAGTCACCCTGGTTTTATACTCCTAGTCACCCTGGTTTTATACTCCTAGTCACCCTGGTTTTATACTCATAGTCACCCTGGTTTTATACTCATAGTCACCCTGGTTTTATACTCATAGTCACCCTGGTTTTATACTCATAGTCACCCTGGTTTTATACTCATAGTCACCCTGTTGTTATACTCAGTCACCTTGTTGTGATTATCACTGTCACCCTATTGTCATACTTAGTCACCCTGTTGTGAAAATCACCGCCAAACTGTTGTCATACCCATTGTCACCCTGTTGTCTAATACTATCACCCTGTTGTCATTCATACTTATTGCCACCCTGTTGTTATACTCATTGTGACCATGTTGTCTTACTCTGACACTCTCTTGTGATATTCACTGTAAACCAGTTGTCTTGCTCTGTCACCCTCGTGTCTTACTCTGTCACCCTCTTGTCTTACTCTGTCACCCTCGTGTCTTACTCTGTCACCCGCGTGTCTTACTCTGTCACCCTCGTGTCTTACTCTGTCACCCTCTTGTCTTATTCTGTCACCCTCGTGTCTTACTTTGTCTTACTCTGTCACCCTCTTGTCTTACTCTTGTCACCCTGTAGTCATACTCTGTCACCCTGTAGTCATACTCTTTGCCACCGTTTTGCCATTCATACTCATTGTGACCATGTAGTCAGTCATACTCTTGTCACCCTATTGCCATACTCATTGTGACCATGTTGTCATACTCTTGTCACCCTATTGCCATACTCATTGTGACCATGTTGTCATACTCTGTATCCCTTTTGTGATTATCACTGTCATCCTGTTGTTTTATTCAATATCAGCCTGTTTTCTTTGTTATCAAGTACCATATAGAGATTGATAAAAAGACATAACTACTGTATACATACTCACACGTTGACCTATTCCTTGAGCTTCATAATAACACATTAGTATCATAAATATACTAGGAAAGTAACAGTCCAGTTTGAACCCACAAATCTTCCTCATTGCTGCTTAGGAGTGCCAAATGAACTACATGTTACTGTTAAGATGGTCTCCAAGTCAAGATGCCAAGACCTTACGAAACTTCTGTAACACTAATAGTATATGCCAAAGTGCTATTCTGTAATCAACATACAGGCAAGATATGAAGAATTTCAACTATTCTCATAAAATATTTCCTAAAACTTATTTCAGTATGTGGCCAAATTTTAAATAGCAACTACAAAAGATGCCTGATTGGTCTTGGGAATATCTTGCCACTATCTTATTCTTTTTACTATTTTTACGAATTCAAAATGCTCAAGGCGAATATTTCTAGCACTTCAACCAAAATTCTCAGACATGATAAACTTTATCTCCCCATCTAAACAAATAGGATACCCATAAAGCCCTTCTGCCAGTGTCTTCCTTGTTTCATCATCAATAAGTAACCATTGAGACACAAAGAAAATCTTCATTCTACTGATGATCTACCAATAAAAATATTCCTATAATTAATTATCATAAAATCATATTTAAAGCAGTTTCTCAAAGATGCACTTGAAGTTAAAAATGAATTTCCCCTAACATCAATGTGAGAAAATTGACTTACATTTTTCTTATTTTAAAAAAGAAAATATACCACTTGGACACATAATATGTTTTCAGCTCAAAACTTCCAAGTTAAAATCTCATCTCAAAATGTACTTCCTTTTGAACAAATGATTAAATGTTACCGCAAAAAAATAGAAGTTGCCAGATAGTATCAACTGTTTTGAAAACCATAGATAAAATAACCTTCAATAATTGTGTTTTACATTCGGTCATGTTTAACCATAAATGAGGACAGCTAACTTAAATCACTCCAAAAGTCGTTATGCCCTGACGTCCCATTTGACTGGCTGTATACAATTTGAATATTGAGAAGTCTCAACATCAGTATAACATATCAGTAGCAGACAAGTTAACACAATATTTCATTATTGCAGACAATGTCAGAATAAGGTAGACAATAACTGTCAAAATGCCCTTCTGGCACTAGTACTGGCAATTATTAGTCAAAATGCCTATCTGGCACTTGTACTGGCATTCAATAGTCAAAATGCCTATCTGGCACTTGTACTGGCATTCAATAGTCAAAAAGCCTATCTGGCACTTGTACTGGCATTCTATAGTCAAAATGCCTATCTGGCACTTGTACTGGCATTCAATAGTCAAAATGCCTATCTGGCACTTGTACTGGCATTCAATAGTCAAAATGCCCACCTGGAGCTTGTACTGGCATTCAATAGTCAAAATGCCTATCTGGCACTTGTACTGGCATTCAATAGTCAAAATGCCCATCTGGCACTTGTACTGGCATTCACTAGTCAAAATGCCCACCTGGAACTTGTAATGGCATTCAATAGTCAAAATGCCTATCTGGCACTTGTACTGGCATTCAATAGTCAAACTGGAACTTGTACTGGCATTCAATAGTCAAAATGCCCATCTGGCACTTATACTGGCATTCAATAGTCAAAATGCCCATCTGGCACTTGTACTGGCATTCAATAGTCAAAATGCCCACCTGGAACTTGTACCTTGAACTGGCATTCAATAGTCAAAATGCCCACCTGGAACTTGTCCCTTGAACTGGCATTCAATAGTCAAAATGCCCACCTGGAACTTGTACCTTGAACTGGCATTTAATAGTCAAAATGCCCATCTGGCAATAGTACTGGCATTCACTAGTAAAAATGCCCACCTGGAACTTGTCCCTTGAACAGGCATTTAATAGTCAAAATGCCCACCTGGAACTTGTACCTTGAACTGGCATTCAATAGTCAAAATGCCCACCTGGAACTTGTACCTTGAACTGGCATTCAATAGTCAAAATGCCCATCTGGCAATAGTACTGGCATTCACTAGTCAAAATGCCCACCTGGAACTTGTACCGGCATTCACTAGTCAAAATGCCCATCTGGCAATTGTACTGGCATTTATTAGTCAAAATACGATTCTGAAACTGGCTTTATCTAATATTTCAAACAATGCAACATTACAGTCTGTCAGACAAAATAATTCACTTTTTGTAGTAGGATAAAACTGACAATTCCACACATTTGTTTATATATCAATTATTTGAAATAGAATTGACACGTCTGGAACCACCAATAATTTGTTCAAGTTTTATGTAACACATGCAACAAGGTGTCAACTCTTTATGAATCCCACAGACAATCTTAACAGAACTGTCTCTTTCCAAATGTATGTAATTTCATATATTGTATGGCAGTAGTTTACCATAACTGTCTGAGGCATGACGTGTTATTTGTTTGTTTCCTACTTTATGAGACCATATAGGATTTGATTCATGTGTATTCCTAGACACTCTAATGTGTGCATGCAATATGACTGTAAACCTTTTACAACTGACAAGGTACACTAGTAAAAATTGTCACACCAAGCTTCATAAAAAAATAACACTATACTTAAAAACTGAACTCTTATAACACGTATCTGACTTATGTAACAATCATTTAAGTAAAACTATTACTTGAACAGTGCCCGAGTTCTTATAAATGATAAATAAGTTCATATATTTTGAAGGAAGTGTGACAAAAACATCCAGTCATTTTTCAATAGGTTGACAAAACCTCATTATTTTGACAGGGTGGACAAAACGTTCCAGATTATTTTGACAGGGTGGACAAAACATCCCAGATTGTTTTGACAGGATGGACAAAACATCCCAAATCATTTAAAAACTGACTTAATCATACAGTCATAAATTATTACATCGCAATCTAATTACCTTTGTTCTGGTTTTATGCACACTAATTAGTATTAGATTGAAATAAAATTGTATTTTTTTTAAACACCTCAGCTCATGGAAAAAACGTAACAGCAGACATTATTCTAGGCTATCCATCTCCCATATATTGTATCTTGATCAGAGAATGATCTAGGGGAGGTAAACAGTGTGGGATCAAAAGAGAAGATCTTTACACAGACTCCCAAGAGTTTTCACCCTTGTCAAGTTTTATTCTAGGCCGTCCATTTCAACTAAATAACTCAAACTTTATTTTCACTTTTAAATAATTTAAAACATTTCTTTCAACTGTTTTGTATACTTCAAGCTGAAATGTTGTTGTAAAAATCAGTACAATTTATAGGCTATATATTTTAAGGTTGACCTTTAAAACAAGAGCATGTGAATGCCATCTGGATAAGAATAGATTGAGTTAACCAATAGAAAGATATGGAAAAGGTTAAGCCATGTATTCATAAAGACCACATGGTTTCGAAGGTACATTAGATGCAGATTTTCTATTGAAAAACCTAAAACAAAATAGCACTATCCACAAACCGGCAACATGCTAGCAAAGGGGACCTAAGTTGGGCTCTATTCAAACATAACACTGCAAAGGATAATTTGTTTGTTCAGCCTTTGATTCAAACAGCTTCCGAAAAAAAATACAACACAGATATAAATCTAACTAAAGTAAATTACAAGTACTGATGTCCATACCATTCAAGTACTGATGTCCATACAAGTACTGATGTCCATACCATTCAAGTACTGATGTCCATACCATTCAAGTACTGATGTCCATACAAGTACTGATGTCCATACAAGTACTGATGTCCATACAAGTATTGATCTCCATACAAGTACTGATCTCCATACACTGATGTTCATTTTGAGATGCCATGAGAAAATGCATTTGGTTAGGAACCAACTAACTTTGTGCTATTTTAAATTAAACAATACATTCTGTTTATGTATACACATAATTTAGGCCACACCAAATTAATGTTAAGTTCCTCGGATTTTTGCCAAAAAAAATTGGAGCGAGCGAGCGAAAAAAAATAAAAAAAAATTGTCAGTTTTCATAAAAACCGAAGCGAGCGGAGAGCGAAAAATATATTTTTCCTTATATTCAATATAAATAAGAAAGATTGTTCAAAATAATTGCCCTTAAACCCATTTTAATGCCATCTTGAACTGAACCTCTAATGGACATTGAGAAAATGTCGGAATACATACTATTTATTCATCCGTGTTTAGTACAAACATTATATGGATAAATCTAATTTCTTATATAATCAAAACGTACTTTAGTATGACGATCATTCATAATAATAAATAACCCTGCTTTTAGTAAAGTTTGAAACGACTTATATAAATCTACCTGAATCAGTTTAACATAATATGCAACTGTATTTAGACATAACTTAGGATTGATTTTGGATTTGTAAAAAATGATCACTTACTGGTATCATCAAACATCAGACTCCATATAACATAGACTAAATTTTGTTTTTATTATCACAGGAAATGCAATGACATGTGCTTATTAAAACAAAAAGAACAAGGGTATTTTTCAGAGTACTTATTTTGGTTATTTAGATGTTTTTATGCACCAGCCAATTGTATATGCCCCCCCCCCCCCCCCCCAGTCCAGAATAGCGGGGACTTTGACTTCTGGTCTCTCAAAACCCGGGTAAAATACCCACCCTGCAGGGACACACTGCTGGTAAAATCCCTGCCAAATGGCCCCGCAACCCCGAATACCTATGTGAGGCCCATTCCCGACTATTTTCAATATTATGCCTCTGCTGTCCCTGGTATACCCCTGGAACAAGGGCAAGGGGTGGGCGGGGCAGTGGTTACAATTGACAAGTGCATTACAATCCCGGATTATGTTGCAAATAAAAACAAAATATAAGGTGATAAATCTAGGCTTACTTATGTTGAGGTATATCCAGACCAATGTTTATATCGCTATTTGTGAAAAGATATTTGTTCAAAACTGTTGCTTTGTCAGAATTTGATCAAAAATGAGCTTGATACTGTACATCAATTTGGACCAAATAATGACTCATGTTCCAGTTAAGTTGACCTGTGACATCTTCAGCATCGTCGTAACGAGGTATGATGTTGGTCCCTTGTATTATGACTTGAATAAAATGGTACTAAGTTGATTTCCATTCAAAACGAGTCACTAATTACGCAATATAATCGCTACCAGTCTCAGATACATATGCTTTATTGCATAATGATTTCTTTAAATAATGATCCTTTAGTGCATGAGACGATCAACAATGACTTCAAGCATGCTCAAAACATATCTATTGTCAAAAATAAGATTTAATTTCCAAACTTCGAGCCACATTGTTTATACCGGAAGCGGCCATTTTGATTGAATTTATTGAACCCATGCTAAACCAATCGATATACAGTATAAAAACACTACGCATCGGTAACTTCCCTTTACAAAAACACGAAAACTAGCGTAGAAAAATTAAACTTGATTATTTTTAGCCTTTTAATAAATTATTACCTAAAAAAACCTGCTTGGCGATCAAAATGGAGGTGCGGGCGCACAAAAAAAAGATTTTTTTTACATTTTCAAAAAAATAGGAGCGGTAAATCCGCCGAACGAAATATCAATTTGGTGTGGCCTTAGTAAGAATTATTTTACAAATTTTTGAACTGAAAGAAGCAGTTTTTGTAGCAAAGTTTATAATATATACAGTTTTTAGTGTCAGCTGTATTCATGTAATAAGGACTGAGTGACAACCAATACTACTCAATGACAACGCTCTGAACAGGTATTGAGTCTGAGACCAAATGACTGAATCTGTAACCTTTGCCACTTAGGGCAGCAACATTTTTCAACAGAGTTGGGTCGGTCTGAAATGCACACAAACAGCTAATTTAACAATATAGAAATATGCAACACCATATATTTTTCTCTTCAGCATTTTATGTATAATATTATTTTGTAGTTTTCTCATTAAAAATGTCTTAAATTTAGTATGGGCTATGCAAAAGATGTCAAAAGTTTATAGTATATATTACACTATCTTTTATTCAAATATTGAGAAACAAGAGTGTCTAAAAGGGAAAACAAATGTTTGTCTGTATTGGGAGTTTTCAGGGGAACAAGAGGTAATACTTGACCATCAAGGCCAGGGATAAAGTTTTTGCACAACAGCAAAATAATACATCTAGTTTTCTTCCAAAAAGAAATCAATAGAAAATATGACTTAATCTTAAAATATATATAATAACAAAAGAACAAGTTATCTGAAGAAGACCATTGTGGTGTTCAAAAAAAGTCCCCAGTTTTATTGGTAAAATTGAAATGTATTGTGTTCCACTAACTAATCAATGAACCTAAAACCCTTGACTGAACCATTTCAACATTTTTCTTCAATTTCTATTGTAGGGTACAAAAATGGGTGGGGCTTTTCTTTGTCTGGAGCTCTTTATGATCATTTAAACCCAAGGACATTGCATTGGTTTTCAAATCTTAAACATCTAACAGATAAAATCTAACCACTTAAAACTTGCTGATCCCAAAAGGGGGTGGATCAAGATTAGAAGTTGTTTAAGGAATGCCCGAGCATTTTTTCTGTAATAGGTAGACCTATAGGGTCTATTGATAAAAGGTTCCCCATGAAAAAATAAAATCTTTCAAAAACAGACTAAAAAGCTACCATGCTAAAAATGACATTTCAAATCAAAAATTGACTTCTTATTAATAATCAAAGATTCTTTTTCTTTTACCTGAAAAAAAAAAAACATCTCTAAAACTTAATTATGTCTTACAGTGATCAAAATTAGCGCAAAGGCCCAAAGCCCTGCACAGGCAAATTGCTTTCCAGGCTTGCTCAAATTCTACATTTTATATATTAGCTTGGCCTGTTATTTTTTTAAAGCCCTCAAGTCTAATTTTGATAGCTGGTCTTTCCATCCTATCCCCAAGAGATTGGATGTGCATATCACATCCCCATCCTACAGAAGTAGTATAAATTATGTACTCTGTGGCACATATTACTTTCTAATTTCTAAATTTAAAAATAATGTATCAAAAAGGAATTCAACTGGACTTTTCAGTCCTTAGTATAGTCATCAAGCAGTTAAAATGCGCTTAACTAATTGCATTAGACAACTGACCATTTTGTGACACTTCTAAGAAAATGATGGCGCGCACACCTTTTGCGCATTACGCTCTCTTTTATTCTTGGACGCGCTGCTAATGCGCATGCGCAAAAATGCAAGGCGGTCTTGGCGTAATATTCTGTAAATGCGCAAAAAAAATAAGGCGGTCTTCGCGTTATTTTCTGGACATGCGCGAAAGAAAATCGCCTTTGCACATGCGCAAAGATCTACACATGCACACAAGAAAGAGAAATCGCCTTTGCACATGCGCAAATAGAGCACCAAAGGGCTCTTGGCGTAATATGCGCATTTACCAAAAATAATTTCTCGACCTGTCTGAGAGAAAGAGAATGATCAGGAACATAATCTGCTCTCAGACATGAACTCATATAATTATATAAGACATGTTCATCTTTACATGTCACTTCAACATCGCAAGCTTTTAAAAATACCCATCTTAAGCAATGTGCACAATTTTTAAACCACATTAATTTCTCATTCTACAGCAGTGAAGAACTTGAACACTGCTTGCAAAATGATGACTTAACATCACAGTTATTGGAGTTTCTTCCCTTTGAATGCTCTCTCTCTATATATATATTTAAGTCAAATAAAGTAATATCTTGCCCAATTTTTTGAAATTCTAAAATTTGAGTATTCAACAAATCTTATTCAAAATAATATATCTTCACATTTTCACAACATATATGTATTTTAAATGTACATACCTCAGCAAATATTCAAGTCAATACACATCTTTCAATTTTATCAAATTATATCCAAAAGTGATAACTATTTGATCACTGTACATAAATTCAATTTTTTTGCTGTCAAATATAGAAAATGATTAAAATAAAATATTTATATATACTAAATAAATTTGTGTTTTACAATATCAAAATAACTGGCCACTTTCCATGCGTGCGCGCCATTCCCCCGGACAGAAATGCGCGCACTCGCTGGCCAAAGCGCGTACCCATGCGCATGCGCGCATTTTAAAGAGAATTAAATATTTCTGCAAAACAACAATTATTTTGAAACTCACCCACACATATCCCTATGAACAGAAACATTTTGCAATTATGAAAAAAGCAGAACATAACTACTCAATTTTTTCATAAATATCAGATGTACAAAAATATAAAATAATTTAAGTTTCAATCTCCTTTTTATATCAGTAAACCATGTTTATCTATTAATGAGAATCATCATTTTCAAATAAATATTATTAAATAAATAAATATAAGTTACCTAGCTTCTGATAAACATAGCAAAACACATACGACTGTCTAGACAGACATATTACAAAAAAATGAAATATTTTAAATATTTTTCAGAACACTAGTAAAGGAAAAAAAGCTATAAGTTGCTTTGCTAAGAATCGAAATCACACTTATAGTTCCAGTAGAAAGGAGAAGCAGGACTGGTCTTGAAAATAACATGTCCACAAAAACGTACAAGTAAAAGCGCCACAACTATCGCTTGCGCGCATGCGGGCGCGCTTTGCAACAGCGTATGGGCGCCCCACAAAACAAATAAGCGAAAAACACTATTTCCAGTACATCGTCATCTGATTTTTATAACTATCATTTATCAAACATCATTTCATGTTCGTCAAGATATTTAAAATTAATATCAATGTTAAAGATATTTTATTTTTTTCAAAACACGTCTAAATTAAACTATTATTTCTTATAAAAGCAAAATAAAAATAAAAAGTGAACTGTTCACCAACATATTATATCTGAAAAATTTCGGCTTTTAGAAATAACATTTTTGAAAAAATATTAAGAAAGTATTACCCATGCAATATAATTCCAAGCCAAACATCCGTTCATACCAATTTGAAATTGTCGTCCAGAAGATGATGAGCGCATGCGCGTGCGCGCTCTCTGTAATAGAACGTGAATACCCCACACTAACTGCAGTTCATTTTGTCCATGTATAATATATATACATTTTTTATAAAGTGTTCATGTTCACAGTTTCAGGCTATGAGACCTACCTTCATTTGTACATAGACCTATGACTGTAAAACCAGATCAGACAACCAGACGCGACCTTCTGCCATGATGATATTACACTTGCATGCGCGCCGAATACTTAAAAGACGAGGACACCGTACACGCTCACTAGTGACACAGCATATTTACACACTATTTAAATAATACTCCATTTTAACCATATAATTCATAAAATTATGCGCTTCCGGATGTTATTTAAGTCAAAAGATACATTATATACAACTTTTATTTTCAGTACGCGCGCTGAACGCGCCTTTCTAACTAGAATGTGCGCCCCTCATAATGGCGCACAATTTCGCTCTCATGTCTCATTCGCTGCAGTTTTTTCCCTTCCAAGCCTATATGTTCTATAGCAAGAAAGGTAAATCAGTCTTGAATATTCAAATTACTGCAACGTGTGCGCATGCGCGTCTATAATTATCAGCCAGACAGTTGGAGTTTTTATGCGTCTGCATAAATTATTCAAGTGCATTTTATGACAGTTGACAACCATAGTGGCATTATTTTTACATATATCCATTTTTAAATACACATAACATATATTTCACAACTGAAAAATGATATTGAACATTGGGCAAAATTTGTCTTTATAAATTATACTGATGCTGTTCTAAAAATTGGTATCTCAACTAGCTATTTTTTTTGGCTTCAAAATACAAATATGTAAAAGATTATAGACGCTGTATATTTTTAGATAACCACTGAACTAGATAGCTTACCAGCCACATGTATTTTCAAATCACGCCATCTTCAAATGCAAAAGAAAATCCAAGATGGCGCGCAGCGCATTGACCTTCTGCGCGCGCATGACTTCAAGAACACTCCACGCTAAATCCAGTGCACAGATAAATTATTCTTTCTTCGATTGAAATAAACTAAAATTAACGTTAGTCTGTAAAATTATAAGTCACAAGTATTTAAATCCATCAAAAACAACAAACAATTACATCCACGCACATGTACCGCGCACATGTATAGCTGTAGAAGATGTGGCGCAGGATTTTATTTTTTTTAACTATTCATACCAGACGTTTGGCAAATATTTATAGAAACAAAAAATGCAATGTTCAGTAAACCAAACATGAAAATCATCAGTCCAATCAAGATTAAGAGAAGAGCTGGTTAAATCTTGCACAGCCACTCAACACACAACACTGCTTGCCCCTTGATGCACCCTTTCACATCACCTTTTTATAAAATATGCACATCCGCGCGCACAAAGTAGTTCCTTCTTTTTTTGAGTTATCAAAGCTCAAGCCACATGCACATGAATACCAACGCACATGTCATGATAAACCTCCCAATGTTTAAATCACTGTACACTTCTGTATTAATTTACACAACTGGTTAATGATAAAATACAGACTAGAATCATGTCTAAACAACCATACTACCTTTTATTACAGTTACTGTTTCTACTTAAGGTACGCACTTCTTTAAGCTCCAATGTGTATTTAACTCCATGATCTTCTTTACGGAATCCCCATTGCAGTTTTACATTCTTATTTACAACAATTTGGCGGTTAGACTCAATCGCGCATATGTCATACATAGGCAACGCCATGCACACGGCGCGCATGCGCGTCACATTAAGACAGTATGCGCCATGTTGAATTGTATACATCTATAATCACAAAATATTAACGACATGGACTGTTCATTTGTATACACTAAAATTCATCTGCGTCTTCCCTTACATAATCAAGCTACTGTATGCCTAATGCACACTGTACCTATTACCGCTTTATCACTTTTCATTCATTTAAACCTGCCGTATTGAATTTCATTAAACATGCTTTGCATTTAACATAGCCTGACAGTAATACTTCAAACTGCAGACACATCAGCATTTACCCTATCTAACTACTGTACAGTAGCATATGCAGCGCGCATGTATTCGCGCCGCGTCCGCCATTTTACTTTTTATCAATCCATTCTATCTGAAATCAAATATGCTCCTTGTGACACATAGTCAAAAACATGTTTAAAGCATGTAACCTAGGCATAAAGAACACTTAAATCATTCTTATCTCGTTGAGAATTTCACTAGCATGTCCGTCCCGCCAAATATAAAGTACGAATGCATAGAAATCACACGAGAAACCAGACAACCGCCATTTTCCTTTCTCGAATATGCATAGTCGCACATTTTACAATACCAATACACTGTATAACCAACACATGGGTACATAGTATGATATACCGAAAAAATACAAAATGATTACCAAGTTATTTCTTTAAACCTGAATATTGTGTAAAATACCAAAAATAATTTACATCATGGCCATAAAACCTACAATACTTAAGAAAAACTTACGTTTTAACAAAATATCAGTTTAATGTGCAAAAACCCATGTGCTCTGAGCATTTTTGATGTCGGCATTTTCCCCTTCGACGGTCCTCAAAGGTTATTACCCAATGATCACACTGAGTGGTAGTATTAAAGCCGTCTGGCGAAACTATACATAAACCTTATGCATTAAATGCATGTGAGCATGGAAATTTGTGTAACGAACATGTGCTTTTTGAGCATGCGTCTGTTGCATTTAAATTCTGTGTGTGAATTGCTCCATTTCTTCCCAAATAGTTCATAAAAATAAAAGAAAAATGTTAAAACATGTATAAACTATGATGATAAAACTCATTTAAACCTGCATGAACACATACATAACTTACACCTCATAATCAATCTTATTATACATCACTGAGTAGCTTATTAGCATAACGGATACAAAATTCACTTACCAGAATAGACAGAGCACAAAGTATCCTGAGTTTAACATTTAAAACTTTCCGGTACTAATTGCAGCAAAGCCATATTCCATGAGCCACCTAGCAGTAACACTTGTCACCTACACTGAGTCAGAGCACTACTTTTTGAGTAAAAACTGGATTTACATGCATAACTTCACTGGGTACACAGTGCACGGACACATACCGAATGTAGAAGACAGACCCACGGTCGTGATCGCCCAGGCATCCCCGTTTTTTTACATTCCATTGAGTAACTGCACCAAGCTTTTCTGTCCCTATTCACCATAATACAAGCAGGTTACACATGCTAAATCCAAGATGGCCGCTAAGATACAGTGATAAAAAATTAGACACGTGATCCGATAGGCGGAATAGCATACTAAATGCAGGGCATACAGCCTATACTTGCGCGCCATAGTGTTCAATTTTTGTTTTCTTGTAATAAATTCTGTTACTATGGATATAATTATGGATATGCTATAATTGTTTGTGGACAAAATGGAATTTACTTCTAACCAATACAGCTGAAATATTCAGCAACTGAAGCTATTTCAATACTTTAAAAGAATTAATTTATTCATTTTTTATTTTTTTTACATTGAAAAGTTCTCTACAAAATCACATTTTAATAGTAAGGACAAAAACAAAAGACCTCGAAACTGTTTGGGGCAACAGTCAAGGAAACATTAAGCACGAAATCACATTTTTTATCCACACAACAAGAAGCTGTTGCCTATATTAAGAACTTAAATATCAAGTATAAAAAAAGAACTGCGATGACTTATATCCGCAATGTGTCATATATGTGTTTTAAACGAAATCTTCATAAAGATTCAATAGAACATCCACTCATACAGTTTAAGAAGTCTGTTTTTTAAGCACAAACAGTTGCTTCTTTTGTTCTTTTTCTCTTTTCTTTCAAATTATTCCAAATAAACAAATCCCTTCACAAGTTCACAAACTTTCAAAAAAAGAAAATATTTAACTAAATACAACAGATCTTGTCAAGATCTTTCCAAACATTTTTTCTTATAGTGATAGTTAAGAAACAAAGACTCCTAAATAACACAATGAGTGCAGTATGAAGTGTAGGAGCACTTTCCTTTAATCATTGAAATAATTCATATACATACATCACTACAGTGACTTTTTACCCTCAGGTAGTTTAAACCTAGAGTTACAGAGCACTGTTCATATTTTATTATCATCAGCAATTCACCATTAACATGTGACCTCATTTCACACTAACAGTTGTACATGCTCAAACTAGGGGGCAAGAGAAAAAATATCTGCAAAAGCCTTTCAAACAGGGAACCACTATGAGTTGCATCTGTTTTAACCCCAGCTGAAAACTAGACTCAGCTGGGTACCAGGGCTTCATATAACTTTGATTTAAAACATGATATTGACTATGATGGGGGCTATAGTACAGAGGGTTTTCCTTGTGCACAGTGTACAAGCCAGGGGAAATACTAAACTCCTGCCTTATGAAGCAATGTGCCATATTAAAAAGGCATTGTAATCTGGTGAAAAGATGGGGTCTTCAATTACAAGCATTTTGTTGAAGCATCAAAGCCTGGTTATCCTGATGAAAACTGGAGAAAGGAGAAATGGGAAAATAATCAGAGATTTTAACATGACAATGGGAGCACAGGCAGAACAATTTTCATACAATGCATTTTTATGGTTCTGCAAAGATTTTCAATCCTCATTTTCATCAATGGACACTATTTGTAAGACTTATCCATTAGCAAATGAAAATAAAGTCAATTTACTCCTGCGCTATAATGAGTGGTCATTTTCAGCTAAGTAGCCTCTTGGCCAATGAGTGATAGCCCATCATCCAATCAAATAATTACAAGGCTATCAAATGACCTCTTGACCACTAACCATGTAAAACCCTCAGTGGTTTACCACAATAAACTGACCATCCTCTAGCCAATCAGAAAAATACAGTCTCTTTCATTTAAGTGGATGACCTTACACTAACCTCCAAGTTCAGCTTAATGATTGGACAGAGAAACTCCTGGCTTGTTTCAAGTTTTCTCATTTACAGGTGATGAAGGTGAATGACCTTCCCCTGACCTCTCCATGGTTAATTGTGTATGGTCAGAATGCTGGATAGGAGACCAGTAGAAACTATTGGTTGTTAATTTAATATTTATTTGGAGTTCAATTTTAATCCTTTATAGGTAAAATAACAATTGTGTAAGATATAAGTTGAGTTACAAATCATTTATTCCTGCCTAAATAAATTGTTTTATGTTTAAACATTTATATAGGAAGTTTGGTAAGAAATGACTATTTAAAGTGAAGGCACACATTGGTCAACATCTCTTTTTAACAAATTCAGACCAATACTTAGCATTATTAAATATAAATATCATAAAACAAATAAATCAGAGAATATACTCATCATATGAAGGTAGAATATTACAATCTTGCTACATGATGATAAGGAATTGCTGTCACAAAATCCTTTAGCCATACATGCATTAATATTATCTAAAATTAGCCTGCTAGCATGTTATGGAGTTCATATACTAGAGACGCTGACATGGGAGTGATTTACCCGACAACCATAACATTCTGTTCCTGTATGCCACAATGAGGGCAGGGTCGCTACTGTGGATGTCAAACCGGTTGCATTTCAACTTAATCATTCAATCCAATATGCCAACACCTGGAACACTGCTGCTTGGGAGGGTATATTAATTAATATTCATTGTTTCTTTTTGAAAAAATAAAGAAATTGCAATGAACATAATTTTGTGAAACAATACTTAATTAATACTAAATCATACCAAGTGTTCAGAGGAATTTGAAGTAACTGGTTGGAGAATAAAACTAAAACACTTGAAAACCAGGGAACTGTTAAATAATTGTACAAATAAATCCATTATATTCATTAAAAAAAAACAGCAAGCCAACAGAGAACTTTTACATTTCAATTTCTTGTAACTTTGAAATCCATATATTTTTCATTTATAAGCTTTTTTAAGTTGGTTAGAATGACTAAATACAGTGTTGGACCCCATTTTCTTTTGGCCAAACTACCAAGAATTGGTTGGACATATTATAGTTTAAATCATTTAAAAGGAAAAATTCCTTTTGCCTCAAACTTGCCTCGACATTTATTAAAACCTTTTCCTGACATAAATAGATGATTTAGCATATAAATTGCAATTTAACCTTTCAATATTAAGTCATAGATTAAAGATTGTTTCACTCTTTTAGATTTTGCTTCTGTGAATTGAAATTTAAATCATAAAATCAAGATCATTATAGTGAAAGTTCAAATTTTCTGCTTGACAAATCTCAGTCTTCTTGTTTCATTCAATGATGACAGTAAATTCAAATCAGGTTTTCAAAACCACATTTGGCTTAAATCAAATGCCCAACGACAGCTGTTCTCCATCTAAATTTACCAAATAGCAGACCAAACACATACTTATATTTCAAAGTGAATAATAAGAATATCTCTAGTTAAAATATAATTTCAGTGTGAAAGTGCAATACATTTAATTTAAATTTTTAGACTTAATCTTTTACACTCAATTGCAAATGTTTATTCGAAACAAATCAAAAATTTAATTTATCTTCATTAATTCTTTTACTTCTTATACATCACATCAAGGCTTTGCAAAACAAAGAATAATCTTTTAGACATCGTAACCAATTTATTAACATCAGTACTCGTGAATGTTTAAAAATGCATAACGTATAATTCAAAATTCATTGGACCCGGTGAAACATTTTTTCATCGGGTCTGATGAGGTTCAAACCAGCCAAGCTATATTACAAACTCATCAGACTATGACGGTATGTAAAGTTGTATAAAAACTGCCAGACATCGATATATAATACAAGTGTACATGAATGTCTGAGTATGCACTAATGTTAACCACAATATTTGAACTAAGTACAAACAGTATAATACATCGGTGAATATAATGTAGAGAAGGCAATAACATGATCAATGTTATAAAAGAGTTCATTGAATTTTTTATACTGCTACTTCATACTCACTTGTCAGGTATTGACACTTACAATAACCTGGTGACCCGAGACACCCATTTATTTGACAGGATGATCACCATAGCTGATTGGGAATTGTTTATCAATATAAACATTTTCGAAAATTGAATTCTGACACCAATTTTTCGAAAATGTGATCATTTATAAGCAGTGCGTCAAGCTAGTTCTCAACAAAAATAAAAACTCATGAGGAAAGGCTTCAACATCAGCTTCAACATTCATATAGAGGACTTCAATGAAAGAAAATGAATAAAATGTAAAGACATATACATTTTTTGTAAAACTATGTAGTACAACCTATAGTTTGTACAGGCCATCAAATTCTAGGATCCTGCTGATCACCTGACAAAAGTTAGTGTCAAGCCCTGCTTGTATACTAGAAAAAAATACAAAATATCTTGAATTTTTTTTTGCAATAACTTGTGACTAAAAGCATGGTTCAGAAAATGCCTATCATCATTATTAAGTGACAAAAAACAAGCAACAATCAATGGCCACAGATAACACTTTACTACGCACAAAGTTAGGGCATGGTGTTTCAGCTGTTAAGTGTCCATCATTCTCTATTCCAAATTTTAAGAAACCACCCATTGCCAATTCCTCATGGCCTCTTCAAACTGACACCAGTACTGTTTTTTTAACAGGAATGTTACAGCCAATGAAAAGTTCTGGGAAAGATTGCTCTCTGACTTTGAATGTTGGAAAGATAGCCATTGGCATAAGGGCCTATATGGACAGTCTAATCTATTCAAGTCTAGTAACTATATATTCCACCCTTTGGAATAAAATGTCTGACCAATGATACCAGTGTGAACTTGACCTTTTGCTTCACCTGTATAGGGTCTCTGCATTCTACATGCCCTATTCATATGGTAAACATTTGTGCCAAGTCATATCCATGGCCAAGTTACAGCCCAGACAAGCCAAAATACAAACGAGTATGACAAATGACCTTTTTTGTTACCTTGACCTTTCGACTTACAGCTATTGGTCTCCCATGCCATATGCCTTCTTTCCATGATTAACCTTTGTGCCAAGATATTTATAAAATCACCCTAAGCATTGCCAAGTTACAACCTGGACAATCCAAAATATAAGAAAGTTTAACCAATGACCTTTTAATGTAACCATGATCTTTAACCTACAGACATGGGTCTTGCACACTGCCTTCACACTGTGAATATTTGGACAAAGTCCTCTATAAATCCTCCAATGCATGGCCAGGTTACAGCATGGACAAGCCAAAGGGCAAGGGAATTTGTCCAATGATTTGGATTGTGTCCTTTATCTTTGACCCACACACATGGGTCTTGCACTTGACACATGCAGTCTTCTCACGACGAACATTTGCTCCAAGTTATTTAAAAATCTCTAAAATCAAGTTTCAGCCAAGACAAGCCAAAAGACAAGGGAGTTAGACCAATGACCCTTCTGTGTGATCAAACTATGGCCTACAGACATGGATGGGTCTTGCATGCGATAACTGTCTTCTGATGGTGAGAGTTTGTGCCAAGTTTCAGACTGGAGGGTCCAAAATTGGACAGATTAAGTAAGGCAAGCACATACTCAAACCACCATTGTGAAAACTAGGTTGAGCCCACTGCAAGTGGGCTCAACAACTAAATCAAGCTAAATAGAAATACCTGACAAGTGGACCATCGCACGTCCGAGTTCCTTTGTCAAGACTCATCTGTGTCCATCCAAACCTGAAAAAAACAATTCACAAGATGAAACTTACACACATTATCAAAGACAATGTCTGCATTTGAGGCATGAAAGTGAAAATAGTTTTTGAAGCACTTTATTTTGTGTCATTTGAAACCTTTTTGATTTCACAACTAGACAAAATAAACATGAAAGATTATAATCCCACTCTGCTTACAAAAGATATTCAATTTTGTTTGCACAGGGTAGTTCATCTAATGATGTTGCCCTCTCACCCAACAGTTGCTGGTTCAAATCATGACAAGGGTATCCGTTCCAATGACTCCCCCCCCCCCCCCTCTCAGACACAAAGTCCTGGTTTAAAATCATTTTAACTAAATAAAACAGAACATTACCATATTTTAAGTTTATATTTTTAATTTGGAATATCTTCTGCCGCTAGATTGTTTAATTACTTCATAAATCACCCTACTGCTACTGTTGAAATCTAATTCAGGTACTAAATCAAAGCTGTATTATCAATCTGTTATATCAGTAGAACAGTTGAGCACACAGACAATATTTACACGAGTAGACACATCCATTTTAAATATAACTTTGCTTGGACACATGTCTATTATAAACAGGCACTCAAGCCCCTGTTATATTCAAATATGGCTGAAAACATAGTCATATTAGTCCACCCATTTTTTGTATATGAAATTTAATTCTACAATGCCCTTGTTACAGTAATGAGAGTGTTCCAATTCAAACTTATAAAAGTTATAAGCAAGGCAATCAGTTTTTCATTTACAATCTCAATCGTCTAGACCGAGAAGAATGTGGCAAATACAAGAGAAAACACACACAAGTAGTATATAACACCCTCTCCTCCTAAATTATTACTCTGGACATAATTTATATGAATTTGCCTATCATGATAATAAAAACATGATCTTAAATAAACACATTCTTTAAGTACATGAGTTCAATAAACTAAGTTGTTTGCACAGTGATCTCATATTGTAACTTCTAAAAAAAAAAAGAATTAATTTTTAAATTTTAAATCTAAAATTTAATCTTCACTGTATGTGATGTATGAATTGATTCATTGATTTGCCATACAAAAAGTAACCAACAGGAGCTGCATAATATGTTCAAAGGACAATAAGCCATATATACCCCAGGACCTTAAACCAATTATGGGGAAGACACCATGGCCCATTTTGTGGGGAGAAAAAAGTGGTGGTGTTTTTACACTTTTGCGGAAACATGGAGTAAACTATCAATAAATAATGCAGTAATTATATCACTCAGATACATAATCATGAGATTCTTATTATACAATTTATTTATTTCATTCTATTTTTATTTTTTTTATTATATTTTTTTTGGGGCGGGGGGGGGGGGGGGGGGGGGGGGGGAGAATCTCAAGAGGCTACTTTGGGAAAGGAACAGGGTCTAGCCCTTGAGGAAGTAGCCAGGTATCAGCTATGGCAAAGAAGGGTAAAAAGGCCCCATGTACCACAGTGACATGTACAAAGTGCACTATCCCAAAAGTTATACTGGTGTAGTTCAGATGCAAATAGTACACTTATACTGGGTCATTCAGATTGGATGATAACACACATTACAGTCAACCCATCAACTCCACCATTTTGGGAATCATGCTGGGGCCTTTATGACTGGGGAAAATGTGTCATTTTGAATAAAATTTGAAATTCTGAAAAATACACTGAAAAGTTATAAAAAATGTGATCAAGATTGTTTATTTCAGAAAATGTCCATACAAAAATGGGCTCCAATTGTTTATTTCTTATTTTAAAACATGTATTGGGAGCTTTTTGCGTTTAATTTTTCATTTGAGAAAAAATATTTCTTTAAAATAATTTTTTTCATGAGTTGCTGAAGGGGAAACAAACACTATTTTTTATTGGCCCAAGATGCAAGGCTCAAAGTTTCATCAATATCCTGCAATTGTTGGAGATGTGGACAAACATGCTTCAGTTTCAAGAAAATTTCTTCAGAAATTAAACTCAAAACTTACTTGACTATCTCATCTTTATAAATAAACATTAAAGTGTTGAGATTCCTTTCACTTCCTAGATTAACTCAATGCGAACTTTGTCAATGAACAAGGCCACTTTAAACATACATTACTGCTTAAGTATATTTTTGCAATTTAACAATCACAAAGTGCAGTTTTCCACATGCATGGTATAAATGCCTGTGACTCACAACTTGTAACTTCCCATTTTGTCTACCATGATAAAATACAGACTAATTTAGGTATCAGACAGAAATTGCACATAGACATACACTGAAAATCAAACTAACAAGGCCATGTAATAACATGATGCAGCCCATGGTCAACATAGTTGAGAGTTGTTCATTACATTAGACATGACCAAGCTTTTTACATACTGTACAGTTAAATAAACATTAAGAAGATATATTCTTCAAGCATTATTAGTAAACAGAGATCAATGATGAGCATGTGTTAAACTAAATCACCATTAAATGGTAGTATCCACTCCTTATGCAGAATGTTCCAAGTTCAAGCATTAGAGGTTTATATTTCCTGGCACACTAGCATTAGAGGTTTATATTTCTTGGCACACTAGCATTAGATGTTTATATTTCCTGGCAAACTAGCATTAGATGTTTATATTTCCTGACACTAGCATTAGATGTTTATATTGCCTGGCACACTAGCATTAGATGTTTATATTTCCCGGCACACTAGCATTAGATGTTTTATTTCCCGGCACACTAGCATTCGAGGTTTATATTTCCTGGCACACTAGCATTAGAGGTTTACATTTCCTGGCACACTAGCATTAGAGGTTTACATTTCCTGGCACACTAGCATTAGAGGTTTACATTTCCTGGCACACTAGCATTAGAGGTTTACATTTCCTGGCACACTAGCATTAGATGTTTATATTGCCTGGCACACTAGCATTAGATGTTTATATTGCCTGGCACACTAGCATGAGAGGTTTACATTGGCTGGCACACTAGCATTAGATGTTTATATTGCCTGGCACACCAGCATTAGATGTTTATATTTCCTGGCACACTAGCATTAGAGGTTTATATTTCCCGGCACACTAACATTAGAGGTTTATATTTCCCGGCACACTAGCATTAGAGGTTTATATTTCCTGGCACACTAGCATTAGAGGTTTATATTTCCTGGCATACTAGCATCAGAGGTTTATATTTCCTGGCACACTAGCATTAGAGGTTTACATTTCCTGGCACACTAGCATTAGATGTTTATATTTCCTGGCACACCAGCATAAGAGGTTTATATTTCCTTACATACTAGCATTAGAGGTTTATATTTCCTCAGGCACACTAGCATTAGATGTTTATGTTTCCTGGCAAACTAGCATTAGAGGTTTATATTTCCTCAGGCACACTAGCATTAGAGGTTTATATTTCCTGGCACACTAGCATTAGAGGTTTATACACTAGCATTAGATGTTTATATTTCCTGGCACACTGGCATTAGAGGTTTATATTTCCTGGCACACTAGCATTTGAGGTTAATGTTGCCTGGCATATAAGCATGGAAGGGTCTAGTTGCCTGGCACACTGAAATTAGGGGATGTTATTTCCTGGCACACTAGCATTAGAGGTTTATATTTCCTGGCACATTAGCATTAGAGGTTAATGTTGCCTGGCATATAAGCATGGAAGGGTCTAGTTGCCTAGCACACTGACATTAGGGTATGTTATTTTCTGTCACACTGACATGAAAGAGAAGTTCGACTGGTAATGTTGCCAAGCATATAAACATGGAAGGGTAGAGCTGCCTGGCACACTTTTATAAGAGGGTATGTTTGTCTAGTACACTCACAGTAGAGGGTTATTTTGCCTGGCAACCAGCATTAGAGGGTTGGGTACACTATGGTACACTAGCATAAGAGGGTAAGTTTTGCCTTGCACACTTTCAAGGAAGAGAAATGTTACATGGCACAATACAGTGTGTGTATACCATGTGATAAATTGCATCATAAATGCTATGTTGGAAGGCAATATTTTGCTTTAAACAGGGATAACTGCACTCTTTCTTCACCATTTTAAATAAAACTTAGCACAGTCTACGCTGCTTACAGAGCCCCGCCATTGGTCTTTTACCAGCATTTGATTCAGAGTTTAGTTTCTTTAAACACTTCGACAAACCTTTTCACAATACGGCCGTCTGAAGGAGCACTGTCAAAATGTTATTTTGGAAACAGGTTTGTCGAAGTGTTTGATGATATCAAACTTCAGTAATAAAATGAAGGCGAGTCTCTTTAAGCGGGATAGACTGGCCCTTTGTTTGATTTAAAATGGTGTAGTAAAAGAAAAGTTATCTTTGATTTAAGTCTTCATTTTAAGCAAAATGTTGCCTTCCGACGTACGGTAGCATATATGACGCAATTTATCACGTGGTATATACACACTGACAACAGCATTAGAGGGAAATGTTGCCGCGCACACATTATAGAATTATGTCATGCTATTATGTTCAGCTTTTCACATTTGTTTTATGCTCCTTGAGTAAAAAAAATAATTTTTGGTAAAGCTGGGTTCACACTCCCACTTTTGGCCCTACGTTTACAGATGTTTAGACAAATGTACAGCTCTGCGAGTAAAAAGTTGTTAAAAGTTAACGAGTCTTGATGTATGCTGGTGAAGGTTGTGTTTGTTGAAAGGTTTTAACATGCAAAAACTTTGTCAACATTTGGAAAACGCTGGCTTAAGTTTTGATCTATTTGTATATGTTTCTGAACACTTGATTAAGTTGTACAGAGGGTGGTACGAAATGACTCGATGAATTGAAAAAAGATCCTGTACATCAGATACCTTCACACAGGTAACATGTTTTGGTAAGGAGCCGTCCTCATTGCAAGATAATATATCGCTGTAAGGGCTGTCAGTGTTGCTTGAAATGCCTAAATCATGCGATATGTTGCCCTATGAAGTAGACAGCATGTGGTAGGGCTGCTGGACATGCCAACAGCATTTGGTAGTGTTGCCGGACATGCCAACATTATGTGGCAGTGTTGCCTGACACGCCAACAGCATGTGGTAGTGTTGCCTGACACGCGAACAGCATGTGGCAGTGTTGTCTGACACGCCAACATCCTGTGGTAGTGTTGCCTTCAATTTCTACAAATCTATGATGATGTACTAGCGAAACAGACATTTATCAACTAAATTTGATAATTTGCTTGAAGAAAATCGCCGATTTGCTTGTCAACTGTGAGCTCTCTTATGTGGAGGTAGGTTAATAATAGAACAAGTAAACGCGGATATGGATTTATATTACGTATATTATTTTATTATTTATCATTTATCATTATTTTCGTAACAATTAAAGTTTCATTCATATTCGTAGTGAATTCAAACATTTCGGTCATTGTTTTAAGATTCCCAGAAGACATTTATTGATTATTATATTTTTTTGATCGTATGGTATTTTCTTACCAGCCTAGACGAAATCCTGGCAATCAGATAGTATCATACGGTATTCGACCGACCGATTTAAATACAAATCATAGCCACGCGCCTTTGATCTTATTACCGCTTGCGCTCTGACGTCACAAATTGTACCATTTGATCTGCAGTCGACACATTCCTATAAATGTGTTGTTATAACTTCCGCAGGTTTTTGTTTGGATTTCAGTTGATGGGACTTAAATTAGGCAGAATAAATAACCATTGACAACTCCGGATAAAATAATGATTAATGAAATGTGACCCTCGCAGTTAAGCCTGCATGAATTGGTACAGCCTAATCGTAAGAGGCCTGCATAATATACGCAAAGCCTAATGTAAACAAGAGCTGTCACAGTATGTGACGAATGCCCCCGAATGTGACATTGAACAAGGTCAGTACATGAAAAGTTAAAGATCAAACAAATACATTAAGTTATTTTAAATTGCCTCTGAACATAAAAAAATACCACCCATACTTGACAACCTACATTCTTATGTCCTTATATTCAGCACTCCACTGTGAATAAACACAAAGTGTATCTTTCACCTTAGAGGTAGGGACATGGGTCTTGCACGCGACACGTCGTCTTGTTATGTGGAACACATGTGGCAAGTAATTTTAAAATCTGTCCATACAAGAAAAAGTTACAGCCCGGACATAACAACCAATACTCTGTATCCTTATATGCAGCATTCCATTGTGAATAAACACCTAAGTGTGACCTTGACCTAAGAGGTAGGGACACGGATCTTGCACGCGACACGTCGTCTTGGTATGCCGAACACATGTGGCAAGTTATTTTAAAATCTGTCCATACAAGGGAAAGTTACAGCCCGGACACGACAACCTATACTCTATGTCATTATATGCAGCATTGAGTCGGACGGACGGACGGTGCGATTTTAATATGCCCACCTTCAGGGGCATAAAAAAGTAAGTTCTATTTTGGACATGGATAAATAACACCGCGATCTATATTCTAAATATTTTCATTATGAAGACAGTAAAATGTGTCTCCTGTGATCAACCACGTGATTGGACCATAATCATGCGTTTGCAAATATGAAGATATCAGACAGGGATCGCCGAACTCCGCCATTTTATTTCCCTGTTGACAAAGCGTCTCGGTAATACATACTCAGGAATGAAAGTTTATTCTCCGGGAACAGAGACAGACAAACAACAAATATAACGATGATATAAATATTTAATTTTTGATTTTTTACTTTTATGCCTAAAAAAAGATTAGGGTCGGCGAGGAAAAAATAGGGTCGGTCGGGTTACCGGAAACACAGGTATTTTTTTTTTTTTTGCCTGAACAAAATACATAATCATCAAAAAATGTCAATGTACATAGTAATTTTCAAGAGAAACATCTACTCTGTGAAGGATTTGAGCCTATGAAAACATGCTTACAATTCTGGCCCTCCCAACTAAACTTATCAGGCACCTGGTTACTCAGAAGCCTTGGTCTATGATGATGAGAGCAAAAAAAATGCAATGTTGTGACTGTGTCGATTTTTCGGAACAGCAAATTTTCTTTCCGACCAACAAAATATCAGAGGCTGTCAGTTCAAATGACCGAGACTTTTTCTGAACTTTCGCTATGTCTGGGTATATGACTTGTACAAATTAAATTTGATCCCTTAGTGTTGCCCGATGATGCCAACACTATGACATTGCAGTAGTGTTGCATTGCATGCTAGCATTAAAAAGTACTATCAAATTATATCCAGACTACTGGTCTTCACAGAAGTTTGTGTCCCCCTCATTAATTTTCTTAATAATAATTTATAAAATATTGTTGAATCTGCCTTTATAGGGGGATTGTATTACTTATGCCTTATGGAGTTTGAATAACCTTTTGTATGAACATTTCACCTAAAAAACATCTTTCTGGCCAAAAAATAGATCATTGCATTTCCATCTTCTGTATTTATAAACCTTATCATTACAGTTGATGTATGTAAAAATGTCACACAATAGGCTTAAATTAATGTCATATCCCAGTTTTCCTTCCTTTTATAACACAACCATTGATATAAGGTGGATATAATTACATTTACTAGCAATCCTTAGTGGTTTTAAAACAACACAAGGCAAAAGACAGAAGACATGGCAGTTCATCTTGCAGGCAGACATTTCATATTCTTAAGAGTTAAATGTTGCACAGCAAAGTGTGCACCTTTAAGTAGAAGTTTATCAAGGCTTAAACTTAACAAAACCACCATTTTCTTTCTACACAACCAACACTGAACAATACAAGACTGCAAGAACTATTGGAACTTACAACTAGTAGTCAACATATATCAAACCATCAAACTGCTTTTATGGGGTTTTTAAAACAAGAGCTGTCACAGTATGTGACGAATGTGACATTGACATATGAACAAGGTCAGTACACAGTCTCCTTTCTGGCATGTAATTGAAATAAACCACTTGCCCCAAAACAGTTTTACTTGCCCAAAATAACCAATTCATGCATAAATATACGAAAGCCAATATTTCAATATAATAGTAATGTTCAATCAGGATTTGTGAATAGTTCCTGAAGAAATTAAGAAAACAGAGAGATCCAAATTTCACAAAAATGCACTTGCCCGTTCCAGCAACCACCAGGAAATTTTGACATGTCCGAAACAGTATTTACTTGTCCCGAGATTCGTGCAACCCAGTTACCTCGAAGACTGAGTACACGAAAAGTTGATTTTGCCTTTACGTGTCAAATACGTATGTCAAGTTATTTTAAATTGCCTCTGAACATAAAAAATACCACCCAAACTTGACAACCTACACTCTTATGTCCTTTATATTCAGCATTTCATTGTCAATAAACACCTAAGTGTATCTTTCACCTTACCAGGTAGGGACATGGGTCTTGCAGGTGACACGTCGTCTTGGTATGTCAAACACATGTGGCAAGTAATTTTAAAATCTGTCCATACAAGAAAAAGTTACAGCACGGACAAGATACCTATACTCTATGTCCTTATACAGTACACTCAACGAGTTAGACCCACTTTCCGTTTTCCTCCGCGGATTTTCACTTTCGCGGCCAATGCAACAAATTTATCGTCTGGCTGCGTTCCTCGGAGTTGGAATTTAAGGCCCTCGGGGGTGATCAGTTGTCCGAAGAATGACGAACGCGTCGTTCCTCAGAGGGGTAACCTCCGCGAAACTCTGCGGACACTTGATTAGAATCTACACTAAAGTTATTTTTTTTATTAAAAATTTCCATCGATAATGACGGCTTCAGTAAATTGCTATTATTCTTTTTCCTCTGCCCGTTTTGCATGAAGTTAGCTTACCACAAAAATGCAGTCACTATTTGCACATGCATCATATATTTATATAAACGTGTTTTTTACTAATAATTGAATACATTGATAAACACATTCCACCCGAAAAAGGCTCGGTTACTAATAACACATTTTCGGAAAATCCGGAGGTCAAACACACGTTCAAAGTTCACAGCGCATGGTTGAAGCCTTCTTGCCTCGTTTTCTGTGAAAAAATTCCCTAAAACGTCATAGCTATTTTTAACCACCAATAATGAAAAGTATATTCTATATATTGTATTGATCACGCAGGTGACGTCAGAGGTCATGGTTCAGAATCGTGTAAAATGTTGGCTGTTTTATGATGCAATACAATTAGTGGCAATTTATCAATGATTCAATGTTTACTATCAACAAGTCAAGACAATATTCAATTGGCGTTTTCGGACACAAGTACAAATTAAATGCTGGTAAGAATTTTGTACAATTGATAATGTACACAAGCATAAAAAAAATTTAACTTCTGAACCAGAGTGATTTCTTGTTTATCTGATTAGACACGGAGTTCTGCCGAGGGGTCATAAAATCGGACGATTTTCAACGCTATCGTTCATATTAAACTCGGCGGTAAACCAGCCACTCGGAGGAATTCGGGGGGATTTTAGCGAGGGCAACAGTTTTACCCTCGGAGGAAGTCTGCGATCATCGATTTTATCCCTCTGAATGAGCGAGGAAAGTGGGTCTAACTCGTAGAGTGTACTGTATGCAGCATTCCATTGTTAATAAACACCTAAGTGTGACCTTGACCTTAGAGGTAGGGATACGGGTCTTGCACGCGACACGTCATCTTGGTATGTCAAACACATGTGGCAAGTTATTTTAAAATCTGTCCATACAAGAGAAAGTTACAGCTCTGACATGACAACTTTTCCTCTGTGTCCTTATATGCAGCATTCCATTGTGAATAAACACTAAGGCCACACCAAATTAATGTTTAGTTCCTCGGATTTTTGCCAAAAAAATTTAGAGGGAGCGAGCGAAATAAAAATAAAAATAAAATTTTGTCAGTTTTCATTAAAACCAAAGCGAGCGAAGAGCGAAAAATATATTTTTTCTTATATTCAATATAAATAAGAAGGATTGTTCAAAATAATTGCCCTTAAACCCATTTTAATGCCATCTTAAACTGAACCTCTAATGGACATTAGGAAAATGTCGGAATACACACTATTTATTCATCCGTGTTTAGTACAAACATTATATGGATAAATCTAATTTCTTATAATTAAAACGTACTTTAATATGACGATCATTCATAATAATAAATAACCCTAAATAACCCTGCTTTTAGTAAAAAGTTTGAAACGACTTATATAAATCTACCTGAATCAGTTTAACATCATATGCAACTGTATTTAGACCTAACTTAGGATTGATTTTGTATTTGTAAAAAATGATCACTTACACAGGCATCATCAAACATCAGACTCCATTTAACATATAGACTAAATTTTGTTTTTATTATAACAGGAAATGCAATGACATGTGCTTATTTAAACAAAAAGAAGGATATTTTTTAGAGTACTTTTTTTGTTTTTTTAGATGTTTTTATGCACCAGCCAATTTTATATGCCCCCCCCCCCCCAAGTCCGGAATAGCGGGGACTTTGACTCCCGGTCTCTCAAAACCCGGGTAAAATACCCGACCTGCAAGGACACACTGCTGGTAAAATCCCTGCCAAATGGCCCCGCAACCCCGAATACCTATGTGAGGCCCATTCCCGACTATTTTCAATATGAAGACAAAACCACATTCACTAGGCACTGGGGGGCCACCTGTAATGTAAAAACACAGCCCATTGCCTCTGCTGTCCCCAGTATATCCCTGGAACAAGGGCGAGGGGTGGGCGGGGCAGTGGTTACAATTGACAAGTGCATTACAATCCCGGATTATGCTGCAAATAAAAACAAAATATAAGGTGATAAACTTACGCTTACTTATGTTGAGTTATATCCAGTGTTTATATCGCTATTTGTGAAAAGATACTTGTTCAAAACTGTTGTTTTGTCAGAATTTGATCAAAAATGAGCTTGATACATCAATTTGGACCAAACAATGACTCATGTTCCATATCATCGTCGTAACGAGGTAAAATTTTGGTCCCTTGTATTATGACTTGAATAAAATAGTACAGTACTAAGTTGATCATTCCGATTTCCATTCAAAACGAGTCAATAATTACGCAATATAATCGCTACCAGTCTCTGATACACATGCTTTATTGCATAATGATTTCTTTAAATAATGATCCTTTAGTGCATGAGACGATCAACAATGACTTCAAGCATGCTCAAAACATATTTATTGTCAAAAATAAGATTTAATTTCCAAACTTCGAGCCACATTGTTTATACCGGAAGCCGCCATTTTGATTGAATTTATTGAAACCCATGCTAAACCGATCGAGATACAGTATAAAAACACTACGCATCGGTAACTTCCCTTTACAAAAACACGAAAACTAGCGTAGAAAAATTATACTTGATTATTTTTAGCCTTTTAATAAATTATTACCTGAAAAAAATTTGCTTGGCGATCAAAATGGAGGTGCGGGCGCACAAAAAAAAATAAAAAAATTTTTTTTACATTTTCAAAAAAATAGGAGCAGTAAATCCGAGGAACGAAATATCAATTTGGTGTGGCCTAAGTGTGACCTTGAACTTAGAGGTAGGGACACGATCCTTGCACACGACACATCGTCTTGGTATGTCGAACACATGTGGCAAGTTATTTTAAAATCTGTCCATACAATAGAAATTTACAGCCCCGACACGAGTTATTGAGCCGGACATACGGACAGACAGACGGTGCGATTTTAATATGCCCACCTTCGGGGGCATAAAAACAACACTTATTTTGCTATGGACTGAATGGTGTCTGACTTTCTTCTAGCCACCCCAAAACCTGGGTTGGATTCCCAGTTTGTTTGTTGTTGTTTTTTTTTTTTTGGGGGGGGGGAGCCATTTTCATTAATTTCTATAGGGATGTTTTTCTAAAGTAAATGCATTATATTTTCCACCCATTTCTCAAAATCGGCCAAGAAGACCTTTTTCCCCAAATATCCTGTCTCTTAGAGTCCAGTTACATCATATCATGAATGTTATTCTCCATAGGGGCAGTGACACAACACTACCACTGTACCATCAACTACAACTATAGCTTTATTTGTGTTTTTTTTCGAAATACCCTTTGATCTAAGGGTAACAAATTTCACATTTGTTGTAAAATATCTTTAAATGAACATACCAGGTTCTAGACCAACTCCTTGACACTCCACATCATGGCAGGATCTGACCTGAAATCATAGAAGTCAAATGAGAATTAAATTGGACTGGTGTGCTCTGAAAGAGAAATGGTTGCTAGCTATTTTAAACCATAAGATGAGCTCTACCCCAACAGGTCGGTAGTAATTTAACAGTGCGAGATATCATGTCTCTTTGGCAATAAAGTGAGAGGCAATCTAGATAATTGGAAGTGCAAATATCTGGTTTTTCGATGTCATCAGAGCAATTTTTCTGTAATCCAGGAATCTGCAACATTTTTTTGTTTTCATTTTTTATCCGGGAAAACCTACCTTTTTGAAGAGTTTGGAAAGAGCCATACAATATAATGGCACTGAAAGTGTGTAAAAAATATCATTTCAGATGGAGACAAAAAAATGACACAATCAAAAGTTAATGAACAGTTACCACCAAATTAATAAAATCTTTGCATAAAAGTAGCCTGCTGAGGTGAGGTAAACATCACTAAGTCTTACCATTTCTCATCAACTGGGTCTTTATGACTTCTTGAGCTGTCAAGCCTCGCCAACTCGACACAATCGCCTGAAGTAGACAGAACATAATGAAATCATTTGTACATGCAAAACTGTGTTAAAATCATAATTAGTCTGTAAAAGTAACTGAACTCTCAATCAAACAGCATACATACAAGAGCAATGACAAAACCAAAGCTGTGACAAAAGTAAACATTTTCCAGGAAAACCAGACAAGCTTAAAATGCTGCTTTAATTATGAGGAAAACTGGGCAGAAAGAGATCTGTTTTAACCATTAATTGTTCAGAGAGGGAAAGCCGCCTACTTGTACAAGTGGTGCTTAAGTCAAGGCCTTCCTGCCCCCCCCCCCCCCCCCCCCCCCCCCCCCGATGATGCAACCAGTACTATTTTTCAAGGTCAAGCATTATGTACTTCAGAAGTTCAGTACAAATTACAAAGTCAGCAAAAGCCAGTTATCTTTTCAATGTCAATTTTCTGTGTGTTTTTTATCAGTGTTCAGCATTACAAAGGTTTATTATTAACTGCATGCTCAGGGTGGAGTGAACCACTGTACAAGCATGTATGCGAGATATTGAGACAATTTTGCACTGAACCATTGAGCTGGTTACCAAGCTAAAAAATATGTCACTTATTAAAACAGGGTAAATACAAAGCAGTAATGAAAGTGTATAACTATCTGAAATTAAGGCTTAATTAAGAAATCTCTGACATCATCCATCACAATGAGTTTTTCCAATGCCGAACGTAATTGAAAAATGCATTCAAGCCAGATCACAAAACAGTCCATCACTTACAATGTATGGTTTCTGTGACACAATTTTCTCATAATTCAGATGACAGCAAATACTTTAACCAGAGGGGAAGAGAGGAATGTCACGCTGGCCTTAACCTTTTCAGAATAAAGGGCTCCTGAATAAATCGATGACACTGTGCAAATAACAGGAATAGTATGATCACAATATAGCATCATGTTCTAATTAAGGCCATAACAAATTGATTCAATCCTACCAACCAGACAGGAAACAAATAAGCTAATGTTGACAAAACAACAAGCATAAAATGCTTATTTCAACCTCCTTGAGACATGTACAGTGGGCCATCGGAAAAGCTATCCAGCATTGTAAAATTATGTTACACTTAAGTATAAAAACTACTGAATGGAAATCATTTTATGGTTTAAAGTATACATCTATACATCTTATAATCATTTCATATAAAATGCAGTTTTCTTTGCTATATTTTAATTGTTGAAACTGTTTAGATTTTTTTGATAATCCTAAAACCCACAAGCCAAATGATGATAACTATAGAAACAATTGGTATGACCTTAGTCTTAATATTCACATACTTTTCCTGCAACATTATTACCAATGATTATGAACAACCAGCTTTTTTGGTGAGGATCAAACCGCCTAGCCTATTCATACAACCTGGGTGTACTGAGCTACATTAGCCTAAAAAACAACAACATTTGGTTTGGGTTACCCCACCCCATCTACGAAATAGGCATCGACCCTACCTTTTTATAGTCAGTTGGGTTTGGTTTTTTTAAGTGTATGTTTTGTTTACATATTTTAAAACCTTGAAATCATAATACTGGCCCCCATTTCTCAAAACTTCTTAAGAGTAACAAGCTTAAGTAGCTTATTTCATTAAGCCAAATTTCTTGCTTTACCATGATTTTACTAAATGAAAAATAGCTTATCATGATTAACATACCGGTACAGATAATTTTCATTTTGAAGTCCCAAAACTCTTAAGGGCCGGCTGCAATGCAAAGGTCGGTGGGGAAGGTCAAAAAGTAAAACATTTAAAAAAATGAAGGTTTTATTAAGCTTTGAAGAACAATCTTTTTAGGGAGTGAAACATTTATTTTTGGCGATATGTTTGGGGTTAGTTAGAAGTTAAACAAATTTTACAAAAAAGATTTTAACAGATTTTGGATCAAAAAGCATTCACATTATTGCGGAAAAGTCTGTCAACATTGGTATTTTGTTTTTATGTCAGAATGCCCCAGACTACCACCTATTCAACAATGTCTTGAGAGATCTTGATGATATCTTGTCAAATAAGAAAGTTATTCAGAAAAATAATGAGTCATGCTTGTAAAATATTGAACCTTGAAACTAAATAGAAGTTGATTTTTAAAACATTTAAAATTTTAGCATGTAAATATTGCACAAATTATACCAAACACATGTAATGAGCTTATCTTAATCCTAAGGGACTTGAGATGTTTCGAGAAATTTCTTCAACACCATTCTCCAATGATGACAATAACCTTCTTATGTAAAGTAAAGCCTTATATTTTTTTAAAGCCTACCTACCCTACCTGTTTCTGAAAAGGATGTAATCCTAACCAATCCAATTTTTGGCCCAAAACTGATTTTTTACGAAATATTGGTGCATTCTTAATCACATTTTTTTTTATCATTTCTGTCTAAAAAAAAATTTAAGTGGAAAGAAAAAAAAAACAGGTTAAAAAAGATGCATTTTTCCAATTCAGAAAGGCCCAGGCCCAATTTTCAAAATGGTGAAGAAGAAACTCTAGTCAAAAGTATGCTTTTTTCCATGCCTCATTTCAAAAGGATTTTCAAATTTCTGATGTCATTATTTTGCAGGCACAGGACTGGTGTATGACAAGCTCAAACATATGGTTCCCTCCAATAGCAACCTTTTTTAATGTGGATTTTGTTTAATCGTTTCTATTATAAGTATTTCACTGTTTCAAAGTGAGACAGTGATTCAGTGAAAATATAAAGTTGAAATTTTAGCCCGCTCTCATGCCCAAATTCAACACGCAGGACTGGAACACAATTTAAATGACCTCATTTTCAAAATGAAGTCTGCATACAATTTGATGGACTTTTAAAAAATATATAATTATCTGTCATTTTATATCCTAAAAGGAATAAAACAGGCTTTTTTGCAGCCCATCATATGGATCAGAATGTCTGACCAATGCAAAATAAATTTTTTCTCCCAATTTCAAGAAAACAAATATCAAATGAGATGAAATCACTGTCACAAAAAGCCTGGATTCTCGACTTAAACTGTGTCTCTTATCAGGAAATATGGATTTTTAGCAACAATTCATTCGAAATATTTGTTCACTTACAATTATGAATGCATTTATCAGTTCTTTTGGGCCACATTCAATATTAAATAAACTATTTCCCAATTTTTTTCCCAAAATGGATGGGAAGGAAAAAAAATGATGCAGTATGTGTAAGATTGCAATATATTTCACTGAATGAGCACAAAAAGTAATATTTACTTGTTGGTTTCTGAAATGATGTTAGGTTCGCCTACAACTTGGCATGCTTTTCTGAAGAAGTATAATTAACTGTCACTTTCATGCAGGGCTTAGTGACACAACTCATGAACCAAAGTGCTCACTCAAAGAAATATATATATTACGATCTTTCACTGAAATCAACAATCATCTTCTATAATTATAACGATAAGTGATAAAAATGTAACTAATACATTCTAGATTACTTAACAAAATGAAGAAATAAGGTAATTTGAACACTTGTAAATTAAAAGAAAGTGATTCACATCTGCATTTCAAATGTTTTATGAGCAAGAAGACTTTTCTTACAAAAAAGTTTCATTTAAATCATATAATCTTTTCATTATTATTAATTCTATGAGCACCATCTTGCCATTAAGTAATATGAACATGAGGCTTTCCACATTACAGCAAGACATCATTAGAAGAATAAAAGGGGCTTCAAATTACAATCAATGTTCTACATCGTGTCATATGCTTACTAAATATCTGTTAGTGTCCATGGTAAATGCTTGTTAACCATGGTTATTTAAGCCTTTATGAGTTTTATGAGAAATACGATAATTAGAACAATATACATGCTCAGAAGCGCTTTACTTAAATTAATACAGCAATTGTTAACAGAAGGACATGGAAAAAAAAGTTTTTAATCAAGTCTGGTTTAAAGAATTTGAAATACTGACCAAACTCCAGAACACCTTTGGACAGGTTGAACAGACCATGCTTCAATGGTCTGTGGCCACACATCGCTTGTTTATTGTGGTTGTTTGTTGCAATATTTTACAAGGAATGTATTGAATAATCAAACCTTCTGCTCATCTAAATTTACAACCAATGTCTTGGTATTCATTTCCAATGTGCTATCAATTACAAATATAAAATCAACCATCTAAATAGGTGATTGGAGTTGGAACCTGTCAGTGCTAGCTGAGAGGATGGGACACATATATATGCTGTAACTTTTGCCAAATAATAAAAGATCTCCGATTAATCATCATGTTAAAAATCACAGCATATTGCTCATCAGACATTTGACACTATTAGTTACACTGCATGGTGATGTTAATAACTATTTTGTACATCTACAACCGTTTTTTTCTCAATCACTAGGTCATAATTTTACACGGTTTATATCTACTAATCAATACTTTCTTTCAAATGTCATTTAGAAAATGGAATTATTAGAAGATATTTCAAGGGCTGTCAAGTTTTGTCTGTGAACTGACGTCAAATGCGTAAATCGGGAATTAATCATGATCAACAATGGAACCAGATTATTGCTGCAAGACGGGACAAGCCAGCATAATGAAAATACAGCAGGATTTTTAACTTTCAAAGATTTGCACCCATTTATCATTGTGTGCAACAAAATTTGCCGCCATCACATTCAAGCTAGATTTGTTGAAATCAGATATAAATTAACAAAAATATTACCAAAAAAACATGTTTTAAGTTCCATTACTTTATTTGAAGGGGAATATTACTGAAATTATTTGACCCATAACTATAAACATTTAGCAAATGCCTTTTTTATGGTGTAAATTTTACATCAATTTTTTCACCATATAAGTAAATTGGCTGCAGCCTGATAAAAACATTAAATGTGTAAGCCACTTGCCCAGTACCGATATCTACTGGACTCACTGGGGAGGACCATTCTCATCTAAAAGTGTCAGCCACCATTTCTTTAAAACTTAAATTGTCTTTGCACTTTCAATTTTGAAAAAATTGATAGGTTAAAAATAATTCAGAATATTATCTCATTTTAGTTAAACAATTCAAAGGTAGGTGCTAAACTGGTCGCAACAGACAATCAGCTAATCCAGTGTTTTTTCCCACTTTTAAGGGAATGGTGGCGGGACCCTTTGATTGGGGAAAAATAGCGTTATTTGGGTAAATGGGGAGTAATACTAACATGATTCATGTAATGTTTCTTTCAGTCCAAAAAGGCCTTGAATTGGCCATGCTCAAGAAAATTGAGTACTCCCTAATATGCATGACCTTAAATTAATTAGGAAATTTGACTTAATCCAATGCATTCCAATATTCACAGGTTAAAAATCCATTGCGTTTTTCATCATTTCAAATGGGCATTTACTCAGTAACCCACCTTATCCGAAGTAATTAATATTGAACAATCAATACATTGACCAAACCAAAGAAATGATGACCAACCCAAAGAAATAAAAAGCTATATACAAGTGGCTGCTGATGTTTTGCAAAGGGTTATTCAATATTGCTTAGATATGTTGGTCATCAACATACAAAACAGCGTTTCTCTAACGACCTCCTGAATATGCCATGAAAGGGCAGCATAGCAGAACTAGAAAGCAGCATGTTACCATTTGAGGAACTATGACCGAGAGGATTAACATTATTTTGAACATTTATTGTCATCTTGGTTTCACAACAGCCACTTTACAACTGCCAACCAAGCTCAGTGTAGAACACTGCAGTGTGCTGTTTTATACAACTTGTTATGAGAAAATAAAAATCAGTTTGCATATCACATATTACATGTAGCTTGGAGTGACACAACTGGTGGCGATTTCCTACATGAATGTTATTTACCTGCCCTTCTTAAAAAACACAGAAATATAGACGTTTGTTATAATTTCAGGCTTATTTCCATAATTATTTGTCAAATATATATATATATATATTTCAGGACCAATTTCTTCATTACGAGTGCTCCGGCCAGCCCAGTCCTGGACAAAGATTTTAAGCTACATATCAAAACATGCATTTAAAAAAAACAAAAAAAAAACATTTATTTATTTTTTTAGCAATTGACTATAAAAACAGAAGGCCTATTTCGTAGGTTGAGCAGTGGTCGAAATTAGCACAAGCCACGCAAGCCCTGCACTGGTAAAATGTCTTTCGGGCTTGCTCAAATTCTGAATTTTATATAGCAGGGCTTGTTCAAAAATTTGATGCCAAGCAATAGTATAATAATTCGGGCTTGTTGATCCAACAGTCTAATTTCGATGACTGGTTGAGGGTCGTGTATTTTTTACTAAAATGTATTTTTTTTATAGGCCTGACTCTTCTGTAATTTGAAGCAGTATTTTTTTTTTTACATTTTTATTTGGTAAACCAGCAGTCAATTAATTTGATTTCAACCAGGTTAATCGGTATATTTAACCAAAGGCTGGATCAGCAGAAAAAATATAATCTCAAACACTTAGCTGTCTAAAGGGTTATTAGCATATATTTACCAAAATCACTATATTATTCTAATATGTTGTTACAAGAAGTGAGGACAGTCACAGTGATAGCTGAATTTCATGACTCACTGATTCAAATATTTGAGGGACGAATAGTTGATTTATCCAGTTTTCTTTATAAAAATCAATTATCACACTTTATTGCAAAAAAACCATTCAAACAAGATAATCTTAAGGAGTGCCATGGCGCAATTATGATCATGGACCATGCCCATCTAACATTGAAAACTAATGAAACAAAAAAATCATGTATGCAGTCACTGCTTTCATTAGATGCAGAAGGAAACTTAATCTCACAAAACTTTTGCTTCAAGTTTTTCATATTCCAATTCATTAAAATACACAAAATGTTACCACTTATCTTGAGCCTTTGCATTTCGGATTTATCATTTTGCTCTCTTTTTGTGTCAATTAATTAACTATAAATTTGTAACTTTTATCTTGTATAACAATGTTGTCATTAAAGTGTGATGAAAAAATAAAGATATATCTTATGAAATCTAAAAAAAATATAACTATATACTATAGTACTATAGTAACTATAGTATTTAATACTAGATTACATTCAATTTAGTATATAAAAAATATATATGTTTAAATACATCTTAAATATGACACACTTCCACTCAAGATCCATAACATCCTTTAATTCTATTCATTTCTTTTATTTATAGATCAATTTAATATTTTCAAAAGATCAATGAAAAAACATCCAGCAGAACTTGTATGTCAATAAATGTTCTTTATACATGCATACTGTAGTGAAAAGAATGCACCTGTTAATTCACTCCACAGCAAAATTTAGTTTCTTTACAAGCTTGAAAATTTATTTTCTTGAACCTAGCTTGCAAATTAATCAACTTTCTTCTCTACCCCAATCTTATTTAGAAAGATTCCCATTCTTTTAGCTTTAAGCAACACTCCTTGAATAGAAAGTAAATTTAAGATTTAAATGAGATTATTTTTCTGAAGCTGCAGATAATATAATCAGTAACAATGCAACACAGGACAGTTTAAATTGACGAAAAAGATGGTGATGCATTATGACGCTGATAATTTAATCTCAAAGCAGGCGCACAACAAATCAAAAGAAAATTGATTTTCATTTAGCATGTCTGTGTGTTGTGTCACATGATCACAATTTGTAATTGCGTCAGAATAAAACTTGCAGGGCTGCATGCTATAAATGCATATCTATTTTTAGACTCCTTGCTCTGCACCATCAGTTCAAGATTAATTAAGCTTAGTTTTATGTGGCTTACTCAAGGCAATTTTTTGGAGTAAATCATATTTTAGTTACCTTGGATGTTATTAAAGAAGAGTGCATTAGTTGTGTTATTTAATAATAAATTATAAGCAGATCTGTAGCAATCCATTTAAAAGTTGTGCTTTTTCATTTAAACAACGGATTACTATGGAGCTTTTACACAAATGTAACATGGCTGCACATGGTGACCTAATTTGAGCAAAAATGAAAATTTTCTTAAGAAAATTGTTAAAATATAAGGTGTCAGATATCAACAAAACTAACCAACATTAAATGGAAGGAACTACAATGCAGTTCCAATCTACTTCAAAGCGGATTCTTGGAAACAATGCATGCTATTTTCTCCTGGAAACAATGAATCATTATGGTGAAAAAGCAGAAAATTGACAGTAAATTCCCTCCAACTGTACAAGAGATCGATCTGGCAAACGAAAGTAAAAAATGGAATGTTATGCACGTAGCGTTTGTACAATGACATTTGGTCAAGCGGCAGATGCCCTGGTCAAGCAAACATGTAATCATGCAACTTCCGACGGAAAATACCTACAAATATTGTTTCACAAAGTGATCATAGTCATTGCTTTGAGAACAAAACCATGAATAGTGAGACAAGTTCAACATCGGTTGTGGTCACCTAGTCACCAGACCAGTCACCAGCCAAGTGCCACTACGCCACATGATTCAAGAACTCAATTCTAGAAAATGCCTCAACTGCCATGTACACTGAAAGCATACTTGGACTGTGTGTTCTACAAAAAATGGATAAACGAAAACTAATTTAAATAGTTAAAGACGAATACCTGTCTGCAAAATGTGACTGGCGGTCGATTTCGATGATTCTGCACATGCTGCCCTCTGACCTATCATTTCCGCGCTCGATTGACTGCACACATGTCCGCACTGTGAAGATAATAAGTAGAATATATAAACACCTTTTGTGTCTTGACGGATTAAAATCCATTCCTGATGAATAAAAGGATTGTTTTCGGCGGAAAATCGATTAAACATTCTTAAAAAGCTTCTGACAATGTATCACCTTATGAGGACATCCGTTTCAAAAGCAGCAGACGATTTCTCTATTCTCCCAACCTCACGTGAAAATTATGTCATAGTAGGCGGAGTTATCCGGAAATCTACGAATACTGTATCGACATTTTATCTCCCCGCTAACAAGCCAAGTATTGGTTTTATTTCATTGGTTGATTCTAACTGAAACTTGACGAGATGACCTCAATATTTCCCGCGTTTGTTAGGAATCATGTTTCAAAAACGCGGGAATTGTCTGAAACAATAGGGCTCTAATTAAAGAATAATTGAAGAATTTGTGCTATGCCTTTCGGTACATAAAATATAATTTATTGCTGATAAATGTGTTTTAACAAACCTGGTAGGATTACCGTAGTTATACTTTTTACACGTTAGTCCTAATGCGAATATGATTGGAGATATTTACGGGGGTTTTCTGTATTTTATTTTTTTTATTAAAATATGACTGTTCTTAACATCTGCATGTATATTTTTGAAAAAACACACACGGACATATTGAGTTATTTTTAATACTTAAAATGTATTCGTCTGTATTTTTTTCGCATTTGAAACTTAATATATGTTTTATTCGCATTATACGTTATTTTTCGCTTTTTCGAAATTATCTCTGTATGGCTGTATCATTTATTTGTTGTAATTTAATAACGGAAAAACAAAAGCATGAACAATGGAATTAGTAATAAATTAATTCATTCCAGCTATTATATTATTGACAGACGTTATTTTAAGTTAAATTTGTACAAAACACGGTGGATATGCTACTTCCATATAAACTAAACCTATTTTAAAAATAGAGAAACTCTAATGATACTCGGACTATGTTTCTTCATTTTCTTAACATTGATAGTTCATAGTTAATTTCCCGATGTAAATTTCAATTTCAACTCATGTCGCCAAATTAATCATTTAAATTTAGCAATTAATCATAAAAAACGCGTTATATAAAAGAAATATAAATATTTGTAATTAAGTTGTTGATCGAATCGATTAAATATCAAATTTATACATTGGCAAAACTATCAAATAAATACAAAAGATAAAATGTTAACAAACACACGGGAAATGGACGATTACAAATTTAAGAAAACTATCAATATACTCAAATGTAAGTAAATTATAAATATTTGCGTTTACTTGCTTTTCCAAAATCAGAAATGGTGTTCAAAATTGTAATTTTCACGATAGGAAGCTTTATATTTTATTTATGATTAAAATTAATTTATCAAAATATTATACTTAAAAATTACATATTGATCGACGTTTTGCTGGTATTTTCTGTATTTACTGGTTGAATGTTCATATCATAATAACAGTGCTGTTAGAAGCACGCGGGAAAATCGCCAAAACGCATTCTGCTAAGATAACACAATATTTTAAAATGCAAAATCGTTTGGTTGTGAAACTGAATTTTTATACTTTGCACTTATCACCAAAAAAAACAGTACTCGTCTGTTTAAATAGTCAAGAAGCACAAGTGGACGTCTATTTTGGCCTGATAACTTAATCATAAAACAATAAAAATGGTATTGATAGTATTAAAAACTCGTTTTCAGTTATGGAGATAGTCTTTTAACGTTTTTTTATTATTATTAATTAATGTTATAAGACATAGATAAAACGTTTGTCATGCATGCGTACAAAAATCACAGTAACACTGATTGTGTTTCCGTTAGAATCATTTGGTACCCAAACAAAATATTGCAAATTATCACCAAGTTCTGTGCAATTGGAAAATGCATTCACTGCTAAACTATATCGGCAATTGCCTGTCGCAAGCATTAAAACAGAATTTAGATTTTTGTATGAATTCAAACATCGAACATAGCAATCAACTTGTCTTTTTTCTGTGTAGACCATTTGGCATTCAGATTGGCATTACTCTTAAACTAACGAGATTTTGTTATTTTCTGTCTTCATGTTTGACTGTTCAAAAGTTTTCAAAATTGTGTGGACAAACAAGAAATGATGCTGGAACGGTACCAGTTTCTAAACACTTTCCGCAAATTGATGAACATTGTTAACCATGTTGTTTATCATTTAAGTATATTTTGCTGTTCGCCGTTTGCTGTTTTAAAGATCGTTTGTGTAACGCCCATTTCTGATCTCAAAGATAATGTTTGCATATAAATATACTCCCTTACCATGGTTTGAATAGAGTTTAACTGTTTTCATCTTTAAAATCTGCGTGTACATAGTTTGATATCTCAAAATACATGAACAATACCCTGCGGATGTATTAGCGTACATGGAAATCACCGTGTAGTACAGTAATGCGACCAGGAAGGGCTGGACTTAACACAATTATCCAAAAATAACCTTGCCATACTCAAGTATAACTATGCTATGTTTACTCACACAATCGATTGACATGTTTGTCTTTCATGTGGTTTCTAACACATTTTGTGTAAACACATTTTGTGTAAACAAATAAAGATGTAAATGTCGGATTTTCAAACATGGTGTATTCATAGTACGCGTTGTTTAGCGTTGTTTTGAGCACCGATCATATTGTACCTTTGAACTTTTAAGTGTCAAAAAAAGATAGAGCACATGTGTCATGGAATGATTAAAAAAGGCACTACTCTCAAACTTTAACATATTTCTTTTTGAACTTAAAATAATTCATATGACTAAAGAATATATTACATGCAACGGATGGTTTTATAGAAAAATAACAGCGATAAGATGCACTGTTCGCCTTAAGGAAAAACAGAGTTAATATATCGTCATATTGTAAGTTAAAGGCAATACAAATTTATGAAATATTAATGCTTGTGTAATATTGCATTTGTAAATGATATACATGAGTTAAATTGTCCATGAACTTGTAGTGTTATTTTTTGACAATTTGTTATACAATTAATATTTGTTTGACAATACAGAAATAGGTTTTAATAATACCTGTTGTACTTGCCATAGTATTTTAATATTGTAGACATGGTAGTTACTATTTCTTTTATTGTTATACCTTTTTAAGTCCTTTGTTGCTCTCAGGGATTCCATTGTTCAATTAACACTCCTTACAGCATTAGGACAATATTTCATATTTATTTTTTCTTATCTTTACATAAAATTGTTTAGCATATGTTCTTCTGTCAGCTTACATTTTTTAAAGATGTATGTCATTTCTTTAGGCAAAAGTATTAACTTCTATATCATAGCAATTCACTGCCAGAGCCTGAAATTGACAGTTATAATATTATTGTAAGTCACTCCTCTGAGCAAGAATAACAAATATAAATTTGTATGTCACCCCAATTAAACATTATGTTATTGTATGTCATTCCCTAAGGCTAAAGTGAAATAATATAATTGAAAGTCACTCCTCAGGACAAGAGAGAACTTATGCAAATGTAAGTCACTTCTCCAGACAAGAGAACATTATATAATTGCATGTTATTCCTCTTGGCCGGAGAGAAACAATATAATTGTATATTAAAGTCACTTTTGTTGTCAAGAGTAAAATTAGTAATTTATGTTAATCCTCTCGGCAAGAGGAACATTAAGGAACTCCTCTTGGCAAGAGTAGAATTATGTCACTGTAAGTCACTCTTTTTCGCAAAAGTAAAAGAATGTAAATGTTGGTCACTCCTCTTTGCAAGAGTAATAGTATGTTATTGAATGTCAATCCACTTGGCAAGAATTAAATTACATGATTGAATGTCAAGAGTGAAAATGTTTAATTGTATGTCACTCCACTAGTCTAGGCAAGAGTGAAATTATATTAGAGTAAGGCATGCCTCTAGGTAAGAGTAAACGAATGTAAGTGTACGACATTCGTCTATATAAGAGTGAGATTATGCCAGTGTACGACATTCAGCTAGCTGGCATGAGTAAACGTATGTCAGTGAACGACATTCGACTAAGCAAGAGTAAAATTATGTAAATGATTGCCACATCTCAAGGCAAGAGAAAACAAATATGTAAATGACTGTCAGGTATCTAGTCAGTAAAATTATGCAGATGGATGTCACGTCTCTATGAAAGAGTACAATTATGCAGATAAATGTCACGTCTCTAGGCAAGATTAAAATCATGTAAATTACTGCTACGTCTTTAGGCAAGAGAAAAAAATATTTAAATGACTGTCATGTCTCTAGACAAGAGTAAAATTATGCAGATGAATGTCACATGTCAAGGCAAGAGTTAACTTATGCAGATGAATGCCACGTCTCTAGAAAAAGATAAAAGTATGTAAATGACTGCCACGTCTCTAAGCAAGACGGAACATATGCAGATGAATGTCACGTCTCTAGGCAAAAGTAAAATAAGGCAGATGACTGTCACATCCCTAGGCAAGAGTAAAAATATGCAGATGAATGTCACGTCTCTATGAATGAGTAAAATTATGCTGATGAATGTCACGTCTCTATGAATGAGTAAAATTATGCTGATGAATGTCACGTCTCTATGAATGAGTAAAATTATGCTAATGAATGTCACGTCTCTATGAACGAGTAAAATTATGCAGATGAATGTCACGTCTCTATGAATGAGTAAAATTATGCTGATGAATGTCACGTCTCTATGAATGAGTAAAATTATGCTGATGAATGTCACGTCTCTATGAATGAGTAAAATTATGCTGATGAATGTCACGTCTCTATGAATGAGTAAAATTATGCTAATGAATGTCACGTCTCTATGAACGAGTAAAATTATGCAGATGAATGTCACGTCTCTATGAATGAGTAAAATTATGCTGATGAATGTCACGTCTCTATGAATGAGTAAAATTATGCTGATGAATGGACATCACGTCTCTATGAAAGAGTAAAATTATGCAGATGAATATCATGTATCTAGGAAAGAGTAGAATTATGTTAATTAATATCACGTCTCTAGGAAAGGGTAAAATTATGCAGACGAATGTCACGTCTCAATAAAAGAGTATACACATGTAATTAAATGTCATGTCTCTATGCATAATCTCTATGAAAAAGTATATTAATGTTATTTGATGTCATGTCTCTAAGCACGAGTAAAATTGTGTAAATGAATGTCATGTCTCTAGGAAAGAGTAAAATAAGAGAAAAATATTTAAATGACTGTCACGTCTCTAGGCAAGTGTACAATTATGCAAATTAACGTCACGTCTCTAGGCATGATTAAAATCATGTTAATGACTGCCACATCTTTAGGAAAGAGAAAAATATTTAAATGACTGTCACGTATCTAGGCAAGTGTACAATTATGCAGATTAATGTCACGTCTCTAGGCAAGATTAAAATCATGTTAATGACTGCCACGTCTTTAGGCAAGAGAAAAATATTTAAATGACTGTCACCTCTCTAGGCAAGTGTACAATTATGCAGATTAATGTCACGTCTCTAGGCAAGATGAATTTCTTTTAAATTACTGCCATGTTTTTAAGCAAGAGTAAAATTATGCAGATGATACCACGTCTCTAGGCAAAAGTAAAATTATGCAGATGAATGTCAAGTTACCAGGCAAGAGTAAAAGTATGCAGATGAATGTCGCGTCACTAGGCAAGAATGAAAATTAATGAACGTCATGCCTCTTGACAAGAGCAAAGCTTAAAATAAATTCATAATTTTATGTGGGCTAGTTGATATATTAAATAAGTATAAATTGTGTATGTTATAATTCTAGGCAAAGTTAAAATATGTATTTATTTTATGTTGCAAAGTTGAAATTTAAACATTTATAGCGTGATTGTGATTCACTCCTCTAATCACGAGCAAAGTTCAGACATCTAACTTTGTTTTCACTGACCGAGCCAAAGCGGTTACCCCTAACACTTATCATATTACTGATTATTTGATTTTTGTGAAATATATTTTTGTCTTGTGACTTTGTGCGTCTCTTGTTTATTGTCGTTAAGTGTTTAGTTGATCCACATCCTTGTGCATTGAAGTATATTGGGGACATTGTAGTCTTTTGGCCTTGCCCAAACCTAGTGTGCTATCGCCTTACGTATTGCCAATGTATTACACAGCTAAATTAACTTTCCTAGTCGGGCTACAAATTACAGTGTCTAAGTTCGTAGTAAAACTGCATTAAACGTTTTGTAAGCATTTAAATGAACAATAACTGCTAGTGTTCACTATTTTATACGGTTAGTTGAAAACTAGTTGTGTGTAACCTTTGAGTTGACTTTACAAAAATATATTAAGAGTACCAGTCCAAACAAGACTGTCGTCTGAATTAAAATGCGCTTGTGAAACAGAATGACATGTCTTTCCACTAAGAAAAGTCTTCCGATTTAAGTTCCAAGCTAAAAAGTGCTCTGTAATTTAAGAAATAGTACATCCTGACATTATAGTAACCTCCCAGTCGGCACAAAAACATTGAATGGACCTCGGTCGGTTCGATGTTCGTGGGCTGACTGGTTGGTCACTATAATGCAAGGAGGCCCTGCACTTTTTTAAATTGAACATTGAGGGTGTATTGACCTAAATAAATATCAATCAATCAAACAATCATTCAATAATAAATTCACTTAAAGAATCCATATGCAACGCAAGAGTAAAGTATAAACATGTTTATAGGTGTATGCCACAAAACAGCGTGTGCTTCCACGGAAATCGGATTGAAGTAGTTTCTTATTAATGAAACCGCATGTGGTATTTTTTTGTTAGACAGTAAACAATTGCTGAAAAGAAACAGCATTGCATGTACCTTCATTTTATTGAGTTAATTCTACCCCGAAACGCCTAGTATGCCTATAGAATTATATGTGCAACAAACATGTCAAACAAAGTCAGTTGTCCACCTTGTATGTTTGCTGTATCATTTTTAACGAAGTATCCGCAAAAGAATTTTAATGCCAAAAAGTTTGTCTTCTCGGAAAAGCCGAGGTGTTTATTGTTTAATGCCTTCATGGGATCGAGACTCGAACGAAGATCACTAGTAATTTCCCAAAGGATTTCGTGGAAATAAATAATATTTGACGGTCAGTGAATTTTTCCAGAAGCGCACTTAGGCTTAGAGTAATTTGTAGACGAGCATGTGCAAAGTCACGGGAAAGTTGATATTCGTTTTAATTCAATTCAACAATACTATTAATGATATGAATGGTTTTCTTATTTTTAAAAACATGAAATTAAATTGTTGTTTGTATTATATTATGTTACCTGGAGATATTGTACAAATTCATATATCATTTTATCGTTTAGTTGTAAATGTTTGTATGACTTTGTGTACCTCGGACTGTTATTTTTAAAAGTATTAAGACACTTAAAATGTATTATAATATCGTTTTGTAATATCATATTTTTGGCCATTTTTTACATATAATAAGTATTGGAAGAACATTGTTGTATACACACTTCCGGCATTTATTTGTTTCGAAGAGTCATTTGGTTTCGATAAGTCCATATAATTGTACGCTGACGGATTTTTTAACGATTTTTGATATGATGTGCAAAAACCAATTGATTGTTTCAAAGCATTGAGAAATGCCGCGGATTGCAATGAAAATAGGGCGAGTTAAACAATGGTCCCCTGTCTTTGTTTAAATGCGTTTGTTTGCAAATGTAGCTATTGTGTTATCGATTAGATATTGTTTTTAACCCTGCTATTTAATGTCTCCATTACTTTTAACTTTTTGACAAATTGATTCATTTTAATTCCATATGGGAAAAAAAGAACTATCTAATCTAAGCATTTAACAATGGACAAACACAAATAGACGTTAGCATCCGTATAGTTGTATTCTCCTGTTTAGATATTGCAACAATATCAACCATGAGTTGCAATAGTTATTCCTTTTTTACTTACATCATAATTAACGATAGGCGGAACTTTGTAATCATAGTATGGGAAAATTCTAACTCTGTTGTCATTCCTTTTCTAATGTGTCAATCAAGCGCATTTAAGCCTTAACACCATATAAGTATATGGCGGTGTTTGTTGATATTTGCAAACAGGACTTTAACACAAACATATAAACACCATATGTGATGGTGTTTGTAGATTATTGCAGGCAGAACTTTAACACAAACATCTATACACCATATATGATGGTGTTTGTAGATCATTTCAGACAGTATTTTAACACAAACATATATACACTATATGTGATGGTGTTTGTAGATCAATGCAAACGTTCTAACACAAACATCTATACACTATACATACGTTTTTTTGTAAAGCATTGCAGACCTTGTATACCATTTTTCATTGTTATTCAGTAGAAACTTAATGGTATTTTTTGAAATATTATGTTTCTTGAGAAACATGATATAAGCGGCTTTATCGTTAAAAACAAAAGTTTCTACGTGTTTACTAAAAATAAAATAGTTTTTATAGAAATGATAACGACCAATGGCAAATGCATTAAAACGGGCAAAGGCCGAGTCAAAGTTATAACTAATAAAGAAAATTGCTGTTACTATACACTGAATGGTTGTTTTAAACCAAGTGATTTTTGTACCAGAAAGGATAAAACACCCACATCAAATATCTTAAATTTCGGTATTTGCACTGCATCCTGTTCTCAAGTTAAAACTTTTGAAGACATGTTTCCTTTTAACTGGTTGCCTTTCTAAAATTGCACTTAATTCATTTCTCTAGAAATGGTCTAAAATGCCAATCAATGTCGGAAAATATACGGTTGATTTAACGTTTAGCGGAATATTTTTCTCTAAAAGCGCATCTTTCCTGCCATTCTTCAATATTTTCTTATAATTAACAAAGACAATTGCTTTATAGAGCTGAGAAATGGAAAGCCCCTTATTCATACGAAGTATTGAATTGAGTTTCGAGGTAATAATGTAAGTTTAGCGTAAGATTTGATAAATTGGCATCGAAAGAAAAACAAACTAACTTATCAGACAAATGTTAAATCAGCAATTTGGTTTTACCGTCTCTATATTTTCTTTAGTCTTTTCCTAAGACCACATCATAATTTTGTTCCGTTCGTCGGATTTACACGCATTTTTTTGAAAATTGCAGACAAATATTTTCAATTCTATTGACCGTTCGCTTCCTTTGTGACCATTAAGTTCGAAGAATAATATTCTCGAATGATATGCATACTTTGACATCCTTTTATGGCCAAAACGCCTCATTGATAGACCATCAATAAATTATGTAAAACTGTTTTGAACGATTACTTCACGAGACTAACATCTTTGGCTAAAAAGCGCTGCAGATAATTGTTTAAATATTTTCAATTAAAGTATTTATTATTAGGAAAATAAATGTTTACGTTTAAAGCTTCTGTTTAAAAAACATTGTTTTTCTTCTACCGCTCACCCCCTTTTCAGCTAAAATCCAGAGAATAAAATAAATAAATTTGTGTTTCCTTATTATGTAAAACATTTTCACATGTATATGTAAATGAAATGTGATTGCGTTTAGTCACCTGAATTATTATTAAGTCATATCCATAAATAGTGTAATTAAAATAAATGTGGTTTTCCTTGTTTTATCATGTAGATGTGACATACTTGCAATTGTGTCCTATAACGAAAGATCTCACCGCACCTGAACCTATAAACGATATGTTACACGAATACAATCCTTTCTTATATTTAACTTTTTTCTATAATGTTGGTAAGATTTTGCCACAAAACAGCTTTAATAATTATGTACAAACACTGTCTGCTTCCCACCCTTTACAATTACATACGTATATTCGCAGTGCAAAAATAACCTTGGGTAACAGGAATTACGAACCCTGTATCAAGCCACAACGGGCGTTAAGGGAAACTCTTTTATCATTTGGACATGTTTATGCCACGAGTCTGCCAAAACCCCAAATCGTAAAAGGACTCCTAGCGTTTGTACTAACAGCGTTCTTAATTCTCGGTTTCGTGTCACCAATGCCCGGGATGGCAACAATCCGGGAACTGTATACCAGGAACAAGCCCTATTGGGCGTCTTACATTGTTGTCATTAAGCGTATAATCATGTAGATGATTAAGCTCCTTCAAACAACTGTTATGTATAATCATTAAACCGTCAATCATAGCATCAGACAGTATATATGAAAAGCCTTCTTGCCTGACAAATCACATTTAAATTGTTTTCGAAATAATACATTGTTCGACCTTAATCGCTGGACAGATCTAGAATGTGGATCAAAGAAGGCCCTGTAGTTGACCAGGCCGCTAAATACTTATAAGCATACACATATATTTTTAATTGAATCTTTCAATGTTTCATATTCTTTTAAGAAATAATAAAATCTTAAGTTAAAACTTCTGCCCTTATCATTAGTTGTGTAATCAATGCCCTATATACATATGTAATATAAAATCAATGCCCTATATACATATGTAATATAAAATCAATGCCCTATATACATATGTAATATAAAATCAATGCCCTATATACATATGTAATATAAAATCAATGCCCTATATACATATATGTAATATAAATTCCTTCAGACATATCGCTACAGATCTGAATTGTATATTGCTATCGTTATTAATGTCGATGACTTTTATTGCATCAGTCATAAATGTATGTTTTACAATGTAATAACATACTTGTATATTTAGGTATTTTATTGTGCATTGTTTAAAGTGTATACGTGCATTTTTTTACTATTAATTTGTCTTCCAGTATTTTTAACGATAACTGGTTAAAATATCATTACATGTATTTACTAGTTTATGATCTGTATACATGACTTATTAATCTGTATTAAATATTCTTGTTTTGTTTATTTCTAGTTAAATACATTCCGACAGAAAATAAAAATCATATAATGAAGTTCACGTCTCTTGTTTTATAAGCTAAATTTGAAATGTGACATTCTCATAAAGCGACCGTGTTTTCTCGAAATTCGGTTAGTGCTTCTACCCATTTTACCCAAGGGTCGATTATTTATTATCAATATTAAACGGCTGGGACTATATTCCTACCAGACCACGAGATTGTTAGGGAATATCATTTTGTATTCTGGAACGTCAAGTTGTATGGATATATTGCTTCTTTTATTTCTGTTTTTGTATCACAGAAGACCAAAATCTGATACATACTTCCCCATACGACTATTACCAAGTGAACGGAACTCCGACATGCACACGTTAAATGTTGATATATTTAAAACTGCCATGTACAGATACGTGCATGATCCCGTGTTTTGCCATTAATGGCCACAGACATTCGCGATTTATTGTAGGATTTCGACAATAAGCGTCTGTCGCTGTAAATGCACTTTGTATTTTTATGTTGCTGACATTTTAAGATGATTACATGGCGTAACCATATATACTTGCAAGCGTTTTTATGTTGAGCCCATTAGCCTTTTTTCAAAGTACACATGGAAGCTGAAGTTATATGAAAATCAGCAGATTTATATATAAGGAATGAAGGACGGCATAGCATACAAATAATAATGTATTACTACATATACGAGTAGATGTATCCGACTCCGTATGACGAGCGATTCGTCACATGTTTTATTAAAATGTAAATGCGCGACTTTTCCTGTTCTTAAATAAATCAAAACATTCATTATTTAAAGACACTACATACATCGAAGGTTGTCGTATGATACAGAATGTTAAATAAGAGATATGGTAAGTCCGGCAGTGTCAATGACCCATAGCAACGGCTTGAGACGTGTTCGTTTATTTCAATAATAAGGTGAAAATTAGTCACACATTTAACCAACTACATTGTTTGGTGTTTGCGTTTTGGTGTCGGTCAATGACAATCGAGGATTTTTCTTTTTTTTTCTGTATTAATTTGACGTAGATCGATTATGACGAATGCACAAAAACACCAATTATATGTTAGAGTTCAATTTTGGCGATCTAAAGAAAATAGTGCGATTGTACCTCGGCCACAGGCTGTAGATCGCCAAGATTAAACTCTTTATATACACTTAGAGGCGCATTTCAAGGGCCAAAAAGACAGGGAACAAGAGACACAAATCGTACGAGCAACACAGACAGACCACACATACCATGATCAGCATAGCTTTATCACTAAAGGTATGGTTTACGGCCTTGAAACCGCCCAAGAAATAATAAGCCCTATTCAATTAACTGAAGGACAGGAACGGGGGATTAATACACTGATGTTTGAACATCATGGATGTCATATATACATAATTATATAAGTCGTGTATTATGAGTGTCTCTTTGTGTGGTGATTGGATGGTTTTCGCCCCTCAGTTTATTTTCATTTTGAAGGTTTCTATATACACTTATATTTTCCCTGTTTGGTAACTTTGAAGAGCAAGAACAAGAGTTATATACCTTGATAAAGTTAAAACGAGTAGCCTATTTTGAACTTGAACGGTTGCAGGTTAACTCCACTGATTTCGATAAAATGACATTATTGGTTAGCCGGTTTATTTTCTGCTGCCCAGTATGAATTCTCAATAAAAATATAAAACGACGTAAACGCTAAACAGTCTAAATTGAACAAAATGAAATGTCACGTTTTCTTTAGAATGTATGCTAATGGAACGTCTGATTAATATGAATTCTGATTCGACGTCTGTGCACGAAAATTTGCTTTGAATGATAAGGCGAACATCCATTTAAACTAATGTCGTCTGGCTTTCCTGTCTCGATTTTAAAAGTATCATTAATCTGAACACTAGCGTGATACATATATCCCAAAAGAAATTGAACAAATGCTTTCTTCTGACAACAGCCTATTGCTAGACGCGAAAATCAATGGGCTAGATTGCAGTGTCGAAGAAGATATCACCGTCAAATTCCTCAGCAATATTAATATAAAGCCTGAAAAAATCAAATCCCATCTTATAAGACACGAATATCACGTCTGGGCGACTTACAAACATTCCTGAAAAGCATCGTCTGAGTTAATATCTATGAATTTGCCAATGAACCATAAAATGTAGAAAATAATGATGTACAACGGTTTCTGATATAAGCTTTTGACAAACTGATGAATTCATTCTACAAAAGCAAATCATTTATGATTTGTGGCAGAATTTCATCAACACTTCTTCGAGGATTGAATGTTCAGATGCTGGGCTATGTCGACATGTACATATTTCTTGCAATGGATTACCTCGTACCGATAAACTCATATAAAACAAGATGCAAAGACCTGGATCAGAACATTGAAGACATGTTCACGCATTACTTTGTGATTTCTGGGATGAGACGGAGACATGAACCGTATCAAGTTATTCACTTACAATCATCTTGTCTTTGTATTTACAATAACCATTTACAAGTGATCAAGAACGTATTAGCTCGCAGTGGCATCGTTATCTACAGACAAGGGTTGTCCCGCAAACCCTGGGATAATAATATTTTACGTCATATAATAATTGGCAAATGGTATAATGCGTCTGTAAGTGAGCACTTTCGTTTACTTACTTTAAGTCGGTGAATTTACAATGGGACATATGCCTTAGAACACAATCGAAACATAGACCTAAAACTCCAATGTTAGGAAAATGAACATGGTGAAAATCTTGTTTCAGTTTAATTCTACTTAATTCTACACACAAGAAACGGCTCTAACCATTGAAACGTCCTGATGGTCAGACTGAAGTCCACTGCAACATCTGACATCTGACAATAGTAAAGGCAATTGATATACTAACTGCACATTATTATGATACTGTACGAAAAAATATAGGTCAAGCATTGAAGTAAAATATTGCGTTATGGTAGCAAATTGAAATGGAAATGTTTAGTGCTTATTCAAACTAACTGTGTGTTACGTGATCAGTTGAAAAAATGTTTCTGATTTAATATAAGAACACTGTTTTGAAACACTGGTCGTACGATTGATGATAAGAGGCTCCCACTATGTACTAGGAATTTCATTGCTATTTTTTACCTGCCAATCACTTATGGGAACAATACGCTGAAATGAATGTTGTCTTAGAGTATTTCTTCTTGGGTGTGTGGCGGGAGGATTGGTGTTTTTTTTGTTTTACGAAATATACCGATGACTTTCTTAACGACCCTTGTTTAAGCCTGTCTGAAACTCTTACCCCACGTAACTCATTACCTTCATTGTCTGGGTATACATGTACAAGTATGGAGCACGTGAGCTGAGTCTAGGTAATTCCACAAGCGTGGGAAAGTGGCAAAAAGCAGCCGACTCAGGAGCAGACGTACTTCCAATGATCATAATTATTTTACCTGAGAATCTCAGTTAAGTAAATTATCGTCTGCTAGATTGTAACGCTTTGTTCGGTTGAAGAAAACCAGGTGATTCTACAGAGAAGCCGAGAGAGGAAAACAACCTACTTTGTCAAGCGATTTTGCCCGAGGTCGATTCAAAATCTCATGAAGAAATAAAAGCCAAGTGTAACTTCAGAGAACAATGATTCAAGTCAGATCGATATGCTCAAGGCATAAAATGAATGTCTCAATACATCAACATACGAATGTGCACCCAATGCGCCAATATAGCTGTCAGTAGTACGCTGTGTGTAGAAATAGGCGGGCATTGAAATCAGAGAGTTCTTTCTTTCAAAGCCACATGCTCCTCGATGACGTCACTAAGAACATTAAATCATAAAACTAATATAACAATGTTTCTTCTTATTTTTCGATTTACTAGATAGATCTGCGTTTTGGAAATGAAAAGCATTTATTAGTGACAACCTTTCAGAAAGCTACGTGGACGAGGTAGTTTATGAGTTTCGATTTTTTCTATATGCATATCATATTGGTAAGAATGAATTCATACGTTTAGGTTATTAAATGCTATTATTGCTATACGATTATATCATTTCTCGGTTTTATGGCTACTTTCTGACATTTCCTGTTTTTCGTTTTTTTACACGGCGAAAGGGCGAACATGCAAAATCCCGCCACATTGCGGGGCGAAACTCGGATCACTTTTGACCATTTTTCTCCTTTCGACTTACGAAAGGCATTCGTAAACGGTATCAAGACAAATCATACCAATGCACCGAAGGCGAATAATGCGAAAATGCGCCAAGTGGCGGGACGAAAATGCCACGTATTATTATTTCACATTTTCGCCCCACCACTTTGCGCAATTTTTGCCTCGCCAGTAGGTGCTTTTATATTTCGTTTTTTTGTCGCGTCATGTGTCGGGTTTTCGCATATTTAATTACGAAAATTAAAAACACGAATTGGCAGAAACCAACCACCATATATCTATTATAATATGTCTCGGAATATGCTCACACCGATGTTTTATTACCAAAGCAGAAAGTAAATATCAACTAAACCCTACTACTTCATTATGCAATTATAAAACTCTGAGCATTTTCAATTAATATCTCAAAGTGTTTTAATGGCTATTGATAGACAATCATAACGTTTGTATTCTAGCGGAATTGATATCAGTTAAGATAAAAACAACACACACAGAACCGTTCAAAACCATTCTGTTCGGAAATACTGACCATATCATGATTAGTCGGACATTGACCCGAATTGTGACATTCTGGACTTTTCTATTATAACAAAGCTGTAAAGGAAGATTGCGTAATTTTCTTAATTATTAAATTTCCTACAATATGGATTATGCCAAATCTCTATGAATATAAAAATACATTAACAGCTCAATGCGTAAAATCGGATAAATTATAAATATAATTGTTAACCATATACATAATTGCAACATTATACTCTATTAAATGAATAACAGGACGATTATACACCCACTGACTCAATAGATTATTTTACCGCATTCCTTGTAGATGCAGGAGGAAAGCCACAAACTGCTGATGTGAGATTAACTTCAACAAATCGATCATTTAAAACGACATAATATATTAATATGTTTTGCTTGAGGGCCCCCCACAGTGTAAAAGTGGGTGGGGAAGGCCAAAATTAAGAAAAGTTTCATAAGTTCAAGTTTTATTTAGTGTCGAGACACAATCTTTTTCGGGAATCAAACATACATCCTATACGACATGTTTAAGGAAAAAATAAGGAGTTGACCAAATTTTACGAAAGAATATTTTCGCAGATTTTTTTTATTTTAAAGCATTTGCTTTATTTTTCGGAAAAGTCTGTCGACAATATAACTATGTATTGTGTTAAAATGCCTTTAACTAATTAACAATGTGTTGTGGGTTATTGATGATTTGTATTAAAATAAGAAACGTTGACTAAATAATAAAAACAGCCGATTAAATTCATTTCCTGGTTACAAAAATGCAAATACCTTTCTTTATATCGATGCAATAACCATAAAGCAAAAAAAACATGTTGATAAGGTAATACTGACTATTTCGACTTAAAAAATATTCATTTTGTATAAAAAAAAAAACATTTAAGGAAAAATGCAAATGCTTTTTGATTGGAAATCTGATCCAATATCTGTCGTAAAAGTTTCAAATCTCAAAACAACAGCTACACATTTTGCAACGCATATATTTACTATGTTTGCTAAATATTGAACCTCAAAAGTAAATATGAAATGAAATATGTGTGGTGTGCATGTGTGAAGGTGTGTAGGTTTGTATGTGTGTAGCTGTGTATGGTGTTTTCTCTACACTTTATATAGTATGTTTTAGGAAACATATATGACTGCTTCAAAATATGACAGTTATTTTGACTAGATAGCATGTGATCTAGCGCAGCCATCTTAAGATTGTTCATATATTTTTTCATACTTCAATGTTTGTTAATTTCTTTTCGTTCTCCTTTCCTATATAAAATTTCTTTTTCTACGCGTTCATTTGCAAGATGCCGAAATAGTTTTTTCATTCGTTTTGTGTGTGTATTTTTTGCTGTTTTCGCCTCTAAATCAATACATTTTCGATCAAGCAGTTTTTAGTTTATTAATATTCCACCTAGTCTTCTTTGATACTTCTTTCCTAAATGATGGTCTATCGATCTTGGGGAATGATCGCTTGTTTAGACCTATTTCGATCATCAATTTTGTTTTTACAGCTACGGTGGAGCATTTTGCGGTTAACCACACATGCTTTACCTCTGTTTTATGCTTTTCCTTTTAACAACTTTCACTGTTACACTAAGTTCCATGTTATTAGCTCCTTGTAGTTTTTCCAGGATTAATAATTTAACATCTTCATGATCGTAATTTGTGGTTTACCGAGGTGGAGCACGATACTGATGTTGTCGACCGCAGCATACATTGAGGGAAGCAAGCAAGGCGAAAGCAGGCTTTCCAAAGGCGGGGTGTAGAATGTACTCAAGTCGTTTCCAACAAACTTAAAAACACTCATGTACTTTACTTTCAAATGTATAACTCTTTCTTGATATTTTGTCTGAAACTGATTGTAATGAACAGTACTTTGATCCTGGTGATAGTTGTGCCAAGGTTGTCCTCGTGTCGTAGACTGAATTAGTAAGGTATGTTTTCAAATGTTATAACATTTCAGCTCATGGTTGATATATGTCTTGTTTGAAGTGAGGCAATTATGTGGGTGTTGATTTATTGCCACTAGTAGGCGTTTACCTGGTAAAAGCATTGTTTTCCGGTCAATTGTCTGAGGAGCCCGTTCCGAAGGAACACAGTTTGGATCAAGACGTGAATTACTGTATCCCGAACAAAAATACGATTGATTTCTTCACGAAGAAAAAAAACAACACTTTACAACCACAATGACATTCCGTATGTTCTGTGCGAAATGGTACTTCATGATTTGAATTAAATATTTATTTGTATGGATTTACCGAATATGCCATCGTCAAATGATAAGACTACCGAATACAACTACTAAAGCAGACTTTTGTAGAAGACCTACTTTGGCTTAGTTGTGGGGAAAACAAAGAGGAATTGAATATAATAACTGTGCTCGAGAAACCATTTCTGTGACAGTTTATATTAAATTACAAACCTCCTACACACAGATAAAGAGGGAGATGACACGAAAATTTTATTTGTTAATTTGTTACAGTTGGCAAGATATATATCTCCCCGGGAAGAATCTATCAATTTGTTTTCTCATTATTTACCGTCACAAGTTTCTGTATGATAAAGAAATTAGACCAAATCCTTTGGGAATGTTCTTTGTGTTTTGAACTTTTCGTAGAAGCTGAATGTCACCCATCAATCGACTTTGCCCTGAATCGAAGTTTCTTTTAGTTGTTTTTCTGTTTTAAATAATTATCACAATATGTTTTCACATGTATTAATTACCCCATGGTCTTCTTTAATACGATTACACTCGGCTACAAAACTTAACTCATCCTATAGTACTTGGTTCTTTCAAACGTCGACGTGACGAGACAGAGCTGAGCTTGTCGTTTTTATTGCACATTTTTATAACTCACATGACTCACCGGGGGAACAATAGCATCTCAAGGCCAGCAGAAGCAAACAAATATTCAATACCAACTGCGTCTTGATGATGCAACGCATGCATTGTGCTGACATCGAGACACTTGCGGTTATATTCGCGGGAAACCGTTGGAAACGATTAGTATTGAGTCTGAGAATTCCTTGGAATTTAGTCTTAAATGTATCAATATAATTGGCTGGTATCTATTTGTTATTTTCCCATGTGTGATTGCATAACGTTTTGTTTTAATAAACTGTTTGTTTGCAGCCACCTTGACAAATGAAATTCAATAATAAGAATGTATACTCAAGTCTGTATACAATATCTATATCTTCAGATTGTTTTGTATAACAAAGCTGCACTTAATTTAGATATAGCATTCGATAAACCATTTCATAGAATAACAGCACACTGCAAGAACAAATTCAATATATGTATATGCATGTATATATGTATGTCACAAAACCACAACTCATTGATCCATCTATTTATGTCCTCACTGTCAGACCACAATTTTGAAATTTTTGCCGGAACACTAGGTTTAAAGCACATTTTTCACAAATGTGAAGTTAATAAACATATTTTCTACAAACGTTTCATACACTGGTTACTGAAAATTGTGGTCCAACTGTTCTTCCGAATCTTATAGCGAATAATGATACATGTACATCGCTATTTCATTTAAGTTATTTATTCATTCCCAGACTAAACAGAACAAAGCTTGATAATAAGAAAAGTTGGTAAATTGCAGTAGCGAGAAAAACGCAGTGGCCCGCAGTTTTTTATTGCTTGTTAACGACCTCGATGCTACAAGGATCAATTTAACATCCGGCGTGTGGTCCCCAATATTTCAAACATTATTGTAATTTAGATACTAATTAAAATATCACAATTGCACTATATATTTTTTTTATTAATTTGTTCGTTCGTTCGTTCGTTCGTTCGTTCGTTCGTTCGTTCGTTCGTTCGTTCGTTCGTTCGTTCGTTCATTCATTCATTCATTCATTCATTCATTTATTTATTTATTTATTTATTTATTTATTTATTTATTTATTTATTTATTTATTTATTATTGATCTTATCATTTATTGATTGATTTTTTTTCAATATATATTTTGAAAACACTTGCAAGTGACTACAATGAGATAGTATTGTTTTCGTTTGCTCTATGATTATGAATGGTTTGGTTTGTCAATTATTATCAGTCAATTCAGTATTACAAGATTGTGCCGTTATTCACGTCCCCCGTGCCATATTACGCTGCGCCGCGTTACACCCTTCCGCGACCCGCATCCACGTAGTGCCTTAATGGTTCGGCAGATGTCTCGCCTGCAGACAGGCTGCTCAAGGACGTCAAACCAGACATGTGAGCTTCCAGACGTAAACAAGTTGCTTCTCTAAACATCCAGCCAGAGCACAATGTATACACCTCGTCTGATCTTTTGATAAACGGGTTCTCCTTACCATTTCTCGTATTCACATGTATTCTTTATAAGGTGCAACAGTATATATTTAATATAAAACTATAGTAAAGTTTTAATCGTCCATGGTTGCGACTTATTTCAACTAATTTTACTTTTTTTCGTTGATTCTAAATTCGTTCACTAACAGGATCAACTAAAGTTATCGCTGAATGTGATTAAAAATGAGAGTGCTTAGGATAGAGTTATTGTTCTTGTCCACTACCCTTTCCCTCATAGTGCTTCACCATTGCTTGAAATTAAACTATATTCCAGCCAGTAGTTTGCAAGTTATGACAACAGTAACTAAGGGCGGCAATGATTGTTCGTGAGATACAGCTGTTATTAATAAAAAGACAAACTATTATTAAATGATAAAAAATGACAGAGTCGGACTTAACCATCACTACCAACATCACGTATCCACTACCAGCGCTTTCGGGCAAACATTCACAAAACCCTTTTTTCAAACATTATCGATCACGCTTTCTAGAGTTTAGGATTTAATTGATTTCTCACAAAAATGTTAAAACGTGTATTAAGTTGTAAAAGAGTATATATTTTTTCGATATTGTTAAATGTGTTCTTTTGTGAGCTGTGTGGTCGGGCACCGCTACATTTTGTTGCTACGGAAACAGGCTGTACTGTAAACTGGTACAAATTATCATTAACAATAACACTACATCGTCAATGAATGTTTGACTGTATCACACAGGAAATGGGAGTAGGTTTAACCAATTTACATGCAATATAATTATATCTCTGGCAGGATGTCACCTAAGCGTCCTCGTCCTCGATGGATTGCTTGTCAACAGCACCATATTTAGACGCCTTTCGTTCAAATAAATAACGCTTCAGGCAATGTAAGTATGTAAGTATTGTTATGCCACCTTATAATTAACCAAGGCCACTTAAAAGCCATGAAGTAGATTAAACCAGAAGTATTTGTGTGTGGGTAAGGTTTTACCTGGATAAAGACTATTAACGAGTAAAAATAATGTAACCACGCAGTTGGAGCATGGTTTATGTAATACAACTTGATTTTAAATCTTGATCTAGTTGAGGCCAAAACACGACACATTCAACATTTGTTAGGCGTTAGCAGAACAGTGCAGTTTGCAGTGATTGGCACAGTCAAGTTTAAAAGCTATAGCTAAAGTCAGAGAGTTCCAGGTTTTATTGATACTATGTCACGAAACCGTCCATTATCAAGCTCTGGTAAACTAAATATTTTAAAACAGTAAAAATAACAATAACAAAAGAAACTTTCAAAACTTGAAAAAACAATAACAGCAAATCATTTATAAGCTGGATAAAATGAAACATATACAGTAAGTTATAGTTTGGCATTCGTAAAATCATGATATGAATATCCACCCGTTTGATAGTTATTAAAAAAAGCGAAATTATGAATATAATAATGAAACCAAGAACCACCCTCCTACTATCTCGATAGTTCCATGCATCCCCAAACGGCAGAATTTTCCTGTCATATATGATCAGTCAAGTTTTAGAAATCGATCAGAAAGCTATTTCCCTCTTTCTTGACGTTTTCTGCGCACAGACTATAAAATATCTACTTCCTTTCCCGCCCTTTTCTGTAATGCCAGTCCAATGACGTCTTTCTGTTCAACGGAATAACAGGTTCCTGAACAATTTAACCGTCGGAGGGCTCGATTGATAGTGATTTTTGCGGGTCAAAGCGACGTCTCTAAGGCAACGGAGTGGAGGCCGATGTGCCTTTCAATATTACTCTCCAATGACTTGCAACTTGGATTGTGTCAGACATAGATAAGGCAAGTTTCGCATTTCTGTAAGCCATGGAAGAGACTAAAACCAACATGAAAACGTCGACGTCCTAAAAGCTTCAACTGTTATATTGCCCTTGGAGATACTGTGGGTTATGTAGATAAGATTTTTATTGCTCAAACTCTAGGCATTGAAATAAAATAAAATTGATTCCTCGAATTTATTTCTGTATTTTGACATTTATTTGTTACGGAACATAGGTTTTGCTCTTAAAGAACATTTCTTAAATTACGGGAAAACATGCCTTTTAAATACATTAAAATGGTCAGAATGAGCTTTATAAGTGAGTAGACTTAAGATCATTACACCAATTATCCCACTGCAAACACAACCACTTCAAGACCCTTCGACCCCAAAGTGGATATTTTCAATAATGTTGGCCATAATCCTCTTATTTCAAAGCAAACACTGAGTCATGACCATTGACCACACCGTTCAAAATATCTGTTTATTTCAATTTCCGTCCCTTAATCCGTGCTTAAAAGTATTCTGTTCAGAAAGCATATAAGACGGTGAATTTTAAAAAAACATGTCATACCAATCTTTGATATATACACACGATGCACAAGGTGAGAACCTTGAGTCAATTTAAATCCGATACCAAATCATAGAGTCTCGTTAACTAAGACGCAATTTATTCAGTGAAACCATTAGTGCAATTTGTTTTGACGAGCTAAGACCATAATAACACGCGAACTGGGTTGCACAATAAAACGTAACAACTGTTGGGTATCACCGCTGGACCGAAATATGCAAACAATGACACTTCGACGGTGCAGACGTTTTCTTTAATTCAAATGGAGCAGATCCATACATAGGTGTCCTGTTTAACTAAAATTACCGATCTATATGTAAATGTGCAGAGTGCACATGCAGCCGCGGTTTATCTGAGCCTCCACAAGTCGCTGCATTCTCGTGTGCAACCGCGTTATATATTATCATGCAATTGCGTTTTCATGATAAGTGAAACTCGCTTGATTGTCATGTCCAAATCGTGAACAATCGAACTGTTCGGAATATTATTAATGTTCTCTCCAGCTGAAGTTCAGTTTAATGATATTCTTATGTGGATTTTACTAACCGACTAGACAGCACTTTTGGATTTACCAAATTGGAAACATGACAGTTAACAGGATGGTAAACAAACTCTAATTGTTTTTGCAATGCAAGGGGGGCAAGTCGTTTTCATGTTTTTCCTTCATTTTCCAACATTTTCTTCGACAGGAATTTACCGTCTGTGTTATTACTGGTCTGGTTAAAAACCAAAGTATAAGGTGATTGCAATGATGAACAAGCAAACAGTCAAATATAAACTAGGTTAACAAAATAAATTGAAATTGCAGAACAAGAAAATTATACACTTATCCAAACAAACACTATAACACATTCAATCGGTCTGAAAAGGAGAACTCAAAAACCATCAAATCCTTTAATCTTATACAAAACAAATGCAACCAGCTAAACAGATCTGAAAGCAAAAGTTGATTTTATAACCAAAACAGAAATCTTTGTTTTAGCTTCATAATGTGTATTCTATGTTTGCTGGGATATATTTATTCTGGATGAGAACTGTTAATAAAATTTATCTAAAATTTCAATCATTCTATAGACATAAAACATCAAGATGTCAGAATAAGTTAAATAAAAACGTTATCTATTACCATTCAACTCATCACTGTATAGCGTTACGTCATTTGAACTTAATACAAGCTGTCTAGACATTTGAGGCACCCAACGGGGTACAAGAAAAGAAAATAGTTCAGACGAAATTTTGTGTTTCTAGTGATTGGCGGAGTGTTTTAGAGCGCCAACACATCTAGAGTGAGATAAATACATCTGTTCAAGAGTGGTAATATTGCTCGAATATTTTAAGGAATATGTCTGAGGGTTCTGATGATTTATGTGTCTGCCTGTCTGTCTCAAGGTCAATGTGGTTATACTAAATTTGCTGACTCAGGGGGTTCAAGTCTTAAAAAGTTAATTACTTAAAAACAAAAACAAAAAATCTTGTTTCACACAAACATAGTCAAAAACAGTGTTCTCGATTCTTTTGGGATTATCAAAGATTGTTGATAATCAATATTGACAAAGAATAACTTTAGATTAAGGACTTGAACAAGAAAAAACCCAAACAAATCCCAAATACATATAGATTATGACTCTCTAACAAACACATCAACTAACATATATCATAAATTACGTCGCCATCATGAATTAACATCTTAACATTTATTTATATATATAACCGGTCGAGTAACTTTTGACCCGACTTTTTATGCATTTAACGCTAAAAATCAGCAATGACTATCTATTATATAAGTAGAATATCACAATAAAAAATGGCAAACAAAATCATTATTTCTTACTTTTCTAGGTAGAATGAAATAACTGAAATGTACAGAATTCATTGTTTTTAAAAATATTGATTTCGCATTTCTACATTAAACGTAGTACTCACTTACAGATATACAAACGCTTTTAAAATACTTTTAAAATATCATACAGTATCGACAAATCAGTCGAATGTAGATTTAGATTTGTTGAAAAAAAATAATTGTATTTTAATTGCGATATACCTGTCAGCGTTATTTTTATATCTATTGTATGTATTGCTATATATTTATTCATTTATTTATATGACCTGCATTTTACCATATTATATTTATTTATATGACCTGCATTTTACATTTTTTTATTAATTTATTTGACCTGCATTTTACAATTTTATTTCCTTTATACAAAGTTAATTTTATTAAATTTAATTCTTTGATCTTAAGACAGTTACATAAAAATTATCATCGGAATGATACAGACATAGTCCTCGATGTAAATGTTAATATGTTATATGAAATACCAGTGTTGTAATTATAATAATAACCATTATAAATATGCTATAACAAACTTTTTAAAATGATAATTATTATTATTAAATTATTATTATTATTTTTTTATTTGTATTTTTATAATTATTACTTTTATTATAATTATGATAATTATGATGATGATTATTATGATTATTATTATTATTATTATTATTATTATTATTATATACAATTTGAGTTGAATAATATCGGATCAATATAATTTTCTTAAATTATTTTCATATTTATTATTTGCGTTACAAAAGGTGCAGTAAATAAACATTAGTAGTTTGTGTAAATACCTTGTTTCGTCTAAAATGTTCGAAATTTTGTAGATTTTTTTGGATAATATTTTCATGTAGTTAGTATATAATGACTTCGTCGGTAGTCAAAGGAAGTTTAATAAGAGAAAATGACGAGTATACTCCCAAGGTCAAGGGTGACAATACATCGGCAAAACATGGCTGAACATCGTAATGCACTTCATGTATTTTGCAACCAAACGCACTGACAATAGATGTGGAAAGCACTTTGTTCATTTATGTTCAACTCAAATATTAAGCGGAATTTATATATCGAGCACAATCAACCTTATAAGAATTCAATGTTTGCTTACCTAGAAGTTTTCCCCATAGGATGGAATTTGTATACATCATTCGGAAATATAATTAATATTAATTTTACTATGGTGATATACTTTTTTTGTTTATTTTCGCAACTATAATCGTTTTAACAAATATTTTCAGGTAATGCTTTGGTTATGAAGTATGTAATAGTGAATATTTTATATAACAAAATGAAAGACCCTGAAGAGAGTGAAGTCGATTTATTACAGTGATTTGTCTTTCATATTCGACTATATACATGTTTATTTTCAAATGAAAAAGTGCATACTTTTATACAAGACCATACACTATATTAAACGTATCGGAGAGGTATTGCCGTAATTAAATAACTGGTGTACACGGTTTTAAACACGTTAGTCTGACAAAATACAATTTCTTCCGGACAGTCCCCATGTCAAGTATGTCAACTTGTGTGATAATTAAACCTTTCAGTGCCATAAAGACTGGAGTGCATTAGATTTCGTCAATTTAAACATAATATTTATAATATAACAAGTATCATTTTAAGGTATCCCATTTATAATTTAGATTGTAAATTTACATGATCAATAACCAAATTGAAAATTTTAATTGTCTGTTCATAGTTGTTTCATTAAAAAATATATTGTTTTTTCCATGTTACATGTTTGATAGCTCCAATAAAATACATAATATTATTTAAGGCGTTAGGTTTTATCTATGATACGATGAGATAGAACGTATACACCTTGTGTTTTATATATCTTATTAAGGTAATATTATCCGAAACTTAACTACACATTATATGGTCTTCAGAAAGACATAAAAATGCACCGGATGCATGAACACAAGGATCTTCAAAGAACATTTCCGCTCTACCTAAACGCTGCTGGGGTTGGGTACTCTTTCTCGTCGGATACCACCGTGCGACCCGTTCTGCTACTATCCATAATACGTTGAGTGTTAGAAGGGTTTTGTCGTGGCTATCCGACGGCGGATGCTTACATACAATATTTTACTTCTGTACAACAATACCATGATAAGTTGGAAACTGCAGGAACAAAACTTACAGACAGACATTCAGATAATTCATTTTTTGTTAATTCTCCATTTTGTGAAACATATATTATTGTTATGCATTGCTCTTTTTCGCATTCCACTTCATTCTATGTTTCGTTATTTATCTTATTCAATACTCATGTTTTATAAATAGTAGTATTAGTTGAAAATATTACTGGTTAAACCGAACGTGTTCCCAAGTTTCATGGAGCTAATACTACGGCGCCAAAACTATTTGGGCATAAGATTGATGACACGCACAATGCATATCTACAGGACAATTCATATACACACAAAATTCAAGTATCGTCATGCAACGTCCATTTTACTTCACATATACCATTTGGTTTTCCAAAAACAACAACATCAATAAAACTAGCACCATCGACAAGGAATGGTGTACGTTTGTCTTCAGTTTATGGTCATTTGTATGTTTTTTTTCTGTGTTTTGAAATATTTTTGAAGAAAAAAACCACCCAGTTTCTTCTATGCAAAATGTTTCCGCAACACGTTTGTATTGCAAAACACATCGTGCACGTACTTGTAAAAATGTTTAGGATCTACAAGAACAATGCCCTTGAGGACAATAACTGGAAGATAAGTTAAACAGAATTGGTATGCAAATGATGTTATTCTCGACTTTCCAACGATATATATACATATATTATATATAAGTTTTAAATACCGAACGGAATTAATACAAAATATTCAATATTAAAGATAAAACATAATAAATGTACATGTATATTCATATGATCAATTTGAGTACCACAATTGAGTGCTTTTCTGACCAAAAGGCACCATACACTACAAACATGGATACATAGTCCGGATGGTGATGTTTTGTTGCTGTTGTTATTTTTAGAAAACCTAATGGTGTGGATGAGGTAACATGGAAGATGAATGATAACATGTGCGATTTGTTATGTGAATTAATATACTGTCCAGTGCGTTTGTGCTGTTATATACCATCAACAGTTCATTGCCATGCCAGCAAAATATCAGAAGACAATTGTCTTCCATCTTTAAGGTTGTTTTCTTGTTTTTTTTCTTATTTTTGTTTTTTAATATTTTTGATACGGTATATATCGTGACAGTAATATGTTGGCTCCTAATATTTGATTATGCAAATAATTAATTAATGATATAATCCCATTCCTGTACATTTTAGTACTTTTAATTTACTGGAGGTTGTGTGGAAATTCCATATTATTCTAAAATTACTAGTTTTAAAACACTGATGTATCATAAGCTTGTCAAAAAGCTTTTTTGATTTGATTTTTCGTAAGATTTCCCATGGTTAAAAGTAGAAATATATTATTATATATATGAATTATTTGCTGTATTTATTTGACTAGAATTGTTTTGATACTACAACTATTATAAAATTAGTCCAATAAATTGTAAACTTAATGCATTATTCTCAGAATAATGTTATTTGATATATTATAATATGTTATATTATATAAAAAAATTCTGATTAAATTTAAACATACACAAAAAACACACAGTATAATTTAGCACTCCATTGTATGATTGTGTAAATGTACGTAAACGAAGTATCTTTCATCAATATATTTTAAAGAAAACTATAATTATAATGGCCGGAAAATTCTCTTTGACGTACATTACCCCTATATTAAACAAACAGATTAGAATTGAAAGAAGAAAACTGCAACATTTTTTTTCTTAAGATCACATGCGCACGGAAAAAATGACAAAACAGTATTCTCATACTTTGGCGTTAAACTGAAATAAGAAAACTGGAAAATGGTACTTCTTGGGGTATATAAATATACTAATATTCATGTAATTTTGTTATATTAAAACATCATTGTTTAGACGGGTTTTATTGAAATAAGGAAATTTAAATAAGCATGCTCAAAGTTTTTCTTCTGACTATAACTATCATATGGCGTTGAAGGAAAGCGTTTGCATAATTAGTTCTTAACTAATTAATATTATGTTTTCGCATAATCTAAACTTTATAATAATAATTGGTTTAACCAGTATTTATTGCAAATAATAACTTGAGTATTGAATAGGCCTAATAAAAATGTAACGTTAGGAATTTCTATTCATGTTCTGCCGTAGTCCTTAAAGACATGTTCAAAACTTGAAATTATGTATGTATCTTTGCACCGTTTTATATTAATTTACAAATATCGCATGTCTCCGCACGATATTGAATGACACTTTAAAATTCAATCCTAATTCTATAATCAATTTCAATTATGTATTTGTCAATAATAAAAATGGAAAAGAAACATATAAATTCTCTCAAATGAACCTTTTACAGAAAATAAAGTAAGCTGGACCGCAATAATTATCCAACTTTTCAGGAATTCAAAAGATTTTGACAGAATTTCTAGTATTACGTAAGTTTAACACAGTATCTTAACACATAACAACTTTACAACACAGTTTTATTAGAATTATTTACACAAACAATAAAAACAAATCCTTACCTTGAGTATTGACACGCCAGCGATTGAATCTTTAAAATGAGAGAAAGCGCGAACGAGAAAATGGCGGCAGTCTGTAGTGGAAGATCTAAATTACGGTTCAAGGGAGGTAACCTAGTCACTCTGTCTGACTACTAGATTAGGTGATGCATTCACCGGATAAACCACAGACGATACATTTTTTGGCAAAGACAAATTAAAGGTCGTTATTATTTAATTTATGAATGTAAATTTTCAAAATCAAAATATATCACGTATTTAAAATGCATCTTGAAGCAGCAACGAATAAATGCTAATTGGCTAGCGAAAAGTGCAAATAAAAATGAGACTCTATTGATTGTGAAGACGGATAGGTAAAGCAAAAATATTGTTTCAGACGGGGAGACTGTTATATAATATGATTACACGAATGTTACATATGCTTTTATAATTGAAGGTCAGTTACTGTAACTAGAAACATCCAGAAATAAAAACTTGAGGACAATGATTGGTAGATCATCAATTCTTATTGGTCAAAATGTGCATAATTACATGTATATCAAGCATAATTCAGTGAAATACTAACCGACTACAATCCCATTTTATACAATATTATTACAATGAATAGATGAATTTTTAATGCGAATTATTTATTTATTATTTACGACCATGGCTAGTCTGCTGCAGTAAAAGCTTACGCAGTGTTTAATCAGTATAACATTCAGTCGATCTCAGGGGTGGCCGCTCTCGTACATTCAGTCACAACCCTTGCAGACAACAGCAAATAGAAACGTCACCAAAACACGTATTGCAACTTGTCAGGTATGGAATTAATCCTTTGGATGATGGTCACATGTGTTGTTATTTATGTTCATTTTATTGAATGATTAATTATAAATGTTTGTTTGGACACTGCCATGGCGACTGGTCACGTCAATCAGATATACAATTTTCATACTGGTCATAATGATAAGAAATATTAATGAAGTCCGACAGACAAAACCACACGAACTTCAATTGCAATAGTTGTTAACACAATCCCTGCAATCTGTAGGGCGTGGCGATGATTACATTTGGCAAATAGTAAGGGTCCTCAGTATATATTCCTTTGTATTATCGGAGAAGACCAATTATGGTCAATTTGTAAATATGCTAAATACTACGAAAAGACACTTGCTACACATAATAGCGACTTTTTATTAAGGTAATTAAACTCTGCAATCAACATTCCTTTGTTATATATTGCATTCTGCATTGTACACTCTCATGTTAAAATTCATTACTATGTTGCATTATATGTTTACAAATTATTTACGTTATCATATACTTATATAACCATTTACATACATGTATGTTTGAAAATATTGTGAGATTGATAATAAACTGTTCAGACTTACATCAAAATTAACTGTGTGTATGCATGTATGTGTTTGTCAAAACAAAACAAAATACGTTCCCTAGTACCTTGATTATTGCCATGAATAATAAATTATTATGTATATAAAAGTAAAAAAATATAAACACGACAAGAAATCAATTACGCAAGCGAAATCGGTAATGTATCTAATAATGATATGAAAAACTGGCCACGGGTGGGATGTCGCTTAATTTTGCATTGACCTAACGTTGAACTTAAAGATGCACTTTTACTCCCAAATGAAATTTACCACAATTAATACAGATGTTTTGATACACCAAAAAGGATTAATAAATGTTGATACAAAAAGGTTGTTATGAATGATACCGAGTTTAATTTTAAAGAAATGTGCAGAAATCATGGTATATCTACCTTATGAGACTATAGTAGATCACAGTAAATCTTTTAGCATTCACCAATCATTTAATATTTTTGCTATTAAATACACGTTACAATCTTGTTATCGGTATTTAATATTTTCCATTGATGCATTATTTGAAAGTATAGTTAAAGGTTTATCACTCAAAATTATTTTTGGTATACATGTATATGTATTGATTTTGAATAAGAGTGTCTCTTTAAAAATAGCGGCATGAAAGTAAAGCACTGGTTCTTGGTGTAATTTCAAATGTTCATCATCAGGCATGGCAATCTTATAATATTTGAATGACTTTTATAATATAAATTAAATTATTCTACCTTGCAGGTGAGTATTAAAGATACTTTCAATTAAAAAAAGAGAGAGGTTTCACTAAACGAAAATATCATAACGATATCACTAAAAATGTGTACGTTAACTTAAATTTCGAATTTAGTTAATTTTAATACTGATGACTGGAAAATATTAAAAGTCACGTTGGCTCTTTGAACAAACCTTGAAAATCGTACACTTTTACTATTAAAAGAGATGGTGCAGTCTAAGTAAGTGAAGAAGAGTTCTTTTCATTTGACATAAGCGTACTAAGGGGAATTCTTTTCATAAACTTAACTTTCTTGAAGCGTATTGTTATATTTCATTAAAAAATGAATTTGAATTTTGTTCTATATAGTGCAGATGATATTTTCAAAAAGTAAGGACAAACACACATTTGGACAATTTTTATTATTTAAATGAATACGACAGTCCCAATTTTCATAAGCCGACTGAAATACGTTGACAGCGTCGACAATTTTAAGACTGGGTCAAATCAAACCATAGATTACGAATCAAGTTTTGTAGTATAGTTATTCTGATATTAAAAAATAAATATAATGGAACATGTCATATTGAACAGTGCTTTACCTTTTCTTTTTAATTAAATACATGCTTTGTTTGGGATATGATAAGAGAACGAGTCCACGTTGCATTCACGATTGAAGTATAAAAGATACACGGCATCGATCAAAAAATAAGATACAGAAATATTTTTATCAGGTTTTGGATTAAATTGTCCATTTCTTGCATTATAGATTATAGAATGCCTCTTAAAAAAGGCATCAGCAGTACTGGTTTCTACTCAGCAAGCGTGCAGAATGCAAACCTCGATTAAGCTTAAAACATGCTATAATCTTTATTAAAATAAGTTAGTTATTATGTAATTGGTTACATACATGTTCCGTGTAACATAATACAATGAAAATACAGAGACATTAATTTTGTTAAGAGGCACTCTTTTCAAAGATAAGACACTGAATGACAGACAGCCAGTTCAAAGACAAGACACTGAATGACAGACAGCCAATGTCACAAGACAAAAAATAAACAAATATTCTGTCATTAAAATTTGGGACACGACCGCCATGGAACGGTCAGCTCAAACAAGATTGTATCGGCAATTTCAGAATATTCTCTTTGTAAAGAATATTTACAAATCTAGAGGTAACCGCTTTTGAACGGATAGTTGCACAACTGATGGCTAATCAATGTATCTTGACATATATCTCAGGGACAGCAGCCAATTGACAATACACCTGTACGACTTTTAAATAATCCAAAGCAATACAACATAATTCAACTTCTTTGCAATTCTATTTAGAATTTGTTTTAATGCATAAAAAGTATGTATAATTAAACATCACCGTACACTTTTCTCTAGAACTAAAAAGTCTATTAGAAATATACAGTCAAAAGATATAGAAACATATCATCACTTAATAATTTCACTACAAACAATATCATCAAATTCAGTTATAGTAAAAGGGTCCATACCGATCAATGTAGGGTCGTTGTTACCTCTACAACTGCAACATAATGGGTAGACAACGTTGTTACAATTCAACAACAGCACCCTTACAGTAAAGCTTTGATACTAATGCGTAGAATTTAGAAATTCACTTCTTTCAATATCAGGCATGGTATACTTGTGTTTGCATTAGTACGAATGAATTGACTTTATTTTGACTTATTTCTGCTCTGAGCTCATACTTCAAATTTAATGCGTTGGCAGTTTGTTTTTAGAAAAAAAACTCTCACTAAATTTTGTTTATAAAATGACCATGTTACGCATATATACATGCAACCCAATGTGTAACTTTTCATTATTCCTCACTGATGACTCGAACCTATTGCAACGTCTTTTCTGGTTTTGTTTGTACCTAAAACAATTCACAAACAATAGCAAAAGTGTACTTTAAACCACAAATAGCTTTTGTGCAAATTTATTTCACGCTAAATAATCTTATTCGAAGACCTTAACCCTTAATACTCTGTTAACTAGAACAACTTGTCAAAATTTAGCTGTCTTGTAGCATAGTGTTATTTTTGATTATGCAATTTTATTATACTTTTCAATATAAAATTACTATTTTAAAGCTCATATTTGTACACAGGGTATAACTTTAACTAAATGCTGGTGGCGGCTATACAATTTTAATACCACAAGATTATTTTAACACATTTTATGAAATATAGAAACAACAAATTATAGATTCGGTAAAATCAAACAGTCAAATATTTAACTCCCGTAAAAACTCCATTTGTTGTGGTTATTATTACGATTAAAGCAAGAAATAATTGTAAATATCATTAACAACACAAAATACTTGCATGAAAAACACACCCTGAGATGTATCAATTAAACATTTATTAAAACGCTACAACTAAAATATTGACAATATTTTATAAATTTGGGTAAACTTTCCGGATTAAGTAAACAATGTATATCATTATAAAATACAAAATACTTAAATGGTACACATATATCATTCATTTATGTTAGACGCAACTTGTTACGTATTGACATATGTAAGGGTATAAGATATGTTTTTTGTAATGAACACGGTAAAGAAGGTGAATTCAGATACTGTTACCATAATACAGAGAAGGCAAAGTTTGGTAGAAATTATAATTAGCTATGTATCATTTAATGGTTCATATGTAATTTATATAGTCAGGGTAATACAAAATTTGAAAACTTATCTTTTGGAAATCTAAGTCTGATCTTCAGAAACGTCTTCCGACACCTGCTTATCACATTCATTCTTAAGGTAATTAATTCTAGAATATCAGCGTTTTAACAAATATGTGCTAAATGTGCATACATATCAGCATGGCTTACAAAAGAAATAAACGTACTATGTTAAGATTCAGGTTATGACGAAAAGCTTCACACTCTTTATGTTTAAAGCGAACTATTATAACTAAAAGTTTACATTGTATTCAATAAGAAATGCAGCTATACCGTAGTATATATTTTACAAATTAGGAGAATAAAATTATAGATTCTAGCTCATACTTATCAAACAAAATGATTTGTTAATTTCTTTCATTATTTTTGTTAAATTTGGATTTTGTTTTATTGTTAAAAATATTAAGTGAATTACATACAAACAGCGCTTTGAAGTACTAGTATTCGAAATGATTTTTTAATTAATCATCGAAGATTTACACGGACAACGGGGATTATGATTGTTGATTCAGCTTTAATTTTACGTAACAGAAAATATTTATTAGTCGCGCTGTACAATCGTCGTTTCTTTTCAATGCAATAAAGATATTTTCTTTATACCATGTATAATGACACAACAGGATCTAAAGTAAGCAGCCAAATTGGCGAGCATCAAGCATTTATTATTCCATAAGCTAACAAAAGAAAAAACGATTCACATAAAATAAACATTATAAAAATATGTATTTACTTTTATAAAACATTTATGTTTTGAATATCAGAAAGAGAATATAAACCATGTATATTTTTTCAAATCATTGTAACGACTATAGAAGTAGTGGTATTATGCAATATTAAGTAGTTGCTAATTGTTCATAATGCCTTCTGACCATTATTAACATTTAGACATAAATTCATGATAAACATACAATCATATACATACACAAAATACACACTCCAAATTAAAATAACAATTTGCTTTTTTGGAACAATAATGATTTATCTTAAAAAAATGAAACTACTGCAATAACTTAGAGGTAAATGTTTTGTTTTTGTGGTTATGGAAATTCCTCATTTCTTACTAGCCAAACTGTATTCTTAAAACTGTGTATAATATAAAAAAAAACAGGCAAAAATTGCATTTTTATGTAATTTAATTATTTTAAAAAATCACTCATTATCTTCCTTTATGAGGTACAACTATTTTTAATATAAATATGAAAACTAAACAAGTCGCCTTATATATTTTAAATAATGACAATAGTTGGCTTATTCCAATACTTGTACAATTTTAATGATATATAATCATATATAAAAAGTAAATAATTTATTCAGTTTAATACAGTAAAATTTCCTTTACTATGTCATGAAGATCACGTTACTAAACAGATTCTTTTAATAGAAGTATTAAGTATCTGGAATAGAAGTATGCTGAATTAGCTTGACCCGTTATAAATGGTAATTAAAAGTATTTCCAGTCTAATGTTTATGATTCAATAACCTTGCAGTAAGCGTATAATTCAGACACAGCCGATGCTATGTAGGGCAATTATTTCCCGTAACACACACTTGTTTGTGGTCAAATCTCGTCGACGAAGCCAGTGTCATGACAAGTGACTTGATATTTGAATCAATATGTATTTATAACATGTGTAGTTGTGAGGAAATACTGTGTACAAGAAACTTTAAATATACTTATGCATTTAAAATATACAGATGCGTTTACAATATACAGATGCATTTACAATGAAAAGATGCATTTACACTAAACAGAACATACACATTTATAAAGGACTCGACGCAATTTAAAAAGTTGGTTTGAAAGACCAAGACACAAATATTTTATACATCCCCTCATACGTGTCCAGGCGCCGTTTTAAAGAGCTTCGCAAGTTATACGAAAGAACTTTAACAGAATTTGGCTCAAGAAGCATTTGCATTTAAACGCAGAACAATGATAGGAATAGTTTTATTGCCAAGATGTTTGCCACAAATCCAAACAACAAAGTCTTGTCGCTTTGTGGTGATTGTTTCAGAGTATTTTAGAAATATATTTGCATATTTGTAACCTGGAAGTGAATTTAAATCAGTTTTTTTGCAATATTTTCAAAGATGTCATCAAGAAACCACAAGACAGTGTTTATTGAATAGTCTGCAATATTTGGGCTGGAAACATATTAATATTGTCTTTTCCGTTGGAATGCTGAGCGAAACTTTAAAAGTTTTTTGCTAAAATAATCCTTCGTTAAATTTGCTTTACACACCAATACATGTTGCAAAGTATATAAGTTGCACCGTTGCAAATTATTGTAGCACCAAACTTAATTGTTACATTGTCATTTATAACAAGCAAAACTGACTTTCATATTGCATAAAATGGTCGGTGTTATGACGTCATTGTTAACTTTATTGCTGCCCTTTCATTTTTCAAGCTCGACGTCATTTGCCAAATGGTCAAGAACGTTTAAGCTATCGGCCATTCCTTTGCACAAACGTTAAATGCCAAAATAAACTTCTTTTCTTAATTTTACCCAACGTTTGAATGAAAATTCTAAACAAGTAGAAAATAAATTTATAAATACTTCGATTGAGCTTCATTTTGTGGGCATTCATGCGCCATTCAATGCCTTGGTAAAAAAGAAGTGCTAGATGCACGTGCAGCATTATAGAAAAAAACCCAGTTTTGCTGATATACTTTCTAATTAATAATCTTATTACTGTTTACCAAATTTTGATAAAACATCGAATGAAAGAACAAGCCGAAGGATTCATTGTCGAATAACCAAACAGTTCAAGACCGCAATTTAAGCAAATTTCTGCAAAAAGTACTTTATTTAATTAAGAAGAAAATAAGAATAAGAATTAAGTATGCTATTTGCTCTTGTCAGTTCACAATTTCTTTATAGAATCGATCGCTGTTTGCTTCATAAAGTTTAGTTCAGCCAAAAATATGGATATGGCTGAAAAAGGACAAATTGAAGTATACTAATTTCATAAATTAAAAAGCAATGCCTCTGATGGTACTTATTCAAGCTAGACAACTCATCTGCATGCAACACAACACTGTGGTTGTACATTTATCATGTAGTTTCACGTATTTCTGTCAATTTGTTATTTATAAATGGCTCCAAATGAACTAATTTGAGCTTTTGTTTTATTATTTAAAGAGCAGTAACTCAAGTATGACTGACTAGATCACATGAAACTTGCACGCGCCCAATCATACTAATGTTACACATTTAAAATTGTATCGATTTCTGTCTTTAATTTACACAGTTATAGCTATGAGCATATTGTTTTTCATTACTTATAGGGCAATAACTCTAGTGTTACAGACTAGATCAAGACAAAGGCCCTTAATTACACAGGGATGGTTCTGGACAGACAAATTATTTTACCCATTATTCAAAGGACAATAACAATTGTATTACTGACCCGATCTTAACGAACACGTACACCACTGATGAATTTTCAGCGTGCCCTAGCGCACTATGGTTTTATCTACTTGACGTAAGTTTCATTCCCGTCAGCCAAATAGTTACATAGATCTTGCTGTGGACAAGACGGACGGACAGCATCACAGTACAGGCTGCGGACAAGACCTACGGACAACCTCAACTTTATATCACTACAACAAAATATAATAAATAGGAAATATTTAGGAACTACGACTACAGTTAACATATTGTATGCACGTCCTAACAGAACATATGGTATTGCAACGAGCTGATGTCAATTTTGTAACCCTTCTTAATCAACTCCCTGTTCTATAACAGTGACCATGGCCAGTGAAGATAGCAAGTAATGCTGAAACGATTAAAATAACATTTTATTCCGCAAATAGCGTTCAGTCCCGAAAACCTTATAATATCTGATGATATCGCATTTGAAATATTCGTATTATTGCATTTTGATATAATTGCCAATATCACAAAGGAAACTATACCAACAAAAGCCAAACACACCATTGGGTATAATCGTAAGCATTATTGTTAAGCTGTTCTTATGTAATTTTGTTTGATTGTGAAGATTGCTGTTAGCTAATATTAACCATTCCAAATCAATGTTTTTTTCGTGTACTTTTCATGCTTTTGAGAGGCCTAGTAAACTGGTCCCTGATATAGTTCGAAACCAAAAAAAACTTCAAAACAAAACTCAATTCTTAGTGCTAGTCTTAACCTCAGTCCCAAGACGCTAGTGATGATATACATAGCCTCTGATTTGGACACAAGCATTCTTACTGGAAACCGGACTGAGGGTGTTTCAAATCAGTATTAACAGTACATTCATCTCATACTTATTTTTACAGGATATATAGGACACAAAGTCGTTTCATCGGACGAGCTACCCAAACATACCATACCCTATCATGATTACGGCATGTTTACTGTGATAATGTGTCTCCTTGCACTAAGATGGGGTGACAATTTTAACACTAAGAGGGGCTATCGTAAGATGTTACGCACCTGATAACGACGATTACGTTTTAATCTAAGCATAAGTATAGGTAATGAAACGTGATCAGCCCTCTGTCTTTTGGATAAACATGTACTCATGTTCGGCCATTTCGTCTTCAAAAGCATCGTAATTATGATTTCCCTTTGCAAATGGACATAAGAATTTGAATTCCATCCTTTGTTTATTCGCAGCAGCACCAATAACCCATTTATTTAAACTACATTCTTAATAGAAAATACCCCAATAAAAAGTAATTCTTGATGTTTATCCTCTAATAGGATTGGAATTAGTTTTGATCGTTCGGCAGGAACTATACTTTAGATGACAGTTTTATATTTTCATATAATTTTAAGACAGTTAGTTTATCGACATAACTTTCAATTTTAAATTTTGAATAATTGCAGTGAGATGACAAATTCTTGCATGAGTCGCACACCAGCTCAATGACATATACACTATAAGGAACAACTGTATTCCCTGGTCATGAATAATTTGATTTTTTTAGATACAGACAGACAGACAGACGTGCTTGTTTTCATTTACATGTATAACAAAGTTTATTGACACAGGTTATTATCAGAATGTATCAACATGGTCACATTGACATAAGCATAACATTAGAGTGAAATGGAAAAAAAAAATATACACTAAGAAAAACAGTATACAAGTGAAATATATCTTAGCAATATGACATTGGGTGGTTAATATTATTAACTATAGCTAACATGGTGTTAATTACATTTATAATTCATTTATGAAACAATATTCTTAAAGTGACACTCTTATTCAAAATCAGTACAAACACATATATAACAAACATCAACTTTGACTGATAAACCTATAACTACTTATAATTAAATTACTAAATAATGCATTTATGGATTATTTTTTTCACTGATATCAAGATTGTAACCAATTGTATTTAATAGCAGAAAGCGCAAAAATATTAAATGATAGGTTTATGCTAAAAGATTTACTGCTATCTACTATCGACTCCTAAGGTAGAATACCGTCTTTTATGCTCATGTCTTTCAAATTAAACTCGGTATCCTTCATAATAACCATTGTTTTCGATATTTATTCATAATTTATTTGGTTATTTTTATTCATACTTTTTTGAATATTAAAGCAATATTATTAATTGTGGTAAATCTTATTTGGGAGTAAGAGTGCATCTTGAACAGAAATGATTGAGAGATACAGTAACTTAGATTTTTGGTTTCTGGTTCTACAATGTTTTGTTTTATCTCACCAATTCAACAAACTTGTACATACTAAGGTTTGTTATATAATATGGTGTAATTTAGATTGTCTGATGTTATCATTCGGGACATATGAGAAAGTGATATTCTTCTTCTAAATCAATTGAATAACACACAGTAAAAAGACGTTAAGCTGCGGCAGAATCGGCCAGTTCCCATTTGCAGTTTATGAGATGACAGTCTAGCTTTGACAAAGACATCATTAATCGTTTTAGGTAAAGCATCCAGATAAAGTTCAATTTCTAAATGTGTCTTATAAATATGTTCATAAGGTGCTGCTATGAATAATGTTTTTCATTCATTGACTGCTCACAAAACATCAAGTACTTATTGTCTATTTGCGTTTTACATAAAAAATGCTCTAATTCTTGCATATCTCTTTACATCTAATAGGTATCTGAAAAATTCTCCATTAACGGACATATTACACTATTCGTTTTCACACAACCTTAATATTTTAAAAAATGGTCACTACGCTCAATTTTTTTCGCCTTTGAAAGCAAAACAAATAAAAGAAACAAATAATAAGACCAATATTTCAACGAAAGTTTGATTTGAAAATATAAGGCTCAGTATTATTAATTAAAACTTTGAGAACCATGAGGTCATTCCCGGCTATGGCTACTTGGTTTAAAAAACGCCAATATAATGACAAACCTATGCTTAGGTACTTTAAAATCATTTGGTCATAAAGGTGTTTTAGGATAATAATTGTCATATAATCATTTTTCATTATTGCGTAAATAGCCCTTTTTCAAAACACCTAACCCTTAGTTTTCTCAAGTTAACTTCAAGTCTTCATTCAACACCGTATTCATGTAGCAAATTGAAATCTGTTTGGAAACATATCATCTGCAAACGACATCATTGTTTAAGTGATATCATCAATGGTGGGTCTGCAAAACGGACCTTCTTTCTAAAAATGGCTCAAGTTCAACTTCGAAAATGGCAAACATAAACGGGGAAATTCTCTACCCTTTTTTAACCCCTACATCACTATGAAAGTAATCAGAGAGCGAGCTACAGATTTTTACACAATTTTCACTTTAAGGAACAAATTCTTAACAATTCTAAGCGCTTTTCCATCAACTTCTGCTCTATATTACTTTAACCTGAGGCTATTTACACTAACGCTATCAAAAACACGTTTCATGTTAATAAAGGCGCTGTACAATCTTTTCTGATTATTTAACAGTTTTTGCACACTTGCGATGAATACAATTTGAAAACAATCAGAGCAAAATGAAAAAAGTCAATACCATCTAAATGGTACATGATTGAGCGGAAACATAGTTCGAATCATTAATCAAAATATCACATAACAGTTTTAAAACCTAAAAATCTTCTTTCTAAAAGAACTCTAATTAGAATATTTTGATTTAAAAAAATGAGTTGACACTCAGAAATTAAGGCATTTCTAAAATTAAACTTATCTATGGAAACACATTTTGATACACTTTAGACAACTAATGATTTGTAAATATTTGAACATACATATTAAATTCATTCGTGACAATGAAAAAAGTTAATAGAATAACCTTATCATTCAAAAAGATGCATACAACGCTAATAATTTAGAACAACAGCCAATCTCATCATTCTGCCAATTTTAAGTGACTTTCGGGATCATATAAAAATTAGTGTTTATTGTCCCAGCATAGCTAACATCGGCTGAGACTGGTAACAAATCGAAACATTTCTCACAATGGAAATGAAGTTTTAAAATTATGAAACGATCATTGTTTATGACTTGATGCAGCGAGTTGGTCTCCAAGATTGCTGCAAAAGTACACGACTTCCGTACTAGCCTTTAAACAAGAACTACGTCACAAAATCCGACTTAACCGTTAATTCATATCATTGACAGTGCAACATCCGCATATAAAACATTCATTGCTTGCACAAACATATAAAAATAATATCGACATTTTACATCATTTTGCATTCAATTTTTTTGAAGATCAATTTTGTAACATTTATTTAAGCACACAACAATACAGGGAAGTCTGGAGCAGTCTACTCATCTGATGTTTACCTAAGTCATATATTTGGTTATTGGACGCAAAAATTATATCATAACCTTAATCTCCGACCAGAAACTCATTAATTTGATCACGAAAAGGCTATTCAATTTGAGGATCCGAGGTCTAACCATTCTAGGTATATTTTGTGGACAAGATTTGATATTTGACCTACTGACATGAACCTAATATGAACAGAACGAAACTAAGCTGTTATTTAGATGCAAGCATACATACAAGTATATTGCATATAATCATAAGCGTGTATATAATTGCATTCAGAAACCACACACGTGTAACTATGAATACCATAGGGACGGGGGCAAACACCCATGAGCAGGGTCAATCTTACTATTGGGTTTAATTGTACTAGTTCTTAGCAATTGCTTAAATAGATAATATGTGGTACACTGGATAACCCACACATATAAAAACATTTCACACGTGTATTATGAACAGCTACAACGATACTACACTATTGTCAAATGCATACTTTGCATTTCTAAATTTCACCAACATTATTGGAATATTTCACGTGATGGAACAAAAACACAAATAACAAACACTTCCTTGATAACGCGTTTATACTCGATGCATATCGTAAGTAAATAAATGTCATTTTGTATCAAAATGTCATTTCAGAAAAAAATGACACACTATATATGTCTATAACGATCTAGAAAAATGGTTTTGAGAAGAGACCAGTTTTCTTCCAAATTGCTTTTGACTTTACAACGAAACATTTATAGATGTATTTCTTGAGTGTCAGTGTAAACAAAATTTAGTGGGAATGTGTTGTATTATTTTTTATTGTCCACACCCTTTGGGTGACACAGCTGAAGATAAAATTCTTAGGCAATGGTCACATCAGAAGCTCCCCGGCTAAATGTAGGAGGATAATTAAGTAAACATTGTCTGTCAATTCACTCTTTATAAGAACTATGTTATTGAAAGGGTTTTAAACTTGACGATGGCATCAGGAAATACCCAGCAAATACACATAAAGACAGAACAGCATGCTTAATGACATTGGCGATATAGATGTATAGTTTAGGCATCCTTTTTAGCATAAACGTTGCGGAAAAAAGGTGTACAAAGAGAGATTAAGAAACATAAAGTGCGCGTCTACGAAAGTCTATTCAAATTCAATATTTAATGCATAGTTCTTCAGAATGACTACATATACATAAACTCCAAAAAATGTTGTCCGGGCATTTCTTTCCACAGTGGGACACGTGCACACAAAATCGTAATAAAATATGTCTGTTTACATTGGACAATAAAACTTTGTCTGTTTACATTTTCAACAGCTACTGGACAATGATAAACACGGCGACTACACGAACATAAGTGGTTATTTTAAGAGTGTTTTGACATGTATTACTGTATCTCTAATGTAAAATACTTCCGGATTACATTGCTTGGTAAGTGCTTTTAAGATTTATGTGATCGCTTTTTAAAACAATGTTAAGGATAATGAGGATCAATGTACTTTCGTAAAAATGCATTTCCTGATTATAGTATTGGATCGTTCTGAGATCATCCCATTGATTTTGCATAAAAGACATACTTATAACAAAATATATTGTCCTAATTATAAATACACCCGTACCATTGAGCTATTTCTTATTTTTCGATATACATGTAAAACAACAAAACATTGATAAGATGAAGTGCGCATTTTGGAAGTTCAGTTGACGATGCCATTTCAAACAAAAGCGCGAGGACTTTCGTATACTATTATACAATTGAAGCAATATTAAACCTTTAACTAAAAAATACAAGGATATCTCATTGTTTTAATATCTATAATTGCTTTTTCCTTTTTTAATATCTAAAAGTTTCCCTTAGCTGTAGATACATTTCCTAAATCCAGCTGAATTTGAGTAAGTTTAAACACTCGTATTAACCAAGTTCCATGTGCGTATTGCAACGATCCATGTTTCAAGTATCTTACAAAATTGGATTAATTAACAAGTGTGTTCAACTAACAAGTGGTGTCTTCACCTTGCCCATGAACAACGTACGGGTCATCCACTGCTTTTGACAAAAAACGCCTTCATATGTAACGCTTCAAGCATGTAGGGCTTTATCTACATAACAGTCGGAGTTTTAAGGGTTCTTGCCAAACAACCAATCGGCCATTTCTTCCAGAATCCAAGAAACGATATTGTAGGAGAAAATTTCAACAGAAGAACTGCATCAATTTAAATCCTTCCTAGGTAAACAATATCCCTTATTATTCATGATGAAACGTCAACCCTCCCGTCCCCCTGAATATAGCCATAGCTGAATATCTCGCTACGCGGTATGTCCCTGGCACATACATGAAATGAACATAAATATAATGTATTACTATCAAACAGCTGATTTGTAATTTATGTATAAGATTAATTATTGCAAAATGAATACTTAATTTTAAATAACACTTGATTATAACTAGTATATGCATGTCTATGGGTCAAGATGAGAATGTATTGCATCTTTTAGAAGCTGACCGACAATCAAACTATATAATTTGTTATTGAGTACTCCTGTAGAACGAAAACAGTTACATGATCTGTGATTTTAAATTAAACGCCAACTGGTTTAATTGTTCATTGTCATATGAATGACGAATTGTACAGTTTAGCCAAGTAGGGAATAATGCATATCGATATGCTTCAGGGAAAAGTGCATATCGATATGTTCCAGGAAAAAGTGCATATCGATATGTTCCTGAGAATAGTTCATATCGATATGTTCCTGTGAATAGTTCATATCGATATGTCCCATAAAAGATGACGTCGTAATATTGTGTAATTCAAATATTTTTCTACAATTTTAATGCTCAACTTGTACCTAGGTTAGCATGACACCAGGCACATACAACAAGTTTATTTAGTCATATATCTATAACATAGTATAACGCTTGGTGTTGCAAGAGTTTTGCAATATAAGCATACGGACTCAACGTATAGCTGATTGATGCTAGGCCATTGTTATATGGACATATAGCTCGATGATGGTGATATTAAGCCATTGTAATTTGGACATGTAACTTGTTGTTGCTAGGTCATTTTAATTAGGAGATATAGCTCTTATTTCAAGGCAATTGTAATTTGGACATATAGCTCGTTGTTGCTAAGCCATTGTAATTTGGACATATAACTCGTTGTAACTAGGTCATTGTAATTTGGACATAATTTTCGTTGTTGCTAGGTCATTGTTATAGCCCATTGATACTTGAACATATAGCTCGTTTTTGCTAGGTCATTGAAATTCGGACATTTAATTCGGTGCTGCTAGGCCATTTTATGTTGGCATACAAATCGTTGTTGCTATAAAGGCTATTGATATTTGAACATACAGCTCGTTTAGCTAGGTAATTGTAATTTGGACATAAAGCTCCTTGTTGCTAGTGACTTGTTATTTGGAGATATAACTCGTTGAAACTGGGGTATTGTAATATAGCTTGTTGCTACTATTATGATATGAATATACAGCTTTGTGTTTCTAGGTTTTTGCAAGATAAACATCGACTTGTTAGTCAAAGTTTATTGCTACATGAATATACAGCTCGACGTTGCTAGAATATTGCATTATATAGTTATGTATTGTTGTTGCTAAGGAATTGTTATATGAACAAAACATGTTGTTGTAGGGTATGGCTTAGCGTTGTTAAGACATTGAAATTGCTATTTTAAGTATATTGACACATACATTGCTGTTTTAAGTATATTGCTGTATAGACATATAACTTTGTATTGCTAGGGTATTGCCATTAAGGCATATAACAAGCTTTGGCAAAGGTATTGCCAAACGGACATATAAGCTGTTTTGTCTAGGGTATTGCCATATAAACATATAACCTGCTTTTGGTAAGGTATTGTCATGCAGACATATAGCTTGCTTCTGCCAGGGTATTGCCATAAAAACATATAACCTGATGTTGCTAGGGTACTGTTATACAGACATATAACCTGAAGTTGTGTCATACAGACACATAACCTGATATTGCTAGAGTACTGCTATACAGACATATATCCTGATGTTGCTAGGGTACTGTCATACATACATATTACCGGCTTTGGCTGGGGTATTGCCATACAGACATTTAACCTGCTTGGTTAGGGTATTGCCATACGCACATTTAACCTGCTTTTGCTAGGTAAATGTCAAACAGACATATAGCGTGCTTTTGGTTATTGCCATACAGAAATACAATCTGTTTTGGCTAGGGTTTTGCCATTAAGACAAATTACCTGCTTTGACAAGGCTATTGTCATAAAGGCATACAACTTGCTTTTCTTGGGTAATAACATCAAGACATATAACTTGCTTATGTTAGTTTATGCAAAAAGACATATAACTAGATTTTGCTTGGGTATTGCCATTCAGGCATATAACATACTTTTGCTAGGGTATTGACATATGTAAATATAACTTGGTTTTGTTAGGGTTTGTCATGTAGACATTTAACTGGCTTTCGCAAGGGTAATGCCATATAGACATATAACCTGTTTTGTCTAGGATTTTGGCATATACACTTCTAGCATGCTTTAACTTGGGTATTGCCTCACAGACATACGACTTACCTTTGCTTGGACATTTCCATACGGTATTTGACTCTGTCATAAAAGTATTATCTTATAATAGGTGAACATGTATACAAGAAACATGACGTACGAGCAAGCTACGGGTTACAAGTTTAAAGAAGGCTGTCGTTTTGAAATATACAGCTATAATAATAATTGTTAAACCACAGACAGTTATTTTGACATTTATATGACATAGGTAGGGTGGCAAATCAATTATTGCAACCACACCGCCAACGGAGCTATAAGTATTATTTATACTCAGGGATGTGGTAAGCCACTAATCGTTGATAACCACGTTCATCATCCATAATCTAATAGAAATGTTCCATGCTATGTGTAACTCAACCACAGTCTTATATTGTTGTAATTACATAAATATGAATAGTTATAAATGTATCCCGCTCTATGAAAATAGCCATTTCACAAAATAATTATTTTATAATTGTGTTATTGTTCCTATTTGTAATTTCTTTGATGAATGCCACCCGAAACGCTTATCCGAAAATGGTTGCAGTGTGTCAGACAGGACTTATATCCTTTGCATGTGCTTTGTTTTAACAAACCAAGCGCCCAAAATGACATGGTTAGCAGTATGCATGGCAAAAGAAAGAAGGCTTATATAAGAATATCAATAAATTAATACAAACAATAGTCCTAAACATGAACCAAACAAAACGCTGAGATACATTATGTATTCTTTCAGATCAAAAGTGAAGATATCCCCCACCACACACACACACACACCGTAGATGTAAGACGTTTTTTCTGATAAGGCAGAGGTGGTTCCACTGCAATAATCGATCGATTAAAACAAGAAATAAAACTTCAATAATCGATTGTAAAATTATTTTTCGATTACTGGGACTGTTTAGACTCATGCATATGCCAGGGTAACAACATTACACTGGTCCAGTAAAATACCTCACTTACAATAATCTGTGACAGAAACAAAGACACAACTTTTGTTCCGTTGTTTGAAAGGTCATTCTATCCATGCCAAATGTTGTAGCAGCGTACTGTAGAAAACAAGATAAATATTTACACTAATTGTAAACATTAGTATGTCCTGTTGTTATTCCAGGTCACTCAACAGGTGGTATATAGCATGACAATGACGGCTGTGTCTACGACATGAGGCACATCAGCGGACTTTCACATTTGGTTCTATGGAAAACATTATTCGAAACTTAAAACAAAGGACATAGTACAATCTGTTTTTAAGATAAAACTATATCCTTTGCTATTTACAACAAAAAGATGTGATTGGAGTCTTAAGGTATGTAAGTTTCTAGTATATCATTTCTGGTCGCAACCATAAATTATTATATTTATTGATATATACATTTGTACAACTTTATGTAAACATCTAAAAACAAATATCCTATTTTAGAAACTTTTGTCTTATGAGTTGAGTGTTTATACTATTGAAATATCGTGTCTGTCTCAACATTATCAAAACACTGATTGCAATAAACTTTTATTAAGAGGAGAGTAGATATACAAAACGGTATGTCCTTTAAGCTCGTGGACAAATAAAAAAATCACCTAATTGTATAACATATGTGACATATACATCATCATATTTGACAGTTTATTTTTGACCTAATAGCAAATTTTCATGACTTTATTGCAATACAATGGAATTTGCCAAAGGTCAATAATAGTAAAATTGATTAAACAACTGATGTTTAGAAGGTTGGACCATATGGTGAACACCTTTATTTATAACCACTGGGATAGAAGGCTTGCCCATTTTGGAAACAATTTCTTTTACAACCACTGAGCGGGGAAACACAAGAAATGCTTAAATTCAATATGTAGTTTTATTTTGACGTTATCTTTCTTTGATTTTGCTTGTTCAAAAGTAATAACATCATATAGAATTAAGATATTCACCATATGGTCCATCCTCCCATTCATTGCTTTGCGACATATTAAATATGTGATCAACTGATTATCTTGGACATTTCGGTGAGTTGAGAGTCTCTTAATGATATTTTTCTATTTCATTTTTTTTTAACTTTGATGTTAATTACAGTACTAATTACTTTTATCTGCACGTATAAGATGCTCCTTGTGTTATTTGCACGGTCAGTTTGTTTTTCTTCGCATTAATACAGAACAATATACTGATCTGTCATTCCGTCAATTCTATGGGTTTATTCTATTTGAGAAGCTTTCAAAGTGTTTGTTCCGAAAAAAATCCGAAACGGGTGATATTGCAGTGCTGAAAGTGTCACTGAACATTTAAATAATATATCTAATGACATGCAATATTAATTCCAAATGCATTGGGACGTCATTTTGAGATAAAGGAGATATTTTACCTGCTCTGTTCACAGATATACTTGTATAAATTACTCATCATAGTTTTATTTGTGTTAAACAAAACTCATCAATATAAAACATAAACGCTCTCCATATATGAAACTGACGTTGTGATGTGGATTATTAATTTAACATTATATATATATTTCAATTGTCACCACACATTACGGGTACCTCTCGCACATGAACAAAGACAACCACATTTGAAAGCCGGCGCTCGTGATCTTAAAAACGCTTTTATAACGGGTGTTCCTTATTTAAGTACTGTTCCGATTAAGGTACTCACCGAGTACCTCTCGCGCATGAACATAGACAACCACATTTGAAAGCCGGCGCAAGCGCTTTAGGGCGACGAGAGTCTTGTACCTTAGTTCTGGCTTCCATAACTTTAATGTATATATTTATTTTTTGATGTTTACTACACATTAAAGTTATGGCGTAACCCCCATACCTAAGTCAACCAGAATCAACTGAGTATGATGATGTAATTGAATGACTCTGCAATCATATGACCATGATGACGTCGATGAATTCTATTTATAGCATCATATTCACATTGTTCATTCAGTTGAAACCAATTGCAGTAATGGTTGAAAATACCTTTTGATAAGTGAAAACAATGAATTTATTCCAAATTTGTTATTAGTTTTTTACTAATTTTTCGAAATAGAAAAAATAACAGCAAAATTACATTAGTGAGGTCAAATGTAGGTCACAAGGGTATTTTCTGAAAATCTTGTTATCACGTGATTAAAATTGAACACAACTTTGACCTAGTTAAGGAATGCTTATAATTGGATTTATTAAAATGATAAATCAACTAACTATAAAGCGTTTTTTGGTTTTGAAAATGTGTTTGTGACCTACATTTTACTTCATTTACCTTAGGATATAATTATTTTGTCTGTACAATGCTTACAAGTGAAATAACAGCGTGACATAAAAATGTCACGAATTCTGGTAGGGTTTGGATACGGCATTCTCTTCAGCGAACACGTCCCAAAAGGTAATATATAACGTGTTCGCTGAAGTTCTTTAGCTACTTTACCTGAGATCTTTTTCGGATATTTTGTGCAACAAAGTTCTCCTAGAGACACTACAACATTTGTACATGTACATGGTAAATTAGCTTTAGCAGAATATGTATTGAACTAATTCAAAACTAGTTGACAAATAAAAATGTGCTGCTATGTATAAGTCTTGATTTTGCTTGTTGTCAAATGAAACTAGTGCCAACATCTAGCGGTGTTATAAAATTGTTTGTTGCTCAACAGGTTGCTCAGTGACTGCTTGCGGATTAAATGTTGTGGTATGTGTTCCGTTGTTTCCATGCCATATATAATCACTGTGTTCATGCATATGCTGATTGGTCGCTCTTTATAATTATGAGAAAGTTCCATGTCTTAATTTTGCACAGAAAAATGTTAACAAAGCTGCAAGAACGAATGCAGTGTATTGTCTTACTGCCAGATAAGACATGTATGTAATTTGCATTTATGTTTTCCGCCATATGCTTAATTTACTCATCTTGTTTTTTGGTATTTTGATTAGACGAAGGATAAAATACCATTGAATGAAATTCGTTCGTAAATGTGTTGAGTTTCAATTGGCGATAGCATTTAGCTTTTCGAGGGAAGGGACGAATTGCAACCAACATTCTATGCAAAATTGTATTTCATAGCAAATTAATTCTGAAAAAGGATCGATCCTGTAAAGAAAAAAAAAGCCATATATGTACTTATATGAATTACGGATACGAAATGTTTCTTTGTCAGTCAATACTTATTTAAAATATCTGCGCTTTGTTTGCCCAAGATATGTTTTCCATATTCCATTTACAATGTGCAGTTTTTATTTTTTTATCATTTATATGTTATTTGTGTAAAATATTATGCACTCATGTAAAACCTTTCGAAGTGGTTATATAATGAACAACCCCAGGACCCATTACTATAATGAAGCTCTTTTGAGGAATTCTTGCATATCATGAATACACTATATGGAGTGTGTTTGAAGACTGAAAACTTCTGAACAAGCCATCGTGTCTGCATTAATGAGACTGGTACAACCAGACACATAATTTACTCCTCTGCATTTAGACTAAAAAGAATGCCATCACAACTGACGTGAGTTAGATTGCATCGTGTTTTTGCCGACGCGCATCTCCCCTTTGAGAATGGGTTTTCTACGCCAGGCAACGTGGAGAGACGCTATCGATTGTTAGGTAATATGTCTGCTCAGTCTATATTTAGAATATTCAGCTTGTGTTTCTGGCTGAGCCAAAGAGTCAACGACGAGAGGAGAATTTTTTTCTCAGTTTCGTTGTAGTATTTAATATATGAAAATTCAGAGTGTGGAACTCTGAGTTTACGTCTTCTAAATTTAGATATGTTAAAAGCTGTTGCTAAGCTTTTTTTCTGAGAGGAGTATTTTAATATTCCAATAACGTATCGAGAAATGCATTTGTTATCTCGGTAAAAAGTGAAGGAATGTTCGATGACACTGCATATTAACTCACAGTACACTTTAATGAGTAAATCCTTAATTCCAGAGCAAGCAAATATTAGATTTGCATCTCTCGGGTTTTAAGATTACTCAATTTCGTGTCGATTTGAAATATAGAAAATTTAATGAATGACGAAACATTCGTACTGGGTAATATTCGTCTATCATGAGGAAGAGGTCGTAGAAAAGTAATCAATTTTCATTAAAGTCATTCGTTTTTGCGTTTTAATTTGAGATGCATAATTCAGTAATACCGCACAGAATGCACGTACGTCAAAACGAGTAACATCAATATGCTCACAAATAAGTAACGTGTGAAAACAAATATTCAGAATTGCCTGCTCTTCCTGTCCCAAATAGTTGAGGAAACGTGACTGCCGTCATGCAGCTCTCATGAGATTTTACTCTTATGAAAACGCTTTAAGTTGATTATGTGTTTTTTTAACATTGACAAACAACAGTTATTGTTTTGTATAAATTTGTTTCCGTATTTTGAGTTAGTAATGCATCCTCCTGATTACACGTAATGAACTCCTTCATGTGAAACCACGTCTGTTATAGTGTTTTTACTCATGTCAAGGACGTTTTTAATCTCTTGAAATAAGTTCATAAATCGTGACATTGAAAAACAACAACTGATATTTAGATAAAATACTTTTAAATGTACATAATATTTGTTGGCAAAGTTCTTAAACTTTAAAATTTAGTAATGTTAAATACTTGTATGAACGAACATAAAAAAGCAACTGGCAGATAATCATATTAACAAAATGTGTTATGACCAGCTAATGACGTTTAAAGTAGTCTTCACATGACGAGTTTTTTCAATAAAGCAATGGAATCTGCAGGGACGAGCTGGTGCGCATAACCACCAGCCATAACTTTAAAACCTTGATATAATGAGACAATTATCAAAGGAAGCCGAGGCCACATTTTGTAACTTCCGTATGCGCTATGGATCACGGGAACATTTGGTGCCAAAAGCACCGTTGATAACATAGATATGGGGATTTCGATATGCTCGATCCGTGTACTGGTCTTAGGTCCTTTTGAGTTAGGAATTCGGAATGCCAGATCCGTATACTGCCAATTGTTCAACAAGATTACAATTTTCGAGTTCAATACCGTCCTAGATAACATTCAAAACATCCCTTGAGGTTATATACATATACAACAGTGTACACAAGAATATCATACAAACTATAAAATGGAAATAATGTTTTATTTTCTAAAAAAAATATATTTTTAAATATAATTAGCTACGGCATTGTAATTATATACGACTATAGTATAGTATACAACATATCAAAAAGACATTGTGTGAGAGTACAAATATGGTTCCTTATATCGCCCTAGAAAATGATTATGATATTGACACTTGGAAACACGAATACATTGATATAACAACTCTCGTTAAAGCACACATGTCATCCCATGACTACAGTATCTCAGTGTCATTGAACAGGAGCAGCCAGATGTAAATCGCAAACGACTCGTTGTTTAAAGTTTTCCAAATTGACCTGTTGAGAATTTATGGCATTATGTCTGGTTTTGTTTGTGTGTCCCTTTGGCAATTTATGTAAAACAGTAAGCACAAAAGCAACTGTAATTTCCATTGGATCATCTTGAAACTTTTACAGAAATTATCAAATTTGGATAAGGTTTTTTTTATTCAAGTTATGGCAAAATCAAATCAACATTTACTTTTGCATACAGGAATATTGTATAACTTCCTCAAATTAGATTAAAGAAGATTGATAGTTCGAAAGCACGAATCACATCTAGAAATTCAAATTGCCAGTCTCAGTGTGTTGCACCACATTATTCGATAAGTGACCTAAGGATTGTAAAAGGGTACTATATGCATCCTTTCGTTGAATGTTTAAGTAGAAACGTTGACCCACACAGTTTAACATGTTTGGAATAATTTCTCAGTTGCTGAAAGGGTCATACAACTATTAAAGTAGCAATGTAACGTCTTGTGAACCATACCATGCTGATGAGCAGTGTTGAACGTTTAAATGTACAAACAAGCAATTTACTTATTTTTAATATTTATATAGTATATATCAGCATTAAATACATGGAGGGCAATAGATCTGTACACAAGTGTTCAGGTTATGGGCTCGATAAGAGTTGAGCGTGTGCGAGTGGTACCAGTTACTTTTGAGGAACAAATTGACCGTAACACAAAATAGTTCATTGTTTTAGCAATTTGTGCTCAGCAAGAGCCTTAAACCTGTACAAAATGTAGAGTTATGCACCTTGCCGAAAGTACTGCTTTTAGTGCCTCAACGTTGTGGCAAGTCGTATTCTGTTCTCCACGTACATTCAGAGACCGTTAGCTACTCTAGGTAACATTGTTTACTATGAGCATATTGGTCAATTCTAATAAACAATGTCTGCAATACGTCATTCAGTGGAAAATCGACATTCAGAAACACGTGTCATAAGTCATAAAAAATATACGGTGTCATCTTTTTACACGGCAATAAGATATTCACGATACTATTAACGATACTAGTCATTCATAATCCAATATCACAATAGAACTATAGCCTAGAGGCCAACAAATAGCGAATACCCCGATCAAAGACACATTGTTAACAGACAATCAAAGATATGCAGGCAACGAATAAAAAAACAAAGACAGACCACACATACATCAAAATATGTATTCATAATTGTTAGGGTCAAATATTACTCAAACTCCACTCGTTGTTGGAGTCTCGAAAATCTAGGCGGATGTTTTAAATTGAAAGGAATAGTTTAAGATAGAAGACGGCGTTTCGGTTAACTAGTTGTCATGATAGGTCAGTAAATAGCCCTTCTAGATCATAAGCCGGAGGTCAGTGGTTCGAGACCCACACTCTGCACCCCTTTTTGCACATGTGAAATAATAGCATATGATTTTTGTTTGGTAAATTTAGGAGCTATTCAAAAGACAATCGTCTGCAGAGGCACTGTGAAGTGAGTGCAAATGCAGTTTGTTTTGCGAATATACGCTTAACAACTTTTCAAATAGGTATGTTTTCACATTTCAATATAAACCAAATCGTACTCAACGATGAGGATGGCATACCGTTTCTTTAGAAAAACATTTAGGCGCATTACCATCAAATATGAGTTATAACCCCTTATGTACACAAAATATTTTTCGTTTACTAGTATTTTATGAACATTTGCCTCTTATAATATACATATGTTTTAATTTCATGTTCAAAAATGTATATTTTTATCAAATAATAGTTTTACCTTTCCAAAACAAAAAAGGATTGAACAAAACATGGCGTCAAAGTATCTTATTGTTTAATTACCTCCCCTTTAATTGAACAAAGAAGAAAAAGTAAAAGTCTGTTGACCAATATAATTATTCTTATTCGGTTCTATTTAAAATGCTTTTGCGTTCAAACAAAACGAAAGCTAATGAGTTTCACAATTGAAATGCGAGTCTGTAAAATTCTCAAATCTTAAAAAGTTCGATTAACAAGCATTATGATTTTTTTTCAACAAGAAACCCTATTCCAAAACCTTTTCATATGTTTAAAGATGTTAAGCTACTGTTTACTCCATGCTTTAACATGTTTAAAAATCGTTTTCACTGGTGTTTGAATTTAATTCAAATTTTGTAATGCTCAATGTAAATGGTTTTAATGGTTACCATATTTCTTTTGAATTAAATGATATTATCATGAAATGTCAGCAACACGTTGCACAGGAATTACTATTGAAAACTGGTTCAATGTGCACATGTACAAGCAGATTTGGTTCTCGGGGATATCTGGAATAACGCATTTACTTTTTCATAAGTACGTATTTTAATGTATTCAGATACATTAGGAGAATCTGAATTATATTTTCAGTTTTTCTTTCTTCGAAAATATATCAATGACAATAAAACCACAACTAGAATGCAAAACGTTTGTTTTAACGTACCATTTACGTGTAAATAACTGATGTAAGTAAGCATATTCCGATATGAGAAAAGAACATCTCAATTAAATATTTAAGTCGAGTTACATTCAACGTTTACCTACCTTGCAACGAGATTTCAAAATAAAATTTTACATAAAGAAAAATCATACTGTTTTTTTTGCCCATCAAGGTGCTTTTTTCTATATGAGGCTATTCATATTCATTATTACCAGTATTTTACTCTCGACAGTGTGCTTAATAGCTACTGTTTCCATTTTCTCTCTCGAAAAATACATTTCTCCCAAAAAGAACTCATTATTTATGCGTATTTTTTTCTATTAAAATGTATTTCGAAACAAATGTATCCTAGTAGAATAATGGCAATCTAAAATTCAAAACGTCACAAAGATACTATTTTAACCACACGGTCCCAAAATCTGACTATTTACTCTACCATTGTTTTTTGACTGTATCGTGAAGAAATAAATTAACTGCACACGAATAAATAAACATAATAATAAATGATACTGACGTAGTCAAAAAAGACCAAAATCAAGAGAACATTATATAGCGGAAACGATTCAAAGTGAATTGCCCTTTGGTTTAACAAGCTCCTTTTGAACTTATGCATTTTTTTTATTTTGCATTGTTTTACAAGTCCGAATTAAACTTTGCCGAAATAATACAAAAACGATTTTTTCAAAGTTATTGATCCATGTTTTTTCGGTCAATCGGTAGGTTTGGAATAATAAACAACGTTTCAAGCGCTTTTTGGTAAAATGTACAAAAGTGCGTTTGCTACCTCAATTCTTCCACAAATTGATAATTTTAGATATGCAAGAAAAAAATTCAATCATGTTTTTCCGGTCCGGATCGAAAAATCCGTCCTAAGGTCACGCTGCGTGGCCGGTAACTCGGCAAACCTCGTTACCGGCTTACGCGCGTGCACTCGGGTCGGATTTTTCTATCCGTACCGGACACACATGATAGATACTTATAGTTCTATGGTAAAATTAACAGCACCTAGCCATTTGTTTTCGGAATAGTTTTGAGTAAGGTTAAGGTAGTTCGCGTAGAGTTTTGTTTCCGCAAGTAGTATGCATAACCAGCATAATGTTCAATGAATGATAAACATACCAACTGTTGTCTTCATTCCAAAAGCGTTAACTTTTTATATTATTTCAAGCGCAAAACATACTCGATAGCGCCACCACTAGGGCAACAGCGCCACCACTTTTATAAATATGTGCATTTTTCCTTTTTAAGAAGTGCTTATCAGTTTTGTTGTGTTCCGGCATAGGTACTATACATACCAGTTATGTTTGCATGCGTGAGAATGTTCTTACGGGGTGTGTAAGCCCCGAAATGTACTTGCTATGGTAATCTGATCTCAAAATATGCACAAGTCCGATTCGGGAGAAAAGCTCCTGGCACCACAGTTTGCACAATATTGAAACGAAATAGTAACCAGCCTGCAGTAGAAGTGTTCTTGCACGGTACCACATTCTCCGATTTTCGAAATATGTCCGTTAAATGAAATTATCAAATAAAATATAAATCATACTCACGTTTGTTCATGTAAACATAGGGCACAGCTCCACCACGGAAGTGTCGACAGCTCTTTTTCTTTGCACCACCGTAAAGTGGTGGAGCTGGCGTTTAGAGGCCGTGAAGGTGGGACACTCCGTTTATAATATTATGAAAATAGTAACATGAAACCTTAGCGTTTATGCTTACCAAAAGCTGTCATTTTTATATTGAAACAAATATGAAAATTTGAACGAAAACGGAGCATGAAACACACAGGGGCTTCTTTTGAGTAGGAGGCATTGTTTGTCCTTGCAACGTTATTGAAATGCATTGTAATTTTCAACAAGATTGTTTTGTACAGAATTATTGTATCCCTAGCGCGAAGCAAAAACCTGACCCTTTAACATTTAAGCTCAACTGAAAGGAAATACATGGCATGTCCCGTTAGCCAAATGCTCCTTTAATGCCATTTATACCTTTGTCCAGTTGGCACATGCTTATTTTGACGACTTGGATATTATTGTCCAGCTGGCACATGCTTATTTTGACGACTTGGATATTATTGTTCAGCTGGCACATGCTTATTTTGACGACTTGGATATTATTGTCCAGTTGGCACATGCTTATTTTGACGACTTGGATATTATTGTCCAGCTGGCACATGCTTATTTTGACGACTTGGAGGCTATTGTCCAGTTGGAAAATGCTCATTTGGATGCTAACAAGATTATTGTCCAGTTGGCAAATGCAAATGTTGATGGCATCCATACCGTTATGGTCATTGCGAAAAAACGTAAAAATCAACCAAAACACGCAAAGAACTACTAGGAACAGTATTTCTGTACACGTGGAACCTTCTGTAAGTACACTTTTTTCAGAGGAGAGAGACTTAAAAACAATAAGCTGATATCACAATTTTGTAATATTCGCATTGTATTGCGAGTATCGCTGTTTTCAATGTTTTAATTTTCATTTGTTAGTTTAAACATATTTATTTTACAACGATTGTGAAACAAGTTATTACAACATTATATTAATCACTCTCGTTGGCACGATTTTACGATAGAGTGTGGTCTTGTGTTGTGGGGGAAACCGGAGAACCCGGAGGAAACCCACTTGTCCGGCTCGGTGACCACAAACCAAACTCACATGCGCCCAGGCCGGGAATCGAACCCGGGTCGCCTAGGTGAGAAGCGAGTACGCTAACCACTGCGCTAACAAATTTTCATTTGTTATGAGATTCTAGTCATTTGTACGTTTTTTTTGAATTTTTAAAGTGCAATAAATATTAGCTAAACCAAAAATGCAATACTTCGTACTTTGTACCGAAGAAGATCTATAGATTTGTAAAAAAAAACGTTCGTCAATTTTTTGTGCTCATATTTCACATCGGAATAAATCTTTAATGGACTTTGAAATTGTATCCGGACCCGTTTATCATAAATCAATTGGTAAAAATGTGATAACAGGTTTGTGTGAATTAAGATTTATGTCAGATATTTACCAAAAAGGTTATCACGACACTGGTTGAGCCATCCCTGCCAGAGTCCCCCAATGCTTTGTACTTGTCACTTTTAAGTTCCACACAAAAACGTTCTATTAAAATACTGAGTACTGGTTCGTAATTGGAACAATGCCTTTTGCACACAAAGAGCAACATATTATTATTATTATTATTATTATTATTATTATTATTATTATTATTATTATTATTATAAAACAATAACAAGTTGCATCCGCTCTTTTCAAATCGGACGTCCGTTTCGTCAATAAACAAGAAAACTTGAACCAATTATATTAAGTAAAGTATATAGTTTTGGGGTTATTTTATATTATAAAATTATTCGAAATTCCACAACCATGTGTTGTACGTTTATCTTATATTTATTTCACATTATCATTCTCTAGATTGTATTAAAATAAAGCCTCTATTGTATTATGACGTCACATGAAGTCATTTTTTATAAAAATAAATCAAACTCCTTGCCAGAAAACAGGAAATCTATCATTAGAATTTACTCAAACGGTGTATATTATATCATTGAGACTTTCTAAAGAAACATATAAAAATGATGCCAATATATAGTAAATATAGTATGTCGCGGACGTTTCTCATTGAACTAACTAGTGTTAACCCACATAGAAATCCCATTTTGCGGACGTTTTTAGGCGGTAACGCAAAACGTATTTATTAAGTAAGATAGGTTGATGTCGTGTGTTTTCTGTCATTGTAGTTGTGTGTTGTTGTGACTCACGGCTAGTGCCATCTTGTGCCTCTTAACAGGGTAGTTTTCACAGTTTTAATACTTTCGATAAAATTTCCTTTTTTCTTCAGTTGATAATAATGGGCACTCACTTTTAAGCTTTGGATCAGACTTTTTTTCAAAGCTTTACATGTAAATCCCATCCATCCACATAATACAGAACGTGTCAGTTTTTGTTTCATTTTCGCACAATCCAGCATCGACTTTTTTATAAAACCATCTTTAATATGATCAATTTATAAGATATTTAATGCACTTCCGACAGGCATTTTCGGTGAATTTGGCTGCCACATGCGTCACGTGTTTATATATTACGCATATTTCTTTCTTGTATCATACTCGTTATAAAATATTATGACATTTAAATGTACTGAATTTTGATTTTCAATTCTATAGAAATATTTATTACAAAATGTAAAGGCATAAGCTTTATTACATGCAATCCGGAGGTTTATAGATACAATTCAGTGAAATTAAAATGATATTTTACTGTTTCAAACAATTTTCACTGTTTGAAATATTAGCCCCCTCTCGTTCAAATCAAACGTCAGCGTGCACAGGGCTGGGACACAATTTTAACGACGTCATTGCCGAAATGAAGCAAACGTTCGCATACAATTTGCCGCTCGAAAAGAACTATAGTAAACTGTCGTTTTTTAAATATTCATATAATGAAAAATACTCATTTAATTTAACTTTTGGTGTTCAATTGGTGAAATATATTACGATCTTATACTGAAAGAAGTATCATCTGTTTAAAAATGGAATTATGGAAATTACCACGCAAGTAAACAATGTCGCACGCGTTATTTTGTGAATCCTACAGACATGTGTATTTTACGTCAATTTTTACCCAAACGGACGATTTCAGGCATGCAAGAAAAAAGTCAATGACCGTAACCACATGATATATAATTATATTTCATCAATAAGGGATTGTAAAAACATTTTTTTGAAATAGATATAGCAAATAATGTTTTTTTGTTGTTTCCTATTTTCGAAACTAGAAAACAAATATAAAAAGACTCTTCGTGTACAGGGACAATATAAAAAGACTCTTCATGTACATGGGGAAGTCCACCATCCTAGTAGTTAAAGATCGAAGTGTCAAAACCCAAACATTCGCATAAATTTATACTTTTAGCATGATAACGTAGAACACAAAGGTAAATATGAAAGCAAACGCAAAACTGCTCACTTTATATTGCAAGCGAGTAAATGGCATTGATGAAAGGGGATTGCTTACCGGACAACCAATCATGAAGCTTATAAGTATCTAACCTGGTCGCTCGGTCACCCCAAACCGAGCATACGATGTTTTGCGGAAACGAGGTGTTCCAAGTATCCGCAGAACACCTAGCGCGAGGGTTAGGATGCATCTATCTTACACGATCTGCCATGGTCGATGCTTTTTTCTCCTTACTCAGATAAATTAAATATAGAAAAAATGTATTTTTATTTATGAGTACTTTTTTGCCAAACATTTGGATTTACTTATCTGGGGTGGGAGAAAAAGATTTCCAGCAAGGCCAAATATTTGGATCTACTTATCTGGGGTGGGATAAAACGATTTCCAGCAAGGCCAAATATTTGGATCTACTTATCTGGGGTGGGAGAAAACGATTTCCAGCAATGCCAAGTGTTTGGATCTACTTATCTGGGGTGGGAGAAAAAGATTTCCAGCAAGGACAAATATTTGGATCTACTTATCTGGGGTGGGAGAAAAAGATTTCCAGCAAGGCCAAATATTTGGATCTACTTAATTGGGGTGGGAGAACACGATTTCCAGCAAGGCCAAATATTTGGATCTACTTATCTGGGGTGGGAGAAAAAGATTTCCAGCAAGGCCAAATATTTGGATCTACTTATCTGGGGTGGGAGAAAACGATTTCCAGCAAGGCCAAATATTTGGATTTACTATTCTGGGGTGGGAGAAAAAGATTTCCAGCAAGGCCAAATATTTGTATCTACTTATATTGGGTGGGAGAAAAAGATTTCCAGAATGGCCAAATATTTGGATTTACTTATCTGGGATGGGAGAAAAGGATTTCCAGCATGACCAAATATTCGGATCTACTTATTTGGGCGGGATAAATTTACTATCTACGCCTAGCCGTTTATGAGTTTAGTCGGTGGTCACCAAGCCAGACAAGAGGCTTCCCTCCGCGTACTCGAGATCACATTGTCGCGAAACATTGTTCCAACGTGAGATATGAATATGATGTTGTAATCACTTTTTTAACAGTCGTTGTAAACAAAAAAACGTTTTAACCAAGTTTCACCATAAAACCATATTTAAAAGTACATCAAGTGAATAAATTCAGAAAAATAAAATTCCAAAGCATATTATGTAGTGATATTGATATAATAATTGACGTTGCAAACATGTAAAAATGCCTTTATATATGTTTGATATATAACTAGTGCTATAAAATATTCAAAAAATGTGACGTTGCGTCATTAACAAATTGCGTTGAAATTGACCTCGCTAGTTAGCGACGTATTATGTATAATGCGCTGTAAATGGGTAAATAAGTATTTATGACAAGAACAGAATTACTAAATTATTAAACCCATTTACTGTAATTGCAAAAAATGACCACGGCTCGATTTCTTTTAATAATTTTAGAAAACTCGATAAATTAATTCCGTATAAAATGTCCACTCATGTGAGACCATCTGAGCAACATAATGAGTTTTCATGATCAGTGTCAACATATCTAGGGATAATTGTCAATGTCAAGTCAAAATATCAGAGTGTCATCAATGTATACAGCTGAAAGTTTTTAGCATTTAATTGACAGTTAAAGTTTTTGTCCCGCTTAAATTACTAACAAATCTTGTGGAAAACCTTGAATAAAAATTAACAAAATAACTTTTGTGCCATAACTTGAATTATGTATTTTATTGTTTATATATATATATATATATATATATATCTATATATATATATATTGTAGAATTAAGATTGTTTTAATGCTTTGAACAAATGCAATTTTCAGATGCTCTTGTCCTACACTCTTGTAACGTATTGGCTAAACACCATATTAGCATTTGAAAGGCTAAACATCTTATCAAAATGCATCAACAACACGGAAATTCATATGACATCTTTTTTAAACTATGGTGCAAGTACTGCTTGTTGGTAACAACATATGCAGGAAAATGCCCTTATAAACGATTTTAGACCAAAGTCTAAAATAATTAAAACTGGAGGATCCCTATATACAGTGCAGTTTGACTATATCAAAAAAAGGAGTTTCATTGTTAACATGAAAATCGTCAACGTTTTAAGACCACTTCATTTATGGTCTAAGTAGCGATGTGTAAGTGTATATTTTTCCGTATTTTGAGCGTTACCAGGCATTTGCTTTAAAGCAAAGAAGGAGAAATGAACACTATCCGCTCGCTACAATAATATGTGAAGTTTCTAAAGATTTAGGATTGTTTAAGTAACGACTAAGATCCATTTAAGAATCTGTCCCAGCAGTTAAACAAGCATGGAAGAGAGGAAACATGTGGAATGTCTCGTGGCTACAATTCCAGTAGTTGAACAAGCATGGGCGAGGGGCAACATGTGGAGGTCGTGGCTGCGGTCACAGCATTTGAACAAGCATGAGCAATATGTGGATGTGCTTGTGGCTGCGGTCAAGCTGCGGTCATAGCAATTGAACAAGCATGGGCAAGGGGCAGCATGTGGATGTGCTTGTGGCTGCGGTCCCAGCAATTGAACAAGCATGGGCAAGGGGCATCATGTGGATGTGCTTGTGGCTGCGGTCCCAGCAATGGAACAAGCATGGGCGAGGGGCAACATGTGGATGTGCTTGTGGCTGCGGTCCCAGCAATTGAACAAGCATGGGCGAGGGGCAACATGTGGATGTGCTTGTGGCTGCGGTCCCAGCAATGGAACAAGCATGGGCGAGGGGCAACATGTGGATGTGCTTGTGGCTGCGGTCCCAGCAATTGAACAAGCATGGGCGAGGGGCACCATGTGGATGTGCTTGTGGCTGCGGTCCCAGCAATGGAACAAGCATGGGCGAGGGGCAACATGTGGATGTGCTTGTGGCTGCGGTCCCAGCAATTGAACAAGCATGGGCAAGGGGCATCATGTGGATGTGCTTGTGGCTGCGGTCCCAGCAATGGAACAAGCATGGGCGAGGGGCAACATGTGGATGTGCTTGTGGCTGCGGTCCCAGCAATTGAACAAGCATGGGCAAGGGGCATCATGTGGATGTGCTTGTGGCTGCGGTCCCAGCAATGGAACAAGCATGGGCGAGGGGCAACATGTGGATGTGCTTGTGGCTGCGGTCCCAGCAATTGAACAAGCATGGGCAAGGGGCATCATGTGGATGTGCTTGTGGCTGCGGTCCCAGCAATGGAACAAGCATGGGCGAGGGGCACCATGTGGATGTGCTTGTGGCTGCGGTCCCAGCAATTGAACAAGCATGGGCAAGGGGCATCATGTGGATGTGCTTGTGGCTGCGGTCCCAGCAATGGAACAAGCATGGGCGAGGGGCACCATGTGGATGTGCTTGTGGCTGCGGTCCCAGCAATGGAACAAGCATGGGCGAGGGGCAACATGTGGATGTGCTTGTGGCTGCGGTCCCAGCAATGGAACAAGCATGGGCGAGGGGCAACATGTGGATGTGCTTGTGGCTGCGGTCACAGTAGTTGAACCAGCATTGGCGAAGGGCAACATGTGGATGTTCTCGTGGCTGCGGTACACTAGTTGAACAAGCATGGGCGAGGAGCACCATGTGGAGTTGCTTGTGGCTGCAGTCCCAGTAGCTGAACAAGCATGGGAGCGGAGCACCATGAGGATGTGCTCGTGGCTGCGGTCACAGCAGTTGAACAAGCATGGGCGAGGAGCCAATGTGGATGTTCTATTGGCTGCGATTCAGAATGTAGTATTCAAGCTTTACTGTTGATCACCAAAATATTCTTAAGGCTCGTTGAAGGAGAATCCCAACCATACCACACCTTCTTCCGAATTCTTCTTTATTTTCTACCTGAATTCTACGTAACAAAAGCCCCTATTATCGCGTACGAGAAAGAAGAAGTTCTTACACCTCCTTTAGAGTATTTGAATATTTTTTTCTCCTATCAATAGCGTTTATTACCAAACTGATAATATTATTCATAAACTGTCTAGCCGTTGTTTTCGGGCATTATGCAACAACTACAGATGTTGAACCAGACAAATTATTTGAAAACTCATGTTTGTTTTACTTATGTCACGTTGTAATTTCGAATGGATAGTAGAATATAATGTAACATTATAAATAATTTATGGACTATTAAAAATATAATAATTTTATGCATAAATCGTTACTTTGTGGTAAAATCATGAACTGTTTTGTCAATGTTTGACCCTTTATTGTACGTTTGGAAACCCGAGTGATGCAAATAATGAAATTATGGAGTCATTTTAAAATTGGGAACAGATATATATCAATTTATTCATGCAGGTCTTCGTTGTTTACATTTTATCTTTGCTTTTATTGATTTCGTTTTATGTCTTCTCCGATTTGATTTCTTTTGCAAGATGTTAAAGAGGTATCCAAGCGATATACTTTAGGATCAGAAATAACACGGACAAATTCTTCAAAACTTAAACCATACTACGTACTTAATATGTACAGGTTTTCAAAGGTTTATTGAATTACAAGTCTAATATGTCTTATGTATTTAATCCCTAGTATAAGATGTCTAATTTAGTCACTCCCAAAGTCTAACATGAGTTCAACCCAAATCTTAAAAGACTTCATGTATTCAATCCCAAGTCATATCTGCGTTATTTATACCCCCCGAGATCTAATATGTGCTATGTATTCAATCCCAAGTCATATCTGCGTTATTTATACCCCCCCCCCCCGCCCGAGATCTAATATGTGCTATGTATTCAATCCCAAGTCATATCTGCGTTATTTATACCCCCCCCCCCCGATCTAATATGCGCTATGTATTCAATCCCAAGTCATATCTGCGTTATTTATACCCCCCGAGATCTAATATGTGTTATGTATTCAATCCCAAATCTAGTATGTCTTATGTTGAATAAAATATGTATAATTTAATATGTTTGAGATATTCAACCCAAAGTCTTACATGTGTAATGTATTCAACCCCAATATGTGTTATGTATTCAACCCAAAGTATTAAATGTGTTATGTATTCAACCCCAAGTCTTATATGTGTTATGTATTAAACCCCATCCTTATATGTGTTATGTATTTAACCCCAAGTCTTATATATGTAATGTTTTTAACCCCAAGTCTTACTTATGTATACAAGTTCAATATGTCCTATGTATACAATCCCAAGTGTAATGTGTCCTATGTATACAATCCCAAGTGTATTATGCCCTATGTTTACAATCCCAATTGTAAGATGTCTTATGTATACAATCCCTAGTGTAATATGTCCTATGTATAAAATCCCAAGTGTAATATGTCCTTTGTATTTACTCCGAAGTTTAAAATGTCCTATGTACGGTATTCAATCCAAAGTGAAATATGCCCGATGTATTCAACCCCAAGGGTAATATATCCTATGTACTCAATCCCAAGTGTAATATATCCTAGGTATACAATCCAAAGTGTAACATGCCCTAGGTATACAATCCCAAGTGTAATATGTCCTAGGTTTGCAATCCCAAGTGTAATATGTCCTATGTTCGGTTTTTAATCCCAAGTGTAATATGTCCTATGTATTCAACCCGTAGTGTAATATGTCCTATGTACTCAATCCCAAGTGTAATATGTCCTATGTATTCAATCCCAAGTGTAATATGTCCTATGTATTAAATCCCAAGTGTAATATGCCCTATGTTTACAATCCCAAGTGTAAGATTACCTATGTATACAATCCCAAGTGTAATATGTCCTATGTTTACAATCCCAAGTGTAAGATTACCTATGTATTCAATCCCTAGTGTAATATGTCCTATGTATTAAATCCCAAGTGTAATATGCCCTATGTTTACAATCCCAAGTGTAAGATTACCTATGTATACAATCCCAAGTGTAATATGCCCTATGTTTACAATCCCAAGTGTAAGATTACCTATGTATTCAATCCCAAGTGTAATATGTCCTATGTATTCAACCCCAAGTGTAATACGTCCTATGTACTCAATCCCAAGTGTAATATGTCCTATGTATTCAACCCCAAGTGTAATATGTCCTATGTATACAATCCCAAGTGTAATATGTCCTATGTATTCAATCCCAAGTGTAATATGTCCTATGTATTCAACCCCAAGTGTAATATGTCCTATGTATTCAACCCCAAGTGTAATATGTCCTATGTATTCAATCCCAAGTGTAATATGTCCTATGTATTCAATCGCACGTGTAATATGTCCTATTTATTCAACCCGAAGTTTAATGTGTCCTATGTATTCAACCTTAAGTGTAATATATCCTATGTATTCAATCTTTAATTTAAAATATTAACGACAAGTCATAGACCGCTATCGAGTTTTTATACTATTAGGGAGATGTTTATTAATCAAAAGTATGTTTAAATATTTATCCATGTATATAATCAGACTTAAAATTCGACGAAATATGTGTTCTATGGCTACATTAGGCTTCAATTCTTTGGTTTCATCATTACATTATGTATTCAGGACGTCTATGTCAGCAACCTATTATGCTAAGAATACAATGTTATCAAGTATTATTCCTTGACTCATATCTGATATATGCATGTGCAAGAAAAGAAAAGAAAATACTTGTCGTACCTGGCTGTTATGTGACATTTCTGAAATGTTTCTCCACCAAACCAAGAGGAAACGATAAAAGGTCAATATTTCTTTTAAATATTTTGATAACTGTATAATGTCGCATAGAAGCTTTGCAGACATGAAGCCTGTAAAAGAAATTCTTTCGTCTGTAGTCATGTTGATTGCTGACAACATGTTGATGACAACAAGCTATGGCCATGAAATAATCATAAAATTAACGCAATTAAACAAACACAAATTGGTAAAAGGAAGATTAATGAAGTATGAGCAACATGTTTTAATACGTTGATTTTGATACCACGACTCAAGGGACTATACACGAAGGCTGGATAGTCCCTACTTTCATTTATGTCATACTCAGTAAATGATGCCGCCGAAATATCGTCATTAAATATGTTTGATATACATGTATTAACTTGTGTAATTAATAACTATCCCGAAGTCTGACGTTACGTCGTTATTAAATAGCTGAAAATGGCCACGCTATAAAGCGATACATATGTATTTATGCTTTAAATAAAATCTCACATTCATGGTCATTGAAAACGAAAATTATTAAACTCATTTACTAAAATTGCTAGAAAAGTCAGCAAGGCTCGTTTATTTATCAAATTTAGATAATTCGTTTAATTAATTCCGTACTAAATGACCACGCGAAATCCTCTATATGGATTGGTATGTTAATCTTTAGTGAGTCTCCTCTGGGCTATGTCCACCTAGGTATACGGAATCCTTTCTAGCATTCTTGATGAAATTGATGAAATGGCACCCTCAATAATTTCTTGCAGTAGTCAGTTTAAATGATAATGAGTTAGAAACATAGGAAACTAAGGTATGTTCTTACATAGTATGTAACAAGATACATGCTGTGCTCAGATATACAGGACCCACTCAAATAAAACATCCCGTTTACTTTGATACGGATACGTTCATATATAGACCTATTAGGCTTGGTATATAATGGCTGCATCCATACCAAATGAAATACGGAAAAAGTCAAGCAATCGTTCAAAGGGAAGCAACTTCTGATCCTGATGGTTTTTGCAATTTCATACTTGCACGTCCTTACAGATTTTGCAAGTATCCTGGACATTCACGGCTATTATTACAATGATATTTGATTGATTACAAAGGAAAATTACATACATATACAAGCTATTTATTAACATTTGCACTAAATACCTCTCGGAGATCTTTTGTCTGACCTTAAAAAACACCGTCTATCTTTATATTAATGATGTCTGGATCGTTTCTGCTAGCCAATTACAATTGTGTATTCTTACTCGTATTTCAGGATTACGTGACATATATGGGTAGGGCCGATAAAAGTAGTTCCTGGGTTGTCTTGTATCGGAATCATTATGCTAATGTATACAGACTAAACATTACAATCCCATGTCAATATAGTATTGAAGAGCGGTGCGGAACGGTGCAGGAGAGTATGTCTTGTACATAGCAAAGATAAGAGCTACGATATTTGGGGTACTGGAGCGGTCCTGATTAAAGACAAGCAGACGTCTCAATGACAAACAGGCACTTCGGTATCACAATCGGCATCATCTTTCGTCGACCGGTAGAAAAAATGCCATTTCATAGGATTTAATTAGATACAGCTTGATAATAATTTTTATAAAACTTACAATCTAAGACCATCTAAGACAATCGACAGCTTATTAATCATAATATTGAACATTTAAACTAATTAATCTGATGTGTAAAAATTTGCTTTCAATACAATACCATACATTGTTTTAAATATGAAGCAAAACTATGACATAAATAAAACAATGAAAACTTCAAGGACAAGTATACTGGCCTAACATTTATCCAGGTTCAAGGTCTGTGTCATACAAATATCAACATTTAAGTTCTGTAAGTCTGTTGTTTATGGCAAAGTATGGTTTAAACTAGAAAGGAAGTAAATATGATGTCTTTTTCGATTGTCATCTGTCAAATGCTTTAAAAATTCAAAGCCGACATAAAAATCAATCGTGTATCATATTGAAACTAATCTGTAATCATTGTATCAACCTATCAAATGGTATGGTACATGGATATATTACATATATCGCCTTGTTTCATACTCATACATTCATAACAGATGCCAAATTTGTGATTTAATCCCCATCCTTAACAAAGTCTATGTTGTACTTTACAAGCATTTACTTAACTTGGCTGTTTACTTTTTTGTAGAATTGACGTCGCCTACCCTGTATACTACTGATAAATAATAAATATTTGAGAACCTTTGTAAGCTCTTGACTTGTCCTGATTTCAATTATCAGGTTTGTTTTTATTAATTATTGTATTACATGTATAGATATTTGCATATGGATGCCTGTTTACGCCATGCTTTTTGGCATCATTCGAATAGGATCGATGAGTAGGGAAATAATATGTACATGTTATAAAGACGTTCTTTGATTTTGAGACATTGCTAAATAGGACATACCATGTCTGAGTCAGTGTTTATAAAGTACAAAAGCTAGAAGAGCAAAAACTGTATCTATATTGTATGCTTAGTCTTTTGTTTTACATTTTAGTAATCAGCAAGCGATACTCTTTCAAATGATATATATATAAAATGGGGTCACCAGGCACAATTTAACGCTCTCGCCAAAGGCAAACTGACTTAAACATACGAAACGTTAAATGGCATCATCATTTAGGATTTCATGTGTCATTGTGGATCATTAAATAAAATCCCAATTATATTGCCAATGAATCAGTTGGATTTTAGTGTATAGAATCACAATTTACCAGGACTATCAACTCGAGGAATAGTCGTTTTACTAATTTAGTATCTCTCTACCCGTTGATATGTCAATATAAAGTATTATTATTACTGCTGAACATTTTATATGAGAGGTGGTCTGAGTTAAATATTGTGTGCATTCACACATTGGTCTTTGCCATGAAGGATTGGTGGGTCCAGCAGCGAGGTATAGAAAAAAGTTCGTTACATAGAAACAGTCGTAGGCTAATTTTGTTATGAATTTAGTAACTTCCTTAAATATCAAAGAATAATGACACCGAAAACTAGGTACAAAACAATTTACACTAGGATATCGTAATTACATACAGTACTTTACTGAGAAACAGAACATATTTTAATACCCATATAAAATAAAATTAAATACTGTACGTTTTGTTTTCGAAAAGGGGGTTAGCCTTGCTGATCTTAATAATTTCAATTACGCCATTCTGGATCATCTGAGTGCAGGTTACTGTATCTTGATAAAAAATAATTACAAATTAATTACAACTACAAGGTGTAAGGTGTTTAATAAATTGAAATGTAACTCGAAAAAGTTTCTGAATTTTAATAAAACTATTCGGAATAAAAATGCTTGTTGGAATAAATCAATTTTGCAGGAATAAAAAGCTATTGTTTAAATAGCAACGCCTTAACATGTTGAAATGATATTTCATTAATTAGTGACTTTCACGAATGCAACAGTCTATAATTTCGCTGACACAAGGTATTAGTGCTATCAAGATCCTTTTATGCAGATATTATAATTATATTGATATGATTACATTAGCTGAATGACAAATACGTCCCTTTTATCACAACAATACCGAACACGACTTTATAAAAGGAAAACTATATGTGACAAGCGTTACTCAATTTACCAAATTAGAGGAAAGATCAGAAAAAAACTATGGACCTGGACGAAAGAAGTATATTTGCTAACCCTGTCAACTTCCTGGTACTGTACAAATCATACATCTACTTTTCTTTTTTAATGATTCTATCTACACTAATTAATTTTCAAATTAAAATGCATAAACGCAAATCTAGTCATATCTATAGAAAGGGGATGTAACTGCTGCAATTCTTGTTTTACTGCCAGTAATAATAGTATATTTTAACCCATTGAAGTTATCTTCCGGTCTGTCAGGCGCGATCTATCGTTTGTAGTTGAACGTGACTTTAATGGTAATTTAAGCATTTATCGTAAATTTATTACAATTATTTTCATAACAATGGTATTGTGCATAATGAATTTATTTTCAAGTTAGCATAACATCATTAATTCACCTTATTTTTCTCTGTCTGTCAATGAATATATATTTCGGATATACTTTCAAGTTGGGAAAGTTGGGAAATAATTATATAAGTAACGGAAACACATTTGATTTGCTATTCAAACTAAGATTGCATTATTGAAGGTATGGAATTGAATACAATGGACATTCATCAATGTTAAGGGAAGTGGTTTTAATAAGAAGGATGTCGAGCGATATTATTTTGACTGTGCGCGATTCAGATATTTTTTCTTCTTTATTTCAAATTATTAATGCAAACTCAATCTTTCTGTAAACATTCTTGTAACGAGTATGATGATAGGTACCTGCAACTATTCTACGTCTGTCAATGAATAATAAGTAACTGAACGCTTCAGTGCAAAACCCGACCAGGCAAACCTTTAAATGTTACTTCGTTTCACTGGTAAACGGGTGTGAGATAAAAACATATTCAATGAACCTTCTTGGATGGTTATCTTTCAAGCATGTATATGGAAGATAATCAAAAAGCTTCGGGACGAAGCCAATCTAGAGCACATCAGCATGACTTTAGTAAACGTGTTAGATGCCTACTTGGCAGTCTTTAAGGGGAAAACGAAATATAAGATTTTGCCAGCTGCATAAATGATATAACAAATACATGATTTTCGCAAAGTTGGTAGAAGACCGCTAGGCAGTGCTACAAAGTGAATATGTAACCACTAGCTCCCTTTGGTTTTGTACAAGATTGGTAGGATTGCTGTTGATGATAGGGGCTTGCTTTTCGCAAACTTTCTGGAATGATTTTTTGGCAGATATTTTTTCATACCAAATCATTAGCCATAAGCATTTTGATTATGGTTTATAAGTATGTTACTTACGATTGTTGTAGAAAGCAGAACTATGCTGAATTAAATAATACCTTATTTCACCCCATATCTTACTGATATTGACACAACGTTTCATAACGTGAGTGTAACGTTTTATAAAACAATTACGAGCTATCGTTTAAAACGACTGTAAGCGAGCCATAACGTCTTACCAGAATTCCAACGCCGCACATTCGTCCTCACTGAATTATTTCCTATCTTGTATGTTTAATAATGCATGTAATAATAATAATAATAATAATAATAATAATAATAATAATAATAATGATAAAATAATAATAATAATAATAATAATAATAATAATAATAATAATAGTAATAACAATAGTAATAACAATAACAACAAGGCAGTTCAAAGGACGGCTATATCCCCCGCCGTTGATTTTTTAGTATATTTTGTTTTTCTCGCAACCTGACTGGTACGTTGAATCTGACCAAAATTGTACACAACCACGGTCAAGAGTGGGAATATAGGAAATACAAGTTGTTTGATCGGTAACCTAAATATTCTTGGATATATGGACATATTATAAAAGGATATTTGTTAAAGTTATTCGTATTGTGTGCAGTGTAGGTAAGATCAATGTCAAGGTTATTTTGATGACCACATTTGAACCAAGTAATATGGTAATCCATCAATGCATTAGTAAGTTATAGCGCGGACACGAGCATGTGTACTCTGACTTTTAAATGTTTCGTGTGACCTTGACCTTTGAGGTATGGACCCGGGTTAAGGTCACTGCGCATCGTCTCACTGGGAACAACCTTTGTACCAAGTAATATGGTAATCCATTAATGCATAAGTAAGTTATAGCGCGGACACGAGTATGTGTACTCTGACCTTTCAATGTCTCGTGTGACCTTGACCTTTGAGGTATGGTCCCGGGTCAAGGTCACTGCAAATCATCTCAATGAGGACAACATTTGTACCAAGTAATATGGTAATCCATCAATGCATAAGTAAGTTATAGCCCGGACACGAAATGTTACGGAGAGACAGACAGACGGACAGACGGACGGACGGACGGACGGACAGACAGACAGACTGACAGACGGACGAAGTGCATTGCTAGAGTCCCCTCCCCACTCCGTGGCGGGGAATTAATAATACAATGAAAACTACTGGAACGATCCAAGTAGCCAATATATTTATGAAGATCCTGTTTAGAGGCACACTATGAAAGCAAACAAACTCACTTCAAAATACTAAGATTGATATACACATACACCAAACTATCTTTATTAATTGTTTCGGTTAACGTCTTTGAAAAACAGACGTTCACCGGTGTGTAAGGCCATTTGAAATTACCCTGCCTTCCTGAGAACTGAATAGAATTAATATTTTCATTGGTCATTATAAACTTTAACTAAAAATGCCATTGGCCATTGTCAAATTAGTATAATATTATATAATTAAACATGTATCATTCCGGATTGTGCTAAAGTACTGACCATTAAGCTGACAATACAGAAATAGAAGGATACTGCTGACCAATTGCTGACAATATAGATAAAGAAGGAAATTCTTACAACTGAAATGAAGGAATATGGAGATTTATTTAATGCTTCTTTATGTACTATTAGTTTGTTAAATATTATTTTTATAATAATATGTTAATATTCATAATAACGTTTAGTTGCAAAGCACAATCAAACTGGCTCACTGCCTTCAAGGTCGATCATTTTAGTCTAAATAATTGTTTTCAAGAACTCAGTTCCTGTTTGTCAAACATTGAAACCCTAAAATCAGTCTTATAATATAGCTCATGGCGTTTCATTACCTTTTTAAGGATGAACGCATTCCTGTATTGGAAATTAACACGTGTTAAGTCATTGTTGTAAAACTCTGTAATACTGTTCATAGTCATGACATTCCTTCCAAAAAGCTTCACTGACTTAGGAATTACCTAACAACAATTTAAATACAATCTCTATTACATGTTGATTATTCCTACAATTCTGACACTAGGCGTCCCGCTGGTTTACCATGGCCCAGTATCTTTTTTTAAAGATACTTCATGTTTTATTTTTTTATGACAAATGGCTTTCACTTTAAAGTGAAAACGCTTGTCTAAATATAAACTTAAGTAAAACAAGTATTTTTTTGTTCACGTACTAGGGGTGTCTTTTAAAAGGAACATTTCATTCATCAAGCTTTCAAATAAAAAAAGTAATTCATGCCATAATATTTTTTTTATTAGAATCAATGTGGTTAATACTTCACATGAAAATCTTACATCCCGGTATTCCAGTTAACCACACAACCAAATAATACCATTAAATGTGTTATAATTGCTTTTGTGGTTAATAATCATACAGCAGATCATCACTGTAACAAGACTATAAAATGAGAACATCTGGGTGGGTATGGGATATGATCATTTTTTTTTGGTTCAGTTTGAGAAATGATATTATACTTTGGATCAAAGGTTAATTGTTTGCTCAAATTTTAATTGCTGGGAAAAGTATGAGGTCAATCCTCGTAAAACTGGTTAGAAAACACACCCACACACACACCCTGCCCACACCCACCGATGAAATATCATTTTTCGCTCACCGTTACAACAAATTTTATATTAAAAAGAGTAATTCACGTATGCAAAGTAAGATATTTGAATTGTCTGTCGCTGGTCTCTGTCTCTCGTTGAGAAGAAAGAACAACGTTTCGTTAATGAATTCACACAATACCTACACCGACAGAGATGAAGAAAAAATGAGCCGTAATAAATAAATAACCCTTAGCATTGGGACATCTCTCAGGCAACTTGTTATTAAAACAGATGTTTGGTTAAATACATTCATATTAAAGGTCTACTATGTTCGCATCTAATGATGTTGGTAAACGTACATGTGTTAATCAATTTCTTACGCGAAAAGTCACACATAAATGTTTTTTAGGAAAAATTAAACACATATGTTTGTTGTGGTTAGAATCTGGCTAATGGGCTTGTCCCTATATTAAACTAGTATTGGTCAGTATCTGGCTAATAGACTTGTCCCTATATTATACTAGTATTGGTCAGTATCTGGCTAATAGGCTTGTCCCTATATTATACTAGTATTGGTCAGTATCTGGCTAATGGGCTTGTCCGTGCATTATACTAGTATTGGTCAGTATCTGGCTAATGGTCTTGTCCCTATATTATACTAGTATTGTTCAGTATCTGACTAATGGTCTTGTCCCTATATTATACTAGTATTGGTCAGTATCTGGCTAATAGGCTTGTCCCTATATTATACTAGTATTGGTCAGTATCTGGCTAATAGGCTTGTCCCTATATTATACTAGTATTGGTCAGTATCTGGCTAATAGGCTTGTCCCTATATTATACTTGTATTGGTCAGTATCTGGCTAATAGGCTTGTCCCTATATTAAACTAGTATTGGTCAGTATCTGGCTAATAGACTTGTCCCTATATTATACTAGTATTGGTCAGTATCTGGCTAATAGGCTTGTCCCTATATTATACTAGTATTGGTCAGTATCTGGCTAATGGTTTTGTCCGTGCATTATACTAGTATTGGTCAGTATCTGGCTAATGGGCTTGTCCCTATATTATACTAGTACTGGTCAGTATCTGGCTAATGGTCTTGTCCGTGCATTATACTAGTGTTGGTCAGTATCTATCTAAATGGGCTTGTCCCTATATTATACAAGAATTGGTCAGTATCTGGCTAATAGGCTTGTCCCTATATTATACTAATATTGGTCAGTATCTGGCTAATGGGCTTGTCCGTGCATTATACTAGTACTGGTCAGTATCTGGCTAATGGTCTTGTCCGTGCATTATACTAGTGTTGGTCAGTATCTATCTAAATGGGCTTGTCCCTATATTATACTAGTATTGGTCAGTATCTGGCTAATGGTCTTGTCCGTGCATTATACTAGTATTGGTCAGTATCTGACTAATGGGCTTGTCCGTGCATTATACTAGTGTTGGTCAGTATCTATCTAAATGGGCTTGTCCCTGCATTATACTTGTATAAGTCAGTATCTGGCTAGTGGGCTTGTCCCTGCATTATACTTGTATAAGTCAGTATCTGGCTAATGGGCTTGTGGCTACTGGGCTTGTCCCTATATTATACTAGTATTGGTCAGTATCTGGCTAATGGGCTTGTCCGTGCATTATACTAGTGTTGGTCAGTATCTGGCTAATGGTCTTGTCCGTGCATTATACTAGTATTGGTCAGTATCTGGCTAATGGGCTTGTCCCTGCATTATACTTGTATTGTTCAGGATCTGGCTAATTGTCTTGTCCCTGCATTATACTTGTATTGTTCAGTATCTGGCTAATGGGCTTGTCCCTGCATTATACTTGTATTGTTCAGTATCTGGTTAATGGGCTTGTCCCTGCATTATACTTGTATTGTTCAGTATCTGGCTAATTGTCTTGTCCCTGCATTATACTTGTATTGTTCAGTATCTGGCTAATTGTCTTGTCCCTGCATTATACTTGTATTGTTCAGTATCTGGCTAATTGGCTTGTCCCTGCATAATACTAATGTTGGTCAGTATGTATCTAAATGGCTTGTCCCTGAATTATAATGATATTGGTCAGTATCTGGCTTGTGGGCTTGTCCCTGCATTATACTTGTAATGATCAGTATCTGTCTAAATGGTCTTATTCCCGTATTATGCTAGTATTGGTCAGTATATGGCTTATGGGCTTGTCACTGCACTATACTTGTATTGGTCAGTATCTGGCTAATGGACTTGTCCCTGTATTATACTAGTATCGGTCAGTATATGGCTAATGTGCTTATCCTTGCATTGTACAAGTATTGGTCAGTATCTGGCAAATGAGCTTATCCCCGTATTATACTAGTATTGGTCAGTATCTGGCTAATGGGCTAGTCCATGTATTTTACAAATAATTGTCAGTATCTGGCTAATGGGCTTATCTCCGTATTGTGCTAGTATTGGTCAGTATCTGGCTAATGGGCTAATCCATGTATTTTACAAATAATGGTCAGTATCTGGCTAATTGGCTTATCTCTGTATTTTACTAGTATAGGTCAGTATCTGGCTAATGGGCTTCTTCCTGTTTTATACTAGTGTTGATCAGTTTATTGGCTAATGGGCTAGTCCATGTATTTTGCAAATAATGGTCAGTATCTTGCTAATGGGTTTATCCCCGTATTATACTAGTATTGGTCATTATCTGGCTTATGGGCTAGTCCACGTATTTTACAAATAATGGTCAGTATCTGGATAATGGGCCTATCACCGTATTATACTAGTATAGGTCAGTATCTGGCTAATGGGCTTCTTCCTGCTTTATACTAGTATTGGTCAGTATCCGGCCAATGGGCTTGTCCATGTATTTTACAAATAACGGTCAGTATCTGGCTAATGGGTTTATCCCCGTATTATTCTAGTATTCGTCAGTATGTGGCAAATGGACTAGTCGATGTGTTTTACAGAAATGGTCAGTATCAGGCCAATGCGCTTATCCCCGTATTATATTAGTATTGGTCAGTATCCGGCTAAAGGGCTGGTCAACGTATTTTACTAGTATTGGTCAGTATCTGGCTAATTGTTCAGTATCTGGCTAATGGGCTAGTTCATGTATTTTACAAATATTGGTCAGTATCTGGCTAATGGGCTTGTCCCCGTATTATACTAGTGTAGGTCAGCATATGGCTATAGGCTTGTCCTTGCATTATACAAGTGCTGGTCAGTATCTAGCCTATGAGCTTCTCCTTGCATTAATCTAGTAGTGGGCATTATCTGGCTACTGGGCTTGTTCCTGTATTATGCTAGTATTGGTCAGTATCTGGCAAATGAGCGCTCGTTCCTGTATTATACTAGTATTGGTTAGTATCTGGCTAATGTTTTTATCCCAGCATTATACAAGTGCTGGTCAGTCTAGCTAATGGGCTTGTCCCTGTATTATACTTGTAAAGGTCAGTATCTGGCTAATGGGCTTGTCCCTGCAATATACTGGTATTGGTAACTATAAAGGGCTTCCCCCGCGTATTATACTAGTTATGGTCATTATATGGCTAATGGGCTTGTCCCATTTTTATAAAAGTGTTGGTTAGTATCTGGTTTATGGGTTTGTCCCTGCATAGTACAAGTATTGGTCAGTATCTGGCTTATGGGTTTGTCCCTGCATAATACAATTATTTGTCAGTATCTGGCTTATATGTTTGTCCCTGCATAATACAATTATTGGTCAGTATCTGGCTTATGGGTTTGTCCCTGCATAATACAATTATTGGTCAGTATCTGGCTTATGGGTTTGTCCCTGCATAATACAATTATTGGTCAGTATCTGGCTTATGGGTTTGTCCCTGCATAATACAATTATTGGTCAGTATCTGGCTTATATGTTTGTCCCTGCATAATACAATTATTGGTCAGTATCTGGCTTATGGGTTTGTCCCTGCATAATACAATTATTGGTCAGTATCTGGCTTATGGGTTTGTCCCCTGCATTATAAAAAGTATTGGTCTGTATCTGGCTAAAAGGCTTGTTCCTGCATTATACTAGTGTTGGGCAGTATCTGGCTAGTTGGGCCTCTCCCTGTATTATTCAAGTATTGGTCACTATCTGGCTTATGGGCTTGTCCCCTGCATTATACTAATGCTGGTCAGTATCTGGCTAATGGGCTTGTCCCCTGCATTATACAAGTATTGGGCAGTATCTGGCTAGTTGGGCCTCTTCCTGCATTAAACTTGTATTGGTCAGTGTCTAGCTTATGGGTTTCTCCTTCCATTAAACTAATATTGGTCAGTATCTGGCTAATGGGTCTCTCCCTGTTTTATACTAGTATTGATCGGTATCTTGCTTATGGGCTTATCCCCTGCATTATACTAGTGTTGGTCAGTATCTGGATAATGGGCCTCTCCCTGTATTATTCAAGTATTGGTCTATATCTGGCTTATGGACTTGTCCCCTGCATTTATTGGTCAGTGTCTAGCTAATGGGCTTCTCCCTGTATTATACTTGTATTGGTCAGTGTCTAGCCAATGGGCCTCTCCCTGTACTATACTTGTATTGGTCAGTGTCTAGCTAATGGGCCTCTCCCTGTACTATACTTGTATTGGTCAGTGTCTAGCTCATGGGCTTCTCCCTGCATTATACAAGTATTGATCACTCTCTGGCTTATGGGTTTATCCCTGCATTATAAAAAGTATTGGTCTGTATCTGGCTTAAAGGGTTGTCTCTGTGATTTACTAGTTTAGGTCAGTATTTCGTCTTGAATGGCCCTGAATGTGATATTCTTGTATCATACAAGGCTCGGTTATGACTTTCATAACCCTAAGCTATAAAGTAATCAGCAAACGACCAGAATGGGTTTGTAACAAGGCATTATTTAATGCCTTTGCATCAATATAAATCATTTGTATTACAAGGTATAGGTTTACAACCTTACAATTTGATTGGTTCTCAAACCAAGTGAAATAAATCTTGCAGAAAGACCGCGAAACAATTGTTATGCATGTCGTAACCACGAAACAGTTAACCTAGCCAAACCAATAAATGAAATATCCTAGCAAGCTACATAAATACTTTTATGTCCCATAAATGTTATATATGATAAATACTTAATTGATGACTTACAACGTAAATTACATAAAACACGCTATATAGCGCGAACAGTTCGACAATAACTCGAATACGAATATATACATATGTAATAATATTTTTTTAACTTTATTTCACTATAGTAACGTCAATCATGACAACATAACTAAAATATCCAAGTATCGTGTTTTAGAAAACAACAAGACCTGCTGGATAGAACTATCTTTGTTTTAATAACTGAAACCGTATAAAAATTATTTTCTACAAAAGCTTTATATTCATATTATTATACTTGTTATTGTAAAATACTCTCTGCTTTGTGTTTATTTAATTTATGTAAATTTAACAAATCGTCGCTTGGGTTCCAGACTGTTCTGTGTGTTTTGGGGTCAAATAAAGAATATTTTATTTCTGGTATCGTCTGTTCAAGCTCTATCATGTAGTTTCACTTAAAACAGTCAGTTAGTCAAATAAAGAGAGTAACTCATCATTCTATGTTGTTCTTACTCAAAATCTCCCACTCTCATTACTTCCAGACTGGTCTAAGTCTTAAATCGGCCAGTGAAATCATGGTATCACCGACACGTGATTTCTTTCTTTCACAAATCCAAAATGGTTAAAGTTCACACATAGTTACAAAAATGCATGTACGATATCACATACACAAACTGTTATATCTAAATTAGAACAGTATGGAAAGCATACATTTGTGGTCATTTTCTATATTATAAAATTAAATATTATAAAAATTAAATTACTGCATGTTAATGATTTTTATATATTATCAACATATTGCATTTATATGGTCTGTGAAATTTTGGTGAAATTACGTTTACAAACAAAAAGTTATAACAACTTTCAGCTTTAAAAATCATTTTTCTCAAGTTCCCACAAACAAATGCTTTTAAAACAGTCTGGAACCCAAGCGACGAAAACTCAAAGGGTACCTGAAAAGCGTCCTACAAGGATACTCTAAAAGGTAATCTCCTTTGCTAATGTTTGGCAGAGTCACGAATTCCCTAATAAAAATAGTAAAAATATAGTGATATAATAATATAGTAATAGTAATAATGTTAATCTACCGCCAACTCTTATGTTTGAATAATAAATTTTAAGGACATTTTGAATTGAAAAATTACCTTGTTAACAGAAAACTGCCATATTTTGTTTTTAAATTTAGAAAAAGATTTGGAGATTGCGGAATATATCATAAATGGAATGATGCCCTCTTTGAGATATGATCACAGTTACTTGGTATTTGGACTGCATTTTTGATCATTTGAGCGCTTGGTCCCTAGGGTGATCTCTTGGACTGAGAATCATAAAAAAATATGTTTTAGTACTCTATGATACACATAATAAACAAATAATCCACTTTTGGTCGTTAATTTTACATATTAAATATTTTAAAATTTCATACAATGAAAAAAAGCCGGTGTGCATGGTCAAAATTACTGGCGAAGATCTGTGAGTAGGTAAATAAACAGTATTCTTGGCAGAGTTATTAAAGACAATCGCGAACACGCGTCTAGTTTGTGCTTGTTGAGCGGTTGCACCTTGGAGATAACTTTCTTCTGAACATGGATGCGACGTATACAGTTGTTTTATCGAAAAAATATTGTAGATCTGAACTCGTTTCCATACATATGTCTCAATCCGAAATCCGCTAACCTTCATAACTTGTGAATGTTAAGATTGTATGAAATTTTAAAATATTAAATTTGTAAAAATAAACGACCAAAAGTGGATTATTTGTTTATAATGAGTATCATAGAGTACTAAAACACATTTTTTATGATACTCAGCCCAAGAGATCAACCTAGGGACTAATCGCTCGAATCAGGTAGCTCGACTGGACAAAAGTGCAGTCCAAATACCAAGTAACTGTGGATATGATAACATTGATGACGATTTTCGATATATATTATATAGTGAAATACGAAAGACGACGTTTCATAGATTGCTAGTATTATAGAACACCAAATACATTGCCATTTAAACGTGCTATGAAGCTAAATACGGAATTACAAAAGGGTTTATGTTCTGTAAATTAATTAAATGTTTTGTTTGCAAAGTTAACTTTAGAATAAAATGATCTCCTCTTTATGCTACTGTGTCATTAATTAAATCAGCTTATACCTCTATATATGCATAATATTTTTTATTTAACGTGACACTCTTATTCAAAATCAATACATACACATGCAAAAAGAGTCTTTTTAAAAGACATAAATTTTGAGTGATACACCCTCAAATACTTACTAAATAATGCACTTATGGAACATATTAATTACTATAAACAATATTATAATCGTGTATTTAATAGCTGAAAATGCAAAATATTAAATGATCGGTAATGCTAAAAGATTAACTGTAATCTACTATGGTCTCATAAGGTAGCAATACTGTGTTTTCAGCACATTTCTTTCAAATTGAACCTCGGTATCCTCCATAAGACCATTGTTTTCGACATTTGTTCATCATTTTTGGTATATTACAACAATTGTATCAAATGTGTTAAATCTTATTTTTTTAGTAATAGTGCATCTTTAATAATCATTTGGTCGCATTTGTATGACTTAAATAATTATACTGATTTCAGAATAAACTTAAAACTGAAACTTAAAACTTACAGAGTGCACGAGTGTAGGTATAGAATATTGAGAATCGTTATCTGTGTTTAATTATTGTTGATGTCGTAAATGATACTTGCTCATATTTTGATGGTTGTTATTTACGCATTTTAATGTTTTTTTCCCCTATTATATCTGAGTTATTCTCAAAAGGATTCGCTGGTTTCTTTTTAAATGATTATCAAACTATTTAATATATGTTGGTATCATTTTCAGGTTAATCTCAAATTTCGATTTGATGGTGTCGTTTATAGAATATTCTCAAAATGGTTTTGTTGCACTTGAATTGCCTACCGTGTATTTTTTGTTGTCTGTCTAGTTCCTGAAATTCTATCTAAATTTTAAAACAACTACTGTATAGACAGGCTATGATGCGTATATAATATGAACAGGAAATGTTATATGTATCCTATTAAAACGCCAACAATGTGTTATGTTTGTGGAACACTAAAACTTTTGAATTAGTCACGTCTTTATAAAGAAGGAATGCTTTTATTCAATTGTTGCCATATCAATAGGAAAGAAAAGTAAAACAAGTTTCATTGTTTTGGTAAACTCTATGTGCCCAATAAAATTCAAATTCGATAGGAGGAGTCTGGAGCCTATGTAATATCTTTAAAGGGGTAAGAGTGGTCAAATGATTTATGTTTTCGCCTTTCACCCAAGAAAGTGTCCCTTCCGGGTTGGGAGTGACCTTGTTGTATATATATTTCCGCCTTTCACTCAAAAGGTTGTGGGGTCGATCCGCTTCAGGGTGGTAGTGGTCTAGTTGTAAAGGTCTCAGCCTTTCAAGAACATTTGGGTTAGATACCCACCTTATTCATTGCCTCTCAAAAAGGACACAATACTGGTTTCTGTCCAGGAACGGACTCACTAATAATTTTATTAGCTTTCGTCACAATCAAGCTAAAATAAATACGTATAAACTTAACAGTATGTTCTTGTCGTACAACCGTGACGTTGATCCCCGTTGATAGGGCACGTTGGCACCTGTACGTCTGGACCGAAAATGCTAAGGGGGTACTAATATCAGTACTAGATTTCAACACTTAAAGAAATGGGCAGAAACCATTAAATATTTTCTTCATATTTTCAAATGTAACAGGTGTTTGTCCAAAAATAATGGTTAACTAGATAAACACATGTTTTCACAAGTTTGCCGTCACCTTGTAGTTTTCTGGATAGTTATATTGTCTATATTTGTACGTGATAACCTGTATTGGTTACGACCATTCCTTTACATTATATGCTCTTGGTACGACATGGTAGTACCGGCTCTTGGTACGACATGGTAGTACCGGCTCTTGGTACGACATGGTAGTACCGGCTCTTGGTACGACATGGTAGTACCGGCTCTTGGTACGACATGGTAGTACCGGCTCTTGGTACGACATGGTAGTACCGGCTCTTGGTACGACATGGTAGTACCGGCTCTTGGTACGACATGGTAGTACCGGCTCTTGGTACGACATGGTAGTACCGGCTCTTGGTACGACATGGTAGTACCGGTTAAGCATGGAACATTGTTTTATATATAACTGTATACACAAGGATAACTTAGAAGCAAATTGCGTCGTAAAATAGCTTCTAGTCAAGTTATAGCAAATTGTATAAAAACGGTTTTCGATTTGGTCCCAAATGTGTATTAATTGGTTAATATGTATCAAATAATAATTACTTACCAATCAAATCATTTTAAATAAGTCAACTAGCCACAAGATAATATGTGAATACCTTTTTAAAAGTTTTTCGGTCATAAGGCCGTTTGAAATCACCCTTACTTCCTGTGAAATTCATAAAAATGAACTGAATTAAATTAAAATTTTCATTGGTCATTAAAAGATTAAACAATGGTAAACACAACGAGTAAAACGTTACAAATAGTATACACATTGTTTTCGGACTTGATTGTTTTGGTGTGATACGACCCTGGTATGTTTTTCTTCCTTGCGTTGAGACCTTCTTAACAAAAACGTCATTTCGGGTCGTGCTAAAGTGCCAACAAATTAGCTGGCGATAAAGAAATAGAAGGACCTGCTGACCGATTGCTGACAATATAGAAAAGAAGGAAATTCTTACTAGTGAAATGAAAGTAGAAAGAATATTTATTTTATTTTATTTAAGATGATATTTTTATATATTTCATTAGAGCGTTTAGTTGCAAGCCCCACGCAAACTGACTTACTACCTTCTACTAAGTTCGATCAGTATATTTGAAACGGCACCCTACAATAAATCGTACAAGACTTATTGAGCTGCAAATAATTAAAGACGCCGCAAACATGACTAAAGGAAGCAGTTGCATTTCACCACCATATAAAGTTTGGGGTACCTGAATACAAGCATTCTTCAGTTATTGAAAGAAATCGGATCTTCAGCTCAAGCTCACCACATCCTAGACTTTTGACCAACTAAGGTAAAAAAGTTAGAGTGCTAGTCAAGTTTGAGGGACCTCAACCAAGTTCTAATTTCTATGTCGAAGTGTTTTTTTCAATTATTGATAGGGAACTGCGTATTTTGAGCTTACGGTCACAACGACCTAGGCCTTTGAACCACTGACATCAAGAGCAATATGGTTCATCTGATGGTCATGACCAACCTGCCTACAAAGTTTGAGGTCCTTCAGCAATACCTTTCTTAAAATATTGATATTCAGCAAGTCCACATCAAACTTGACCGTTGGTCCATGACCTCAAAATTAATATGGTTTACTGCTGTTTATCTTTCATGATCAATCATTCTTCTAAACTTGAGTTCCTAAGCCTAAGGGTTCTTCATATATTGATCGGAAACCGATTTTCAGCTGAAGACTATCTTAAGGTCACCACGACATTGACCTTTGACCAACTTACCTAACAATCAAAAGTGGTCATCTGCTGGTTATGACCAACCTGCCTACAAAAAATAAAAAAGCTGGTCTGAAGCTTTCTTCAGATATTTATCGGAACCCGTGGGAACGGACGGATGGACGGACAGAAGATCAGATAACTTAAGCGTAAAATCCCAGGTGCTGTAATAATAACAATTATAAAATTAAGGTTTAATGTTTTTTTGTTATGAGTTAAGTGTGACGCAAGTTTGAAGTGGATAAAGACAAGTTCTTCCAGTTTATTAGAGGTATGGTTATAACAACTGAGCTGGTACTCAACAAATATCTTAAGTAATTTCTTAACTTAGGTCGATTTCCTAAAATCTTCATGTGCAATTTAAGATTGTTTTGATTTTTTAATCATAAAGTTATGTGTTTTAAATAAATTAAAGGAAATAAAGTATTGAAGATATTATTAATTTAACAAATCATATGGCCAGAGAGAAACTTACCCTTATGGCTTAAGTAAGGAAATGACTTAAGATGTCTTATAAATACCAGCCCTGGAGCATATCTGAGAACTGAAATTCAAATTAATTATTAAAACGTATTAAAAGTGCAATGGTGATTACTATAAAAAATCAGCATTTATGATATAAATACTTACTATTAAACTTAAATAATTAATTTGAATTTCTGTTCTCAAATATGCTTCTGGGCTGGTATGCATAAACATCTAAAGTCAGCAGTTATGATATTGATGACATTTAAAATAAAATTTACGTGATTGAATACTTAACAATTAGCAATAATACAATAGTCTGAATAAAACTGTACTGTATGGAGAGAAATGTTGATAGAACAACAGGACCTTTATTGCATAAGCATTGTACTTTTTTTAAATATTTAAAAAAAATGACTTATTCCCAAAATGATATTAGATCTATATGGTGTTTTAACTGCGTTTGCATAGAAAAAATAGAAATATTCATCTATATATCTTAATTTAACCACACATATATCATAAGTTTGAAATCCCAGTCCCAGTATCATTTAGTAATATAAACTTATCGAAATGTATAAATGACTTCTCCCTAAGTGACACTCGTATTTAATATCAATACATATACTGTGCACATGTATAACAAACATACATTTTAAGTGATAAACATTTAACTACTAACTAAATAATGCATTTATGGAGATATTATTTACTAATCACAAGATTGTAGCCGTGTTAAATACACTATTTAATACTATATTTACTAATAAAATATTTACTAATTTTATTATTATTTATAATGTTTATTATTAGCTGAAAACGCACAAATTCGAAATGACTGGTGGGTCCTTAAAGATATACAGTGATCAACTATCGTCTCTTAAGGTAGAAATGAAGTGTTTTTGCACCTTTCTTTCAAACACAGTATCCTGCGTAGGAACCATTTTTTTCTCGATTTATATATTTCCTTTTCGGTAAATTAAAACCATTGTATTGATTGTAGTACATTTTATTTTAGAGTAAGAGTGCATCTTTTACTCTTTTTTTTGTCATTTTAAACACCCAGTTTAATACAAAAAATGCATTTTGGCAATACCACATATGCCATAAAACCAAGTGAAGTCTAAATTTAGCGCTCACAACGTCACTACGAATTTTGCATAACACGTGACTTTCTTAACATTGTTTTAATTTGAAGAAAGGGAGGTAATAATACAATGATACGGCCATGATTATCGGCCATGATTATTGCATAGTTTGGTTTAATACGTACAGTTCCTACATTTTATCAATCATACTGTTATATAAAATCCATTGTCTTTTAATTTTCAGATCAACCCATTTATTATCAGATTATTTTAAATAAGCAAAACATTCTTCAAAGCTTTTTTCTGAGGTTTAGTGAATCGTGAACCAAGCTATAAAAAAATCTACGAGTTTAGGGACAAGTTACTAAATACCCATGTCCAAAGGGTTGTTATAATGATATAAGACATATGTATTTGTATCTTGATGTTTCTTTTTTATTTAATCAGTTCAAACAATTGTTTGTCCATACAGTTTTTTTATCAAACATATGTTATAGTTTTATTTTACAATAATACTGTCGGCTGGTCCATTTTGATCACGTGATCATCCATGGTATAATATTGAATTATATTCAAAACTGACGTCAATATTAATATAGCACAAAGCGTTTCGTAACCTTTTTAGGGGTGAACACATTTCTTTGTTGAAAAATAACACGTGTTTAGACAAACATTACACTACTCTGTAATACTGTGCATAATTATGATATTCCTGATTTCAAAATGCTTAACTGACCTACGAATTATTTAACAACAATTCAACCAAAAACAATCTCTATTAAATGTGGACATTTAAACCATCGGACACTTATCATTCCGTTTGTCAACCACGGCCAAGTATCTCTTGATTACAATTTGGTGCAGCTTGATATAACACATTATAAATATATTGCTCAGAAAGAAGCAGATATAAATGAAAAATCATTTTGTAACAACATATGTTTCAATAACATGTAAGAGCTCAATTAGCTGTTATCGTTTTCCTACTTTGGTGTTAATAAACTACACTTGCAAAATAAGTCGTAATACTTTGTTTGACTGCACTGGGAAATGCTAAGTGCGTATTCAATATTTACAGTGCAGCTGATAAGATTGTATGAATCTAAGAGAACTTTTAATTTTTCAAATGATTTAAAACATTTAAAAGTAGGAATTAATGTTCTTATTCCCGAAATAAACTCAATCCGCCATGTGTTCAAGTAGTGGAGTTCAGGTTCGACCTATGGCATTATATCCGCCTTGAGAGCATTAATTCATTTTACAACAAATGTACTAAAAGTGTTAACAAATATTAATCTATTTCATATCTATTTCGGAGACGCAAAAACAGCTATAATGGAATTGCGTCAACTTGATATTTGATATGTTACATGACAGACGTATCTCTTTCATCCAATACGCATTTATTTCATAATATATAAATCCTTAAAAAATATTTGTATATTAACAAACAGAAAATAATATCAATGAAAAATAACAATATTTTAAAGCTGCACTCTCACAGATTTACCGTTTCGACAACTTTAAAGAAAACTAATGATTTTTGTAACGCTTTAAGAAATGCAGAAGATATCAATTTTTGAACATAAATTATATATAAAGATCTGCGATCTGATATTTTTGTCAGCAGTCTTATCACTTGTTTCCATGTACTTTCTCAAAAATTGCCTCGTTTCAAGACAAAACAATAAAAAAAAATCAAAACGTTCAATCTGTGAGAGTGTAGGTTTAAAATAACCTCTTCATGCGTATGGCAAGTCCACCTTGACGATTGTTTGTGGGGCAGAAAAAACAACAGTGTTCTGTTTGCAACGCAATGGTATTATTACACACTATGCACTAAAGACTGTTCATATGACTTACACATAAGCTTAAAAGTATTAGCATAATCTAGATGTTTTATTACCTACTATCATTAATGGACATATGAAGATCATTAAATTATAAATATTATTATTTCATTGTTGTGTCATCATTAAAATGGTATTAACAACCACTATTATCAGCAACAAAGATCCACATTATTTACGAAGGACAACAATGATTATCCCCGCCGGCGGTTTCAATCTGCACAGTTAATCCCAAAATACATAAAATAACAATCAGCTCAGCTATCAAGGCATATAATATATCCAGTCATTAAAAAATAAAGTGTTAAAAGTACAGCAGCGACTGGTTCCCGATTGCAATAAAATGTACAGCCGCGACTGGTTCCCGATTGAAATAAAATGTATTTTTCCGTTCTGTACTTATTTCTTATTTTATTTATATACAATGGAAGCATTTGAACAGTCAGTACGGTACGGTGTATGACCGGGGTTTTAGTAACATCCGATATCACGCCCTGCCGGGGTTTTAGTGACATCCTATGTCACGCCCTGCCGGGGTTTTAGTAACATCCGATATCATGCCCTGCCGGTTTTTTAGTGACATCCGATGTCACGCCCTGCCGGGGTTTTAGTGACATCCGATGTCACGCCCTGCCGGGTTTTTTAGTGACATCGGATATCACGCCCTGCCGGGGTTTTAGTGACATCCGATGTCACGCCCTGCCGTGTGGTTTTAGTGACATCCGATGTCACGACCTGCCGGGGTTTTAGTAACACCCGATGTCACGCCCTGCCGGGATTTTAGTGCCATCCGATGTCACGCCCTGCCGGGGTTTTAGTAACACGATGTCACGCCCTGCCGGGGTTTTAGTGACATCCGATGTCACGCCCTGCCGTGTGGTTTTAGTGACATCCGATATCACGCCCTGCCGGGGTTTTAGTAACACGATGTCACGCCCTGCCGGGGTTTTAGTAACACGATGTCACGCCCTGCCGGGGTTTTAGTGACATCCGATGTCACGCCCTGCCGGGGTTTTAGTAACACGATGTCACGCCCTGCCGGGGTTTTAGTAACACGATGTCACGCCCTGCCGGGGTTTTAGTGACATCCGATGTCACGCCCTGCCGGGATTTTAGTAACATCCGATATCACGCCCTGCCGGTTTTTTTTTTTAGTGACATCCGATGTCACGCCCTGCCGGGGTTTTAGTGACATCCGATGTCACGCCCTGCCGGGGTTTTAGTGACACGATGTCACGCTCTGTCGTTTTTTTTTTTTAGTGACATCCGATGTCACGCCCTGCCGGGGTTTTAGTGACATCCGATGTCACGCCCTGCCGGGGTTTTAGTAACACCCGATGTCACGCCCTGCCGGGGTTTTAGTAACATCCGATGTCACGCCCTGCCGGGGTTTTAGTGACATCCGATGTCACGCCCTGCCGGGTTTTTAGTAACATCCGATGTCACGCCCTGCCGGGGTTTTAGTGACATCCGATGTCACGCCCTGCCGGGGTTTTAGTAACATCCGATGTCACGCCCTGCCGGGGTTTTAGTGACATCCGATGTCACGCCCTGCCGGGTTTTTAGTAACATCCGATGTCACGCCCTGCCGGGGTTTTAGTAACATCCGATGTCACGCCCTGCCGGTTTTTTTTTTTAGTGACATCCGATGTCACGCCCTGCCGGTTTTTTTTTTTAGTGACATCCGATGTCACGCCCTGCCGGGGTTTTAGTGACATCCGATGTCACGCCCTGCCGGGGTTTTAGTAACACGATGTCACGCCCTGCCGGGGTTTTAGTAACACGATGTCACGCCCTGCCGGGGTTTTAGTGACATCCGATGTCACGCCCTGCCGGGGTTTTAGTAACACGATGTCACGCCCTGCCGGGGTTTTAGTAACACGATGTCACGCCCTGCCGGGGTTTTAGTGACATCCGATGTCACGCCCTGCCGGGATTTTAGTAACATCCGATATCACGCCCTGCCGGTTTTTTTTTTAGTGACATCCGATGTCACGCCCTGCCGGGGTTTTAGTGACACGATGTCACGCTCTGTCGTTTTTTTTTTAGTGACATCCGATGTCACGCCCTAAAACTAATTAATGGTTCCCGATTTACAACAGTCCGTCCTGTTAGCGCAATCGGTAGAGCGTTGGACTGTGAATCGGACAACCCGGATTCGATTCCCGGGCGGACCAGGTCACTTCTGTTGTGATTGGTTATGAAACTCTTTCTACGACCATTCGCACTGTACCACTGCCCCTGGCAGAGGTGAAGACACCTAGTACTGGTTAAACGCCAGGTAGTCTGCCCATGATAGATGTGCGGTGCGGTGCCCTTCAATGTGCTCACGCCGGGACCCGGAGTATAAACTACTAACACCACCACCACCACCACCACCGATTTCCAACATTATTTGACACACAATTCAGTGAACAAAATGTTATTATTTTTATTTACAGGTCCCGCACGATCTTTTAAATGATGCGATTGTATGATAATAGGCTATTGCAGATCATTTGAGCGGAGCACGGACAAACATTGTACGATGCACGTGTGTTCGTTCGGCGCTCAAACGGTGCCCGTACGGTGTCCGCATGGTGTCCGTACAATAGTGATATCCGAAAAATTCTCATTTCTAGCTATGTAGCTGAAGCGAATACAACAGTAATAATAAGAAAAGAAAATCCAATTGTCTCCAATAGGACAGAGCGGTACTGATAGAAAAAGAAAGAGGAAAGCTCCCAAGAAAATTCATATGCCTGATTCAGAAGCTAATAAGCCAAGAATCGGACGACACGGATCAGACTACAGTGGGTACGGCAGATGATGTCAAGGATATCGTACGGAGTCCGTACGGCGAACGTAAAGCCTTGCAGACTTAGTGCAGACATCGCAAGTTCTCCGCCCGTTGTCCGTAGTATTGTACAGACATTGTAGGCTGACTGTGCGACTGCAATTATCGTGCGAGCATCGCCAAGCTCGAACGGGCCTCGCGGTTTTCCAAATCCGCAAGGCTTTACCGGGGACCTTGTGAGCTCTTCCGCTACCTGGCCCTTGTGAGATCAACCGGGGCCATTGTGAGCTCTACCGGGGCCCTTGTAAGCTCTAACGGGGCCATTGTGAGCTCTACCGGGGGCCCTTGTGATCTCTACCGGGGCCCTTGTGACCTCCACCTGACCCTTGTGAGCTCTTCCGGGGCCCTTGTAAGATCTACTAGTGACCTTGTGAGCTCTACCGGAGCCCTTGTGAGATCTACCGGGCCCTTGTGAGCTCTACCGGGGCCCTTGTTAGATCTACCGAGGACCTTGTGAGCTCTACCGGAGCCCTTGTGAGCTCTACCGGGGACTTACCGGAGCCCTTGTGAGCTCAACCGGGGACCTACCGGAGCCCTTGTGAGCTATACCGGGGACTTACCGGAGCCCTTGTGAGCTCTACCGGGGACCTACCGGAGCCCTTGTGAGCTCAACCGGGGACCTACTGGAGCCCTTGTGAGCTCTACCGGGGACTTACCGGAGCCCTTGTGAGCTCAACCGGGGACCTACCGGAGCCCTTGTGAGCTCTACCGGGGACTTACCGGAGCCCTTGTGAGCTCTACCGGGGACTTACCGGAGCCCTTGTGAGCTCTACCGGGGACTTACCGGAGCCCTTGTGAGCTCTACCGGGGACTTACCGGAGCCCTTGTGAGCTCTACCGGGGACTTACCGGAGCCCTTGTGAGCTCTACCGGGGACTTACCGGAGCCCTTGTGAGCTGATCCCGACTTTGATGGGAGACCTAAAAAAATCTGAAATTTTCTATTCGCGATTCGCAGAGACCCCGAGGCTAAGTGTTCAAAAAATCCGTACGATGCTCACAAGAGCCAACGATATCCGTACGTCTAAGGAATAAGGTTCACATGGCATTTTTTTGAAAAGTTTGGGCATTCAAGTTCGTGAAGGAAAATGCAGGCATGTGCCCATAGATGTTGTTTCATTACTTTCAGGTTAACATATTTTCAGGTTAATTGAGCTAGGCCCTAAAATCGTCATGTTTTTTTCTGATATATAGTGTATATGGATACGATTATATCCAAACAATGTTTTTCCATTACCATCTCTGACTGGTACTATTACCCATGCATAACACACGGCTGTCTGCTAAAGTGATATATGTTTTATATACACGTATGAAATAATGATTTCCTTTGTTTCCGACGATTATTTTACCATGGACATGTCCCGAGTGGGGTTCATACCTACTACCCTCCGATCAGAAGCCCAACTCGTTATCCCGCGGAAACGAACAATTATCAAATGCATTTTAATATCAATGTGTGACCTTGAAATTGACCCGAGGCAGTCTAAGTTATGCGCTCTGTTCATCGCCTGTGTTATGAAAATATGTTTTATTATATATTTAGTAATTTACGGGGCAAAGCTACAGCCGAGACACGAACTGCTATATATCACAGACATGTACAGTACCCGAAATAACAAACAATAAACTTTATTTTGGAATAAGCCTGGATCGAACCCACACCGCTCCGGCAACAGGGCCAAGCAAGAACAAATTCCCACACTAACGCAGAACTATTTTTACAGAATGTTTCGCAAGTTATAAACGTTTACCTTTTTTGTGGTTTTTACAATTTATTTTTTTCATTGAGAAGACAGTATTTCCAAAGTTTTGCAATGCATTTATTTCAGTGAGTCAATAGTCAGCCGTTATTGCTTTTAATCAGCTGAGGCGGTAGATAGCAACAGTGGCTGGACCAGTTAGTGGGAACTTTACGCAATGGAATGGTGACCACTTAAAGCTTAAAGATTATTCGTATGCACTGACACAAAATAAATGGTTATGCGACTATGTGAAAAATGCAAATTAGATATAAACATGACCAGTTTTGGTAAGAATGCGATTATGAGTCGCATCAAAATCCTGCATCAATCGAATATTTTACATATGACTTTGTTATTTGAAAAATGAGATCCCAATATGCACATCTGTGACATACAGGATCCTTTTCTTTACAATTTCTGGGAAAAAATACGGTTCTACAACACTGGCGTTCATATTGCATGAGCGTTCTATAACACTGGCGTTCATTTTGCATGTCAGAGCGTTCTACAACACTGGCGTTCATATTGCATAACGTTCTACAACACTGGCGTTCATATTGCATGAGCGTTCTACAACACTGGCGTTCATATTGAATTAGCGTTCTACAACACTGGCGTTCATATTGAATTAGCGTTCTACAACACTGGCGTTCATATTGAATTAGCGTTCTACAACACTGGCGTTCATATTGCATGAGCGTTCTACAACACTGGCGTTCATATTGCATGAGCGTTCTACAACACTGGCGTTCATATTGCATGAGCGCACGAAACATTTAAATCACTCCTTAATAAAATCTAAACGTTTGCAAGTAGGAGTTATATTTTTTTATACTACTCTCTCTGATTGCTATTTTTTTAATTGCAAAAGCATTATTTTTTTAACTTTTTACTTATTTGTCCCATGGTTTAACAACAACCATTCGCTTGTTACAATAACATGCGGATATTACTAATCTCAAAAACAGAACCACTAAAAATAACTTCTATTCAATTTAATGCAAAGACCTTCAATTTTGCGAAAACAACGAAAATGTGATTCATACGAATAGCGGAAAACGACTTACATTACATTTCTAAACAAAATAAGATTAGTCAAAACAACATTTAACTTGAACGAATGAGTAATCGAGAGCATTTGACATTATCGTCAACAAGAGACGAACTTTGATTTCATAAATATTAAAGGTATTCGAGCATGTTTGTAATGAAATATATCTTCAAAGCCAGCAGATACATTTATCGTTATGCATTAGAAACCATTTTCAATACAAATCAAACTAGTTTTTCAAATTCAAGTGGTTAATCGTCTTGGTTGTACATTCTACTCTTCTGAGTGTTCAACATTAAAGGCGCTATTTATACGAACTGTTTTAAGTATTAAACAGGGTATCAAGCATCAAATATCATCAAAATAAATACTTTAAAATACTTTGAGATGTGGCAACATATAACTGACAAATCAGTTTGCTTGACTTTCAACAATTCTGTGATTCATGGATAGTGTCATGTGGAAAATAGCTAACGTGGAAGCCTCACATCTAAATCGGTCAGAACATGTCTTTCTAACGCCTTGACGAGAAAATAATTAAAACACCTTGCCTTTCATAAATGTTGATCTTTAATTCTTATATTCATGCTAATAAATTTATGACACGTTTATCTATATTGAAAATTACTTACAAACGGGCATAAAACAGTAAAATGTCTACTTGTTTATAGGTGTTTTATGTTGTTTATTAAATACACTTAATAAAACAGATCATGAATTCGTGCCTTGTTGGGACGACAATGCCTCTGTTTGTCATATTTAATATATAATGTTGTTTCAACCAGGCTGTTTACAGTTTAGATTTACATACAACTGCTTTACTCCCATACAAAAGCTGCGACAAAAAGTGTTCGTCAAAGTAAATTTTCGAATACAACTTATAATTTACTGACATATCATGTTTTCTTCTATTTGGTTTAAACCGTCATTATTAATTCAGTATCATAACATGGTATATACAATGCATACACACATAAATCAGCATCAATAATGTTGTGGATCGTGAAACAAGCTGTACAGCAGCTTATTTAAGTCCCCTTTCTTCTATTCACGATATATAAATTATATGTTGATTAAAATTATAGAATGTTAGAAGCTATTTTACATAAAACCAAATTCTGTCATAGGCGAATGCCCAAGGATACAATAGCATGTACTAGGTTAGTTTGTTTAGAAACCATTAATATCATACAAAAATGAAAGATATTTCTATCATTACTAACCTATCATTTGCACTGGAAGGGACTTGTGTTTACCCTTCATTCGTTCATAATGCTTGGAATGTGGGTAAAGGAAAACATCAGGACAATGCACTTCATTTATACTCCCATCCAAGAACTGTTACCCATGAAGTTTTCTCCTACCCCAGATAAGTATATCCAGATATTTGGCCATGCTGGAAATCCTTATCTTGCCCAAAGATAAACAAGTACCCGTATAAAAATATCAATTAAAATGCATTTTTCCTGTATTTTGTTCAACTGAGGTGGGAAAAAAAGCATCTACCAATGCCACTCGTGTAAGATAGGTTCATCCCAACCCTCGCACAGGGTGTTCTCCAAAAAATCTATGTTCGGGTTGAGATGAAACTATCATACTCTCTCGGCCAGGGAAGATCTTAATAATTGTATCCATGAGTAAAGTATAAAACGCCCGGATAAATGGAACTGCTTTTAGGAGACTGTCGTCACTCATTCTTCTTATGTATTATGTAAATATTTTGTTTCAAAATGTTATTTGCCGAAAGATATACATCAATTTTCCAACTTTTTTTTTAAGTCTTAGCCATAAGGAAAAGATGAAACTGCTGAAAAATGACGTCTTATTGTTTGTACAATTAGTATTATTTAACCTTCAAATCTTTCATCTTGTCACGGGCGATATTTCGTTTATTTAACTTGAATTTACGGTATAAATTGATTGTGTTTTTGATATTTTCTATTTAACAACAACAACAACAAAACAAAAACATCAACAACAACAATAACAACAGCAATGACCTTTTTTTGATATATCGACTATGTATATATCGCAGCAACCAAGAAAAAAGTACCAGTCTACAATGTGAGTGACCCGGTACTGTGATTTTCAAATTTTGTAGTTCGGTTATATCGAAAGCTCGTTATCTCGAAAAAAATCCCGATGTCCCAACAACTTCGATATAGGGAATTTTGACTGTATATATTAAATACCAGAATGTTGATGTCATTACCACCTACCTATAATACATCTTAATGACAACCGTTTTTTCCAGCTAAAAATCTTAAAGTTAAAATATTTAATTTGCCGAGTATAATTTAAACCGCATCCCTCGAAATTAATTTAACAGTCAATAATGCATTTTATATATTAACATAACCATCAGTACGGGGAATCATAAATGGTAGAACTAATGCATTATTGAACTGTTAAATTAATTTCGAGGGCTGCGGTTTAAATTATACTCACTTTAACAATATATAGTCAAATGGTATTTTAATTCATTTTTTAAATACTGGTACTTTTTATCACATGCTATACAATGTGCCCAGCTTTAATCACGTATTTTTCTGTGTTACACACGGGTAATTTAACATTGTTCTATTTCTATTGGACAGAAAATATATCACTCCGCATGTTTGCTATACGTTTATTTCTCACTTTGTTTTTACAGTGTGTGTATTACGTCAAAAATTCTACGCCGGAAGGCCACATTTTGCTTGGAATAATGACTAAAAACAAAGATAACTTTTTTTTCTTGACCATCCAAAATAAAACAAAGGGCAGTCTATGCCGCTTCAATAGCCCCGCCTTCGTGTGATTACCTGAGTTTGATTAGATGATTAGTTTCCTCAAACACTTCGACAAACCTGTTTCCAAAATAGCATTTTGACAGTGCTTCATCAGGCGGCGGTTTTGTGGAGAGGTTTTTCGAAGTGTTTTAAAAAACTAAACTCTCAATCAAACTCTAGTAAAATAACAAAAGCGAGGCTATGTAAACGGCGTAGACTGTGCCATGTTGCATTTAATATGGTAAATAAATAGTAAGGTAACCTTTGTTTTAAGTCTTCATTTAAAGGACAATAGTGCCTTCCGACGTAGCATTTATGACGTAATTTATCACTTGGTGTACACACACTGATTTATGATGAAGATTTATTTGAATACAGCACTCCATTTTCCGTCTAAAGCTAAAGAGTAAAAAGTAGTATTTCACCATGAGTTCGTGAATTTTTTTTTAAAGGCGGTCGTTACTAAGTGTATTGAAACTGGAAATAACGTCATGAACTTATCACAAACTATGAGGTCATCGTGTCGGATATGACGTCACAATTTAAAAGAAAGAAAATTTCGTTAAAAGTTTAGTGTTTTTGTTGATATTCTTATTGAATATCACCTTAATATGAGTTCTACTTATAAACAGAATAAAAATGATAGGATGCACACGTGGTTTTAAATTTTCACTGGTACTACGTTTCTGCAATTGCATGTAGCGCGGAAAATTGCATTGCTTTGTGGTATTCGGCCCATCTCTAGAGCAGGTTACACAGGTAGACCATTTTGCTTTTTGTACTGGAAAAAGCATGTGATAAAAAGAATCTGACCCTCGTCATCGTAAAATGCATAGTTTTATTTAACTCTTCCAGGAAATATGTTAGTAGGCTCGCAATAGGCTCGCTTACTAACATATTTCCTGAACTCGTTGAATAAAACTTTGTATAAAATGACCACTCTTGACAGATCCTATATATCTGTCACGTGTTTCCGGTCCGGATCGAAAATCTGATCCGAGGGCACCTGCCTTGCCAGGTAACGAGGCTTGCCAAGTTACCGGCTACGTCCTCGAGGGTCGGATTCATGGTTGATATTGTTCTAACATACATTGAATTCTTTTGAATAAAAAAAATGAAATAGACAATCGAAATTTTGTACATTTCACCGAAAAGCGCGTGCGATGATTTTTACTGACGTCATGACGCGCAGTAATTTTAATTTACTGTAAACGTCAAGAATTTCCTTCAATATTAAGTTATTTTACGTAATTTCATGATTATTTTGTTCTGTTTTGCAGCATTGTTTTTGTTAAGTTTATGTTCATGTTTATGGAAATTATCTATTGAAATATCATCATTATGCTTACATAAAGTGTTTAATAAAAGAAATAAAAAGTGACTCATCTAGCATGGGGGTGCCAGATAGAGTTTTTCAGAACGGCTGGATTCACTGGAAATGCCTATCCGGTGTGCTGGAAAAGGATTGCCAGCCTGGCCAAATATTTTGATTGTTTATCTAGGGTGCCCACAGACAAAGATGAAAAAGAACCCGTATGTTTTTTTTTATTATTTATTTCGTGACATATACTTGATTCTCGCTAGTTTTAGTGTGCTGGCTGAGTTTTACTAGCAATTCTCAGAGATGTGACAATGTAAAATTATGTCAATATATATGGGAAAAAAATATTGCTCTTGTTAGCAATTCTGTTACATCTGATGGTCATTCAAACGCTATCACAGGCTGTAGTTAACAAGAGTAATGTTTAAGATTAAGTAAAAGCATACTATATGTGACAACCTTATTATAAACATAAATGCGACTTGCTTTAAAGATCACTGAGACGCCTGGTCAAGGACAGAAGATCATTCTCCAGGCGCGTAGGAAGGAAATTGACATTGGGGCCGCGGAAGGGGTGTGCTCGGGAGGGGTGTCCCCTACCGTCGAGATTATTTTTTTAATTCTAAGCATTGAATGACTCGATTTCGTGCGTGTTCAGGTTTTATTTTCATGTTTGTATCTAAAGTTTTTTGGTTAAAATAGTTGATAGATATAAAACTATTATCGTTTAGTAACATTTGTTAATATTTGCGCAGTCTCACAATGTATGTCTTAAATAGCAAATTAGCGCAGTTTACCTCTTCATAGTGAAGCCACGAGTGGCTTTGGAACAATTGCGAGTTGAATGCCATGTGTTCAGTGTTTTTAGTGCCAAAAGATCTCTTTAGAAATTTAAAACTTTTAGGCTGATTTAGAACGTCCATTTTAAAGTCAAATCTTAATGTGACGAGTTTGAAATAAAACATTTTACTGGCAATTAATGTCAATTCTATTTTAACGAGTAATTTCAATTATCACAATGAATCACAGTCTTTGAAAGATCAAAAACGATACCAATAATTATTGTCTTAATGCCTCTTCTTCCTCTTACCCGTCTTTAATAATCCGCCGACTGTTTTCACGCCATTCACACGCCCATGGTCACAGGTTTAATTATGACATGGTGACCTGTTTATTCAATATCGTGTCAGACCGGTATTTACCTATACGTACCTTAGTGATATCACTGAAAATAAATTTAGAATTGCATTAACCAAACTAAGAACTTCATCTCACGATCTACAAATAGAAATAGGCAGATATACTAATACTCGTCGGCACGAAAGATTATGTAATAATTGTAACATGAGAACTATTGAGGATGAATACCATTTCCTTCTAGTTTGCCCTAAACACAGAGAACTGCGAAAAAAGTATTTAAGCAATTTTTACTGCAGATGGCCAACATTAACAAAATTCGAAAACCTTATGACAACTAAATCGCCAAAATTACTCCTAAAGTTATCAAAGTTTGTTTATTTTTCATTTTGCAATAGAGGTGGAAATTAAATGTTCACTCTTCTTCTGTGTAAAAGTTTGTGTTCTTGTGTACTTGTACCACTGTATTTCATTGTATGTTATCTTTTGTATGGCTATGATGTTGCCACAACATTAATGCTAATAAAACTTATGTTATGTTATGTATGCGCGTAGCTTTATTTAAAATACGATTATTAATTACCATAATCAAATATTCGCGGCCCCATTACCGTCACTAGCCAGAATATTGGGGCCGCGATCGCGGCCCCTGCGGCCCCAGCTCCTACGCGCCTGTTCTTTACGTAGAATATCATTTGGTAAAACAGAATCGAATTTCGTCCAGCCAAAGACATCAGAATGTAGCCTTTTCGTACATTTGTTTTAAAGGCCTTTTAATAAGTTTATCAAAATGAAACTTTTAATGTACGTACATATTCAAGTGCTTTAATTTAGAATAAATCTTTTTATACGTATTTTAACCAGTAATATTTGATTATTATCCACTCATTTTCTGTCTATACAATTAATGCATTAGCACAAAACATGTTGATATTCTGTGCTAAACTGTGGTTTCAAAGACATCTCATTGATATTCGCAAACGTCTTTTTAACGCATTTTGACATTAATGATAGAAATACATTACGTTATTGTTATGATTAGTTTTATACATATAAATGTTTGGATTCGTATATTTGGTAGGATTTCTAATGAAGCAAGAAATTAATAAACCTGTATCTTTTTAATGTAACATCATTTTGATTATCAAATCATATAGTATATCATTTTATAGATTTGATAAATAATTATTATTCAATAATGTTATTGCACTACACACAATCAATAATACACTGAAAACCCCAGGGACACGCCCAATAGACAGAGATTTAACGAATACCCCGTTTGATCCAGTTAAGGGTACACAATAAATAATCTGAACAAACATCGTTTCCTTTTAAGAAACACTTTAAGCAGCCGAAAGCGCCGCTTAACGATAGTAGCAGTGTGACATATGGGTCTGCTCAGGCGTCTCTGTACAATGCATCTTTAAAAAGTTCCAAGTTTTATTTACAAATTGTACTATGTTTTATCGCACTTTTTATTCTAAACATCTATTGCAATGACTTTCTAAAATAAAGTTTAACGTAATTGCCAAAAATATCAAAACAATCTTGATTATTTCATCAAAAACATTTCAATCAAATAACAACGTTGATTATTAATTGCGAAAGAAATCAAAATTTTCATGGTAATCGTTCACGCAAAAAACAAGAAATTCAATATTTCAAAATATGTCTATTTTAATCTGAGTTTGGTAACACATATATTCAATAACATTATTCTAGTAATCCTGAAATATTCACTTTATTGCAACTTAACCATGTATAATTATGATTTGGGTGTCATTGAATTGCGTATCAGTTACATATCAGATATGGTAGATAATGTAGATTGTATAATGATTATGAATCTGAATATGTTTGCTGTGGTTAAACGGTACAGAGTTCTAGAGCTAGGCAACAATACAATCATCAATAAACTAGTTTGTAAAAATATAGAAACATATACCATAGTATCATAATACAATATGTTATTAAAGGACTTACCTCAATTTATCAGACGATACAAGACGCCGGCAATAATCTTGAGTTTCCGTGTCCCAGACATCATTCAGACATCACGTGACGGGGTCAGTAGCTGCAGCCACAAGGGGCGGTCCAGACAGCAGTCACGTGACTCAACTATGGAGGCTGGAGCTGCTTTGTTTTGAATACATAATTAAGTTAAATTCTGGCATGAAATGGTTTAAGCATTGTTATTTTATTACGATTGTTATTTTAAACTTGTCTGCGTGTAATGACATCGCATGCCATTTGGTAAAATTGACAACGGCTTAAATATAATAAAATAATTTGTTAATGAATACTTTTTCGTCAGCTTATTTCATCTTTGAATGATAATCAATACTGTTAATCTTTTTAAAGAAACAGTGCTAATGTTAAACTAATTATTAACCTTTTTAAAATGATTTGTAGAACTTTGCCAGTTATTACCCAGAACTTATCATTATGCAGTAACCTTGGCAAGTGAATAATATGATCATTTAAGACAAAATAATTAACTAATGTCTTTCTTAACTCAGTTGGCATACTTACTTTAGATCACAACTCGATTATTTCTCATATTATCACACATACTACTGTTTTGATACTGACGAATGAACCTCAAAATTTCTAGTAATAATTCAACATAAATGAACACATACCTGAACTTTCCTTTAAGAGAAAGCTTGTGATGATTCATAAGCTTGTGACAACGTCTTTCATAAAAACCATGTCTAAAAAAATTAATCGGATTTCGAGATAATCATATGCAACTTTTTTTGTCCATCGTTTTGATCAAGAAGCTGTTCCTCGGATCAATGCTGATAAAGTATTCAGACAAGATTTATTATCGTTAATATAATTACATATACAATATGTTTTCACCGACCCTGCCACAGATGGCCATAAGTACAGTTATATTTTTTTTTATATTAAATATTGTACAGAAACGCCTTTATGGAACAGACCTAAGCAACAGTTTGGCATTCCAAGAGCCCCGTACTCCGTAATATAAATTTGACTTATATAAATGAAATGTTCTTAAGTATTTAGAACGCAAGAATATGTCTGTCTGGGCCATGGAATCAACAGTAATTGTGTTGTTGTTTTTCATATATAACAAAATAATACTTTTTATATACAGTCGAAACTCGATGGCTCGATATTCTAGGGACCGGCCAAAGTACTTCGAGCCTCGAGAATATCGAGCCAAGCGGGATTGCTTACAGAATGTTATTTTTTTCATTTGTTCCATAAAGTCTTATTTGCCTCGTTTGTTATTGGCTACGCTATCTCCGCAAGAGTATTTATTGGGCATAGTTACGCACCCTAAATTTCGTAACATGACTTATTCGATTATTAGAAAATATAATTTTATTTTTTTATTTATAATCAAAATACATTTATGCAAAAACAAGCAATTGTAAACACAAACATATCTTTAAAGTTATATCAAAATGCATAGTAATTTAGGAATGGATAACAATTAGAGACAGAACTTAAAGTGATGGCATGTTTATTCAAACTGTTAAACCATTTAAATTCGATAAGTTCGATAATAATTATAATATCAGTCAAGCAATTTTAATCGATTAGCGCCTTGTGCTAAATGAAGCCAATCAAACAAATCAAGGTGTAAGTTTCTTAACTGAACCCACGAAAATGACATCGACCCATGCAAACAAATCAAAGTGTGAAATTCTTGTTTGGGACCGCGAAAACGACTTCGAGCGTGGAGAAATATCGACCCTCAAGATATCGAGCCATCCGATCGAAATTTATATGAACAAAGAGTAAATAAAAATCGGTCCTTTTAATTTGGTTCGAGCCAACGAGGATATCGAGCCAATGCGTTTCGACTGCAGTTGAGTAATACAGCCCTTTACGTATACAGTTACAGATTCTAGGGTGGTTACAGATTCTAGTGTAGTTACAGATTCCAGTTTAGTTACAGATTCTAGTGTAGTAACAGATTCTAGTGTTGTTACAGATTCTAGTGAGGTGACAGATTCTAGTGTTGTTACAGATTTAAGTGAAGTTACAGATTCTTGTGTGATTACAGATTTTAGTGTTGTTACAGATTCTAGAGTGATTACAGATTCTAATATAGTTACAGATTCCAGTGTAGTTACAGATTCTAGTGTAATTACAGATTCAAGTGAAGCTACAGATTATTGTGTGGTTACAGACCTAGTGTGGTTACATATTCTAATGTAGTTACAGATTCTAGTGAGGTGACAAATTCTAGTGTGGTAACAGATTCTAGAGTGATTACCGATTTTAGTGTAGTTACAGATTCTAGTGAATTTACAGATTCTTGGGCGGTAACAGATTCAGCGTTTTCAGATTCTAGTCAGGTAACAGATTCTAGTCTGGTTATGTATTATATCTCAACTCCTACTGGCAATCAGGATAGGAAGATATCTTTATTTATTTCTTATAACATAAAGATAATACCAATTATCTTTTACTATAAATGTTATTAGAAATAGCATTTGAACAATGCATTTTGTTTTATTAAACTACAGAATTCAAATTCAATACGTATTGAGGATGCATTTTTGGGCCCAGAATTGTTGAAGCTCAGACCTGGGACTTTATGGTTAGAGACTGACTTGAGTGTATGCATGTTTGGGCCCAGAACTGTTGAAGCTCAGACCTGGGACTTTATGGTTAGAGGCTGACTTGAGTGTATGCATGTTTGGGCCCATAACTGTTGAAGCTCAGACCTGGGACTTTATGGTTAGGGGCTGACTTGAGTGTATGCATGTTTGGGCCCAGAACTGTTGAAGCTCAGACCTGGGACTTTATGGTTAGAGGCTGACTTGAGTGTATGCATGTTTGGGCCCATAACTGTTGAAGCTCAGACCTGGGACTTTATGGTTAGGGGCTGACTTGAGTGTATGCATGTTTGAGCCAAGAACTGTTGATGCTCAGACCTGGGACTTTATGGTTAGAGGCTGACTTGAGTGTATGCATGTTTGGGCCCAGAACTGTTGATGCTCAGACCTGGGACTTTATAGTTAGAGGCTGACTTGAGTGTATGCATGTTTGGCCCAGAACTGTTGAAGCTCAGACCTTGGAACTTTAAGGCTCACCACCATAACACTTTACATACACCACACACATTTCCTTTATCATGATATATAGGATTTGAAATGTAAAATAGAGTCTGATATGGATAAACACTTGCATAATATAAAACGTGCGATTTTATATAAATTCCAATTATAAACTATTTATTAAAAGGGCAATAATGGTTTTAGGGCGCTTAATTCCGAACCTGTACATGCCATAAGATACTATCAAACTTGATAACTACGATTTCAGGAAGACGAAATTAAAATCAACAAGTTAAATCTCAAATTACCGAAGTATTCTTCAACCAATCGGTAAACACTTTGGTTGCAGTTATCAAACATAGGATGTCACTGAAAAGGTCTCTGTTTACAGAAGTATAGCATGCCTATTTAAATGGCTGTGTGAAGTTAGCTAAACATACGACATTGGACATTGGACATTCAAAATCGAATGTTGTGCTGGCACGACATTGGACATTGGACATTCAAAATCGAATGTTGTGCTGGCACGACATTGGACATTCAAAATCGAATGTTGTGCTGGCACGACATTGGACATTGGACATTCAAAATCGAATGTTGTGCTGGCACGACATTGGACATTGGACATTCAAAAGTGAAAGTCGTGCTAGCACGACATTGGACATTGGACATTCAAAATTGAATGTTGTGCTGGCACGACATTGGACATTGGACATTCAAAATCGAAATAGCACGACATTGGGCATTCAAAATAATATGTCGTGCTTGCTAGTTGTCTTGGTAATAAATATAAATTTTGGACCCATGATAGACAGAGACTTCGAATGGTCCTTTAAGATAAATTTGAGCAGTTCACGCGTCCATTAGCTGAATAATATGTGGCCAGTATTGTAGTCGAATTGAACTGCTTGTTTTATATTTGAACATTTATTGAGTGCGACATTTATAAAATGTTGCAGATGTTAGCCCCAATAAATTGAAATCCAAAGTGTACATATAGTCATTGTATACATAAAGGCAGTAGATATATCACTAAATAATGATCCTTTACAATTGTAATTGTATAACCTCAATGTGAATTATTGTTTGGTGGGACGCAATTTTGCAATCGATTGTGTTTTCTTTTACTCATAAATTGTGTTTATTGCTTTAATTGTTGATATACAACATACGCCTTATTTCAATTTGGATATTTTTAATCCATCAAAGGTGGACACCCTTCTGAGAGCCGGAATATGTTCAGTAAAGGTGTTATATTTTTATTGCTCAATATAATCCGCAGAAACAATAGCGCTTTAACTAGCTCTTTCATTTCACATTTTATTACTTTTATAATCATCAAAGACTTTTGTTTAAAAAATAACTTATACAAGGTATGCATACTTTTGGTGACCAATCAAAAAACCTGATATTAAAAAGGAATCGGCCATTTTGTGAACAGATCTAAGTAAACCTTAGAGAATGAATGAGTGTCCAGCGGATGATTTCAAACCGTTATTAAGGTCCAATGTCCAATGTCGTGCTAGCACGACTTTCACTTTTGAATGTCCAATGTCCAATGTCGTGCCAGCACAACATTCGATTTTGAATGTCCAATGTCCAATGTCGTGCTAGCACGACTTTCACTTTTGAATGTCCAATGTCCAATGTCGTGCCAGCACAACATTCGATTTTGAATGTCCAATGTCCAATGTCGTGCTAGCACGACTTTCACTTTTGAATGTCCAATGTCCAATGTCGTGCCAGCACAACATTCGATTTTGAATGTCCAATGTCCAATGTCGTGCTAGCACGACTTTCACTTTTGAATGTCCAATGTCCAATGTCGTGCCAGCACAACATTCGATTTTGAATGTCCAATGTCCAATGTCGTGCCAGCACAACATTCGATTTTGAATGTCCAATGTCCAATGTCGTATGTTTAGCTAACTTCACACAGCTTATTTAAATGTAGATGCTGAGCTTTTTCCGTTGTGTGAATTCTGATAGTTTACGAATTGGATGTTTGAGACCAATTAAGTGTTCTTTTTTATGCATTTGGATAACTATTATTTCCCGTATCCAAACACGTGAACAATTCCGAAACTAATGTGCAGCATTGATACCTCAGCTATTAAAAGATTGCATAATTGCATTCACAGTATTTTATTATTTTTTTATTCCTTTCCCTTTTGCTATTTCTATCTATTTTTTAATTAATGTAAATTGGACTTAATATCTATAAACATGCTTTGTAAAGTTTTCCTAGTTGATATATTTCGATGTTTTATACCGTTATTGCTAAATGTATGTCTATAATAGTTTGTTCGCAATTCCATTTTGTGTTGTCCAACGTTTCATAATGACTGTCACATCCCTAGCTGGTAAAAAATCAACAACATACCACGAATGTTTGTAATTTGGGATTTACTGAAATGGCATAACAAATATATTCATAAATTGTCTACAAAAATACAAAAACTTGAGTTCTTATCTGGCAATAAAATCCGCCAGAAAGACAATGAAAACAATATTATGCAATCATAACAACTTAATGAACAACACAAAGAATAAGACATCAAAAATATAAAAGGATATAAAATACTGAAATAATGCCTGTAATAAGCCGTGAGTACTCAATATAATTCCAAACGTTTAAAGAGCCTGTCGATAGGAATATGTAAAGGTGGATTTAAGGGTTGAAGCCCAGTACCACCCTGGTGGGTCTTGAGATTGAGGACGGTAGATGTTTACTCAGGTAATAGTCTTGAGAAATATGACTGAGGACGGTAGATGTTTACTCAGGTAACAGTCTTGTGAAATAGGATTGAGAACGGTAGATGTTTACTCAGGTAACAGTCTTGAGAAATATGACTGAGGACGGTAGATGTTTACTCAAGTAACAATCTTGTGAAATAGGATTGAGGACGGTAGATGTTTACTCAGGTAACAGTCTTGTGAAATAGGATTGAGGACGGTAGATGTTTACTCAGGTAATAGTCTTGTGAAATAGGATTGAAAACGGTAGATGTTTACTCAGGAAACAGTCTTGATAAATATGACTGAGGACGGTAGATGTTTACTCAAGTAACAGTCTTGAGAAATAGGATTGAGGACGGTAGATGTTTACTCAGGTAACAATCTTGTTAAGTAGAATTGAGGACGGAAGATGTTTTCTCAAGTCTTATGAAGTAAGATTGAGGACCGTAGATGTTTACTCAAGTAGCAATCTTGTGAAATAGGATGTAGGACGGTGGATGTTTACTCAAGTAACACTCTTGTGAAGCAGGATGGAGGACGGTGGATATTTACTCAGGTAACAATCTTATGTAGGATTGAGGACGGTAGATGTTACTCAGGTAACAGTCTTATGAAGTAAGATTGAGGACGGTGGATGTTTACTCAAGTAACAATCTTGTGAAGTAGGATTGAGGACGGTGGATATTTACTCAGGTAACAGTCTTGTGAAGTAGGATTGAGGACGGTAGATGTTTACTCAGGTAACAGTCTTGTGAAATAGGATTGGGGACGGTGGATGTTTACTCAGGTAACAGTCTTGTGAAATAGGACTGAGGACGGTGGATGTTTACTGAAGTAACAATCTTGTGAAATAGGACTGAGGACGGTGGATGTTTACTCAAGTAACATTCTTGTGAAATAGGACTGAGGACGGTGGATGTTTACTGAAGTAACAATCGTGTGAAATAGGACTGAGGACGGTAGATGTTTACTGAAGTAACAATCTTGTGAAATAGGACTGAGGACGATGGATGTTTACTCAAGTAACAATCTTGTGAAATAGAATTGAGGACGGTAGATGTTTACTCAGGTAACAGTCTTGTGAAATAGGATTGAGGACGGTGGATGTTTACTGAAGTAACAATCTTGTGAAATAGGACTGAGGACGGTGGATGTTTACTCAAGTAACAATCGTGTGAAATAGGATTGAGGACGGTAGATGTTTACTCAAGTAACAATCGTGTGAAATAGGATTGAGGACGGTGGATGTTTACTCAAGTAACAATCTTGTGAAATAGGATTGAGGACGGTAGATGTTTACTCAAGTAACAATCATGTGAAGTAGGATTGAGGACGGTAGATGTTTACTGAAGTAACAATCTTGTGAAATAGGATTGAGGGCGGTAGATGTTTAATCAGGTAACAATCTTGTGAAATAGGATTGAGGATGGTAGATGTTCACTGAAGTAACAATCTTGTGAAATAGGATTGAGGACCGTAGATGTTTACTGAAGTAACAATCTTGTGAAATAGGATTGAGGACCGTAGATGTTTACTCAAGTAACAGTCTTGTGAAATAGGATTGAGGACGGTGGATGTTTACTCAAGTAACAATCTTGTGAAATAGGAATAAGGACGTTAGATGTTCACTTAATTAACAATCTTGTGAAATAGGATTGAGGACGGTGGATGTCGGTGGATGTTTACTCAAGTAACAGTCTTGTGAAATAGGATGAGGACGGTGGATGTTTACTCAAGTAACACTCTTGTGAAATAGGATTGAGGACGGTAGATGTTTACTCAAGTAACAATCTTGTGAAATAGGATTGAGGGCGGTGGATGTTTAATCAGATAACAATCTTGTGAAATAGGATTGAGGACGGTAGATGTTCACTGAAGTAACAATCTTGTGAAAAAGGATTGAGGACCGTAGATGTTTACTGAAGTAACAATCTTGTGAAATAGGATTGAGGACCGTAGATGTTTACTCAAGTAACAGTCTTGTGAAATAGGATTGAGGACGGTGGATGTTTACTCAAGTAGCAATCTTGTGAAATAGGATTGAGGACGTTAGATGTTCACTTAATTAACAATCTTGTGAAATAGGATTGATGACGGTGGATGTCGGTGGATGTTTACTCAGGTAACAGTCTTGTGAAAAAGGATTGAGGACGATAGATGTTTACTCAAGTAACAGTCTTGTGAAACAGGATTGAGGACGGTAGATGTTTACTCAAGTAACAATCTTGTGAAATAGGACTGAGGACGGTAGATGTTTACTCAAGTAACAGTCTTGTGAAATAGGATTGAGGACGGTAGATGTTTACTCAAGTAGGATTGAGGACGGCGGATGTTTACTCAGGTTACAGTCTTGTGAAATAGGATTGAGGACGGTAGATGTTTACTTAAATAACACTCTTGTGAAATAGGATTGAGGATGGTGGATGTTCACTTAAATAACACTCTTGTGAAATTGGATTGATGGCGGTGGATGTTCACTCAGGTAACACTCTTGTGAAATAGGATTGAGGACGGTAGATGTTTACTGAAGTAACAATCTTGTGAAATAGGATTGAGGACGGTGGATGTTTACTCAAGTAACACTCTTGTGAAATAGGATTGAGGACGGTGGATGTTTACTCAAGTAACACTCTAGTGAAATAGGATTGAGGACGGTGGATGTTTACTCAAGTAACAATCTTGTGAAATAGGATTGAGGACGGTGGATGTTTACTCAAGTAACACTCTTGTGAAAAAGGATTGATGACGGTGGATGTCGGTGGATGTTTACTCAGGTAACACTCTTGTGAAATAGGATTGAGGACGGTGGATGTTTACTCAAGTAACAATCGTGTGAAATAGGATTGAGGATGGTGGATGTTTACTCAGTAAACACTCTTGTGAAAAAGGATTGAGGACGGTGGATGTTTACTCAGGTAACACTCTTGTGAAATAGGATTGAGGACGGTAGATGTTTACTGAAGTAACAATCTTGTGAAATAGGATTGAGGACGGTGGATGTTTACTCAAGTAACACTCTTGTGAAATAGGATTGAGGACGGTGGATGTTTACTCAAGTAACAATCTTGTGAAATAGGATTGAGGACGTTAGATGTTCACTTAATTAACAATCTTGTGAAATAGGATTGATGACGGTGGATGTCGGTGGATGTTTACTCAGGTAACACTCTTGTGAAATAAGATTGAGGACGATAGATGTTTACTCAAGTAACAGTCTTGTGAAACAGGATTGAGGACGGTGGATGTTTACTCAAGTAACAGTCTTGTGAAACAGGATTTGGGACGGTAGATGTTTACTCAAGTTACAGTCTTGTGAAATAGGATTCAGGACGGTAGATGTTTACTCAAGTAGGATTGAGGACGGCGGATGTTTACTCAGGCTACAGTCTTGTGAAATAGGATTGAGGACGGTAGATGTTTACTTAATTAACACTCTTGTGAAATAGGATTGAGGATGGTGGATGTTCACTTAAATAACACTCTTGTGAAATTGGATTGATGGCGGTGGATGTTCACTCAGGTAACTCTCTTGTGAAATAGTATTGAGGATGGTGGATTTTTACTCAGTAAACACTCTTGTGAAAAAGGATTGAGGACGGTGGATGTTTACTCAGGTAACACTCTTGTGAAATAGGATTGAGGACGGTAGATGTTTACTGAAGTAACAATCTTGTGAAATAGGATTGAGGACGGTGGATGTTTACTCAAGTAACACTCTTGTGAAAAAGGATTGAGGACGGTAGATGTTCACTCAGGTAACAGTCTTGTGAAATAGGATTGAGGACGGTGGATGTTTACTCAGGCAACAGTCTTGTGAAATAGGATTTAGGACAGTGGATGTTTACTCAGGCAACAGTCTTGTGAAATAGGATGTAGGACGGTGGATGTTTACTCAAGTAACACTCTTGTGAAATAGGATGGAGGACGGTGGATGTTTACTCAAGTAACACTCTTGTGAAGCAGGATGGAGGACGGTGGATGTTTACTCAAGTAACACTCTTGTGAAACAGGATGGAGGACGGTGGATGTTTACTCAAGTAACACTCTTGTGAAATAGGATTGAGGACGGTGGATGTTTACTCAAGTAACACTCTTGTGAAATAGGATTGAGGACGGTGGATGTTTACTCAAGTAACACTCTTGTGAAATAGGATTGAGGACGGTGGATGTTTACTCAAGTAACACTCTTGTGAAATAGGATTAAGGACGGTGGATGTTTACTCAAGTAACACTCTTGTGAAATAGGATTGAGGACGGTGGATGTTTACTCAAGTAACACTCTTGTGAAATAGGATTGAGGACGGTGGATGTTTACTCAAGTAACACTCTTGTGAAATAGGATTAAGGACGGTGGATGTTTACTCAAGTAACACTCTTGTGAAATAGGATTAAGGACGGTGGATGTTTACTCAAGTAACACTCTTGTGAAATAGGATTGAGGACGGTGGATGTTTACTCAAGTTACAGACTGGTGAAGTAGGATTGAGGACGGTGGATGTTAACTCAAGTAACTGCAGTCTTGTAAAGTTTTTTTCAAAGGTGTATTCAACAAAACTTCTGTTGTAACAAGGGCTCTTTTTCAGACGAATCGCAACGGCTTAAATCGATACGAATAGGAGTAAACCAATTGATATCCCTTTGGAATTATTTAAAAGTCTGGGTGTATAAAAAATACATGCTTTTTTGTTGATTCATAGCTTCGAAGAAATTTTACTGCAGGATTATTCTTATCCAAAAGAAATATTCTAGACGACACTTCATTATAATCTTGCGTATACTTGTTGTAAAATACCGATCAACTCTCTCAAGACGAACAGCCATGAACACTTATAACTTGGGGTGAAACATTATGATGCGTTGGTTGTCCGCCGTCCAAAAATAAGGAACGTCAAAGTAGTGCATGTACAATAACAACCAAACTTCACAGGAATACAATATGTTTCGATACGATACAGATACGTCAATCCAAATACAGAGCTAACACACTAGTGAAAGAAAAACAGCTATCCATTTTATAGCCATTTTTTGCGTTTTTTGTACATTATTTATAATTAATTAAGTATTTTACTTACTAACAAATTATGAACAAGTACGTGTTTCAAAACCTTACAAAAATAAATTTTCATTTCATATAGTATTACATGCTTAAATTTCTCTGAGATAGCTGTGACTAAACACATTTTGATTATACAATGATCTATTGTATGTCTTTGTTTGGTCCGTTCAACTTTTATTTTGAATTCCGACTTCATCTTTTTTATAACGATTTTATATCGTTGTTACAACTCCAAATGCCGTATTCCATCATTAGCTGTTGATTACACTCCTGCCATCGTTGCGACTCCTACAATCGTCGCTGTATTCATTTTTTGTCACCAGTGTTACCATTCAAATTGTTTATGTTTTAAGAGCCTGCTGCCTTGTTGCTACTCATATCACCGTTGCTTACACCCTGCTGCCGTTGTTGCCACTCAAATCGCCGTTTCTTAAACCCAGCTGCTATTGTTGCCACTCTATTGTTGCCACTCAAATCGCCTGTGCTTACAGCCTGCTACCGTTTTTGCTTTTCAAATAACAAATTGCTTACACCCTGCTGCCGTTGTTGCCACTCAAATCGCCGTTTCTTACACCCTGCTGCCGTTGTTGCCACACAAATCGCCGTTTCTTACACCCAGCTGCCATTGTTGTCACTCAAATTGCCACTCAAATCGCCGTTTCTTACACCCAGCTGCCGTTGTTGCCACTCAAATCGCCGTTTCTTACACCCTGCTGCCGTTGTTGCCACTCAAATCGCCGTTTCTTACACCAAGCTGCCGTTGTTGCCACTCAAATCGCCGTTTCTTACACCCTGCTGCCGTTGTTGCCACTCAAATCGCCGTTTCTTACACCCAGCTGCCGTTGTTGCCACTCAAATCGCCGTTTCTTACACCCAGCTGTCGTTGTTGTCACTCAAATCGCCGTTTCTTACACCCAGCTGCCATTGTTGTCACTCAAATTGCCACTCAAATCGCCGTTTCTTACACCCAGCTGCCGTTGTTGCCACTCAAATCGCCGTTTCTTACACCCTGCTGCCGTTGTTGCCACTCAAATCGCCGTTTCTTACACCCAGCTGCCGTTGTTGCCACTCAAATCGCCGTTTCTTACACCCTGCTGCCGTTTTTGGTTTTCAAATTTCATATTGCTTACACCCTGTTGCCGTTATTGCAACTCAATTTGCTGGTGTTTATACTCTGCTGCCGTTGTTGCTTCTCAAATAGCCGTTGTTAACAACCCGGTTGTAGTTGTTACTCCTATCACCAATTATACATTATTTAGTCTCCTTTACTCGTTGTTTACTGTTACTACTCCTGTCGTAGTTAATTACTACCCGTAGCTGTTGAGATGCTCTCCCGTCAATTTTCGAAAGCCATGGCCGTAACAACAACTGCCACTTCCGTTAATGGCGCTACCGTTGTCGTTCTTACAATTGTTGTCAGCGGTACACTGTCCTCTTTGTCAGTCACGTGTCATTGTTGTAGACTGTTTTTGGTATTTTGTTTTGATTTATTATCAATATTAGTTCAGTGCGACTGCATAAGATTTTTGATCGCGTTCGTGATTTGCATACAATTAATTTAACACAAATAGCAGTCGATCCTGTGTTTAAAAAACGCGCTAGTTTACTAACTTCCTTACAGTCTTAAAACAATGCGATGTCGGACCCTTACCTTGTGTCTCTAAGCAGAGCTATACCGGACAGTTTGACTACTTGTCTTTTCCAAGTCTTTCGTCAATGCATAAAAACCCAGTTTCTTTATTTAATGATATATGTCGCCGATAATAACATCTGATCTATTTCGACATTTTGAAAAAGGGTAAAAGTAACGTCGTTGCTTTGTCATTTTTTGGCGAAATTGTCGTCCGATTACGTCATTGATTTCTGCGACTTATGATGCTTCATACAATAACTATTAACACAAAGGCTAATTAAGCGTCGTTTTGCAAACGATAACGGTTTGTACCGAATAACGAGTACGCTTTTGTATAAAATTTGTGCCGAATAAGAGATTGTTTACAGCTATTTTGTTACAATGTTCGACCAACTCATTTCGCGTTGCGCCGGGCTTGTGTATCGGTTTTTATCGGCAATCGAAAATAATTGTCGATACAGAATCGATATTCTCTGTATCGTTTTATTCCAAATTCGGCTACGCTCTATCCGCCCATTCTTAAAAAATAAGATTTTACTTCATGTTATCCAATTATAACATATGGACACTTGTTACATAAAGTACAGTATAATTCACCTTTAGTTAACCAAAGTTAAAGTCCTATAGGACTTTATCCTTTAGCAAATTAATCAAACAACTTTTATTAAAATTGGATTGCTTCCTTTCAATATATCGAATTTGATGTTGACTTCATTTTCAGGCTACATAGTAATTTGCGACTGGCCTGTCATTACTTTACAGACATAGGTTTGCTTAACCAAAATAGATACTGACGATGCTTTATTTACACAATATTTTCCCATTCATAGAATGAAAAAGTCATCTCGAAATAGAACGTACCTATAACATATTCGAAACAAAAAGAAAAAAAGAGAGAAGCGAGCATAAATACAAATCAAAAGATTCATGTCAGCATTTCAAACCAACATTTACGTTTTAGATTAAATATGCATAAAAATTAACCACTATATAAAGTAATTCATACATCAATGCGTAAAGCTCACATATCGATATGATTCTTTTGTTTAAATATACATGGCAGAAAGGTCAAGCGACAACGCGTTAGAAATATCGCTATGGTCCCTAACAGCTCTGTTTGAACAATACATGATATACATGGCAGAAAGGTCAAGCGACAACGCGTTAGAAATATCGCTATGGGCCCTATCAGCTCGGTTTGAACAAGACATGAAGTGTTCAACCCTGTTAAAAATGGGAATTATTCAAGATCCAACCTAGAACTTGAAGACAACAACTTGCTGCTAGTCGATATCGTTAACACACTGTCCAAATGATCAACCATCGTCAGACTGGACACAGAAACTGCCTCTTCGTCGTTTATTTCATGATTAAAATGATTGCCAGGAAGCCATCTAATCTAACGTTGAAACCATGACTGTTCACAAGCACTTTAATAAAAATATATTAACACGAACTATTTACCAACGGAAAAAGAGAACAAACCGTTAGTTTTTTTTAATAACTGTTTAGGCTACGTGTCTTATCGTACAAAATACTAACTAACTGATGTTGATGGATGGTGACGTCATGAATGCAAAGCATGGTACCTCATCATTGTCAAAATCACCACGTTATTGTTTCTTTTTTTACTTTTAGATGACCTTATTGTCTTCATAAAAACGAGATATGTGCAGTTTCAGTCGGACTTTGTTTCGGTTTTAACAAAGGGAAGGTTTTTGTGTGACCTTTTTTGTCCTACCGCTGTGTGTTTATGAGGAATAAAAACTAATTATCGTTTTGAGTTTGGTAACAGAATAACTTTTGTGACTAAGACTCTAATTTTGTATGATATAATGCAAAAACAATTCGTGACTTTGAATGTACATATATGTTTACAGTTATATAAATGTCGCAATTCTTTTTTGCAGTGTGCATATCTAAATTATGTTTACACTGAACATTTGCTAGAGAACATGTCTAATACTATTGATTTATTACCCATTAATTTGTTGAAACCACAAGTGAACTCGTGTTTCAATGGCCGTTCGAAGGCGCTAATCCAAACATTTATTAATAAAGATATTTTATATGTATATGTAATCTCAGTGTGTGTATACCACGTGATAAATTACGTCATAAATGCTACGTCGGAAGGCAATATTTTGCTTCGATTTAAGACTTTTAACAAAGATAACTTTTCATTCTCTTTACCATTTTAAATGAAACATAGCGCAGTCTTTGCCGCTTACGGAGCCCCGCTTTCGAATTTTACCAATTTTTGATTGAGATTTTAGTTTCTTATAACTTTTCGACAAACCTTTTCAAAATACGGCCCTCTGGCGGAGCCCAGGTTGGTCGAAGTGTTTGATGAAACTAATCACCTTATCAAACTCCGATTATAAAACAAAGGTGGGGCTCTTTATAAGTCTGTCATAGACTGCGGCATAAACTGTCCTTTGTTTAATTTAAAATGGTGAAGTAAAAGAAAAGTTATCTTTGATTTAAGTCTTCATTTTAAGCAAAATGTTGCCTTCCGACGTAGCATATATGACGTAATTTATCAAGTGGTATACACACACTGAATCTGTGACTTAGTGTATCTCTCGCTTAAGGGCCGGCAGCGATGCAAAAGTCCATTGATTTACCAAAATTCAAAATGTTTAAAACAATCAATTTTTATTTAGTTTTGAGGTTCAACATTTAACTAGCCTGATTCATATATCTGTTGCAACAGGAAAGGCTGTAATTAGGAGTTTAGGAATTTTCACGAAATAATATTTTATCAGATTTCGAATCAAAAACCATTTACGTTTTCCCGGAAAAGTCTTGATAAAAAAGAATATGTTAATAAATCAAATTTATCGGAACTACACAATGAACAATGTCTGGGACTTTGTGTTGATTTTAAAAAAAAAAAGATTTATGCATTTTTGTAACCCGGAAATAAATTTCATGCACGATTTTTCATTATTTTTCTGAATAATTTTCCCATTTGACAAGATACCATCAAGAACTCTCAAGACTTAGTTGAATAAGTAGTCTGGGGCATTTTGACATAACAACAAATTAATCATGTCGACAGACTTTTCCGAAATAATGTAAATGCTTTTTGATCCAAATTCTGATAAAATCTTCTTTTGTCAAATTTGTTTAACTCCTTACTACCCCAAACATGTCACCAAGAATGTAGGTTTCACTTCCAAAAAAGACTGTTCCTCAAAACTAAATAAAACATGAACTTTAAAACGGTTAAGTTTTTACCTTCCCCACCCACGTTTGGATTGTGGCCGGCCCTTAAGTGTAGGTGAGTGCTTAACCGTGGGCCTCTTAAGCAGGGTCGTCAAATTGCTGGCCTTTGGGCTTGTCTCTGTTCTTTGGGCCAGTCTCTGTTGTTTGTGTGTTAAAACATGGGAGGTTACTTTAATATTTTAGACAGGTATTTCAAACAACGGTTATCTTTTTTCCTAGGATCAGGCCCCGAATTCTCGAAACTTCTTAAGCTTAACAAGCTTAAGTCGCTTATTTCAATAAGCCAAAATACATTCTGAAAATGGATTTTGGTAACTGAAAAATGGTTTATTCTGATAATCATACAGATTATTCCTACATACTTCTAAAAAGTAAATACATGTGTATAACACATTTTATAGAACAACAAAAATAGTGAGATTAGCTTAATCCTGTTATAAGGGACTTAAGAAGTTTCGAGAAATTGGGGCCAGGCATTGTTAATCAATTATATTGTATATAAATGTAACAAATCATGAAGCTCACTATGCCTATATCTAACTTATAAATGTACACAAAATAGCCTCTGTGGCTGAGTGGTCGTAGCACGCACCAAGTTGAATCCCGCTGCAACGATGCGCATTTTTTAATTAACTTAATACCATCTCTTATATGATAATTATTTAGAAGTATTTACAAAGTAAAGTTCTTATTGTAAACTTCTTTAACATAAATGTTTAATTCTATTGAAAACAACACTAACTGTTGCCAGTTTATTACAGAATGACGGTGCATGTGGTTGCTAAAGTTTCAAAAAAGTAAACAAAAGTTTAGAAGTTTAAATTTTAATACTATTTCTTTTTATTGACATCACACGCCGTTTTTAGTATTTCTGCACATTTGGCAAATCCGTAAAAAAGTTTTGTTGGAAACTAAGCATGTCTGACTTATCTAGCTATCATTCAGGAATCACTGTTTAACACTCTCTTAGGTTCCATGTTTGCGTCCACGTAGTGCTTCAGATATACAATATATATGACTTAAGATGAAACAACGAAAACTGGTAATTTAACAATATATTCCAGAAAAATATTATTCTTTTGCTTTGTAGTACCTTAACAAAAATGTTGGAACAAATTGTATACGTTTATATTCTTTACTGGAGTTATTTTAACAACCAACGTGACACCAGTCTATGTCTACAGAATACAACATATAACGTGCAGTTTATTTAACCTGAAAGTGTGATGCTACGCTTACTTGGACAGTTTTCTTGGACAATTTGCCATTCAATTAACGTGACATTGATAGGCCGGGACGTACTTCATCATTGTCATATACATTAAATTACAAACACCAAATGCATACAAAGAACGCAATATTAATATGACATAAAAACAACAAATTATGAATATGAAATAGTATGAACATTTTTATTTACATGGCATTATCGATCTTTTGAGATACAGCTGCTTGTGATGCTGAGCGAATCTGCTACTGACCTTGACTGCTCTCAGCAAATGGATGCATAATCTGCTACTGACCTTGACTGCTCTCAGCAAATGGATGCTAGGCGAATCTGCTACTGACCTTGACTGCTCTCAGCAAATGGATACATAATGAATCCGTCGTAGGTGCTTTTGAAAGTGCCACATGAGGGCAAAGTGAAGTGTGCGAATCGAGATACGAAGAGTAACGCGAGTCATATGGATGTGTACTTTGACAAAAAGAACCTCTGTATATGGTGGATTGATCGTTTCAAAACATGTCACCTGCATTGAATGTATTCCATCATGTACACTACTATTCTCTATCCGCATAGTAAACGCCTAGCCCCAACTCCTGCAGCTCGCCTTTGTGATCTTGGTGATCCAAAATCATTATTGAAGTATTATTGAGGTTACCGTAGGAAGCAAGTTACTCTCGAACAGAGATCTTTACGGTCACCGCAAGTTTCACCAGAGTTCCCCGAACATCATACATCGCCTGTTCCAGATCTATATAATAAACCAGCATCAGTGTGTCAACTGTCAAGCATTTTGCAAAGAACGGATCATCAAGACATCAACCAAATGGTATGGTCCTCTAAGATGGCAGACGTTCATACACATGATTTGTAGATGAAGAGGCTGTTTGCGTTCGTCTGTGACAAGTGCGAGGTAAGATCAAGGCGAAAAACAACTTTGATAAAGAACACACACACGCAAAGCAGTCATCACAACCCTCATTAGTTGCAGCCCCTCCTCACCCCTATGAGCCATTTCTGTCAAGGGGATAATCCCTGCATCTATTAAAAGAGATATTCTAATGTATGTGTAATCTGTGCCGTAGTGTATCTCGCTTGTATGTATGTCATGTATGTGAGGCCTTAACAGGTGGCATATAGGGATGTCAAATTTGCTGGCTTTTGTTAAAACATGGGAGGTTACTTCATTATGTCAGACACGTATTTCAAACAACAGTTATCTATTTGACTAGGATCAAGCAATTTAAATCAACTTCGTTAATACTTTATATTTTATATATTTGTAAGTATCAAAGAAGCTCGCTGTTTTCTATAACTTAAATTTGTACACAGTTTAGCCTCTATGGGTGAGTTGTCGTAGCATGCCACGAAGTTTAAATGCGCTGCAGCGGCAATAACGTTGTCCCTGTCTCTAATGTTGCTTCACCCGGCACCTTCGTATCGAATACTCATTTAGTAACATAATCCTGCGTAACCACGAACTATTTTGTCTCCGTACTAAATTATGCCACTTTTTCAGTTTTCTGCGTACCGCGTGCCACCGTCTTTGGTATTCCTTTGCCTAAGACATGCAAAACAAACTACTACATATAACATAAATTATCAGACAAACACAATAATATGGTAGAAAAACAATTTTATGTTGTTTCACATAATTTGATTACAAGACAATTGTTTGTCCTGCTTTCCCAGTGAGGCGAAAGGTGTGTTTACTAAACCACACCGCATGAAGCCCGCACCAGACCATCAACAATACGGGACACTGTTGCCATATTTTTTCTCCCATTCCCATCCATGTGTAACATAAAATATCAGGATAATATACACAACTATATGGAGGTAAAACATTTTTATATTGTTCCATATAGCTTGATAGCAACAAGGTTACCAATGAGTCACACTGTTTGAGGACCACACCAGACCATCCATTATCCGGGCCACTGTGGCCAGATCTTGTCTCCCCTCCTGTCAATCTATAACGAAATTTTGCTGGTCCGTGTGAGGAAGTTGACCTGGTAATTAAAAGCTACCGCAAATTACCAACGGTGTGGCACAAATGTTGTGGAACAAAACGGAAGATCGTAGTGGATGTCGAATTTGTCTTGGCTCTCCAAAGGCTTAACTCTATTATTGTTATAATCAGGAATATGGTAACTGACATATACCTTAATTGTTCACATTCATTTATATCCGTCTTTATTTTAACACTGAGAGGTCCTGAATCCTGAACAGCTGCAATGACATCAAACATGTGCAGATTTCTGGGAAATGGTTCTACAGGAAAGTCAGATTTAAAATTTAACGTCTCATTTGTATTTCCTTGTATTTCATGCACGAGTTTCTCCACCTTTGCCAACATTACCTGATATTTTCTGTACCCAATGTATGAAATGGTCGTTATGTGTTTTCCCGTAAACTGCTGTACTTGTTTAATTATAGTATTCATTTGGCCATGTATATGAAGTGTTTTACTGGCATTTTGTTTCAAGATGGTCTAAAATTGTATTTATCCTTTGACAGAGTGCTTTAATTTCATCTATGATTTTATTGTATGAATCTTACAGTGGGCATTGGTCCTTTACTCTAGAATTCGTGAGCTCATCCATCTTGCTCCTTATCTTGCCATAGCACACAGGTAAAGGATTTTCGGCAAACAAACTTCAGAAATGAATGAGTTTAAGCAAGTGTTCTTTTTAAGTAATGCAATTGGCGTGGTAAATCTAATAGCAGGAGAAGACTGCTTTATTGATAGTAAATTACCATTAAATCGAATAAAAAAATGAGTATTCACCGATGGTTTAGTGCTACACAAACACTGCAGCAAAATTCCTGGTGGTCATCACAATGGCCATCCGACTTGATGCCATTGAGCACATCTTTCCATAGAGAACGCTGCTAACTCCAGAATGTACCCAAGACAACAAGAGGAACAAGCTAACACAGAACCTCGTCTCAGTAAACAATGTGGATACAATAAATGCTGGAATCGGTCCCGAGGAAACAGCTCACAGAGAGCCTCGTCTCAGTAAACAATGTGGATACAATAAATGCTGGAATCGATCCTGATGAACCAGCAAACATAGAGCCTCGTCTCAGTAAACAATGTGGATACAATAAATGCTGGAATCGATCCTGATGAACCAGCAAACATAGAGCCTCGTCTCAGTAAACAATGTGGATACAATTAATGCTAGAATCGGTCCCGAGGAAACAGCTCACACAGAGCCTCGTCTCAGTCATAAATGTGGATACAATAAATGCTGGAATCGATCCTGATGAACCAGCAAACATAGAGCCTCGTCTCAGTAAACAATGTGGATACAATAAATGCTGGAATCGATCCCGAGGAAACAGCTCACACAGAGCCTCGTCTCAGTAAACAATGTGGCTACAATAAATGCTGGAATCGGTCCCGAGGAAACAGCTCACACAGAGCCTCGTCTCAGTAAACAATGTGGATACAATAAATGCTGGAATCGATCCTGATGAACCAGCAAACATAGAGCCTCGTCTCAGTAAACAATGTGGATACAATAAATGCTGGAATCTTTCCTGATGAACCAGCAAACATAGAGCCTTGTCTCAGTAAACAATGTGGATACAATAAATGCTGGAATCTTTCCTGATGAACCAGCAAACATAGAGCCTTGTCTCAGTAAACAATGTGGATACAATAAATGCTGGAATCGATCCCGAGGAAACAGCTCACACAGAGCCTCGTCTTAGTCAACACCGCAACTACATAATGATTATGGTTTGATTGTTTATGCTGCGAACTATATTGTTCAAGTTATGAATCATTTGGACTCCCACACTGGTAGGTCGAAATAGTGTGAATATAAACGCAGTGTCAAAATGTTTCAAACAATTTTTTATGGAATTTATTTTATTTCATGTGAGCAGTATATCAATAATTAAGGTCATTATTGTTTATCAATATTTTATTATCATTTTGTTAATTATTCATACATGTTGTACATATTTATGTACTAGCCCTGGTTCGCTGTTAACAAACAGTCCGTTCTCAGTCGCAATCATCAGAACTGCAAATCTTCATTTCTTGCTACCCTCCTACTACCAGAGCATTTTTTGCGATCCTCGATGAATTAGATTACTTTTTAAGTTTTTATCGTTGTTTACGTACATTTGATAAAGTTAATAAAGATGAGTTTGTTTTTCCTATAAAAATTCTTTTTCTGAGTCTGAGTTTAGACTATGACTTTAAAATTTCGTTATCAAAGGCCCTGCTCAATTTATGATAGTCTCGGACTACCGACACACTGGCTACATTGTAGACCTTGTGTCTACATTTTACAGACACTTCTATTAAATGTACCGAAAAAAGCAAAAATTGGTCTATTAAAACAAACAAACTTTCTATTTACTTAATATATATAACGATTCGTTATAAATATATTGCGTTCTTACATTGCTTTTGAGCAAACACTTTCTCAAAAAAATACTGTTGTATTTTAAAACTGCCTTTGGGAAGAACATTTTACGCCGGGTTCTGAATACAACTAGGGAAAAAAACAACAGTATTTTGTATACGTCTGTAATATTGCAGACATATAAAGTCAGCATTTTAAAACAGATCGTCAGATGTCTGCTAATTGTGGATATCTTAGTCGTTTATTTCATGTGGTTGTTATTTGATTTTATGCAGGCTATGAAGAATCATGGTTTGTTTGTTTTCGTAGACTCTGGCAGTAGCTACATAACTTCAGCTGGTACTGTCAAGCTTGTCTGCTTAAGAGACGCCGATATACTTGCTATGTGTATATCACGCTGCAATTTTGATAATTTGTCGAAAACATATTGAGTCCCTCAAAAACACACACATTTTCGATGTAGATCACAGTTATCCAGTAAATTGTTCTTTTATTTGAGTTTTGCTCTGCGGTTCCGGGTAGAAACCATAGCTGAGCGTCTGAGTAATAAAGGTATTTCTGGGGACAGTTAGCAGGATAACTCTTTTTCTGTATGTATCCGTGTATGATGTGTATTTGTAAATGATCGACTTATAACGTTTCACATGAATGGCTTTTCATTAATAACATACATTTAACACGCCGAATGAGAGAGTGCTACCATCAATATAAATATTTACATATAGTACGAAATGTTCAAGGGGCTAGGCAATGCAAAGTAAATTTCCCAATCGGTATAAATTGTCCAAAAATTGGTATGATGGGTACAAAACGTCCACGATAGCTCTGTGTACGAAACTTCAATGGAACGAAACGACCAATTGTAACGTACGAATATATTCTACTTGGAATCTCAAAACTTCACGTGCAAGTTCATTCTTCTCGTAACATTATTTCAAGCTCAGAACTAAAATATGTTACGTGTGTGTTATTTTGTCTATTCATTTATTGTATATATGTTTTTAATAGCAATATGGAACTCTTTAGTAACAGCTGAGTTAGGCGTTGGGCAAAAATTAAAATAACCTAAACTCAAACACGATTTCACACCGAGCACTACCGTTAGCGAAACTATGGTTTTAAAGGGGACTCATAAAAACATCTTATTTTTTAAGTAATTATCAAACTTTAAAGTATAGCACACCACTTAACCTCCACTTGAAACTCTTCAATTTTAATGCCTCGGCCTATGTTGTTAAGCACAGGACTACATTTTTTGAGAATTTCAAGGTAGCGGCTCGAATCCATCCAGAAAAAACACAACCCTTGTTTGTTTTGCTAGACATTTTTACAGAAGTGTATATTTTTGTCCATTAAACATTAGTTATATAAATTTCTACACATACATATCAGCTTCTAGGAATATTTTATTATTTGCAGGCACGGCTGAAAAAGGTGGTTACTCTACTTTTTAAATCGAGTTGGTTTAACATTTTGATTTCTTTGGAATTTTTACCTCTCGTTTGTTCAAGGTGGATAACTCCATCGAAAGTTTGAAAGTTTATTTCATAAATCAAGCATGTTACATGCATGTGATTTGAACATAAAACTGACATACAACTACATGGTTAAACATGTATGACAAAATGTAGTACACATACAAAGCGACAGTTTAAATATAGTCTTTAGATGTTAAAATAGATATATTAGTTTTGTTACATATCAATATTTGCCCAAAAAAATCAAATAAATGATACAGGGAGAATGAGATCAATTAAAGTTAGCTAGAATAATTTTACAAAATAATGCCATTTTCACAAGTACAACTCTATCTTTAGAGTTCATCAATTGTTCAAATTTGTAAACATTAGGATGTTTAATATAAAATTGCTGAATATTCTTTTTTCTGTCATTGCTAAAGTATCTGCATTCCATTAAATAGTGATATTCATCACCCAACAAATTATTAGTACATAAGTGACAAACACGGTTATTTCTATCAATGTTTAAAAAGCGACCTTTTTCTATTGGTAATTTGTGATTCATAGTTCTGAATTTACATAATGAATAAGCTAAGTTCAAGGGAATCATATCAAGATAGTTCTCAAACAAATGTTGTTTCTTATACAATCTATAAACTAAACACTTTGGTGAATTGTATATAATACCATTCCAGTCTTGTAAAAACTGATCATTAACTCGAGAATTTAACACAGATTTAAAATGAGTGACACTGTTAACATTTTGACAAGTGAAATAATCTGACATACCAAGGCTATCCAAAGATGTTTTAACATATTCAATCCAAGGAAATTTAACAGATCCATCATTGTGTAAAGATAGTGCAGTGTTATACAATAACTTGCATATTTTGTCATCCTTAGCATTCAAAATTTTGCTCCAATAACACAATTCGGTGTACTTGACTTTAATTTGAGAACAAACTTATAAAATTTTAATTCAAATTCGAGATTTTCCTCTGACATGGTTGGTTCATGTGCTACTGTTTTGGAGAGATAGTCTCTCTTGATGGCCGGTATCTTTTTGCAGGCTTGAATGTTTACCAAGGGGAGCAATATTGTAACCAGGGTTTTGATAATGTTCGGAACTTAAAGGAGTAGCCTCCCATCGACTAGAGATGTTATATAAGTCGGGGTTATTATTGCTTGTGGTGCCTGAAATACATAAAGTTTGTTAGCATTACGTGTTTTGCTGTCCAGTTTAACATATTTGTAGTTAATCGGAGTGCAGTACACGGTTATCCGACATGAACCTCGTGGAGCAATCCCGTCACCATGTTGGATCACATGTTCAAGATAGACAATTTTATCCGAAGAAAAACAACTGGGACTGCACGAACCGCCATTGCTATTCTGTAAAGGCATTTATAAAACACACAATGTTTTTTTTTATTGTATGGTTTCGTTTATATATAAGAATACATTCCCGTTTTGAATAATTGTTGCATTTGCGAATTCCGATGACATAACTAAGTCGCGGCCACGAGATAATTAAGTCTCGGGAACGAGGTAGTAAGTCGCGGCCACGAGACAACTAATTTAGGGAACGAGGTAGTAAGTCGTGGTCTTGAGATAAAAAAAAACACACCTGTCACCTCTATGCCACGGCTATTTTAAACGTTCAACCAAGGATCACGGCCTTATCCTTGAGTAAAAACTGTGCTTTTTTAATGCATGTATATTGTAATATCCCCGAATTTTCAACAAATTTTCGTCATTCATAAATGATGTACATGTTTGTGTTTTTGATATTTACCATGTAAACAAAGCCGTTTCTTCTGTAATATGTTATGACAGCATATATGTTATATAAAACCAGTACTCGGAAGTTTATTGAAGAGAACTTGTCAAAATGGTCATCATTCAGCTGTAAATGGGCAAGAGAATCTATACAGCGAGCTTACATAATTCGAAATGGTGCCCACTGAGACAGGTTATCAGCCAGTGTATGGCATAGATGGAATTCTTCCGAAAGGTCAAATATATGTATAAACGTTTCTTCCCTAGCTAACTCGGACAGGCTGACTTAAATTAAACTACAAACCTATTCTCGGACTGCATTGTCCCAAAAATTAAGTATGAAATTAATAATATACACAAGTGATTAGCAATGATTGCTTACAAAACCAATGATTGGAGAAATAATTATGATGGTTCAAGAATCAATGTGTAATTATCCCAAAACCAAGAACGCACAAACAGAAACCCTACAACACCTATCCTTTATTTTAAAGGACCAGCACACAAAACACTTTAACAATACATGAATATCATTGAAACCCGCAGTCCTAATTGTTTTGCGTACGGGGAATCAAACCATTGACCCTGGTCCGTCTGTATCGCAATGATCCAGGCTTACTAAGAGGCCAAAAAGAAACCCCACGGATATCCGAACCTGGAAACTAGAAGCTGTAGCGCAATGCTTCACTTTAATTCTCCTAACCTCCAATAGTTCAGAACCCGCCCTAAACAGTACACAAATACTTTAAAGCTTCGTTATATATTAATGTGATGTTCTTACATCGACGTCGAGACACGAACTAACTATTTGTAAGTCGCTGGTTTTATCCACATATGTTTACAATGGAACCAACTGTAATGTTCCTGGGATCATAAAGGCCGGAGCCCGGAATGTAAACATTTCTGGATAGTACAGTTGGGCGTAGATTTTAATGTTATACGTACAAAGTACAAATATTGCCGTCTGCAAAGTAAGTTGCGTTTTTAGACTTCGTTTGAGCTTTAAATCATAGGATAATCGATTAAACGTCTATGTTTCTTATTTTAAGAATGAAACAAATGAACTTCTTCTGTCTCAGTGAAAGTTATAAAGAATTTGACTATTTACCGTAAATACGGATTTCGCCGTAATCGCTATTGCTTCTTTAGGATGATTTCGTATATTTAATATTAATGTTATGGTTTTAGTATTTAATGTCTAAACTTAGCTAGTAAATCATAAATAAATACGAAAGAAGTCATATTCTTAATGGTTTTTCTACTTCTTCTAAAGCTTAATGACCTTGACACCCCTACTTTCTAACGTAAGTTATATATAATGGTTTCACCCATAGGGTTTGTTAAAATGGACCATTCCATTTTGGTCACGTGATGTTAGGGTATAATACCCATTCGTTGGTATTCCTAGATTGCGAGTGGAAAGGTGTACTTGATATCGAACGCTAAATCTTTTGAAAGGGGATAATAGTAACACGGAGAAGAGGGTCGATTACTATTTTCAGTTTTCTGTTAGTTGAGTATAGCGAAAAAAACGCGTATGCAATGTTGCCCAAAAAATGTTACTGTTTCAATTTGTGCAAAAGTATCTCGTGATCCACTAAATCAAATGTTTTCTGAGCTAAAAAAAAACAACGGTTCTAATGAGTTTGCCGCTGTCTACATCTCTTATCACCGCATCTATCAAACTAGTCATTGTGGTAATACAGGAATGATTCCTTATACCTTATTGGTTATTATTCCTAATATTAGTTTTTATGAAAGAAGACTGAAGTTGTTATGCAACGTGCCTTTAAAAACATTGATCATGTTCAGTTTACCGTTTATCACTTTATCATCTGCGACCAAATGTGTGGTAAGCTCTTTATATCAAATTGGTGGTATCTTTCTAGTTTTTCCAGAAATACTTTAGGGCAATCTTTTTTTATTCAGTGTTCTTTTTATTTTGTTTAAATAACGCAGTAGATTTGTCTCTTAAAGATTTATATTGATCATGTTCACCATTCCTATGTCATCTGTTTCTTTCATAAAGATTGTTCTTTAATTCTACCATGAACCAAATTTGTATAAATATGTTCAAGTTTCGTTGATGTTTCGCTTTCGTTTTGTCCTAGTTGGTGTTTTAATAAACTGTTCAATGTCATAAAGGTTAAGTCCGACCATAGTTGTGATAATCAAATGTGTTCAGGTCATTGTAATAATGAATATGAAAATCCCATAGAATATTATATAAATATCATATGGCAGCATAATTATGTGACATTGATTTTGTCAACCCGAGAGCATAAGGCCACCCGGCGTTAAACCATAACTTCTAGCGATAAATATTCGATATCTATGATTTCTAAATCGATTCTTCGTTTGTATTTTTTTTCATCTATATATACAAGCAATCCAGCCCCGCTTTCATTAGAGCGACCCCTTCTTTCGTTACAATAATATTTTATGTTAATATGTCATTACTGACTTAGTCAGGTAAAATAAGTTTCTCAAAAACCTAACGTGTCTTGTGAAGTATACCATTGTACATGACAATTAATATTATCTGATCTTGAAAGCAAATGCTGTATATCTAAGACTGTTTTGGAGTTCGCTTCCTTTTTAAGGTGTTGATTTACACATATTTGTAGTGATAGGTAAATAACTCAGCATTTCATGGTGATGATTTGCATATGTTCAATTGCTGTAATTCCATTAACCTTAGGCAAGTTATCACATACTCATACTCATTTATAGGAGCATACCGAGAGTGTTGTCGGCGATATCCTAATTTCTATCAGTATTATGGACACTTTCGAACAGAATTATTTATTTATTCAGCATGCTGCTGATATCCATAGATATGTTCTTGATTCGGTTTTAAGACTTCTGATAACCACCGGAAGTAAGCATACTACTGGGTCGGTGCCCCCTAACATCCTGCTGTATATCATGTTAGCAAGGGAAATCAGGAGTGCAAAGCGGAAGTGTTTACACTATGGTCCTGCTACAAGTCAAATAGGCCAGTGATATCCTGGTAACAAACCGGAAGATATTCAATTCCGCTTTTATGTTCATCCAGTCGACCGATATTCTAATGCTCATGCGTGGGATACGTGATTATGCACGCTGAACCAGCTGAAGAAGGAATACAACTTTACTTTCCGCAAGATTTGTGGTTAAGTCAGCAAAACCAACAGTTGGTTTGTGACTAATACTTGATTATGTATAAGCCTACTGGCACCTTGGCACAATGAACCAATTTGCCTTTGTTACATTATTGTGGTTATGTAACAAATCAAAATTGTGAAAGCGTGGTTTCTTTGTATACCTCTTATTTTCCTGTTGGGAATGTAAATGATCAATGACATTGGTTTTTTTATTTTACTCCTTTAAAACCTGGTATGTACAAATAAATTTGTGCTCAGCATATGTTTGAGGTTATTTTTGGCCAACGAAAGTTCTCTCAACAGTTAGTCTTTGATTATGCGCATTCAATTGTTATAAAGATATATTTAAAAATTGCGTTTCTGATAAAGTAGAACAGAGGACTTATATTGCTGTATACACTTATCAGGATAGCGGAAACGAGCGAAAATTAGTATTGGAATTGCCTCTTAAGTTGCCAATGTATGAACTCGTTGACTAAACAAATGAGAATAAAAACTGATACTGATACTAACGGTATTATGAAGGTTTAATTCCTTACACAGCATCTCATACTAGAGTTTACCAAGGACTCGATGGTTTTATGTTAACCATACATAATACAGCAAATATAAGCGAAGTGTACCTGGTATGTATTTAGCCTAGAACATATAGTTGTTAAAATAACATGAATGATAATATATTTTGTTTGTTTTGTTCGCTGATTTTTAATATTTTTTTGCATTCCAGAAACCAGTCGAGGAAATTGCCTCATTTGGTTATTTCCCTTCAGTGTAAAAAAGAACTACACTTTACAGTCAATCCAAAACTGTGGTTGTTTTCAAGAAATTAAGATCTAAATCATTTTTGCTAAGAAGTATTTTTAATTTCCCCTACTTAAGAGGGAAACACTTTATAATTGATTTCACTGCCTGGTTGGTTACACTTCCCGATTGAGAAATAAGTGCTTCGAAATCAAGAAATATATAGGACAAGTCTCGATATATCTCCAGAATAAGGGCATTAAGGTAAATAAACTGTAGGACTTTTGTTTTATCTTGTGTCACATAGGAATGGTTTAAGATGGTCCGAAGATACGATATGCCCATGCTGGGGTCAATTTTACAAAGGACAGTTAAATATATGAAACAAGGGCGTTTTGATTCCCAATCCGTAAACGAATTAACAAATTACCCTGAAGGAGAATCCCCTTGTTTCCAGATCTTGCAATTTCTTCCATTGGAAACGTATTTTTCATGCAGTTGTTTCTTTTACAGAGTGATACTTACTGTTAAAGATGGACGAACGACTCATAGACTATAATTACGGGAAAACGAGGGAATACGCTCTGGAAATTGTATTTGTAACAATCGTATCCCTGCTTGGTGTTGTTGGAAACAGTGTTGCCCTTCTATTTTACAGAAGACAAAAAAGTCACAATTCGTCGATGTTTCTGCTGACAGTGCTTTCGGGAAACGATTTGATATCGTCGTTCGTTAACCTGTTTCAGGTATACGAGTCAACAAACAGCGTGACTTACACAAGTGATATCCTGTGTAAGATACACGGATTCCTCTTGCACACATTAACGGCAAACTCCATTGTTTTGCTAATTCCGATTGCCTTCGATAGATTTTGCAAAATCGTTCTTGTATTTTCAGCAAAGAAATTTACAAAAACAAAAGCAAAGATCAGCGTATTTGTGTTCATCACTTTTTCAGTCTTATTGGCGATCCCGCAGCTCCTGTGGTTTTCGGAATCACTACCGGTATTCATTGAAATTGACGATGGAAATACCTCACTACAAGGTCACCGATGCCTTTTTAACAGTGATTCAAACAAAGCGCAACACAATATTTTTCACATCCTAGATATTGTAATTATTGTTGTCTGTGTTTTCATTCTAGGAGGTTTATATGGTACTATGACTATAACATTGATGAAGCTTTCAAAGAGTCACGAGGAATCAGCCAGAACAATTAGGTTACAAATACCGCACGTTGAAACTGGAATGTCGTCCATAGAAAACCAGTCTTTTAATGATGTCCATACTGATCATTCGACCAAAATATATTTCGTGGACTGTCAAAACAATTCCTTGGAAGATCAATCAGGTTCTATGGGACCAACATTGACAAGGGAAACAGCAACGGGCACAGGAAAAGTAGAACAATCAGTTCCTAGACCTATTCAGAAACGTCGCACCAAAAAGTCTTCTATTCATCGAAAGCGTCATTTCCTCCAGAACAAGGCTTTCCAGCTGAAGATGACGGCTATGACATTTGTTATAACTGTTGCTTCTCTTTTGAGCTGTTTCGGCTACTTTTACGTAAGAATAGGATTCAAAGTTCAAGACGATGAACTGTCTGTTGGCCTAAAGATATTGGTACGTTCTATAATATTTAACAGCACCATCAACCCATACGTGATTTGTCTGTTCAGCACAGAATTCAGGAAATTTGTTCAGGACATATTTGTTTGTAAATGCTTACGAACTGGTTCATAATGGATTCAATTCTGTCAAGCGATAGTCGAATTGTTGTGGAGATTAAGTCTGTGTTGTTGATGGCATTTTTTGCCATTAGTATAAGTACCCGTTAAGATGATGGTATATACAACTGTACTAACGTTTACCCAGAATGAAACTACAACTGTATTACTTATACAGTAGAGTGCATGCACTCCATCAAAAGCAAGTGTTTTTTAAATTGAAATACTTGAAAATAATCTACATTGAAAAACTAAACTCATTTGTGTAGGAATATCTTCTTGGTGCGAGTTTCGTTTATATTCAAAATGATAAATACATTATTTGATCTCAATTAAATTATTATATATTCTACAAATACCAGCATTCCTTTCGAATCTATTAAAGTCTTCATCATTTAACAAACAATGTACATGTATATCAGTTGTACAGCTTCTTTGTAAATTAACAAACAATGTACATTGTATATCAGTTGTACAGCTTCTTTGTAAAGTTTCTATGTTGAAATCACTATGATACTGTTTAATGTTTGGACGACTTCTTTTGTACAATATATTGAAATAAAACATGTTTAAATCAATTCGCGATTCAACCGCTCATAACAAAACATCATCTCCCTACTGCCCAATTTCGCCTTTATAATGCATCTTTTCAGTTTCAACTTCGAGTCTTATATACGAATGCATGCAAACGGGAAGACCCGCCTCATTTTGGTACAAAAGTAACCTTACGGGTGACCAACAGTAAGCGATATACGTGAACAGCTATGAACTAAACTGACCTAAAGGTGACCAACAGTCAGTAATATACGTGTACAACTATGAACTAAACTGACCTACGTGTGACCAACAGTTAGTATAAACAGACCTACGGGTGACCAACAGTAAGTATAAACTGACCTACGGGTGACCAACAGTAAGTATAAACTGACCTACGGGTGATCAACAGTAAGTATAAACTGACCTACGGGTGACCAACAATAAGTATAAACTGACCTACGGGTGACTAACAGTAAGTATAAACTGACCTACGGGTGACCAACAATAAGTATAAACTGACCTACGGGTGACCAACAATAAGTATAAACTGACCTACGGGTGACCAACAATAAGTATAAACTGACCTACGGGTGACCAACAATAAGTATAAACTGACCTACGGGTGACCAGCAGTTAGTAATATAGGTGTACATCTATGAAATAAATTGACATATAGTGTTATATTTCTTTTCTTCATATTGTTTTGAGAACCTGGATTCTGTACCAAACCCCGGGACATAGATCAAGATGTATTTCGATATTAAAAAAAGTTAAATTTAAAATGGTCAAATTTTAACACGTCCACTGAATTAAATTCATTTTGTTTAGGAAAATACCAAAAACATCAACATATCGATCGAACGCAAAAATAAAATGTCAATGAAAAAATAGAGTCGGTCGGGTTTGTTAAAACAAAGAGTTTTTACGGCCGCAAAATATGCCTGGTGGCTATAAAACGGTGCAAGCAAGCATGTGTTTAACATAATAATACGTTTATCAAGGAAACATATAAAATTAGGTATATAAATGACGATCGAGCGAAGTCACTTCGGAATGCGACCGAAAGTTTGTGAATATCCCACCCTAACATATAGTGTTTTGTTAATCCTTTTTTTTCACAAACCGTATGTAGTTTGTTAGCGTTTGTTTGACCAGAGGGCAAATTGGTTTCTGTTATCAATTTCAAAACTCATCGTTCTGGCTAGCGACCTTCAATGGCTCTGTATAAATATTCCTAGTTGCGACACAAGTGAGATACAGGATCCACACTTTCCCATTTCTCTTACCGAACCATAGTAATACAACACAGGTATGTTGTAGAAAGTGGCTCATATTTTAACGATCCCACAAATAACAACACATATTAACTTCATCAAAATTGTAAGAAACATTGTAGTTTTGACACCAACATTCATTAATCTACAATTCTTTAATATTATGAATGCAAATATAACAATTAATGTTGTCAATAAATTTAGGATGAAATGAAAAAAATAGCCCTCATAGCAGATACTGCAACATTCCCGATTAATGTGTAAAAACATTCAAACATAGATGTTCGTTAGTGTTTGTATGTTTAAATATCATGGTACTGGTATGTGATTCAGGAGTCACGGTTTATTTTTTGATGTCCAAAATCCTGGCTCGACATGCATTTTTCAGTGTCGAGCATGAATGTCTGGATGGACGGAATTCTAGCTCGGTATTCGGTAATATACGGTGAAATTGTCGAGCTGGTTTGTCGAGCTGGATGGAAATTTGGCTCAACATTCGATAATATATAGTGAATGTTCAATGTCGAGCTGGAATGTAGAGCTGATCCTAGCACGTCAATCGGAAGTATACAGTGAAATTCAAATGTCGAACTGCAATATCGAGCTGGGCGGAATCCTTGCTCAGTCGATATATTATAGTGTATTTTCAATTTCGAGATGCACCGTCGAGCGGCACGGAATCCTAGCTCGACATTCGATATTATAAGTGAATTTTCAATGTCGAGCTGTAATGTCGAGTTGAACGAGCTCCTAGCTCGACTTTCATTATTAGGTAGTGGAATTTTAATGTCTAGTTGGAATGTCGAGCTGGACGGAATGCTAGCTCGACATCCGATATAATATAATGAATTTCCAATGTCGATTTTGAACGTCGAGCTGGACGGAATCCTAGCTAAACAGTAAAATGATAATGTCGTAAAAAATATACACTCAAATTAAAAATCTTAAGCATACTGAATACATCTTTCTTTTCCTTCTATAATTATGTCTGCCTAATCCTTTTAGAGTTCCAGGTCCATTCCGCATAGGGAGAACGGTTAGGTATAACGTTTGATGATTCAACGAGATTTAAACTCGAAAATGAAATCGAAACCACTGGGACAACCTAGAGGCACAAGCCGTACTTGACATTGTCTTTAGACAAAAACCAAACAGCAAAAGACGAAAGGATAAACAAGAAACATACACAAGAAGAATAGTTGGGGTTAAATCAGGCCACATACAGTTTCACAACATATATTCAAGTTTTTACTCGTAAACTGGCTCATCAACGTTAACAATATTATATGATTTTGCCGCCATAGAACGATAATATCCTTTCGTTTTACATTATACACATGATAAAGGCAAAATACTCAGACAGGTGTGTAAGTACTTAAAATGGTAAATAATACCAACATTACAGCATATTTTGATTCAAAATCAGTAAAGTTTTACTGTTTTTAAAGGCGCATTGTCAAACGTCATTGTTTAAATTCAAAATTGTTTTAGAGCAAAAAATGTACTTGAGCAAGAATTCAAAACCATATTGAATTGGACGCACAATGATATTGACCAAATATTTGTAAAAACATAACCTATGCTTTTAAAGAGTATATGATTTACAATTTTGAATCATACTATCCGGTTATATGGTTAAATGAGTTGGGGTTGAAATCGAGAAATGGTAGTATGTTTGTGCTGTTGTGGCCGGGGTGCGGGCTTTGTATTTGTCAAGAAACTGTTACATTTTACCAATATGGATAGTGTTGTCATGTCAATCTTAGATATATCAATGGCGATGTTTAAGTCCTGAAGTCTTGATAAGTAAATAGTTTAATCATAGTCACAGTTTTAGGACGGAAAAAAGAACATCCGTTTATGGAACGCCTTCACTCTCTTTCGTAGTCCTAAAACTTTATTATTATGTTTTTATTACATAATGTACCAATTGCTTTTAATGTTGTGCAAAGATAGTTATGTTATATCATTATATCATTATATGTTGTGCTTTGTACTTATATTATTATGAAAGTTTATTATATTATGCGGATACATCTTTATATCATGTAGACATTTTATTACGTTATATGCATCTTTTATTATAATACGTCATTGCGGGCCGCTGCTCGCTATATTTAATACGTGGTGAGTAAAAGGTTTATGGAGACTTAAGAACTTGGTTGAAAATATGCGTCTCTTCTTCCTAAAAAAAATCGAGTACTTATGAGCTGAAAATGTAGACACAGTCAATTTTTTCCCTTGAATACATGAGTTGTCGTTCTTACCATAATGATTGTCTCGTCATTAAATAAACGTTGTTACTTTTGACATTAATAATGTAGACACAGTCTAATTTTTTTTACAGAGTTGTCTTTCGTACGTTTGTTTTCGGAACGTTTCTGGACACGTACTAAATTGCTGACGAGTTAGCTAACGATATAGAAATAGAGTAGAGTTTCTGACCAATTGCTGACCATATAGACAAAGAAGGAAACAAATAAGTTTTTAAATTAAATATTTTTTGAAGAATTATTTTGTTTAATTTATTTTATATACTCCTTAAAGTGTACGTAAAAACGGATGTTTGTGGGTTTTTTTTTATTGGAAATGGCAGTTCATTGAAACGAATTGAGTAATATTTTTTTTTGCTGGTTTGGTGAAAAGATGAGAAGATATCACGGATAAAATTAGTTTTTTAGGTGTTTCATTTACAATTGTTTGAACCAATTATTTTAATTGCAAATGTAGCCTCACAACTTGTGGAAAACTATCTGCACTACATCAAAGAACGATCAAAAGATAATTGTTTGCCAATCCATTATTGATCATTTTAAATGAAATAGATTTCTCTTTAATCTGCTGTATTTTCGAAGTTGTTATGTGGAAAACAAGGTAAACTGTTGCTAATGAAATGTTCATATGATGTAAAAAAATAAATAAAGCATGAATCATAAATGGCAAAATAAGTGTAATCTTTTCATTTTTATTTATTATTTGTTCATTAACTTGTATAGTCCATTAAGCCTCAAAGGCGTGTTGTCACATTTCGCACAAAGCCCCTCGGGGTTGTTGGATCGTTGTACGGTCATTACATTTCATGGTCCAATGTAACATATATGAAAACTTGACTCTGATGCATTGTAAAGTTAGTGTCAATTTACATAGTGATTTAACTAATATGTTATTGAAACTTATTTTCAATATAAGTAACTAAATATCCCGAGAATTGTTACTGAATATAAAAATGGGTACCAAAATAAAAAAAAAAGTATTGTTACAACTGTGCTTGTGCAAGAACTGTAACTTTGGTTTGCCGTATTAATGTCTTTTCCCGAGTAAGCAAGAGACATTTTGATTTAGTGCTGTCTGTCTGTCACAAAACTTTGTCCCCTGTAAAACTTATAGTTGTATTGAAACCTGGAAGAAGTGTTTAATATAAACTATAGCTGTGCATAGACTAATGTTTTACCAAAATAGGTATCTTTGAATTCCTTCATAGCCTCGACTCGTCATCAACCATCACCAACTTCAAAATATTTACATGGTGGATCTGTTTGTGGGCCCGCTGTGATACTTTGTATCACAGTTTTTTCTTGTAATAGTATGTCCATACTCTATCCGGGACATAACTGGTATGTGCGTGAAAGCATCTCGAGTATCACAATTGTTGTTTAATGACATGTATACGTTTTTTTCCAATTCAACAATGCGAAGTCAAAAAGACATTATAAGTTAACATAAAATATTCAAATGCAGATGTTCAAATCATTCAATAAGCTCGACAGAATATTAATTTCCACTGTAAAAGGTCAAAGATATGTCTGTGTCCTCTATCAAAGACCATTCCTCGAAAAAACGACATCTCCGGGTCTTCCATATCTTGCAATAAACCGTGACCCATTCGACACAAAGACGTGATATTTGATATACTATATTTATACAAATTGAGACAAGTAATACACAATATTGAATAATATTTAGCAGTTCATTTATAATAAATACAAGTGGATAAATATTGAGGTTGCAAGTACCGGTTTATTTTCGTAATTCTTCGTAAGTGTTTCGTGTATTTCGATATATTATGATGCAAGGTTCAGTTTTTCTAAATAATAATTACCGTGAGGTCGGATTTTATAGGGGGGGGGGGGGGGGGGGGGGGTCAAAATATTTCCTACACCGGTATTTTTATTTTGAAGAAGGTATTTTTGTATGATTATAAAATGACCTAATTTGCGACCTATGTTCAGAACGGTTTTAAATATCACGCAGTTAAAAATTCTGACAAAGATTTCTGAAGATTGCCGATAAAACCTATAGAATTTATTACATGTTTAAAAAGGGACTCGCTCATGTTTGTAAATAAAATGCACTTTTTTGTATTAAGTATGGCAAGGCATTAGGAGTGTGAAAACTAAGATACTGACGGCTGGAACCAGCAGATGGCTAATTAGTTAATGAAGCGGTTAATTAAATGTTTAAATTTCCTGGTGATTCAGTGGACTGATCAGCCCTCTTTTCAAAAGTCTGATGGGCAATTTCCTTACATTGAATCGCATCCTCTTATACTGGTGTTTACCGGGGAAGGGACAAAGCGACTCGAGGATGGTTTTGTGTTTACAGAACAGTATTTAGTGACTATGATTTAGGTGTACCTGGTATGTATTTAACCTAAAACGCTAGTTCGTAAAATAAAATGAATTTAAATAGATATTATATATTTAAATCGATGGTTTCTAAATATATAACCAATGGGGGTAATTAGTGATAAAAAGATTATTGAGTACAATCGATAAATCGTCGCTGACAATGCTATGTCGGCGACAATCGATAGTGGTTGTCCAAAATCGATGTCGATAATGTTACTTCTGGAAACTACATATTGTTTTTGGCTTTGTGATAAAAGTCAAGTAAATGTCATTTTTTCTTTCCGGTAAATTCTCGTTGATTTCATTTGAAGTTTAAACTTAAGTTAAGTTATTAAAGACGGAAATTTACATACTGTTGCAAAAAGCATGACTATAGCATCACACGTACTGATTCCAGGTTTAACTATTTCAATGATCATGATTATACTATGTATAAAGAATGTATTATTTACTGATATTATGAACTTTCGATTATTGTCCGATAGTAAATCGAAATGCTTGGTCCGATTCGATTCGATTATTGATAGCAAATGGAGTCCGATTTTCAAACACTAGGGGTAATTGACCGATCAGGAGACGTGGGGACTCCCCTTCAGTATTTCACGATTGGGAAACATTTGTTAATCTGTTGCCTGATCGGGAAACAAAACGCCAATTGTTCGTATACCTTAGTAACATTGCCATGTGCAAGAAAATATACAGTTTACAGACAATCCCAAACCATGCTTGTATAGTAGAAAAATATGAAAAGAAATTCTTACTGTAGATAAGGATTTGTTCAGTATAGCTGCATACTTGACATACTTCCAAAACAAGAAAACTATTGAAAAGGTATCGATATCTCAAGAATGCGGAAGTTTAAAATAAACAAACAATGAACAATTATTTATATCTTGTTGTACATAACTTTTAGATGATATTTTTATGCAAAGGACAATGCCAGATGGACAGTTAGGTATATGAAAATAGGTGATTTGTTTCCTAATACGTTAACAAACTCAAAACTGTTTCCCTGAAGGAGAATCCCCGTGTTCCCCAATCCGGCAACAAAATTACATTTTTTTCCTGAAGGACAATCCTCGGCTTTTTCCCGATCGGGCTTTTCATTCACTTGAAATGTTTATTTCCTTCCTTTAATGCATCTGTTTCTTTATAGATTCTGCTTACTCTAAAAGATGGACGAGCGACTCGCATACTATAATCTGCAGAAAACGAGGGAATACGCTTTGGAAATTGTATTTGTAACAATCGTATCCCTGCTTGGAGTTGTTGGAAACAGCGTTGCCCTTCTATTTTACCGAAGGAGAAAGAATCACAATACGTCGGCCTTTCTGTTGACAGTACTTTTTTGGAACGATTTGATATCGTCGTTTGTTAACCTGTTTCTGATATACAGGTCCACAAACAGCGTCACGTACACAAGTGATATCCTGTGTAAAATACACGGATTCCTCCTGCACACGTTTACAGCAAACTCCATTGTTTTGCTAATTCCGATTGCCTTCGATAGATTTTCCAAAGTCGTTCTTGTATTTTCAGCAAAGAAATTCACAAAAAAACAAGCAAAGATCAGTGTGTTTGTGTTCATCACTTTTTCAGTCTTATTGGCGATACCACAGCTGCTGTTGTTTTCGGAATCACGTCAGATAAACATTGAAGTTGAAGATGGGAATGCCTCACTGCGAGGTCACCGATGCCTTTTTGACAGCGATTCAAATGAAGTGCAACACAACATTTTTCACATCCTAGATATTGTTATCATTGCCATCAGTGTCATTAGCCTAGGAGGTTTATATGGTGCAATTCCAATCACATTGATGAAGCTTTCAAAGAATCACGAGGAATCAGCCAGAACAAAAAGGTTACAATTACAGCACGTTGAAACTGGAATTTCATCAATAGAAGACCAGTCTTCCAATGATGTCCATACTGATAATTCGACCCAAGTATATTTTATTGAATGTCAAAAGAAGATCCGGAAAGATCAACCGAGTTCTAAGGGATTAACATTGACAAGTGAACAAGCAACGGGCACTAGAAAATTGGTAGAACCTGTAGAGAAACTTCATACCAAAAAGTATTCACCTATTCCTCGAAAGCGTCGCTTCCTCCAGAATAAGGCTTTCCAACTAAAGATTACGACTATGACATTTGTTATAACCGTTGCTTCTCTTTTGAGCTTTTTCGGCTACTTTTACGTAAGAATAGGATACAAAGCTCAAAACCATGAACTGTCTGTTGGTCAAAAAGTATTGGTACGTACCATAATGTTCAACAGCACCATCAACCCATTCGTGATTTGTCTGTTCAGCACGGACTTCAGGAAATTTGTTCAAGAGTTATTTGTTTGTAAATGCTTACGTTCTGGTTCATAACGTGTTCAATTATGTGAAGTTGTGGAGAGAAAGTCAATAAGTCTATTTAACCGTTGAGATGTTGGTATATACAACTGTACTAACGTTTGACCAAAATGAAACTATTACTTAAACATTTGAGTACTTGCACTCCATCAAAAGCAATAGTTTTTTAATCGAAATACCTGTAAACAATCTACATTCAAAAACTAAACTCAATTGTGTCAAATGTTTAAGTAATAATACTTGCACTCCATTAAAAGCAAGAGTTTTTTATCGAAATACCTGTAAACAATCTACATTCAAAAGCTAAAGTCAATTGTGTCAAATGTTTAAGTAATAGTTTCATTTTGGTACAGGAATATCGTTTTGGTACGAATTTCGTTTAATAATTTGAAATGATAAATAGTGTTTTTTAATTGAGTTATTTTTATATTGAGATTATTGAGTTTAAAAAGTATAATACCAAAATTAGCAATCCTTTCGAATTTATCAAAATCTTAATCATTTAAGATATATCAGATGTGATAACATACATTTGTAAACACCTATACACAGACACATATACACATATACACCTTCGGGGAGAAGGAAAACACGTACTCATGTACAAAATCATTCATGCGGAACGGTAGGTGAGAAAATAGTCTATGTGCTCGAAATTCTCGTGCACGGCAAGGTAGTTGTTGAATATGGTGGGAATGAATTCTTCGTGGATTGTCTTTTATGAAAAACATTAAATATGGCGAGAATGAGCATTGCAGAACGCGCGCAAGCCGTCGAATTGATTCGTGCCGGCACCCCCCATCAGACAGGTATGTTACGCGTCGTTATAAAAGTTGCAATATGTGTTATTATTTGTTAATAAGTGCAAAATATTGACAAAAACATGTTTGTTTATATTAATATGTACGTGATTCTTATTTACGTAAAAACAGTCGAAAACAAGTCCACGAGTTGAAACTGATTGGATTGAAAACTCCAATTGTACCCATTCAAGGCAACATGAACGCGATGAGGTATCAAAATGACGTCATTCGGCCGGTTCTTCTACCTCATATCCGTGCCAATCGCGGTATGGTGTTGGCACAGGATAACACACCATGTCACGCGGCTAGAAGCACACGAGTAATGCTTGTAGCAAACAACGTGCGAACACTCCAAGTCCGGATTTAAATCCGATCGAGCACGGGTGGGGGACATTTGAAGCGCAAGGTGCGTGCCCAGCCGCTGCAACCAAGTCTCAGGGTGCTCACGCGTGTTATTCATCAGATTTTGGCAGCCATTCCACAACCGTATATTCACAGGTACATTATATCAATGAGGACAATGTGCCTCGCTGTAATTGCCGCAGCAATGGGCATACAAAGTATTAAAACAAAATCTAATACGACGTGATTTAGTATTGCAGTTTTGTTATAAGGGTGTCAATTTAACCCTCTCTGTTAAGTTTGTTACCGTAATCATATTTAAATGAAGTTTTGTTTTACGTATTAAGAATAAATCGTATTAACCTTATATTTGGTTATTTGTTTTTTTCTCTGAATACTTTTCCTAAAATATGATAAAAACTAGGTGGACAATTAGAAATTCGTCGTAGTGTATACCAAACTGCAAGAAAACTGAAGCAATATCAGTAATAGACCGCGTAAACTTTCTACCTATTCTTTAGATGTGTTTACTCTGTAAATCATAACAATTATAAATTGTTTAAGATCAGATGCATTGGATTATACTCGTATGCTTGTGAATCATACGATATATGATTAAAATTAGTACGTGCGTATCCTAAATGTTGCCATTTTGTCGCTTTACACAAAAAGTGTTTTGCTGTATTGCTGCTGTTTATGTTTGTTTGTGTTCTTATATAATCCGAATCGCGTTTGCTCTTTATTAAGTGCCCAAAATGGCCCGGAAAGAGGGATGACTCCCTCGATTTTGAATTTGATTAAAGACCATTAAAGTAAGATATTTTAGACTTTATCAAGAAACAATATCATATGACCAGTGATATACTTAAAATAGGGAAAGGACTGAAGCTGGTTTATTGCTTGTGTAGACAAGAACTGAATTATTGACCCTTCGATTTAAATGAATCTAAATTACAGGGTTTTGGGTCACATTTGCAAGGTATGATTGTGAATTGACCTAGTTACACCAGAGTTATCCCCCTTTTAAATTGATATGCATTTTGCTATTTCGTGTTTTGGTAGTTTAATCGGACAATATTCTATATTCTATATACCGAAAATCCAACGTGAATATCCACGCGTTTATGTAGAGAAGAATTTTTATTTATTTTTTCAAAAGTTCCCGATCTATGACGACGCCATCTTAGATTGGCTGTTTGGGGTCATTTGACCCAATCTTGGTCGTTTTCGGCCGGTTCATTTTCGGTCGGATCATTCGACAATGATTTTCGGGTCGTTTGACGATGTATATAGGGATGGTTTTCCAGAATCAGGAGAAGACATAACTTAGCCATAGCTTGGAGCACATCCCGTACGATTCGCCCATTTTGGCATTTTATTTTGGCATTAATCTGGAAATAGAAAAGGTAAGGAAAAGGAAATGTTAATGATTTGTCTCCTTGATAAAATCAAAAAAGAATTAAATAGGAAATTAGCGGAAAATTAATGTTTTAAGGACTTAAAAAGTTAAACACGATGATCTAGCTTTGTCCCGTGTCTACCCAGCGAGTGCATACTGTACCTTTTCTTCTTCTGGTGTTTAAATTATTATTAATTCCACTGGTGTACTGTTTTATCACGTTTATTAAACTTGTAAACATCGATTTGAGTCTTCCCGGTGAACTAGTTTTTGACACGCAATGGTTAGACTACATGAAATTTAATTGCCATTGAGAGGTTTCGCTACCAGTACCTGAGGGGCAATCACGAGGGGAGCACTTCAAATAATTGGTCACCCTAAAAGGGACAGTTGATAGCGTTGACAGACCACGGGGCTAGATCGTAATAATATACTATTATACTATACACTAACTAGCATATAGTGTATCGGACCACCTTACTTCCACAATATAAAGTGGGTGGAGAAAGGGAAGAAATAATACTTTTTCTTTTTCTTTTAGTGTTGTGGCACCCTCTTTTGCATTGTGAATATATGTATTCTTTGGTACATGTGTTTGGTGTGTTACAGAGCTGAGCAACTTTTACAAAGGCTTTTTTATTAGAAAGGTATTTAAATTAACTGAATCAGTTTATGTTATCTTTTTACAAATTACAAGGCGGTGTTGTTTTTGGATAGTGTTCAGAAGTTTGGGTACGGAAACCAGTTGTATGGTTGCATCATTCTTGCGTTTGGATGGAAACGCATTTTAAACTAAATCCTGGTAAGACCTTCTTTCGTTAAATTCGCAAAGCTCTCAGAAACATCTTAACATGTATTAGGGATAGCTGTATATACACCCGAAACATTTAGACTTGTATATGCCAGATCCACCTCAACATGTATTGAATGATACCTGAATGCCAAAAAACACCTAAACATGTATGAAAGGATACCTATATATGCCCGCTAAGGACTGAACCTAACAACGGCATATATTTGTACTTTTCGTAAGTCTTGTGTTAAAGTTGTTACGGTCCGCTGTAGGCGGCGGATGTGCGTTCATAGTACAACTGTAACGGTCCGCTGTAGGCGGCGGATGTGCGCTCATAGAATAACATTCCGTTATAGTCGGAAGTACATTCATAGTACGTATATTTACTTGGTTGAGGTCGCACGTTACAAATGGTGGCAACTGCCGAATCGGAGTTGCCTTACCCACGAGTTTCCAAGGCCAAGACTCGGGACGAGTCTTCTCGGAGGGGAAAGTAATGTAACGGTCCGCTGTAGGCGGCGGTTGTGCGTTCGTAGAACCACTGTAACGGTCCGCTGTAGGCGGCGTAGGTTAACGGTCCGGTGTAGGCGGCGGATGTGCGTTCATAGAATAACATTCCGTTATAGACGGTAGTACGTTCATAGTACGTATGTTTACTTGGTTGGTAATATGCAAATAAGCAAAGCCCGGGCTCTGTGTGGATTGAGAATTTACTGTATATAAAAACCAGCGGACCTCTTCAGGGTCAAGCATGCTTTTGCAAGGGATTTGTTGCGTCTTTGACATACAAACAAGCTTTTGGACATAGGCGATTATTAATGATTTTTTATGACTAAGCTCAACACAATTAACCAATATGATACGCAGGTGTTGGAAAACTATGGTTAGGTAAATCCTTAGTATATCACGTGTGCCTCACCTAAGAATGCTTATAAGTTCATAAGCATTGTAGGTCGCTGGCTCATTGTAAATAAACATTAACAGATATTAACTTAACCGGAGGTCAACTTATGCCCAATCCGCCATGATGGTGCACTGAGAGTTGGCGGTCGACTTCAGTATACTGATTTTCCAGAACACCACCAACACCCGATTATTGATGCGTGAGCATTATGTCGCTGAAATGAATGTACTGAAATATCACGAGATCAACCAACACATTTGGCTTAACATACCATATCATTAACAATATCTTTCATAATTCATGGACTAAGGACGGTGAAAATGGTTTCAAACGAATGTCTATGCTGTAAATGCCGCTAACAGAGAACAGAAGTGCAACAGATAGCAACGTTACCGGCGAAATGAATCAAACCTGATAAAACTCCGTTAACGTATGTTGGTCTAGATTAGTTAAGACGTTTATACAGGTGAGGTCGCAGCCAGCAGAAGCGATACGGATGCCTGTTAACGTGCACGTCGAAGAGAGTTGTACATGTTGAGATTGCGCATAGTCTTGAAACGGAACCTTTCTTGCGTGGAAAGCAAGAAAAGATATTTAGCGATAACGTAACGAATCATTCTTCTGGAAAACAGGGATAAAAATCATCGACGAGACTGGATTCAGAGTAGCAGCTCAAAGGAACTAATGTAAATATAAATATAATGGTATTTTCTTTTATGTTTATCAGTGAAATAACAACAGTAAAAATGTTTGATATTTCAATGCAAACTAATGAGTGAAAATATCAACTTCATGAAATACCTTTAAAAGCATTAATAGTTACCTCCCCTTGATCGAAACTTAACACCTCACTTCTTTAAATTTTGTCAAAAATAATATGTTGAATTTAAAGAAAGGTTGCATATGTTTAAATAGAGATATGTTTTTAAATTAACATAACTTACCGCTTATAAGAAAAAAGTAATCCTGTTTTTCAAACGTTTTCTTGAAGCTGAAAGCTTGAACATTTGCTTTCGTACGAAACATTACAAAACATTACAGACGAACATAGATTCGATGTTATATCATCTATTTAATTTTCAAACTGTATGACTTTGTAATACGGACTCCCCGGAAAATTCACGCAACGATGAACTGATAAACGAAAATACCCACACTACTCAAAAAATGTAAACAACGAAGCGTGGTCTTCACTCTTTATCTGGAAAACGACCCGTCTTCAAGCGAATCAGACTTATTTTTGACAGTGAGTGTGATCGAATACCCACGTATTATTTGCTCAGAAGTTATTAAGTCAGACAATTTAAAAATATCTTAAAAAGATGATATTTCATCGAAATTATCTTGCAAGTCACGTGATCGTTTCACACACTAAACTGTCAATAAGCGTTTTAGCAACTCCTGTCATTTTTAGCAGAGTTAACCTCTTTCAAAAGTTCCATTGACCAATTCGATCAATTTCATCACCTATAGTGATCTCTCGGCCTCTGTGACTACGTTGTTTCGCAGTAGTATTCCGCTTTCATGCAATATCAGTTCTTCCTTAAAACCATTTAGCATGTGTAATGTCAGTATTATCATGGCCTTGCCACATTCAGCTCAAGAAACGCAAGATTAGATCAGTTGGTAAATATCATGCAGTAAATAGCCCAGCAAGATAGCCCGCTAAGTGGTTGTTAATTGACTATTTAAATTCACTAGTGCTTTTATGGACTGCCATTTTCTCAAAGTTATAAGTCTGATTGGCAATTTCCTTACAGTTAAAGTGAATCGTGATCTCTCATATTGTTGTTCACCAAGGAAGCAACAAAGCGACTCGAGGATGGTATTGTGTTAACAATACAGCATTTGGTGAATATGATTTAGGTGTACATGGTATGTTTTTAAAACATGTTTCTTAAAATAAACCGAATGATAATACATCTTATATAACTAACTCTCGTGTTTTAAATTATACAGCCAGAGGAGGAAATTTTCCGGACGGGTAACAAGGGGGTTCGCCTTCAGTGATTCATGTTTGGGAAACATTTCTGAAATTGTGGCTTGATCGGAAAACAAAACACAAATGTTTCATATACCATCTGCATGAGGACATACAGTTTATCCATGGTTGTATGGTGGAAAGATGGGAAGAGAAATTCTTACTGTTCACACTTCTTTAGATAATATCCTCATGCACATCCACTGGATATGAACAATGGGCATTGTTCCCAACCCGGCAACAAATTCTGACAAATGTATCACTGAAGGAGAATCTCCTTGTTTCCCGATCTGAGATTTTCCGGAAACGTATTTGTCATTCCTTTATTGTAGTTGTTTCTTTTACAGATTCATACTTACTGTTAAAGATGGACGAACGACTCCTAGACTATAATCACCAGAAAACGAGGAAATACGCTTTGGAAATCGTATTTGTAACAATCGTATCCATGCTTGGGGTTGTGGGAAACAGCGTTGCCATTTTCTTTTACGGAAGGAAAAAGAATCACAATACGTCGGCCTTTCTGTTGACAGTAATTTCTGGGAACGATTTGATTTCGTCGTTCGTTAACCTGTTTCAGGTATACGAGTCAACAAACAGCGTGACTTACACAAGTGATATCCTGTGTAAAATACACGGATTCCTCTTGCACACGTTTACAGCAAACTCCATTGTTTTGCTAATTCCGATTGCCTTCGATAGATTTTTCAAAGTCGTTCTTGTATTTTCAGCAAAGAAATTCACAAAAACAAAAGCAAAGATCAGCGTGTTTGTGTTCATCACTTTTTCAGTCTTATTGGCGCTACCGCAGTTGCTGTGGTTTTCGGAATCACTACCGGTATTCATTGAAATTGTCGATGGAAATACGTCACTGCAAGGTCAACGATGCCTTTTCAACAGCGATTCAAATAAAGTGCAACACAACATTTTTCACATCCTAGATATTGTAATCATTGTTACATGTGTCGTCATCCTGGGAGGTTTATATGGTTCAATTCCAATCACAATGATGAAGCTTTCAAAGAATCACGAGGAATCAGCCAGAACAATTAGGTTACAAATACCGCACGTTGAAACTGGAATGTCATCCATAGAAAACCAGTCCTCTAATGATGTCCATACTGATAATTCGACCAAAATATATTTCGCTGAATATCAAAAGAGAGATCAACCAGGTGCTACGGGAACATCATTGACAACGGCACAAGCAACGGTCACTGGAACATTGGAACAAACAGTTCCTAAACCTATACATGAACGTCATAACAAAAAGTATTCATCTATTCCTCCAAAGCGTCGCTTCCTCCAGAACAAGGCTTTCCAGCTGAAGATTACGGCTATGACATTTGTTATGACCGTTGCTTCTCTTTTGAGCTGTTTCGGTTACTTTTACGTAAGAATAGGATACAAAGTTCAGGACCATGAACTGTCTGTTGGCCTAAAGATATTGGTACGTACCATAATATTCAACAGCACCATCAACCCATACGTGATTTGTCTGTTCAGCACAGAATTCAGGAGATTTGTTCAGGACATATTTAGTTGTAAATGCTTACGTACTGGTTCATAATGTGTCTAGCGATATTGTGTCCAAATTGTTGTCGCGTTAGATTACAATAGCATAAATCTGTGTTGTTGATGGCACTTTTATTGTTATTATTTATAATATGCTTTCCGGTGGTTTATACAGATTTAACAGTGAAATAAAATTGATATTTCACTGCTCCAAACACTGAAAATATCGCTGAAACTTTAGCCCGTCATTTCGTCCAAATCGAACGTCAAAGCGCACAGGGCTGGGAAACAATTGCAATGACGTCACTGCCGAAATAGCGTTACTTTCGCATACAATTTGGTGCGTTTTTCTGGAAAGGTACATATAAATGGCATCTTTAAATGCATATCATAAAAATAAATTGTGTCAGTGTAAGATCGTAATACATTTAACCTCGTGAACTCCAAAAGGAAATATTACAATGCTACTCGTATGTATTGTCATTATTTTGCATGACAAACATTTTCATATCTAATTGTTCTGATAAGCAGCCTTCATCATCTGTCATATTTTATCAAACTCTGTATTACAATTAAGGAGTATATAAACACATGCATGTTCTCTTTAGGACAGTTAAGATTTAGTTGTTAAAAATCAACCGCTCGTAACATAATTTGTGTGACTTGTGATGGACAATACTCTTTCTCTCTTTGTGAAATGTTGTGCTATACTTAATGTGCATCTTGAACTTTGTAAACATTCTTCTGAACGACCTAAAACGTACGCTTCGATTTATAAAGTCAAACTCTTTATTTTACACTGTTGTTGATAACTGCAATAAAGATGGAACAACATGGCGCTGCACTTTCCTTTATACCGAAGTAACTTAATGTGACAGACACATGCAATGTCGTGTTGCGGGTGCTGACCTCACAATTCCGCGCCCCTCAGTGTAACATAAAACCAGCATTGCTTTTTGAATCTATTATGTAACTTTGATGCTGAATAATGTTTGAACGTCTTCTTTGTATTATAGAATTTACATCTTTTGTATTATATATAAAAATAAATACTGTTTAAACAAGTACCAATTCAACCGTAAAAATACAAAATATCATCACCTTTTGTTGTCACCTCATCAATGTTCTGATAAATAGCCAGATTTTCTCTTTATAGTAAATGTTTCTGATATGAAGTTTGCGCCTACTGTAAGAGTGAATTCATAGGCATACATCAACTTCTTTTGACTGAACTGACCTACGGGTAACCAACCGCTACAAATATACGTGTACATCTATGAACCAAACTTACCTACAGGCGACAGACAGTAAGTAATATATGTGTACAACTATGAACTAAACTGACCTACAGGTGACAGACAGTAAGTAATATACGTGTACATCTATGAACCAAACTGACCTACGGGTGACCGACAGTAAGTAATATATGTGTACATCTCTGAACTAATCTGACCTACGGGTGACAGACAGTAAGTAATATACGTGTACATATATGAACCAAACTGACCTACAGGTGACAGACAGTAAGTAATATACGTGTACAACTATGAACCAAACTGACCTACGGGTGACAGACAGTAAGTAATATACGTGTACAACTATGAACCAAACTGACCTACGGGTGACAGACAGTAAGTAATATACGTGTACAACTATGAACCAAACTGACCTACGGGTGACCGACAGTAAGTAATATACGTGTACATCTATGAACCAAACTGACCTACGGGTGACAGACAGTAAGTAATATACGTGTACAACTATGAACCAAACTGACCTACGGGTGACAGACAGTAAGTAATATACGTGTACATATATGAACCAAACTGACCTACGGGTGACCGACAGTAAGTAATATATGTGTACATCTATGAACTAAACTGACCTACAGGTGACAGACAGTAAGTAATATACGTGTACATCTATGAACCAAACTGACCTACGGGTGACAGACAGTAAGTAATATACGTGTACAACTATGAACCAAACTGACCTACGGGTGACAGACAGTAAGTAATATACGTGTACATCTATGAACCAAACTGACCTACGGGTGACAGACAGTAAGTAATATACGTGTACATCTATGAACCAAACTGACCTACGGGTGACAGACAGTAAGTAATATACGTGTACATCTATGATCTAAACTGACCTACGGGTGAACAACAATAAGTAATATACGTGTACATCTATGAACTAAACTGACCTACAGGTGACCAACAGTTAGTAATATACGTGTACATCTATGAACCAAACTGACCTACGGGTGACCAACAGTTAGTAATATACGTGTACATCTATGAACCATACTTACCTTCAGGTGTAATATACGTGTACATCTATGAACCAAACTGACCTACGGGTGACCAAAAGTTAGCAATATACGTGTACATCTATGAAACAAACTGACCTTCGGGTGACCAACAGTTAGTAATAAACGTGTACAACTATGAACCAAACTGACCTACAGGTGACCAACAGTTAGTAATATACTTATACATCTATGAACCAAACTGACCTACAGGTGACCAACAGTTAGTAATATACGTGTACATATATGAACCAAACTGACCTACAGGTGACCAACAGTTAGTAATATACGTGTACATCTATGAAACAAACTGACCTACAGGTGACAAACAGTAAGTTATATTCGTGTACATCTATGAACCAAACTGACCTACACGTGACCAACAGTTAGTAATATACTTGTACATCTATAAACCAAACTGACTTACAGGCGACCAACTGTTAGTAATATACGTGTACATCTTTAAACCAAACTGACCTACGGGTGACCAACAGTTCGTAATATACGTGAACATCTAAGAACCAAACTGACCTACGGGTGACCAACAGTTAGTAATATACTTGTAGATCTTTGAACCAAACTGACCTACGGGTGACCAACAGTTAGCAAAATACGTGTACATCTTTGAACCAAACTGACCTACAGTTGACCAACAGTTAGTAATATACGTGTACATCTATGAACCAAACTGACCTACAGGTGACCAACAGTTAGTAATATACTTGTACATCTATGAACGAAATTGACCTACAGGTGACCAACAGTTAGAAAAATACGTGTACATCTATGAACCAAATTGACCTACAGGTGACCAACAGTTAGAAATATACGTGTACATCTATGAACCAAACTGACCTACAGGTGACCAACAGTTAGTAAAATAGGTGTGCATCTATGAACCAAACTGACCTACGGGTGACCAACAGTTAGTAATATACGTGTACATCTATGAACCAAACTGACCTACAGGTGACCAACAATTAGTAATATACGTGTACATCTATGAACCAAACTGCCCTACGCGTGACCAACAGTTAGTAATATACGTGCACATCTATGAACCAAACTTACCTACACGTGACCAACAGTATGTAATATACTTGAACATCTATGAACTAAACTAACCTACGGGTGACCGACAGTCAGTAATATATGTGTACATCTATGAACCAAACTGACCTACGGGTGACCGAAAGTAAGTAATATACGTGTACATCTCTGAACCAAACTGACCCACGGGTGACTAACAGTAAATAATAAATGTGTATATATATGAACAAAACTGACCTACTGGTGACCAACAGTTAGTAATATACGTGAACATCTATGAACCAAACTGACCTACTTGTGACCAACAGTAAGTTACATACGTGTAACTACGGGTGAACTATGAAGCAAACTGACCTACAGGTGAACAACAGTAAGTAATATACTTGTACATCTATAAACCAAACTGACCTGCAGGTGACCGACAGTTAGTAATATACGTGTACAACTATGAACCAAACTGACCTACGGGTGACCGACAGTAAGTAATATACGTGGACATATATGAACCAAACTGACCTACAGGTGACAAACAGTAAGTAATATATGTGTACAACTATGAACCAAACTGACCTACGGGTGACCGACAGTAAGTAATATACGTGTACAACTATGAACCAAACTGACCTACGGGTGACCGACAGTAAGTAATATACGTGTACAACTATGAACCAAACTGACCTACGGGTGACAGACAGTAAGTAATATACGTGTACAACTATGAACCAAACTGACCTACGGGTGACAGACAGTAAGTAATATACGTGTACATCTATGAACCAAACTGACCTACGGGTGACAGACAGTAAGTAATATACGTGTACAACTATGAACCAAACTGACCTACGGGTGACAGACAGTAAGTAATATACGTGTACAACTATGAACCAAACTGACCTACGGGTGACAGACAGTAAGTAATATACGTGTACATCTATGAACCAAACTGACCTACGGGTGACAGACAGTAAGTAATATACGTGTACATATATGAACCAAACTGACATACAGGTGACCAACAGTAAGTTATATTCGTGTACATCAGTAATATACGTGTCCATCTATGAACCAAACTGACCTACAGGTGACCAACAGTAAGTAATATACGTGTACAACTATGAACCAAACTGACCTACGGGTGACAGACAGTAAGTAATATATGTGTACATATATGACCCAAACTGACATACAGGTGACCAACAGTAAGTTATATACTTGTACATCTTTAAACCAAACTGACCTGCAGGTGACCGACAGTAAGTAATATACGTGTACAACTATGAACCAAACTGACCTACGGGTGACAGACAGTAAGTAATATACGTGTACATCAGTAATATACGTGTCCATCTATGAACCAAACTGACCTACAGGTGACCAACAGTAAGTAATATACGTGTACATCAGTAATATACGTGTCCATCTATAAACCAAACTGACCTGCAGGTGACCGACAGTAAGTAATATACGTGTACATCTATGAACCAAACTGACCTACGGGTGACCGACAGTAAGTAATATACGTGTACATCTATGAACCAAACTGACCTACGGGTGACAGACAGTAAGTAATATACGTGTACATCTATGAACCAAACTGACCTACAGGTGACCAACAGTAAGTAATATACGTGTACATCTATGAACCAAACTGACCTACGGGTGACCGACAGTAAGTAATATACGTGTACAACTATGAACCAAACTGACCTACGGGTGACAGACAGTAAGTAATATACGTGTACATCAGTAATATACGTGTACATATATGACCCAAACTGACATACAGGTGACCAACAGTAAGTTATATTCGTGTACATCAGTAATATACGTGTCCATCTATGAACCAAACTGACCTACAGGTGACCAACAGTAAGTAATATACGTGTACATCGATGAACCAAACTGACCTACAGGTTACCAACAGTTAGTAATATACGTGTACATAGATGAACCAAACTGCCCTACGCGTGACCAACAGTTGGTAATATACGTGTACATCTATGAATCAAACTGACCTACGCGTGACCAACAGTTAGTAATAAAACATTCTTAAGGCTGTAAACCCATGTTCAACACAAGCAATGCGTTTTCTGTATTTTAGTGTTGTTATATTGACAGATGCAATATTGCGATGCTAAAGTCTATAATTATATAGGCGGTATTTGATATATCTACAGTGAACATTCTTGTTAGCGTGAAGAAGCTAGTTTTTTGAACACTGCATTCTGCAATAACATGGCAAGTTTATCAGTTGACTAAGTATGATTTTCATACATTTTACCCCTCTTCACACTGAACTGGTTGATGGCAAACCGAATACGGTTTTTAAATATATATAATTATGATTACCTTCTAACCTATGTCATTCTGAATCAGTAATATTAAATACAAATGTTTATCCAGATTATCACTTCAAACAGATGACTATATTTCTTTAAACGTGTCTCTTTCAGTTGAATACAAGTGGTATGTATAGATTCGAATCCGTCTAGAAATCTAAATGCAATATAAGTCAGTTTGGACTAAGTTCTAGATATTATGAAGACTTTTATTCCGAAATAAATGTAAATCGAGAAAAGGGGTAATCAAACAAGAATAAGACACCTTTTGTAAAGACATCTATCTGCCCAATTGGGTATTGTTTGGTTTAACATCAAAGAGTTTTGTAATAAAACAACAACAATTGATTGTTATTTATTAGCACTTCGTTTTAACATTTTCCTAACTTTAAACGTGTTTATTTCAGTTGCAATACAGTTGCAATACATTACAAGTGTAGATTAGAATCCGTATAGAAATCGTCCACTCTTAACTTGCAATATACAGATGCAATTAAGTTTTGGCCTAGTTCAAGATATTATAAAGAATGGTTTTCCGAAAAAATGTAATACAAGAAAGAAAATCACCAAACAAGAATAGACACCTTTTCTAAAGATATCTATCTGCCCATTTCGGTATTGTCTGGTGCAACATCAGAGACATATTCAACCAAAACAATTATGGCTATTCGGCTTCCTTTTTAACATTTTCTTAATTGTCACAATATCATATAAGGATGTTTCAATCAAGTGTTATAGTAGATTGGTTGTTCACATCCAAGATTGGCCGGTCAGTAAATATGATGTCCTGTCCAATGCGCTCCTGTTCGAACCAAACGATCTGAAACAAGACACTGTCAGGATAAGTTGATAGTTCTCAATACCCTCAACCTAAATAATGTATGTAATGAAAACTATTCATAGTGGAATATTTCTGAGACTAGTGGTATACTGCCGTGTTCTAGACAAGTGAGTGAGTGTAAACCCCTTTGTTTCAATATACCAAATACACCTTAGCTTTGTAAACGCATTCTGCGTACCAATCGAAATGAAACAAATACTTGAGTCTGCGTACCAAATACTGTCATATTCTTTCTGCGTATAGAGAACCACGCTGATAAGTACCAAATACTGTCATAATTTTGCTGCGTATAGAGAACCACGCTGATAAGTACCAACTACTGTCATATTCTGTCTGCGTATAGAGAACCACGCCGATAAGTACCAAATACTGTCATATTCTTTCTGCGTAAAGAGAACCACGCTGATAAGTACCAAATACTGTCATATTCTGTCTGCGTATAGAGAACCACGCTGATAAGTACCAAATACTGTCATATTCTTTGTGCGTATAGAGAACCACGCTGATAAGTACCAAATACTGTCATATTCTTTCTGCGTATAGAAAACTACGCTGATAAGTACCAAATACTGTCATATTCTTTCTGCGTATAGAGAACTACGCTGATAAGTACCAAATACTGTCATATTCTTTCTGCGTATAGAGAACCACGCTGATAAGTACCAAATACTGTCATATTCTGTCTGCGAATAGAGAACCACGCTGATAAGTACCAAATACTGTCATATTCTGTCTGCGTATAGAGAACCACGCTGATAAGTACCAAATACTGTCATATTCTTTCTGCGTATAGAGAACCACGCTGATAAGTACCGAATACTGTCATATTCTTTCTGCGTTTAGAGAACCACGCTGATAAGTACCGAATACTGTCATATTCTGTCTGCGTTTAAAGAACCACCCTGATAAGTACCGAATACTCATTCAAACCCTACTGAACTCCGCATACCAAAAAAGGAATTCAGCCTAATCAAACATAGCACACATGTAGAAGCACAAAATATCTATAAGTTCTTAAAACATTACTATTAGACGTTGTGCACTATTAAAAATTGATATTAATAATGCGTTCTTATTTTATGTTTATCAACAGTCTAACCTGATTGTCTCCCTTACGCAGGAGAGGCCCTGGAAGGTATAGGGTCTGTTGAGGCCCGGCGGACCAGTACCGACCGATGTTGAAGTCATTCACCAAAACCACGCCTTTGCCCCATCCCTGGGTACATTCGAACAAATGGCAATTATGTTTGAGAACCACAAATAGCCATACACATCTATTTAAATAGTTGATATAATTTCCTAGTGAAACCAGACTCACAGAGAAGGTAAACACAATGACTTCAGTTTAAATTAATGAAAACACAAAGTCTCACACTAGTTTTTAAATAAATACATTGAATTCATGACAAGACACTATTTAATTTAGATTTAACAGTGAAATAAAATTGATATTTCACTGCTCCAAACACTGAAAATATCGCTGAAACTTTAGCCCGTCATTTCGTCCAAATCGAACGTCAAACGTTATTTTGCATGACAAACATTTTCATATCTAATTGTTCTGATAAGCAGCCTTCATCATCTGTCATATTTTATCAAACTCTGTATTACAATTAAGGAGTATATAAACACATGCATGTTCTCTTTAGGACAGTTAAGATTTAGTTGTTAAAAATCAACCGCTCGTAACATAATTTGTATGACTTGTGATGGACAATACTCTTTCTCTCTTTGTGAAATGTTGTGCTATACTTAATGTGCATCTTGAACTTTGTAAACATTCTTCTGAACGACCTAAAACGTACGCTTCGATTTATAAAGTCAAACTCTTTATTTTACACTGTTGTTGATAACTGCAATAAAGATGGAACAACATGGCGCTGCACTTTCCTTTATACCGAAGTAACTTAATGTGACAGACACATGCAATGTCGTGTTGCGGGTGCTGACCTCACAATTCCGCGCCCCTCAGTGTAACATAAAACCAGCATTGCTTTTTGAATCTATTATGTAACTTTGATGCTGAATAATGTTTGAACGTCTTCTTTGTATTATAGAATTTACATCTTTTGTATTATATATAAAAATAAATACTGTTTAAACAAGTACCAATTCAACCGTAAAAATACAAAATATCATCACCTTTTGTTGTCACCTCATCAATGTTCTGATAAATAGCCAGATTTTCTCTTTATAGTAAATGTTTCTGATATGAAGTTTGCGCCTACTGTAAGAGTGAATTCATAGGCATACATCAACTTCTTTTGACTGAACTGACCTACGGGTAACCAACCGCTACAAATATACGTGTACATCTATGAACTAAACTGACCTACAGGTGACCGACAGTAAGTAATATATGTGTACATCTCTGAACTAAACTGACCTACAGGTGACAGACAGTAAGTAATATACGTGTACATCTCTGAACTAAACTGACCTACGGGTGACCGACAGTAAGTAATATATGTGTACATCTCTGAACTAATCTGACCTACGGGTGACCGACAGTAAGTAATATACGTGTACATATATGAACCAAACTGACCTACGGGTGACCGACAGTAAGTAATATACGTGTACAACTATGAACCAAACTGACCTACGGGTGACAGACAGTAAGTAATATACGTGTACAACTATGAACCAAACTGACCTACGGGTGACAGACAGTAAGTAATATACGTGTACAACTATGAACCAAACTGACCTACGGGTGACCGACAGTAAGTAATATACGTGTACATCTATGAACCAAACTGACCTACGGGTGACCGACAGTAAGTAATATACGTGTACAACTATGAACCAAACTGACCTACGGGTGACCGACAGTAAGTAATATACGTGTGCATATATGAACCAAACTGACCTACGGGTGACCGACAGTAAGTAATATATGTGTACATCTATGAACTAACCTGACCTACAGGTGACAGACAGTAAGTAATATACGTGTACATCTATGAACCAAACTGACCTACGGGTGACAGACAGTAAGTAATATACGTGTACAACTATGAACCAAACTGACCTACGGGTGACAGACAGTAAGTAATATACGTGTACATCTATGAACTAAACTGACCTACGGGTGACAGACAGTAAGTAATATACGTGTACATCTATGAACCAAACTGACCTACGGGTGACCGACAGTAAGTAATATACGTGTACATCTATGATCTAAACTGACCTACGGGTGAACAACAATAAGTAATATACGTGTACATCTATGAACTAAACTGACCTACAGGTGATCAACAGTTAATAATAAACGTGTACATCTATGAACCAAACTGACCTACAGGTGACCAACAGTTAGTAATATACTTGTACATCTATGAACCAAACTTACCTTCAGGTGTAATATACGTGTACATCTATGAACCAAACTGACCTACGGGTGACCAAAAGTTAGCAATATACGTGTACATCTATGAAACAAACTGACCTTCGGGTGACCAACAGTTAGTAATAAACGTGTACAACTATGAACCAAACTGACCTACAGGTGACCAACAGTTAGTAATATACTTATACATCTATGAACCAAACTGACCTACAGGTGACCAACAGTTAGTAATATACGTGTACATATATGAACCAAACTGACCTACAGGTGACCAACAGTTAGTAATATGCGTGTACATCTATGAAACAAACTGACCTACAGGTGACAAACAGTAAGTTATATTCGTGTACATCTATGAACCAAACTGACCTACACGTGACCAACAGTTAGTAATATACTTGTACATCTATAAACCAAACTGACTTACAGGCGACCAACTGTTAGTAATATACGTGTACATCTTTAAACCAAACTGACCTACGGGTGACCAACAGTTCGTAATATACGTGAACATCTAAGAACCAAACTGACCTACGGGTGACCAACAGTTAGTAATATACTTGTACATCTTTGAACCAAACTGACCTACGGGTGACCAACAGTTAGCAAAATACGTGTACATCTTTGAACCAAACTGACCTACAGTTGACCAACAGTTAGTAATATACGTGTACATCTATGAACCAAACTGACCTACAGGTGACCAACAGTTAGTAATATACTTGTACATCTATGAACGAAATTGACCTACAGGTGACCAACAGTTAGAAAAATACGTGTACATCTATGAACCAAATTGACCTACAGGTGACCAACAGTAAGAAATATACGTGTACATCTATGAACCAAACTGACCTACACGTGACCAACAGTTAGTAATATAGGTGTGCATCTATGAACCAAACTGACCTACGGGTGACCAACAGTAAGTAATATACGTGTACATCTATGAACCAAACTGACCTACAGGTGACCAACAATTAGTAATATACGTGTACATCTATGAACCAAACTGCCCTACGCGTGACCAACAGTTAGTAATATACGTGCACATCTATGAACCAAACTTACCTACACGTGACCAACAGTATGTAATATACTTGAACATCTATGAACTAAACTAACCTACGGGTGACCGACAGTCAGTAATATATGTGTACATCTATGAACCAAACTGACCTACGGGTGACCGAAAGTAAGTAATATACGTGTACATCTCTGAACCAAACTGACCCACGGGTGACTAACAGTAAATAATAAATGTGTATATATATGAACAAAACTGACCTACTGGTGACCAACAGTTAGTAATATACGTGAACATCTATGAACCAAACTGACCTACGTGTGACCAACAGTAAGTTACATACGTGTAACTACGGGTGAACTATGAAGCAAACTGACCTACAGGTGAACAACAGTTAGTAATATACTTGTACATCTATAAACCAAACTGACCTGCAGGTGACCGACAGTTAGTAATATACGTGTACAACTATGAACCAAACTGACCTACGGGTGACCGACAGTAAGTAATATACGTGTACAACTATGAACCAAACTGACCTACGGGTGACCAACAGTAAGTAATATACGTGTACAACTATGAACCAAACTGACCTACGGGTGACCGACAGTAAGTAATATACGTGTACAACTATGAACCAAACTGACCTACGGGTGACAGACAGTAAGTAATATACGTGTACAACTATGAACCAAACTGACCTACGGGTGACAGACAGTAAGTAATATACGTGTACAACTATGAACCAAACTGACCTACGGGTGACAGACAGTAAGTAATATACGTGTACATCTATGAACCAAACTGACCTACGGGTGACAGACAGTAAGTAATATATGTGTACAACTATGAACCAAACTGACCTACGGGTGACAGACAGTAAGTAATATACGTGTACAACTATGAACCAAACTGACCTACGGGTGACAGACAGTAAGTAATATACGTGTACATCTATGAACCAAACTGACCTACGGGTGACAGACAGTAAGTAATATACGTGTACATATATGAACCAAACTGACATACAGGTGACCAACAGTAAGTTATATTCGTGTACATCAGTAATATACGTGTACATCTATGAACCAAACTGACCTACAGGTGACAGACAGTAAGTAATATACGTGTACAACTATGAACCAAACTGACCTACGGGTGACAGACAGTAAGTAATATACGTGTACAACTATGAACCAAACTGACCTACGGGTGACAGACAGTAAGTAATATACGTGTACAACTATGAACCAAACTGACCTACGGGTGACAGACAGTAAGTAATATATGTGTACATATATGAACCAAACTGACCTACGGGTGACAGACAGTAAGTAATATACGTGTACATCTATGAACCAAACTGACCTACGGGTGACAGACAGTAAGTAATATACGTGTACAACTATGAACCAAACTGACCTACGGGTGACAGACAGTAAGTAATATACGTGTACAACTATGAACCAAACTGACCTACGGGTGACAGACAGTAAGTAATATACGTGTACATCTATGAACCAAACTGACCTACGGGTGACAGACAGTAAGTAATATACGTGTACATATATGAACCAAACTGACATACAGGTGACCAACAGTAAGTTATATTCGTGTACATCAGTAATATACGTGTCCATCTATGAACCAAACTGACCTACAGGTGACAGACAGTAAGTAATATACGTGTACAACTATGAACCAAACTGACCTACGGGTGACAGACAGTAAGTAATATACGTGTACAACTATGAACCAAACTGACCTACGGGTGACAGACAGTAAGTAATATACGTGTACAACTATGAACCAAACTGACCTACGGGTGACAGACAGTAAGTAATATACGTGTACATATATGACCCAAACTGACATACAGGTGACCAACAGTAAGTTATATACTTGTACATCTATAAACCAAACTGACCTGCAGGTGACCGACAGTAAGTAATATACATGTACAACTATGAACCAAACTGACCTACGGGTGACAGACAGTAAGTAATATACGTGTACATCAGTAATATACGTGTCCATCTATGAACCAAACTGACCTACAGGTGACCAACAGTAAGTAATATACGTGTACATCAGTAATATACGTGTCCATCTATAAACCAAACTGACCTGCAGGTGACCGACAGTAAGTAATATACGTGTACATCTATGAACCAAACTGACCTACGGGTGACAGACAGTAAGTAATATACGTGTACATCTATGAACCAAACTGACCTACGGGTGACCGACAGTAAGTAATATACGTGTACATATATGAACCAAACTGACCTACAGGTGACCAACAGTAAGTAATATACGTGTAACCCAAACTGACATACAGGTGACCAACAGTAAGTTATATTCGTGTACATCAGTAATATACGTGTCCATCTATGAACCAAACTGACCTACAGGTGACCAACAGTAAGTAATATACGTGTACATCGATGAACCAAACTGACCTACAGGTTACCAACAGTTAGTAATATACGTGTACATAGATGAACCAAACTGCCCTACGCGTGACCAACAGTTGGTAATATACGTGTACATCTATGAATCAAACTGACCTACGCGTGACCAACAGTTAGTAATAAAACATTCTTAAGGCTGTAAACCCATGTTCAACACAAGCAATGCGTTTTCTGTATTTTAGTGTTGTTATATTGACAGATGCAATATTGCGATGCTACAGTCTATAATTATATAGGCGGTATTTGATATATCTACAGTGAACATTCTTGTTAGCGTGAAGAAGCTAGTTATTTGAACACCGCATTCTGCAATAACATGGCAAGTTTATCAGTTGACTAAGTATGATTTTCATACATTTTACCCCTCTTCACACTGAACTGGTTGATGGCAAACCGAATACGGTTTTTAAATATATATAATTATGATTACCTTCTAACCTATGTCATTCTGAATCAGTAATATTAAATACAAATGTTTATCCAGATTATCACTTCAAACAGATGACTATATTTCTTTAAACGTGTCTCTTTCAGTTGAATACAAGTGGTATGTATAGATTCGAATCTGTCTAGAAATCTAAATGCAATATAAGTCAGTTTGGACTAAGTTCTAGATATTATGAAGACTTTTATTCCGAAATAAATGTAAATCGAGAAAAGGGGTAATCAAACAAGAATAAGACACCTTTTGTAAAGACATCTATCTGCCCAATTGGGTATTGTTTGGTTTAACATCAAAGAGTTTTGTAATAAAACAACAACAATTGATTGTTATTTATTAGCACTTCGTTTTAACATTTTCCTAACTTTAAACGTGTTTATTTCAGTTGCAATACAGTTGCAATACATTACAAGTGTAGATTAGAATCCGTCTAGAAATCGTCCACTCTTAACTTGCAATATACAGATGCAATTAAGTTTTGGCCTAGTTCAAGATATTATAAAGAATGGTTTTCCGAAAAAAATGTAATACAAGAAAGAAAATCACCAAACAAGAATAGACACCTTTTCTAAAGATATCTATCTGCCCATTTCGGTATTGTCAGGTGCAACATCAGAGACATATTCAACCAAAACAATTATGGCTATTCGGCTTCCTTTTTAACATTTTCTTAATTGTCACAATATCATATAAGGATGTTTCAATCAAGTGTTATAGTAGATTGGTTGTTCACATCCAAGATTGGCCGGTCAGTAAATATGATGTCCTGTCCAATGCGCTCCTGTTCGAACCAAACGATCTGAAACAAGACACTGTCAGGATAAGTTGATAGTTCTCAATACCCTCAACCTAAATAATGTATGTAATGAAAACTATTCATAGTGGAATATTTCTGAGACTAGTGGTATACTGCCGTGTTCTAGACAAGTGAGTGAGTGTAAACCCCTTTGTTTCTATATACCAAATACACCTTAGCTTTGTAAACGAATTCTGAGTACCAATCGAAATGAAACAAATACTTGAGTCTGCTTTCTGATTGGATATTATTAATAATATATTCAACACATGGGAAGGCTTAAGAACACCTGATTTTTTTATTATTTTGGATAATACTAGTTTATAAGCACTTTTATGTATATGTTAATATTTGTTTGTATTATTATTGTACCTGCTTAATTATATATAACTTTCATATGGGAACATGTGGTGCTGCTTCTGTTCAAATGTTTCAGCGTCAGCTGTACCGGAAGGGTTCAACCTTCCACCGAAGAGATGCCCCTTGCAGCGGAGGTTGGCTACTGATGACAACCCACCAAAGAGGCGATGGCTCATAGCGGGACTGGATGAGGTAAGAATAGGTCTAGAAACCTTATTCATATATGCATGGTAAAAAAGATAATGATAATAGTGATGAGTAAAATGCGTCCAGTTAGTGAGTGTTCAAGGGCTAAATATGTAAAAGAATGCTTCTGCTCTGCTGCTTCTGTGCTGCTTGCTGCTGTTGATGATGATGATGATGATGATGATCAAGATCATGTGAAGAAGATGATTTCGACAGATGAAGATTATGACAGATGAAGACGATTATGACAGATGAAGATTTTGACAAATGGAGACGATGATATAGTGATGAGGATGAAGAGGGGGTGAGAAGAAGAAGAAGAAGAAGAAGAAGAAGAAGAAGAAGGAAGAAGAAAGAAGAAGAAGAAGAAGAAATGTATTGCTTACTTAGGCATTTAAGATATTCACATTGCCAAAAAGGCTGACGAATCGATTCGTTAATACTTTTCAAGTTTTGCCTATTGAAAGATAATTAATCTTATATACTCAGGTTGGCGGGCGGTGATGGGGCTTCACTAGCACTGGAGTTCGCTTCCTCTGCTGCTGTGGACGGACACATTCAACAAAGCTATGTTTCATTTTGCTCTTTTTTTAGAATCTGTTGAAAGTCCGAAAAATCTGTTTCAATCAAATAGCCAAATTTTCTTTTTTAAGAAATACACATAAATGAATAGACATTTTCTGTTGGTTTTGGAAATCTTACAGTGAACATGCTAAAAGGCACCAGCATTGTTCCCAAGATCTCTTAAACCGAACCCGTGTAGTAGAAAATGTTTATTTAGTTTTCGTGTATTCAATAATATAGATTGTATATTGGATGGGGCTTCGTTTTTCTGATTGGATATTATTAATAATATATTCAACACATGGGAAGGCTTAAGAACACCTGATTTTTTTTATTATTTTGGATAATACTAGTTTATAAGCACTTTTATGTATATGTTTAATATTTGTTTGTATATTATTGTACCTGCTTTAATATATATAACTTTCATATGGGAACATGTGGTGCTGCTTCTGTTCAAATGTTTCAGCGTCAGCTGTACCGGAAGGGTTCAACCTTCCACCCGAAGAGATGCCCCTTGCAGCGGAGTTGGCTACTGATGACAACCCACCAAAGAGGCGATGGCTCATAGCGGGACTGGATGATGAGGTAAGAATAGGTCTAGAAACCTTATTCATATATGCATTGGTAAAAAAGATAATGATAATAGTGATGAGTAAAATGCGTCCAGTTAGTGAGTGTTCAAGGGCTAAATATGTAAAAGAATACTTCTGCCCTGCTGCTGCTGCTGCTGCGCTGCTGCTGATGCTGATGATGATGATGATGATGATGGATGATGATGATCAAGATCATGATGAAGAAGATGATTTCGACAGATGAAGAGTATGACAGATGAAGACGATTATGACAGATGAAGACTTTGACAAATGGAGACGATGATTATAGTGATGAGGATGAAGAGGGGGTGAGAAGAAGAAGAAGAAGAAGAAGAGAAGAAGAAGAAGAAGAGAAGAAGAAGAAGAAGAAGAAGAAGAAATGTATTGCTTACTTAGGCATTTAAGATATTCACATTGCCAAAAAGGCTGACGAATCGATTCGTTAATACTTTTCAAGTTTTGCCTATTGAAAGTAATAATTATATACTCAGGTTGGGGATGGGGCTTCACTAGCACTGGAGTTCGCTTCCTCTGCTGCTGTGGACGACACATTCAACAAAGCTATGTTCATTTGCTCTCTTTTTTTAGAATCGTTGAAAGTCCGAAAATCTGTTTCAATCAATAAGCCAAATTTTCTTTTTTTAAGAAATACACATAAATGAATAGACATTTTCTGTTGGTTTTGGAAATCTTACAGTGAAACATGCTAAAAGCACCAGCATTGTTCCCAAGATCTCTTAAACCGAAACCCGTGTAGTAGAAAATGTTTATTTAGTTTTCGTGTATTTCAATAATTATAGTATTGTATATTGGATGGGGCTTCGTTTTTTTCTGATTGGATATTATTAATAATATATTCAACACATGGGAAGGCTTAAGAAACACCTGATTTTTTATTATTTTGGATAATACTAGTTTATAAGCACTTTTATGTATATGTTTAATATTTGTTTGTATTATTGTACCTGCTTTAATTATATATAACTTTCATATGGGAACATGTGGTGCTGCTTCTGTTCAAATGTTTCAGTGTCAGCTGTACCGGAAGGGTTCAACCTTCCACCCGAAGAGATGCCCCTTGCAGCGGAGTTGGCTATGATGACAACCCACCAAAGAGGCGATGGCTCATAGCGGGACTGGATGGGTAAGAATAGGTCTAGAAACCTTTCATATATGCATTGGTAAAAAAGATAATGATAATAGTGATGAGTAAAATGCGTCCAGTTAGTGAGTGTTCAAGGGCTAAATATGTAAAAGAATGCCTGCCTGCTGCTGCTGCTGCTGGCTGCTGCTGCTGCTGATGATGATGATCAAGATCATGATGAAGAAGATGATTTCGACAGATGAAGATTATGACAGATGAAGACGATTATGACAGATGAAGATTTTGACAAATGGAGACGATGATTATAGTGATGAGGATGAAGAGGGGGTGAGAAGAAGAAGAAGAGAAGAAGAAGAAGAAGAAGAAGAAGAAGAAGAAGAAGAAGAAGAAGAAATGTATTGCTTACTTAGGCATTTAAGATATCACATTGCCAAAAAGGCTGACGAATCGATTCGTTAATACTTTTCAAGTTTTGCCTATTGAAAGATAATTAATCTTATATACTCAGGTTGGCGGGATGGGGCTTCACTAGCACTGGAGTTCGCTTCCTCTGCTGCTGTGGACGACACATTCAACAAAGCTATGTTTCATTTTGCTCTCTTTTTTAGAATCTGTTGAAAGTCCGAAAATCTGTTTCAATCAATAAGCCAAATTTTCTTTTTTTAAGAAATACACATAAATGAATAGACATTTTCTGTTGGTTTGGAAATCTTACAGTGAACATGCTAAAAGGCACCAGCATTGTTCCCAAGATCTCTTAAACCGAACCCGTGTAGTAGAAAATGTTTATTTAGTTTTCGTGTATTTCAATAATTATAGTATTGTATATTGGATGGGGCTTCGTTTTTTTTTCGATTGGATATTATTAATAATATATTCAACACATGGGAAGGCTTAAGAACACCTGATTTTTTTATTATTTTTGGATAATACTAGTTTATAAGCACTTTTATGTATATGTTTAATATTTGTTGTATTATTATTGTACCTGCTTTAATTATATATAACTTTCATATGGGAACATGTGGTGCTGCTTCTGTTCAAATGTTTCAGCGTCAGCTGTACCGGAAGGGTTCAACCTTCCACCCGAAGAGATGCCCCTTGCAGCGGAGTTGGCTACTGATGACAACCCACCAAAGAGGCGATGGCTCATAGCGGGACTGGATGAGGTAAGAATAGGTCTAGAAACCTTATTCATATATGCATTGGTAAAAAAGATAATGATAGTGATGAGTAAAATGCGTCCAGTTAGTGAGTGTTCAAGGGCTAAATATGTAAAAGAATGCTTCTGCTCTGCTGCCTGCTTGCTGCTGCTGCTGCTGCTTGATGATGATGATGATGATGATGATGATCAAGATCATGATGAAGAAGATGATTTCGACAGATGAAGATTATGACAGATGAAGACGATTATGACAGATGAAGACTTTGACAAATGGAGACGATGATTATAGTGATGAGGATGAAGAGGGGGTGAGAAGAAGAAGAAGAAGAAGAAGAAGAAGAAGAAGAAGAAGAAGAAGAAGAAGAAGAAGAAGAAATGTATTGCTTACTTAGGCATTTAAGATATTCACATTGCCAAAAGGCTGACGAATCGATTCGTTAATACTTTTCAAGTTTTGCCTATTGAAAGATAATTAATCTTATATACTCAGGTTGGCGGGATGGGGCTTCACTAGCACTGGAGTTCGCTTCCTCTGCTGCTGTGGACGACACATTCAACAAAGCTATGTTTCATTTTGCTCTCTTTTTTAGAATCTGTTGAAAGTCCGAAAATCTGTTTCAATCAATAAGCCAAATTTTCTTTTTTTAAGAAATACACATAAATGAATAGACATTTTCTGTTGGTTTGGAAATCTTACAGTGAACATGCTAAAAGGCACCAGCATTGTTCCCAAGATCTCTTAAACCGAACCCGTGTAGTAGAAAATGTTTATTTAGTTTTCGTGTATTTCAATAATTATAGTATTGTATATTGGATGGGGCTTCGTTTTTTTCTGATTGGATATTATTAATAATATATTCAACACATGGGAAGGCTTAAGAACACCTGATTTTTTTTATTATTTTGGATAATACTAGTTTATAAGCACTTTTATGTATATGTTTAATATTTGTTTGTATTATTATTGTACCTGCTTTAATTATATATAACTTTCATATGGGAACATGTGGTGCTTCTGTTCAAATGTTTCAGCGTCAGCTGTACCGGAAGGGTTCAACCTTCCACCCGAAGAGATGCCCCTTGCAGCGGAGTTGGCTACTGATGACAACCCACCAAAGAGGCGATGGCTCATAGCGGGACTGGATGAGGTAAGAATAGGTCTAGAAACCTTATTCATATATGCATTGGTAAAAAAGATAATGATAATAGTGATGAGTAAAATGCGTCCAGTTAGTGAGTGTTCAAGGGCTAAATATGTAAAAGAATACTTTGCGTGCTGCTGCTGCTGCTGCTGCTGCTGCTGATGATGATGATGATGATGATCAAGATCATGATGAAGAAGATGATTTCGACAGATGAAGATTATGACAGATGAAGACGATTATGACAGATGAAGATTTTGACAAATGGAGACGATGATTATAGTGATGAGGATGAAGAGGGGGTGAGAAGAAGAAGAAGAAGAAGAAGAAGAGAGAAGAAGAAGAAGAAGAAGAAGAAGAAGAAGAAGAAGAAGAAATGTATTGCTTACTTAGGCATTTAAGATATTCACATTGCCAAAAAGGCTGACGAATCGATTCGTTAATACTTTTCAAGTTTGCCTATTGAAAGATAATTAATCTTATATACTCAGGTTGGCGGGATGGGGCTTCACTAGCACTGGAGTTCGCTTCCTCTGCTGCTGTGGACGACACATTCAACAAAGCTATGTTTCATTTTGCTCTCTTTTTTTAGAATCTGTTGAAAGTCCGAAAATGTTTCAATCAATAAGCCAAATTTTCTTTTTTAAGAAATACACATAAATGAATAGACATTTTCTGTTGGTTTTGGAAATCTTACAGTGAACATGCTAAAAGGCACCAGCATTGTTCCCAAGATCTCTTAAACCGAACCCGTGTAGTAGAAAATGTTTATTTAGTTTTCGTGTATTTCAATAATTATAGTATTGTATATTGGATGGGCTTCGTTTTTTTCTGATTGGATATTATTAATAATATATTCAACACATGGGAAGGCTTAAGAACACCTGATTTTTTTATTATTTTGGATAATACTAGTTTATAAGCACTTTATGTATATGTTTAATATTGTTTGTATTATTATTGTACTGCTTTAATTATATATAACTTTCATATGGGAAACATGTGGTGTGCTGCTTCTGTTCAAATGTTTCAGCGTCAGCTGTACCGGAAGGGTTCAACCTTCCACCCGAAGAGATGCCCCTTGCAGCGGAGGAGTTGGCTACTGATGACAACCCACCAAAGAGGCGATGGCTCATAGCGGGACTGGATGAGGTAAGAATAGGTCTAGAAACCTTATTCATATATGCATTGGTAAAAAAGATAATGATAATAGTGATGAGTAAAATGCGTCCAGTTAGTGAGTGTTCAAGGGCTAAATATGTAAAAGAATGCTTCTGCTCTGCTGCTGCTGCTGCTGCTGCTGCTGCTGCTGCTGATGATGATGATGATGATGATGATGATCAAGATCATGATGAAGAAGATGATTTCGACAGATGAAGATTATGACAGATGAAGATTATGACAGATGAAGACGATTATGACAGATGAAGACTTTGACAAATGGAGACGATGATTATAGTGATGAGGATGAAGAGGGGGTGAAGAAGAAGAAGAAGAAGAAGAAGAAGAAGAAGAAGAAGAAGAAGAAGAAGAAGAAGAAGAAGAAGAAATGTATTGCTTACTTAGGCATTTAAGATATTCACATTGCCAAAAAGGCTGACGAATCGATTCGTTAATACTTTTCAAGTTTTGCCTATTGAAAGATAATTAATCTTATATACTCAGGTTGGCGGGATGGGGCTTCACTAGCACTGGAGTTCGTTCCTCTGCTGCTGTGGACGACACATTCAACAAAGCTATGTTTCATTTTGCTCTCTTTTTTTAGAATCTGTTGAAAGTCCGAAAATCTGTTTCAATCAATAAGCCAAATTTTCTTTTTTTAAGAAATACACATAAATGAATAGACATTTTCTGTTGGTTTTGGAAATCTTACAGTGAACATGCAAAAGGCACCAGCATTGTCCCAAGATCTCTTAAACCGAACCGTGTAGTAGAAAATGTTTATTTAGTTTTCGTGTATTTCAATAATTATAGTATTGTATATTGGATGGGGCTTCGTTTTTTTCTGATTGGATATTATTAATAATATATTCAACACATGGGAAGGCTTAAGAACACCTGATTTTTTTATTATTTTGGATAATAACTAGTTTATAAGCACTTTTATGTATATGTTTAATATTTGTTTGTATTATTATTGTACCTGCTTTAATTATATATAACTTTCATATGGGAACATGTGGTGCTGCTTCTGTTCAAATGTTTCAGCGTCAGCTGTACCGGAAGGGTTCAACCTTCCACCCGAAGAGATGCCCCTTGCAGCGGAGTTGGCTACTGATGACAACCCACCAAAGAGGCGATGGCTCATAGCGGGACTGGATGAGGTAAGAATAGGTCTAGAAACCTTATTCATATATGCATTGGTAAAAAAGATAATGATAATAGTGATGAGTAAAATGCGTCCAGTTAGTGAGTGTTCAAGGGCTAAATATGTAAAAGAATGCTTCTGCTCTGCTGCTGCTGCTGCTGCTGCTGCTGCTGCTGATGCTGATGATTCAAGATCATGATGAAGAAGATGATTTCGACAGATGAAGATTATGACAGATGAAGACGATTATGACAGATGAAGACTTTGACAAATGGAGACGATGATTATAGTGATGAGGATGAAGAGGGGGTGAGAAGAAGAAGAAGAAGAAGAAGAAGAAGAAGAAGAAGAAGAAGAAGAAGAAGAAGAAGAAGAAATGTATTGCTTACTTAGGCATTTAAGATATTCACATTGCCAAAAAGGCTGACGAATCGATTCGTTAATACTTTCAAGTTTTGCCTATTGAAAGATAATTAATCTTATATACTCAGGTTGGCGGGATGGGGCTTCACTAGCACTGGAGTTCGCTTCCTCTGCTGCTGTGGACGACACATTCAACAAAGCTATGTTTCATTTGCTCTCTTTTTTTAGAATCTGTTGAAAGTCCGAAAATCTGTTTCAATCAATAAGCCAAATTTCTTTTTTAAGAAATACACATAAATGAATAGACATTTCTGTTGGTTTTGGAAATCTTACAGTGAACATGCTAAAAGGCACCAGCATTGTTCCCAAGATCTCTTAAACCGAACCCGTGTAGTAGAAAATGTTTATTTAGTTTTCGTGTATTTCAATAATTATAGTATTGTATATTGGATGGGGCTTCGTTTTTTTCTGATTGGATATTATTAATAATATATTCAACACATGGGAAGGCTTAAGAACACCTGATTTTTTTATTATTTTGGATAATACTAGTTTATAAGCACTTTTATGTATATGTTTAATATTTGTTTGTATTATTATTGTACCTGCTTTAATTATATATAACTTTATATGGGAACATGTGGTGCTGCTTCTGTTCAAATGTTTCAGCGTCAGCTGTACCGGAAGGGTTCAACCTTCCACCGAAGAGATGCCCTTGCAGCGGAGTTGGCTACTGATGACAACCCACCAAAGAGGCGATGGCTCATAGCGGGACTGGATGAGGTAAGAATAGGTCTAGAAACCTTATTCATATATGCATTGGTAAAAAAGATAATGATAATAGTGATGAGTAAAATGCGTCCAGTTAGTGAGTGTTCAAGGGCTAAATATGTAAAAGAATGCTCTGCTCCTGCTGTTCTGCTGCTGCTGCTGCTGCTGCTGATGATGATGATGATGATGATGATTAAGATCATGATGAAGAAGATGATTTCGACAGATGAAGATTATGACAGATGAAGACGATTATGACAGATGAAGATTTTGACAAATGGAGACGATGATTATAGTGATGAGGATGAAGAGGGGTGGAGGAAGAAGAAGAAGAAGAAGAAGAAGAAGAAGAAGAAGAAGAAGAAGAAGAAGAAGAAGAAGAAGAAGAAATGTATTGCTTACTTAGGCATTTAAGATATTCACATTGCCAAAAAGGCTGACGAATCGATTCGTTAATACTTTTCAAGTTTTGCCTATTGAAAGATAATTAATCTTATATACTCAGGTTGGCGGGATGGGGCTTCACTAGCACTGGAGTTCGTTCCTCTGCTGCTGTGGACGACACATTCAACAAAGCTATGTTTCATTTTGCTCTTTTTTTAGAATCTGTTGAAAGTCCGAAAATCTGTTTCAATCAATAAGCCAAATTTTCTTTTTTAAGAAATACACATAAATGAATAGACATTTTCTGTTGGTTTTGGAAATCTTACAGTGAACATGCTAAAAGGCACCAGCATTGTTCCCAAGATCTCTTAAACCGAACCCGTGTAGTAGAAAATGTTTATTTAGTTTTCGTGTATTTCAATAATTATAGTATTGTATATTGGATGGGGCTTCGTTTTTTTCTGATTGGATATTATTAATAATATATTCAACACATGGGAAGGCTTAAGAACACCTGATTTTTTTTATTATTTTGGATAATACTAGTTTATAAGCACTTTTATGTATATGTTTAATATTGTTTGTATTATTATTGTACCTGCTTTAATTATATATAACTTTCATATGGGAACATGTGGTGCTGCTTCTGTTCAAATGTTTCAGCGTCAGCTGTACCGGAAGGGTTCAACCTTCCACCCGAAGAGATGCCCCTTGCAGCGGAGTTGGCTACTGATGACAACCCACCAAAGAGGCGATGGCTCATAGCGGGACTGGATGAGGTAAGAATAGGTCTAGAAACCTTATTCATATATGCATTGGTAAAAAAGATAATGATAATAGTGATGAGTAAAATGCGTCCAGTTAGTGAGTGTTCAAGGGCTAAATATGTAAAAGAATGCTTCTGCTGCTGCTGCTGCTGCTGCTGCCTGCTGCTGCTGCTGCTGATGATGATGATGATGATGATGATCAAGATCATGATGAAGAGATGATTTCGACAGATGAAGATTATGACAGATGAAGACGATTATGACAGATGAAGATTTGACAAATGGAGACGATGATTATAGTGATGAGGATGAAGAGGGGGTGAGAAGAAGAAGAAGAAGAAGAAGAAGAAGAAGAAGAAGAAGAAGAAGAAGAAGAAGAAGAAAAATGTATTGCTTACTTAGGCATTTAAGATATTCACATTGCCAAAAAGGCTGACGAATCGATTCGTTAATACTTTTCAAGTTTTGCCTATTGAAAGATAATTAATCTTATATACTCAGGTTGGCGGGATGGGGCTTCACTAGCACTGGAGTTCGCTTCCTCTGCTGCTGTGGACGACACATTCAACAAAGCTATGTTTCATTTTGCTCTTTTTTTAGAATCTGTTGAAAGTCCGAAAATCTGTTTCAATCAATAAGCCAAATTTTCTTTTTTTAAGAAATACACATAAATGAATAGACATTTCTGTTGGTTTTGGAAATCTTACAGTGAACATGCTAAATGGCACCAGCATTGTTCCCAAGATCTCTTAAACCGAACCCGTGTAGTAGAAAATGTTTATTTAGTTTTCGTGTATTTCAAT